>NC_136057.1:1390852725-1391452725 GCF_964261635.1 Lissotriton helveticus
CCCTCACCCTCAACCCCTCACCCTCACAACACATATTGTGTTACAATAGGTGTCACATTTGCGAAAGATAAAACTATTGGCATTGTAAATAACAAAGCTATTAATTTCGCTATTTTCAAAACAAGCACATAAATAAAAAATGTGTCCTTTACAATACCAATAGCTCAAACTTTCCTAATGCGAGACCTATTGCATTGCTGTGCTTCTCTCCCCTGCTGCACTCTCCTGCTCTCTAGAGATGTGGCCTAACGACCAGAGCTGCCATCTAAGTCACGTAAATACAAAACATGTTGCATTCCAAATGCTATAGGTGTCACATTCGCGAAAGTTATAACTATTGGCATTGTAAATGACAAAGCCATCAATTTAGCAATTTTAAAAACCAACAAATAAATAAAATATGTAATTTACAAGACCAATAACTCCAACTTTTCTAATGCGAGACCTATTGCATTTCCAATGCTTGTTTACTCTTGGCCCCCCCATCCCACTGGTCGCTGTCCCCCCCCCCCCCCCGTGTCTTAATACCCTGCGGTAAGAGGGCCAGTCACGAGCTTTCATTCTCCGCTTTCATCCTCGTCTCAGTTAATTATTTGGTGGTCACTGATAAAAAGTCTCAAGACTTCTTAGCGCGATATGAGCACACTAAAACACTGTTACCCAGCACAATACTAAATCAAATGCCCTCAGTCGCTTGGTCTGATATTTTTACTCCTCCATCATTCTCAGAAACGTCTGGAAATAGATTCCAGCGCTCCCTCCTACCCCCCCCCCCCCCAGCTCAGCTGGATGTCAGTTCACAAATGTTCACTATTGGAAGCCGAGGCGGGGACAGAAAGCTGCTGTTCCCTGACCGGGTCTGTCCGCCTGGTCAGCCACCAACTGTGCCCTGCAGCTGGCAGGAATTAGTTCCAGCCAAAAGCCTTTCTTTGTCGACCTTTAGCATCAAAATTATGGCTACTTCTAAACCTTGGAAACCTCTCCCTCATCGGCTAATTTTGTTATTTTCTGGACCCAAATTACCATACAGTGATCTTTTTTGTTCCTAGATGTCTCACGAAGAGTCTCTGCTGGTGACGTAACACCTCTCCCTGAAGAGTGGTCTCTAGACTTCATCTAATGTTAATAGATGGCTCCGTGTGACATGGGGCAGCATGTTAAGATAAGCCAGAACTACCATTCCCACAATGCTTTGGCTGTTGAATATAAGACAATGGCTGGTAAATAATACTCAACATTTGTGGCATAGCTAGGATACCCTGGGCCCTAGTGCAAGCAAGGACAACGGACCTTCTGACTGCTGGTTGGGTAGTAAAATGCAGCAATCAGTTGCCCCCTCGTATTTCTGGGCCCCTGGAGCCACTTCACTTGCTTCACCATTATTAGCTATGCCACTAGTTAACATCCCTGCTCACAGAGGTTTTCCTGATTGTATGTGACTTTATTGAAATCAATTTAATGGAATACCATTACCTCGTTATTTTGTCATTTGTATAAATGTTAACACTATCTGGACAAATATTGTACCTCATTAGAACCAGTTTGACATCCAAACACACCAATCAGCAACAGATAAGTACCAACACTTGTTGCTGTGTTTTTAGTAACTTTTGATCCGTTTGAGCAAGATTTGTTTGTTTAAATCTGTAGTTTATGCATCAGTTGATAGTTATGTGCCAAGTGTGGCAAATCCATAATTATGTGGAAAACGCCACAGCCACAAAATTGCATAATTCCTATAGCCTTAGGTTAATAATATCAAAAGTGCAGCTACCGAAATAAAAAAATAAAAAAGATTTTATAAGCTTTACCGGCCATTTATATAGTCGGCCTGTGATTTGTGAGTGTCATCCAGTCCAAAATTGCTAAATATATTAGGGGTCCCACAACGATTGTGTTCCCTATAATGCAGCCCCGGTTTTCTCTCAATGTCTTGACCCTGTGCCATTCCATCTTGTGTGGAAAAAGTCATCCCTGCTCACTAGTTTGGGAGTAAGACGTGCTGTATTTTGTTTCTACACAGAACTCTGGGGCATATTACCAAGGGGGGCGATAGACAATTATCGCCGATTTAGCGGCCGTTTTCGGCCGCTAAGCGGCGATAATTCTATCGCCCTATTAGCAAGCTGTCGCTAACTGATGTTGCGACAGCTTTTAGGCGATAGCGAGCGGTTTGGGGCCCGCTTTGCATGTCAGCGATGTTTATCGCTAATGACATGCAAAGTGGGCGTACCCAACCCGTTAGCGACTGAAAGCAGTCGATAACGTCGCTATCGCCTATTAACAAAGCAGGCGTAGTGTTGGAAATATTCGCGCTAAGCGCGAATATCTCCAAAAACTAACGCCTGCTCAGACCAGTTCTTAGCCATGTTATCCAATGGGAGGTGGATAACATGGCTAAGAGCATTTTGTCGCTAATGCGTGAATATCGCTGTATTCTCAGCGATATTCACGCTATCGCCGGAAAATTTATCGCTTTGGAGATAAACGTTGCTAATAGCACGTTATCTCAGCGATATTTTCCGGCGATGCTTAGCGATAAAAAATTTGTTGCTAAGCCTAGTTAGCGATAAATATCGCTAATCGTTGGTAATATGCCCCTCATGTCTGCACATAGCACTTTATATCATCCCCTTTTATCTGAAACAAGCATTGGCATAGCCAATAGGTCTCGCTTTTGGGACCTTATAAGTATTTAGTTATGCAGCACAATATCCTTTGTGCAACACTATCAACCGTTGCATGGCTAAACACTTATTAAGTCCCAAAGGCGAGATCTATTGGCTATGCAATGCTTGTTTCCACAGAAATCACCTAGGAAAGACAATTTTTGTGTTGCACAACATTTTTAACGTTTTGCTCGCAATAAGACATGTAGATGTGACATGTAGTTCACTCTGTTTTTTATTCAGTCTTTGGCAATGGAGCACCAGGAATCTGATGGGAAAACGACCAGAGTACTACATTCTGGGAATTTCATATGTATTGTCAAAGTATTTTGTACCATTTGGCTTTTTTGTGTGTGAATAAAGGGTGAATTATCCATGGGTATGAGAATGGCCACTAAGTACAGTCTGTGGTGTGACTAAGGGCCGCACTGATGCCAGCAGGGTGGCGGTAGGGGGCCTGGATGGGTCAGGGATTGTGTAAGGAGATCTAAAAAAATTTCAATAAATGGGCAAACATTTATTTGCAGGTTATAAATGCTTGCCCGTTTATTTAACTTTTTTTATGTTAGTGCTCACTAACTAAACGGCAGCTTGTGCTGCTGTACACCAGGGGGACCGCATGTAAAGGTCAAGAGGGCCGCAAGCGCCTCTCTGGGCTGTACTTTGAGTATCACTGTGTTGTGTGTCGGGTTTTCAAACCAAAATTTGGCCCAACGAAACAATGGGGCCATCGAGGAGCTTTGCTACTACCTTACTCCCCCCGATACCTTACATAGGTCTCAGAGAACTTCCCACCCTTTCTTGAGGTATATAGTGAAAAATTGACACCATGAAGCAAATGTACTTCTTGAGGCGTTGATGTCATGGAGGCTCTACCTTAAAGAATTCTCAACTTCATGAAACCTTGAGGTCAAGGAGCCCTGCGCTCATGCTCGTATTTCACACTAAGAAGCCTGAACTTCATTAAACCTTGTTGCTTGGACCTTTAAAAAAAAAAACTTGTATTGTTTTTCACCATACACCAACAGTAACATGTAACATAAAGCAACACACGCATCTCTTATGACTCCTTTAGATACAATTCCAAAATCTCACCCAACAAATATGTCTGGTGCTCATCATCCTATTAATCCCAAGTCCATACACTCTGGGACTTATTGACTGAAATGCATCCCGCCACACTCCTCATATTTTAGCATGTTTTCTGGGGCAACCCCTCCCTTTATAGATCCTCTTCTCCTCAGCAACAAATAATTTCATTCACCTGATCCATTGTTCACCTCTGGGATGGACAGTGCCCTCCAATATCAAGCTGTATCCATTTTGGTCACCATAAGTCCCACAGACACCAATGTCTGCCTTCCCCAATCCCGTCCCATTCAGACATTCCCAACAAAGCGACTTTGGACTCTTATCAGGTCTATGCTGGTTGTAGAAAATATTTTTGTAATTCGTTTGGGATGTTTAATGTTTTGCATTTTGACTTTATTACTATTTTGGTACTGAATAAATACCTTACACATTGCCCTACTTTGAGCCTATCTGCTCTGTGCCTTAGCTACCAGGGGTTTGAGTTCAGGTTAATTCAGTGACTTTAAGGGTGCACCCTGACAAGGGCTGTGATTATTCCATGAAATTGGTAATTGGCCACCTCAAATAATAATCTAGAGTCTTACACTGGTCAACACGGAGGAAGGTACCTACCTGCTGCCCATGTTACACACATCGATCTGCACTTCCATCTATCTTGTGTAGCCGGTTAGGTGTATAATACATTCTGTAGAAATACTTACACTGAACGAGGTGCAATTGAGCTAGTACCACCAGTTGCTTAGTACCATTTTATCTTCTAAACACTCCTCTTGCAAAGAGCCAAATCTTGTTCCCATTTTTAGGTCTCGCGACCTATCGATGCAAGCAAGCGCATCGAGCGGAGCGAGAATTCAAGTAGCCAAAATCCTCATGAAACCACCAGCTTTTTGCTGGCGTTTTCACGAAGTTCACGTGAACCACGTGATCAAACACGAACGCGCATCAGCCTCCCTCCCTCCTAATTGCATTTGCCGCACAGCACATCAAAGGGCTTCGCCCAGCGTGCGCTCTGCGGCTTCTCGGCTTCTCCTCCCCTAATTATCCTCCCCCTCCCCAGCCAGCTTCCCCCAGGCCGTTCTGCAACGCTGACGAGACATGGAAATCCCAAGCTTATTATACATGGTACAACTCTGCCAGAACCCTTTCAGATACCAGAATTTACTAACCAAACCAGCGTCAAAAGATCCGAGGACTGATAAGGAAGTGAGAAGGCATTAAATAATCTTTACAGGGTACTCTTCACAAGCAAATCTAACCCTATAACTGCACAGTTTTTTGTGAATGGTTAAATGTATTTTCCTCTCCTAAGCGCGTCTTCCGTGTATTGTTTATTTTATAATTGCAGACGCGCTGCATTCATCGAGTCCAAGCGTCTCATGGGCACTAACGTCTTCTACCATCATTTTGAGCTGTATAATACTGTTAAACACTTGTGCTTTTCCGGACATCTTAGTCGTCGTTTATTTATTTCCCTACTTCTCCCGTCAATTGAACTGTTGTTGTCCACTTTACCTCATGTTACTCTAATTCCCTCCTGTGACTTCCAGGGACGTGCCATTGTTTTTGTTTTATTATTTTATGACACTTAGTCTGGTGTTTCCTTCAGTTGCCGTCCAAGTAGTAAATGACTGGGTTTTTTCTTCCCATCTTTATGCTTTTATTCATTGCAGTCATGCCCCCTCACATTTGTTGTTGTTGCCTGCAAAAATCCGGCTGCCGCCGGTATCAGCTCACTGTACACACACACGGCGCATGTCACTTCCTCAGCCGCCGGCCCTTCAGCGCTTTTTTTAACCAATTTATGTGAGAAATTGCACAATTGTTCTAACAAAGTCTGTGCCCCTCCCCTCCAGTCCGTGTGTGGAAGGCGTGCCCCACAGCAACTGTATGTCCAGGAAGGCTTCCCCGGGTCTACTTTACTGAGAGCGTTGCATAGAGTGCTGCGAAGTCCTGGTGTGGTGATGTGTGCTTTTTAGCTCCACCCGAAACTGCCTCATTTGGGTGGTGTTTGCCGCTTCTGTGAATTCTCATCGAGAAATCACGGCTTTGCTGCAAAGAAAACAAGCATTGGCATTGCCAATAGGTCTCGCTTGTGGGACCTTATAAGTATTTAGTTTTGCAGCACAATATCCTTGTTGCACCAAGGATATTGTGCTGCAAAACTAAATACTTATAAGGTCCCACAAGCGAGACCTATTGGCTATGCCAATGCTTGTTCTTTTAGGTTTGACGCCATGAATTCTTGAGGACATGGATGGTTTGTAGGCATAAACCCTTGTGATTATAAATGTCTTTGACCCCATGAACTCCAAGGTTGTGACGTCCTGACTTCATGAAGCCTTTGGAGTCTATCAAGATTTTAACGTGATTGAACACTGAGACTCGGAAAGAAAGTGAACAACACAGTTCTGTAGTCCCACCTGGTGTAACCCTACCTTCTGTATCCACAGAGATCAGTATTCCCAGATGGCATTGAAATCGGGTATGGGCTATAACATACTACTCTTTCTAGTAGAAAGCAATGCCTCCACAGACATATACCACTCTATGGTCTTGCAGGAGAGTGCTCATAGGCATTGGTTCCAATAAAAGAATGCTCCAAGTATTAAAGTGTATAATGTTTATGAAGGCCCTGAAGCTTATGGAACTTCATCAAGTCATAAAGATATAATGACCGACATCTTAGAATAAGCTTTGTTCTTTGCATCTTAAATGCATGTTCCACAAGTTCCAGATGATCACTGTATATCATAAATCAAACTAAGGGATTAGTCCATTAATATGAGCAATAATAGTAGTGAAGACTAATTAGCCCATGCGTTGCTTGACAAGCCATCATGGTTGAATACCTTTCTTAAAGCGCTTGGACTCACCAAGCCTCAAAATCCGTCATCATCCTAATAATTCCCTGCGGAGGCAGGCCAGGCGATATCCGGGCCAGCGGGGGCTCGCCGGGGGGTGTTCCAGAGGAAGGCACCAGGTGGGCGTTCTGCCCTTGTGGGAGACTGTGCTGTTTCGGACCCTGGGCAGACGGAATTCTACTGCCCAGCCTGCGCCTTGGCTGGGTGCTGAAGCCTCGCAGCGGACCTGATTCTGGCGGATTTGTGAAGGCACTGGTGTGGCGGCTGGCCGGGAGCTCCGGAGAGGTGTGGCACAGCCAAGCTGCGGCGTGGTGTGAACAGTTTCCGGGCTGTCAGGCCCAGGGTCGCCGCCAGCGCAGAGGACTGGGAAGACTCCAGAAAGACTCTGGCATGGAGCGGGGGCAGGACCCCCTTTTTGCCGGTGGTGCCACCTGCCGTTTGGTGGTGTCCCCTGGTGAGCCTGCGGGGGACTTAGCGCTGACTGTGCTTGGGCCAGGATGGCCCTCAGAATATTGCCGTGGGCCGGTTGACGCCCCCAACTACAATGTAGCAGCCCAACGGGACCAGAAGAGGTAGGCCCGCTGTGCAGGACCAAGGCGTTGCGCTGTCTGGAACACGGGGGCCTTCCTTCTGGCTCTTGGGTGCCTCCCGCCATGTCTGTCTGCACTGTTTTGACATGCAACGAGGCCCTGTTTAGTAAGGCGGGGTCGTGCTGGGGTGGTGCCATGGTCTGGGGCTGATTTGGATCCCAGTGCACCCTGTGGGGCTAGAGTGGCTGTTACCTAGGTAGGGGACCGTGGGCTGGTGGTCCAGGGGGGCATGATCCTCTTAAGGGATTCGCTTTGCAGTTGGTCCCTGGGTGGCAGAGGTAGCTGAGCCAGGGCCGGTGCGGCTTGCAACCCAGGGCCGCCCGAGCCCGTTAGGCCCAACTCGCTGTGGCGCGCCCCAATCTTCAGAGAAGAGGCCGCATTGAAGAACAAACATCAGGCAGAGGCAGTGCCTCGGCCGGCGGGGCTCCCCCCACAATGATACGATGAAAGACAAATTCACAACTCCCTCCACGAAACAGGGCACCATGGATCAGTACGCCATCACTATCTCTGTGGTGGCGGGTGGTGAGGACGACGGGGGTTCCGTCCCGGACAACGCCGCCCTGCTTGCCACAATTACACAATCAGATGTTGGATGCCAAAATAGGCGCGGTTGCCTAGGAGGTCTCATTCCTCAGACAAGATCTCCGAAAAGGCCGTGGACGGTATCACCAAGGCTAAGGCCAGGGTGTCAGCCGTGGAGGACACAGTTACATCGCTCCAACAAAAAGTTAACAAACTCACGGTGGTGCCTCAGTAACTTGCAGCGTGGGTAGAAGATGCAGAAGACCGTGCTCGGCGAAACAACCTACGCTTTGTGGGATTCCCGGAAGGGTGTGAGGGTGCCTTGATGGAGGGGTTCTTGGCACAGTGATTGCGGTCTCCCATGCCTGAAGACTCACTCTCTTCTTGCTTTGTGGTAGAGGGAGCCCAAAGAGCCCTCCTGAGGGTGCCCCCTCCACCAGGCTATACCTCGCCCAGTTATCACTAAACTGCTGAACTATATGGACAGAGACATTATCCTCCAATTTACCTGGGCCATCGGGACAAACTCACTCACAACTTCCAGAAAATCATGATCTTCCCCGAATACACCAGGCTCGTCCAGCAACAGCGCCAATCTTTCATGGCAGCTAAGCGCAGATACCGGGAACTCCATGTTCAATACCCGGCGCGGATCCTTATTTTTCAACACCCCAGAGGCGATCTTCGCTTGGACTGATGAGACTGTGCACCCTAGGCCTCATACGCCACCTCCATTGGAGTCTGGTTCCTCTCAGGGTAATCAGTGGAATCGCCCAAAGAAACCCACGTTGAAACGGTGACATGGATCACGATCCAATTGGCGTTATCAGGCACAGGGTGAAGATTCATAAGCAGAACTGCAGGGCTGCTCCGGAGTCGGCCTTATCAACCTTGACTTATTATCCACAGATTTGCTCCTCCTGGTAGGTTTTCGAGGGACTACCAGGCATGGCTGGCCTCAATGAGTTCCATCTGCACGCCCTAAAGAACTATGGTTGAGGGTTTTGGGAAGTTGGGGACCTACTGGTGTGGTTTGGGTGGCACCCTCACCGCGACAGATACTTCATGTTGGCTGAGGTATTAGGGTGGGGGAGGGGTATGGGGATGTTGAATTTAGTCACTGAATGTTTTACACAGTTATGGCAGAGACACCACAGCTCCCTGCGCACCCGGCTCACATATAGCACCCTCCCTGAATATAGACGAGCACAGACATATCTGGTGACCAGCTTGGAGGGATTCGCATCTTGACATGGAATGGGTGGGGGGGGGGGGGCGGGGGGGTTCCTTGATAGAATTAAACTGGGGCGGTCTTCAAACAGGTCAAAAGGCTAGAGATTGACATACATTTAATGCAGGAAACCCACATGATGGGAACAAAGGTACCATGCTTAGTACGCTATGGGTTTGTTCAGGTTTTCCACTCAGGGTTTATCCGTGGGTGACGGGGTACAGCATTTCTGATCCATTGCAGAATCCCCTACAGAGTCACCAAGGTAGGATGGACCTGGGCGGAGGTACACCCTTAGGGCGGGTACATTACATGGAGAACCACTTACACACTGGGTAGCTTTTATGCCCCCCCACCTCTAGGGCAAGCCTTCATGGACAGGGTTTAACGCCTCTGGGGGAAATTACCGGACTGATTAGCAGTGATGGGTGGGAGACTCTAACGATATTATGGCACCAGTCAACAGGTGGCATGCAGAGGGACTTAGCCACCACACAGGAGAGTCCAACTTACAATTTCTGACATCCTCTCTGGGGTGGTCAGACGCGTGGAGAGCCTATCACCCACGGAACCTGAGTATACCGTCATCTCAGCCCCTTATGGGTCCCTCTCCAGGTTGGACTATATATTTTTCCCCCTTCCACAGGGTCACGGCTGTCGCCATCCTGCCCAGAAGGCTGTCAGATCACTCCCCAGTGACTTAGCCTACAGATAGGGCCAGTAGGTCTCCCTTCCGGTGGTGAATCTCAACCTGGCTACTGAGATATTCTTCTTATATTATTATCCTTCATCAGGCTTTTGCGGAATACTTAGCATCCAATGTTGATACTGCCTCCTCGGGCACAATATTGTGGGAAGCCCTGAAACCCACTCTGTGGGGGGTGGACATTAGCTATTGCGCTGTTGAGAAACATCACAGTATCGCACAAGTGGTGGAACTGGAGACCCGTCAACGCGCCTTTTAGGCCGCGGTGAAAGAAGACGGCGGTGTCCAAGCCAAGCGTTGTCTTCTTCTTTCCCGAAAGCAATTGCATCAACTACTTACGAACAAGGCCCGGAAGGCGTGGCAAGCGACCCAATGTAGAATATATCAATGGGGGATAAATCGAGCAAGATGCTACACCTTCTGTATCAAATGGCGAAGTTGCCAACCCCGGTGCCTGCACTACAGGATGTGGAAGGGAGTCTGTGCACTAATCCCTATGCAGTTGTTCAGGCGTTCACAACTTATTACTCAAATTTATACACGAAACGGGAAGTCCTGTCCCAAAATCAAATTAGTGAGTTTTTAAGGGACATTCCACCAAAAGCGGTCTCAGACAATATAGGGGAACAGCTCGATACGCCAATTACAGTAGAGGAACTCGCTACCGTACTCTCAGGTCTGCACCCTGGCCGAGCACTGGGACCTAATGGGATCATATGCCCCAACTAGGTCCACACTTGCTAAGAGTGCTCCAAGAGGCCCTCGAGCAACAAATCCTCCCGTCGGATTGGCAAACAAAAATTGCGGTGTGCCACAAGCCTGGATGCCCCCTTGGAGGACCCTTCCTCATATCGCCCTATCTCACTACTGAACTTGGAAGCTAAACTCTTGGGTCTTGGGATCGGCTCCTCCTGCACCTCCCAGATCTTGTCCATCCTGATCAGGCTGGCTTTATGTCGCAAAGATCCATGCATCACAACATCAGGCGTGTTCACACATGTCCGCCTAGACCGATTCATGTCCACTACTGACCTCTTACCCCTTGTGACTGACGCATTATACATGGGCCGCACGCACTCTGACCACAATCCACACTTTCTAACCATGGCCTGGGACCGACCACACCCTCCGGTCCCCACCTGGAGACTGCAACCGGCGATGCTGCTGGATGCGGAATTTCGCGAATCCCTTCTCACATGTACTGCTCAATATTTCGAGGACAACACAGGCACAGCGTCCTCCCCACAAGTAGAATGGGACGCCTTCAAGGTAGTGATCCGGGGCCACTGCTTGGGGACACAGGGCCACATGAGACAACAACTAGAGAGCGAGCTCACCAGATTAGAAACTACTCTACTTGAGAGGGAGGGGGAGGCCGCTGAGGGTAGCGCTGACTTGCTACAGAAGGCGCGCGCAGACCACGCGGGCCTCATGGAGCGACTTCGCGACATTAACTACGCAGCACACTCGGCGAGGACGCACCACATGAGTGACAGACCTGGCAAGCTACTGGCCTGGCTGATATCACAAGAAACGCGCTTAACCCCAGTGGCGGCGATACAGGTGGAGGGGAGAGGCCTACTATACTCGCAGCGCCAGATCCACGACGCATTCACCACACACTATACTGCACTGTATCGCTCTAGGCTACCTCACCCGCGCCCCGACATTACTGGCTACCTTGCCCCCCTGCCAATGCCGCGACTGACTGCCGCGCAGCAGGACGAGCTGGGAGCCCAGCTTGACCCTGAGGAGGTTCGCGACGCAATTTTTAACTTGTCTAATAGCAAATCCCCGGGCCCGGATGGGCTTCCAGCCGAATTTTATAAAGCAGGCTCGGCGATACTCATCCCTGAACTTCTGAGGATGTATGCTGCGGCCTTAGAAGACGCTGCCTTACCCCCGACGTTAAATGAGGCGACCCTGATCTCCATCCCTAAACCGGACAAAGACTGCACACAAGTGGGCTCTTATCGCCCGCTGGCGCTGCTCAATACAGACTACAAAATACTGGCCTCCACTCTAGCTCGGAGATTGGCCCCTTATGTGCCCCGACTGGTGCACCAAGATCAAAATGGCTTTGTCCCAACGCGCCACACCTCCCACAATATCCGACGCCTCTTCCGGGTGCAGGAGTATGCCACCCTGAGGTGGCCTAGAGCAGGGTGCTTGATACTGGACCTGGAAAAAGCTTTCGACTCGGTGGAGTGGCTGTACCTGGGAGCGGTATTGGAAAAGTTCCAATTGGGTGGCGGAAACGAGGCTATGGTGGATTTGCTTTATGGCAGGCCGACAGTTCGGGTGCGCACGGGTACGCTACTCTCGGACGCTCTTCGAGTCTGCAGGGGCACTAGGCAGGGCTGCCCCCTGTCGCCTCTGCTGTTCTCTCTAGCCATGGAGCCCCTGGCCACGATACTTAGGGCACAAGGGGCCGACTGGGGCATCCCACTGGCGGACGGTCTCCACGCAGTGTCGCTGTACGCAGATGATTTACTGTTGTACGTCAGGGATATAACCAACATCCCGGCCTCGCTGGCCAGCGTCTTCCAAACTTTCGAGGAGATGTCGGGACTGCGAGTCAACTGGTCCAAATCGGGGGCTTACTCCTTCCACCCGGATACGCCCGAGTGTGATGTGCGACTGGGCGGCGGCAGGTTACAGTGGTATCCCACCACTTTCCGGTATCTGGGGATACGAATCTATCGGGCTCCACTGGATGTCCTGGAGGGGAACCTCCTAAGAGCAATTGCCTCGATCCGGGCGCAGATCACGTTCTGGAACACCTTACCCCTTAATGTTCCAAGTCGGATAGCACTTATCAAAATGATAGTACTGCCTAGACTCCTGTACTATTTCGCTAATATACCGACTTACGTGCCGAACAACATTTTTCGGGACCTGGAGACCCTGCTGAGAAGCCTCATTTGGAACGGGGGCCGACTAAACTCTACATGCCAACGGAACTAGGAGGCCTGGCGGTTCCCAACATGGAACTGTACTACCTTTCGGCACAAATGCAGTGGGTGTCGGAGTGGCTTAGCGGCAAACACCCCGAGGATACTGCCTCGGACGCGGCTGCCTGGACGCAGACGCAAATCAACACCCTGTTCCACCCGTTATCCCGAACCCCCCGCCCCCCCCAGATGTACTTGGCGGTGGCACGCAAATGTTTCCTGCGCTGTTTGAAACTCACCCGGGCCACGACACCATATGCCCCGACCATGCCCATTCTAGGCACCCCGAGCCCTACAGGAGCACTGACTGTGAATTGTCTGACCAGTTGGACACAAGCAGGGGTGGATACCCTGGGCGACCTGTATGCTGAGGGAGCGTTGCTCACCTTTGAGGACCTGGCTGCTGCCACGGAACTCCCAGCTGGACAGTTCCTGCTGCATGCGTCCCTCTTGCGCACACTCACTGCCTACTGGGGAGATGTGACGGAGGAACTACCGATGCACTGCTTTATACAGTACCTACATGTTATGGGGACTGGCTCGCACATCATCCACTGGCTGGCGCAGGCTCTGCTGGCACACTCGCAGCCATCTGTGCTGCGGTTGCGTGATGGGTGGGCGGCAGACAGGGGGCGGGCCTGGACCGACAAGGAATGGGCAATGATATTAGCCGGACCGACATATATCCCACGCAGCCCCCGCTTTAGGATCATACAATTCTATATTCTACACCGCGCTTACCTGACGCCTGACAAGATAAATAGATACTTTGCCACCACGGATGCTGCCTGCCCGCGCTGCTCTCTAGCTGGAGCTGACCTCTTACATAAGTTGTGGCATTGCCCTGAAGTGAGCACATACTGGAGCGAGATCGTGACGCTCCTCACACGCAGTGCTGACGAGCAAATACCACACACGTGGGAAGCATGCATCTTAGGTTTGTATAAACGCACGAAGCTCAATAAAGTGCGGACCCGCTTCTGGGACATGGGGCTTATAACAGCTAAGCGCCTGATCACCAAGCACTGGAAGGCAGCGACCTCCCCCCATGTTCGACATTGGCGCGCTTCCTTCACTAACTGGGCACGAGCGGAGGGCACGGTTCTTCTTCGGGAAGAAACAGCGGGACTCCGCAAATTCCCCATCGCCCAGCTTTGGAACGACCTCCTAAAGACATTCCACCACGCCTGCCAGGAGCGGGGAATCCAATGAGACAAAAGACAACATAGCCATAGTGATACTAACTGTTACTGAGGGTAGATGCAGGCCTACGCCCCCTCCCCCCCCCGCCCACTCACCTCTCACCGGTAAGAGACACGCGACCCTGGGTGGGGATGCTACTGCCTCCCCACCACACGTTGGACGCCTCTGAGACACTGAATGCGCGCCGTCACACTGGCCCTGGCATGTCTGCGACGACAGCAGACATTAACGCTAAAAGAGGAGCCGGCCCCCCCCCCCGCCCGCCTGTCCACCGGCAGGAGACAAATTACCACATAGATGACCTGCGCCGCCGCCCCGCGCACTGCCGGCTTGCGCCCTGACCCTGCAATACAGTTGTTGCCCATATGTTCTTGAATGAGACAGGGGACTTGCAACCCTCCCCCCACCCCTCTCCCCCCCCCCTCCTCGACTGTCCCCATACATTGCATGTAGCCTCGCTGGACCCCACCTTACAATAGATGCCCCACATCGGAACCTGCAACGATCTCCCCCCTTTTCCCCCTCCCCTGCCTCTCACACTCTCCCAACCCCCAGTTTTCCCAGCCAATATATGGGCGTAGGGAACGGTTTGTTTACTGGTCAAGTCCCCGGACTGGACCTAATTTCCTTGTTTTAAATGAAGACACAAGGGATGACACGTTACTAACAAGAGACAATCCCTCGAGACCTCACGCCACCTGCGAATTGCGGAGACATGACACCATTCACATACCACAGGAGGTCCATATGGACATCTGGCCACAAACGTGTTACACGTGGATAATACACACTGCTTATTGGAAGCTGTCATGTCCCTAGCGCCCTCCCAGTGCTGTAACTGGGAGAACTCACAGACACTCTACTGCTCAGTACTCTGAACCCTACCCAACATGGCTGCGGACTAAACCCTGCTGACTACATCTGCGCACTCCTATGCCTCAGTGAGCTATACTAATGCACACATCACCAGTACAAGAGCAGCAACACTGACTCAGCATTGGGAACGCATACATAACTGACTCCCCTCCCCCTTTCTGACTACCCACAGCTGACTTGTACACAACCTTTGGGACTCGGGGAAGACACATTCATGAGGCAAATGCTGGGTGACCATTGCGACACGAATCTTGAGGATAAAATGTAAAACCATGAGATCTGCCATTAACGTCATTAGTCAACAGATGGTTATACTAACTGGCACATGGAACTCGCCGCCGGACCCCCGGGTTGTCGGCTGAATGGCTGTGTCGTCCTGTTCAGAACCTAGCAAACTAATATCTGCTTACGCAGTCTTTGTAGAGATGTGGATTGTGAATTGTATGATAACCGCATACTGCATAATAAAGATCTTCTTAAAAATAAAAAAAAATAAAAATACAAAAATCAGGCGTGTTCACAACGCCCTTGCAAGGGCGCCAAACTCGGTCGACCCGCAGCCATTCTATTAGCTGACATTGACAAAGCATTTGACTCGCTCAGCTGGGACTACTTATTTCTTCTCCTGCAAGCTCTCAACTTTGCAGTTCCTGTCTTATATCCTTCTTCTCTATACGGATCTCTCTGCCTTGGTACGCTTGGCTGGGGAGCTATCAGACCAGTTTCCAATCCATATGGGTACCAGGCAGGGGTGCTTGATTTCCCCGCTATTGTTCTCACTTGCGATCAAGCCGTTAGCCACATGGGTGAGGCGGGGCCCCCTAGTGCGTGGGTTCGAGTGGTCCGCGGGGACGTCAGACAGATTTTACTTTATGCAGACGATGCCTTATTCTTCCTTACAGACCCAGGATTCACTGGCCCGTGAATCCTGCAAATACTCAGAGTATTTGAGAAAACCTCTGGCCTATGTACACACCTGTTGAAATCAGAGCTTTTCCCAGTTTTTGGGGCCCAGGGCAGGGGTATGTGGGTGACCCATCTGACTCATGCCACGGGGGACTTCCAATATTTGGGTATCTACATTTCCCCCTGCCCGGGTCCGAGAAGAGGTGAAGGCATGGTCTCCCCTCATCTATCATTATTTGGGCGGTCAGCCATTTTTAAAATGATCTCATTGCCACACCTGCTGTACCGGCTCCATAAGTTCCCCGATGTGATCCCACAGTTGAGGTTTAAACAGATCAACACAACCCTTAATCATTTTCTGTGGGGAGGTGGGGCAGTCAGAGTCGCCCTTCGGACCTGTTCACAGTCCACCTACTGCGGCGGATATATACGCCTACTACACAGCCTCCCACCTACTTAATATAAACGAATGGTGGTACAGCGCACTGACCCGGCATTCGCAGTGGAGGGACGTGTGATTGGCAATCAAACACTATTAGACCTTCTCTATAGCCAGGCAAATATAGACCACCTACCCCCAGCAGCCAAAGTGGTTATTCAATTATGGTGACCTACGGTCCTGCAGATGTGGTGGGGGGGACTGTTGACTCGGGCGACTCCACTGTGGCATGGCACATACTTTCGGCAGGTTGATGCGCTCCCTGGGTTCCACACTTGGGACCTCATTAGACTATCCACACCAGGAGACATTATGAAAGGGACAGTGCTCAAATCCTTTCAACAGCTGCAGGAGGATTATCAATTCCACCGCAGCCAGTTCTACAAGTACTTACAACTTAGATATGCGTTAACACCTCATATTAAGACCCAGACTGACTTACCTGAATTTAACACACTTGAAGGGCGACTGTTGATGGGAGACTTGGGTGCCCACAAGATTAGGCAAGTGTATCAAAAGCTAGTTACGAACAATCAAACCATGCTAGGTGCGCTGCAGACAACGTGGGAGGTCAACTTCATAGACCTAACTGAGGATGACTGGACAGAGGCACTGGCGAGTCCCCGTGGTGCCGCAATGGCAACACGGTACCGCCTAATTCAGCTTAAGTACGTACACATTACACAAGGCCCCGTCTCTGGCGCATAGTCGCAATATCATCCCCTATATGTCTTAGATGAGGCAAGCGGGAAGAGACCTTCCTTCTAACAGTATGGAGTTTCGGTGCACTTCAGCCTTTTTGGCATAAGATAGCCTCTTGTCTGGAACAAGTGCTGTCCTGGCAGCTCCCCCTTGAGCCCAAGCTTATCCTCTCGCACAGCACAGATGGGATTGGTGGGAATAGATACAAACAACACCTCCTGTTTCTGGGGCTCACACTGGCCAAGAGAGACATAGCCCAACACTGAAAGGGGACTTCTCCACCCTCATGGGTAGGTGGAAACGCGCCATAGATAGGTGCATGGAGATGGAATTAGCAGTATTCAAGGCGCGACGTTGCCCACAGAAACATTATAGAATTTGGAAGCGATGGGCTGAATACAGGGGCATGGACCTGCCCTCTGCACGACCCCCAGAATGCCTCATCGAGCAGGAAATACAGTCATAGTCAGAGTCACACCCTTAGTTAGTAGTTATTGCCATTTCAATGGTATGGTACGACATCCTACATGGGGCAGGGGGTGGTGCCTGGTTTGTGCCTGCGTTTTGTTCTTCTTTTTTCATTGTTTTTTTAGGTCTCGCGCCTAGCGGTGCAGAGAGCAGCACTGCTCACGCAGCGAGAGACTTTTTGTAGGGGATTTGGAAATGGACCTAGGAATCGTACACGCTCGAGCCTGTGCGATTCCTTTTGGGCCACGCTATTGGCCTTTGTGTGTGTCTTTTTATGAAAGACTGCACGCAATTGGCCAAAGGGGGGCATATTGCTCCGCCCATGGCTTATTGGTGTCTATTACGCGCACCGCTGCCATGGGGTTTCAATTATCGTGCCCAGACACGGGCGCGATAATTGAAACCGCGTCTCGCTGTGGCGCGCGCGCACCACTCGCGGGCTTGTTTGTTTCACACAAGCGATCGCTTTCACTTTCGCGATCGCTTTCACTGCTGCTTGTTTTTACCGGCGCAGCAAGCCGCATGCTGTAAGCGGCCGTCTTCCAAAGACTTTTCTATTTATTTTGTTACAATCTCGGCACCTGTGCCGGTGCCGCGACTGCATACAAATTAAAGAAATGGTATAACATGGTGCCCTGTTTGCATCAGCAGGAAGGGGTGAGGAGGTGCGGAGCTGCCATTAGCCCTGGGGAATAACTATGCATGCGCCAAAGGTCTCTCCCAGCGCTTTCATTTTTATTTTACGCGTGCGGCAAGCGAATGCTGAAAGTGGCCGTCCTGCCAAGTCTTTTTTATTTCTTACATTTGTAACAATCTCGGCACCTGCGTGGGTGCGGCGATTGCATAAAAATTGTAGAAATAGATAAAAATGGAGCAGCGATTGCTTCAGCTAGAAGGGGTGAGGAGGTGTTGCCATGAGCCCTGGAGAATGACTGTATCCAGGCACCAAAGCTTTCTCACAATGCTTTTATTTATTTTTTAACCGGAGCGGCAAGCTGCATGCTGAGAGCGACTGTCCTGCCAGTCTGCACTGTAATCAGGACTTTACTTGATGCTGGAGTACTACCTTCAGCAGGACTACCATGGCCGCCATATTCAAATGTGACTGTGTGTCTTCACGCAGGGACAAGATCACTCACCGCTCTCTGGGATGTGCTTATGTCAACTTTCAGAAGCCGGCTGACGGTAAGCGCCATATGACTCTTGCTTGTACGATACATGTGTTTACTGCAAGTGGAATGGGCTTGTGTTTTTGCAGACATGAGATACTTTTATATATGTGAAGTTGTTCAGTGGACTGATCAACTCATTGCCTCTGCTGTTTGCCTTAAGCTGTGGATTGTACAAGTAATTAGATTAATGGACAGTTGAGCAGTTGCTACGCGGTGAACCCACTGTGCTAGACAGTTTTGCCACGGTAACGAGTCTCGTGTAGTGTGACTGATAATTCTTTCACTTACCACCCTCAGTTCAAACTAATTCCGGTTATTCTTTATGCATCACCAGGGCTGAAACCAAACTCTGTTAGCAACTTCATTAAAATATATAATCAGAGTATCCAATCTTAGTTAAAATTGCGGCTTGCAATCCCACATTATTTAATAACATTGAATTTCAGTGAAGTGTTGCTGTCTGTACGGCACACGTGTTGTCTTTAATTGTTTTTGTACCTATATGAGTGCTCTGATTAAGTCCTTGAAAGGCTTAATGTTTGCCAAACTGAAGGGAAAAAAAATTGGTAACTTGGATTTAAATGTGAAAAGTATTACCAACCTCATAAAAGAACAGAGCCTCCCATCTTTAGGTATGTTGTCTTTAAGTATGCAGCCACATAAACTACTTATAAGGAACACCTTGATAAACAATAACCATCTCAGCAACTTTTGATTCTCTTTAAAATACAAACTCACAGTTACTACTTGACACCTATACCTCTAGCTGTCAAGGTTATTTAACTGCTTTAAAACTACATGTAATAAGTATTTGCAATGCAATAGGTCTTGCATTACTGAAAGTTTGACCTATTGGCTTTGCAAATAATAATGTAACACCAATAGC
Source organism: Lissotriton helveticus (assembly GCF_964261635.1). NCBI lineage: Eukaryota > Metazoa > Chordata > Amphibia > Caudata > Salamandridae > Lissotriton > Lissotriton helveticus. The sequence continues at coordinate 1,390,872,006 of NC_136057.1, forward strand.
TCAAACTTCCAGTAATGCGAGGCCTATTACATTGCAAATGCTTGTTCTTCTTTTGTCGAAGGTTTGAAATAAGGGTACAGCTTAGAAATATACTGCATTCTGATGTTTATGTATGAGTCCATCGGGCTGCCCTGTACCCACCAAAAACCTCAATGAAATGTATTCTGAAAAAAAGACAAAAATAGCCCAAATGAACACCAAAAGGGATCTACATTGTAGGGTAGGACAAGTTGAAGAGTATCAATTTAAATAAAGAATATTTGGGTGACTCAGGATAGGAACAATACATCTGGAACGAAGAGCAGTGTAACTAACTCTCAGTTCACTGGTAAAGATTGCTTCAATAAGGCAGTGATGCAGTGAACAGATAGCATACCCAGGAGGCATTACATCCTAGAACACATAATACCGCACAAATTTGGTGAGGTTGGGGCAAAAAAAAACCCAGATAAGTTACTGAAGCTAGATCACTTCCTAAGAGTGGAAAACAAAATTGCAAACTTATTTGAGCAGTGTTTGACTGCTATGAAAGGGAACAAAAAACAAATTGAATGCCTTCTGAGTTCGAGACAGAAATATGTTTCAGAGATCAGGAGTGGGAACCTTTCATCTATGCCCAGGCCATCCGACACCATGCTAGCAGTAACGATAAAACCACTAATCTTCTCTTGGAGCAAGGTATATGTGATACATAACACAAGAGTATAGGGAGTGGTGCACAGGGTATTGGTGCATGTATTACTGCACCGAGTGTATAGCTACTTCTGCTCAAAATCCTTGGATCAGGGACAGCTCCAAGCCAAGTGTAAAAATTCGGCATGGTCTGTAGAGCACAGCGTATTCAGAGGATCAGGTCTGGTCCTTCTGATGCAAACGGAGTGGGATGTAAAATATGCGGTTAAAGTGAGGGAGGCTATGCCTGTGGTCAATAGAGACACATTTTATCTGCTCACAACAATGGGCCCAAAGCTTATCGGACAGTGGATATCCCAGATCTGCCTCTCAGTACGCTTGAGGGGTAACCGTAGACAGGGGAAGAAGGCTTTCAATCATTTTATATAGACAGGAGACCAGACTAGTACCGGCAGAAGTGTACATCTGCTTAAAGGGTGGTAATTCTTGTGATTCACATGGAAAGTTAGGCTTCGCGCTGCTGCAGTGAGGCAGACCCTGAAGTAGGAAAAGATATTAAGCGCATTTGTCTCACCCAGAGACCGGAACTGTTCAAGGGAAAGAAAGAAACCCTCCCTAAACAAGCGGCCCACTTCAGTAACCCCCAGCCAATGTAACATGTCTCACACAGTTCTATCCAGGATAGGAGGCAGAGATGGATTGGCGAATATAGGTATCGTTGGAGAGTAGAGCGATTAAAGTCCTGCACTCTCCGTCATAGTCTTCAAAGCCCAGTGCATGCAATAGACTGACTCAATATAGTTGTCGGAGCATGGCTGCCTTGCATCTAGGGTAGTGTCAAGTCTGCCCATGTCGAGTTGATCACATTTGAATGGAAATTGGGGGACAGATAAGCCAGCGCAGATCCAATAAATGGCGTAGTATGTTTGTGCAGCAAGAAAGTAACATTCTGGAACAGCAAAGCTGTCCCTTCCATAAGCAAATGTGATCCTCTCCCAATTCACTGTGTGACTGGCTAAGCTGATCTCATATTTCTGGCTCAGAACATAGGTTCCTCCACTCAACTTGGCTTTGGTGGCTATCCATGGAAAAGGTAACTTCCTCCTGGCAAAGGTATTTCATTTTTTTCTAAAGGCAGGTACTGTAGGAAGCCGGCTCTGTATACACTATACCAAAGTGAGGTATAGTGTGCACAGAGTGCAGTGGAACCCCAAAGATAGGCATAGGTAAAATAATATAGCACCTTACTCTCTATTTGTGGTAGTGTGGTCGAGCAGTAAGGTTGTATCAGAGGGTAGTGTTAAGCATTTGTTGTACACACTCAATCAGCAAATACCATCACACACTCAAAGACTGAACTTCAGGCCAATTGGTTTTGTATAAAAATATTCTTTTAGTTATGTTATTTTCTAGAACCAAGCAAGCCTGTCACAGGTAAGCAATACATACTTTACAGTAGTAATGCAGTTTGTAAGCAGTTTGAATTGCAATTGTATATGCACTTTGATTAGATTACAGTAGAGCTACTAGTAATGCAATGCTTTTGATATACTGTACATATACTTTGTATTGGCTTTTTATAGAATGTCAAGTAGATTACTTTACAGAATACTTTTCTTACACAGTGTAGTATACCTGGATACTGCACTGGGACATTTCCTGTAAACAGGTAAGTAAAAGTGTTTGTGTTATTTTGTTGCAGTTTTAAAGACAGTTCTGGATTTTCCACTCCACACGTTAGAAACTTTTCATAGAAAAACAGTCAATGTTAGCCTATCGAGCCTATATCACCCTGTGCCCTAGGTATGTGCCCTAGGTCTGTTGGCAATGTTATTTGGCGCTTCTGTAGTGCTGTGTGTTTCAATTTTGTTCTAGAGTGTTATGTACAACTGTGAGGTGGTTGTGGGAGCTAAATGGCCTATATTTCTGTTACTAGAGTGGTTTGCGACAAGGTTGTAGGAGCTCAGTTTCCAGGTTATGTTCCACAGGGCGTTACATACACTGTTACATATAGGTTGCAGAGCGATAAGTGCTCCAATTTTGGTTCACAGGGTGGTGTGTACCCTGTTACATGTAGGTGGAGTGGCAGTTTGTGTCCCAGTAATGGTTCACAGGGTGATATGTATCCTGTTACATGTTTGGTGGTGGGGTGATAGGTGCTCTAATTTTGTTCCACAGGGTGGTGTGTACCCTGTTACATGTAGGTTGTGGGGCAATTTGTGTCCCAGTACTGGTTCACAGGGTGGTATGTACCCTGTTACATGTTGTTTATGGAGTGACAAGTACTCCAATTTTGCTTCACAGGGTGGTGTGTACCCTGTTACCTATAGGTTGTGGGGCACTCTTTATCCCAATACTGGTCCACAAGGTGGTGTGTATCTTGTTACATGTTGGTTATGGGTGTGAGTCCGTTTTTGTGGTTGTGTTGTGGTTTTTCCCAAGGGAGGGGGATGGGGCTAATTATCTGAGAATGTAATGTCAATGCTTTCTTTCGCAATGTAAATGTTCTATTTTCAGAATGCATGGTGTACATTGATGTTGATGTTGCTTTCCCTAATTTCAGTTTTGTTGTTTCCCTAAAGAAAGGAGATGTGTTATAATTGATCTATGTCTCTTTTCCCTGGCTAGGATTTCCCTGTTGCTCAGATGGTGTGACTGCTGGAATGCTTGGTGACATCGTGGAATGTTGGGTGCCTGCCTGTGTGTGAAGTGGCAGTTTATGGCAGGGAGGCTGAGCGACAGGGAGGTCACTCCTGGTGGGGTTTTACATTTCCATCTGAAGAACCTAATCTGGAACTTGACTTAATAAACCTATCCTGTTTATACACCTGGCTCAAGGACTTCTATTTATAACAGTTTGTTGGAATGTTTATGAGTAGGCAAAAGAAAGCTTGCGCAGGCAGTACTCAGAGGAAACTAGTGTGTTATTGGAAAGGCATAACTTTTTCAAGCTCAAGCATGGTAGTAACGAGTGGGTGGAAGAATGTATTGCTGCTCAATGCATATTAGCATCTATCTGCAAGTTTGAGAATTGCGTGGAAGTCTACATCCGTGACCAATTTGTTCTTAATTGTTTATTGAAGAAGACTCAGGAGAGATTGTTAACTTGTAGGAACTGTACTGTTTAAGAGGTTATCGATGTGGCTAAAAGCATTGAGAATGCGAAGAATGTTGGTTCTGTCGGGTAAAGAAGTGAATCTTGGTTTACTGAATAATAATTAATAGAAAACAATACACAGACCCTTCAGTAATAATTATTGAAAAGGAAAGAGAAAAGAGGACAAAAACACACCAGAAAATTGAATAAATCTGAACTTGTATTGAGGGATAAATCAATAGATTCATTTACAGTCTATGGTGTCGACACGTCATGAAAAGGCTGTCACAATTTATGAACATATGAATTGTCCAAACGGCACAAGTGATAAGGTGAAGAAAGTGCGAAAAAAGTGCTACATGTGAACAGGATATATACAGTGTTGCATGGATGGTTAACACTGGTTATTCAGAGGACATTCATCCCTAGGTACAATTCATATGTTCATAAATTGTGACAGCCTTTTAATGTCATGTCAACACCATGAAGTATAAATGAATATATTGATTTATCCCTCAATACAAGTTCAGATTTATTCAATTTTCTGGTTTGTTTTTGTCCTATTTTCTCTTTCCTTTTCATTAATTATTACTGAAAGGTCTGAGTATTGTTTTCTATGTATTATTATTCAGTAAACCAAGAATCACTTCTGTACCCGACAGAACCCACATTCTCCGCATTCTTGTACACCCAGGTTCTGAGGGGCACTGGGATACCCCATTAAATTAGATGTAAAAGCATTGAAAGATCTATTGTTCCCTCTTAGGTTTGAGCTGGAATTGAGGGTCTTTCCTCCTGTCATGTGCATAATGGATGAAAGTGTTGTGTGTGCTGTGAATGCTAAAGCTAAGAAGAAGGGGAAACTTTTCTGTTTTTATTGTTGTTCGCATACATATATAAGTAATTCTCCTTCTTGCTCGGCGCTGTACAAAAGGTGCAATGCTTGTAAGAAACCAGGGCATTGTCAGGCAATGTGCAAGGGAGTTGGACAAATGCAGGGAGAAAGTTGTAATAAGATTAAGATAAATAACAGTGAGGGAAGTGAGTGCACAAAAGAATTTGACAATGTGCTGCTAACGCTGAATGACAAAAACAAAGTTGCGCAAATTAACTGTCTTCTAGTACAGGAAAACATTGATGGGTGAAATGTACTGGTCATGGCGGATTGTGTTGCACCAGTAACTATATTGGCTTATGCAATGTTTTTCAAGTAGTGGCCAAGTGATTTTAAATTGGAAAAACAAGACATAAACCCGAAGGCCTTTAGGGAATTTGACTTCGATCTTTTTGGTTATTTCGTGGTGAGTCTGGAGTGTTTATGAGGAATGCTAAAGCAAAGATCTATGTGGCAGATAGAGGATGTGATAAAATGGGTTGAAAATATCTTGCCAAACTTGGTATTATATTGTGTCGTGTCCACCAAGAACCTATTGCATTAGGGGAGATGCCTATTTTTACAATAGACACCATGGAAGATGTTTTGAGGAACACGGTAAAGCAGTTTCCGGAAGTATTAAAAAATGAGATCGGAAATGTTTTGGGATTTGAGCACTGTATCAACTTATAAAAAAAAAGACGTGTGAACTGAGACTGTGTGGACTTGAGATCGCTCAATCAAAATATTGTGGTGGATTGTCACCTGCTTCCACACATTCAATAGATGTTGGCTAATATTAGTAGGTTGAAGTACTTTTCTGCCATTGACGTTCATTCTGCTTATCATCAGATTGCCCTTAGTAAATGTAGGAAACTGGGCTTTTGTTGCAGTTGTCCCTCCACTTGTTGCCCCCTTTTTAGCTACTAGATGCTGATTGTGACTCTGACAGTGTACTGAGGTCTGCTAACCAGACCTCTGTGCCAATGCTCCTTCCCCAAAACAAGGTGTTGTCTAATTGTGCAACAAATGACTAAGGACTTTAACACCCACTGTAAATCCCTATTAAATGGTACCACAGATACCTAGAGCAGGAGTACTAAATAGGGTCCCTAAGGGCTGCAGCATATCGTATGCCACCCTAAGGGACACACATACAAATTCCACACAGACTGCCATTACAGACTGTGTGACACAGCGCAAACCATGATTTAAAACATGATATGAAACACTCCTGTATGCCATGTTAAAGTCACTAGATCTAATATATGTAAGTCACCCCTACAGAAGGCCTTTGAGCCCGAAGGCAGGTTGCATTATATTTTATGTGAGGACAAATCTGTATGAGCAGATATGCCCCTGTGATATCTAGTTCTATTACTAGATATCACAAGTGAGTAGTGAGGCCATCTTAAGGTTTGTACTGGACACTGGTCAAAACAAGCAGAGGCGGCTGCTGCAAAACGTAAGTTGGGGGGAGGGGGGGGGGGAGAATTTAGAGGAAAAGTTATCATTTAAAAAAACATACCTCTTGCTCCCGCCGACGGCTGCCTTAGTGCTTCTTTCCCAGCAATCACTGGGAAAGGACAGGCTCCCCACCCAACCAGACGCTGCTCTCATGCTATACCTAGCATGAGAGCAGCACCAGGATTGGTCTTTGCCTAGGAACCTGTGGCTTTTCTCCAACCCAGGTGTGTAACACAGCTGGGTTGGATAAACAGAAGTGTGCATGTCTGCGTTGGCTGGCCATCTTAGGCCACTAAGACGACCAGCCAAACCGAAAGGCACACTTATAAGTGCCCACCACTCCTCCCTGTCATGGCCTGACCCTGCACCGCACTGCACAAGCATGCCTCAACCAAAGACGGTCACGGAAAAATAAAATGATATTAGTGTTTTATTATAATTTTATTTTTCGGTGACTGACTCTGACCAGTGGTTCAACGCTCCTCCGCCATTATGGTGGAGCCACCCTTGAAAACAAGTACCCTAGCTACATAATGTTTCCACGAAAACATATAGTGTTTGGTACCAAACACCTTGTATTAATAAACCCACACTGATTCAAGTTATGAATGTATTTAAACATGCACCCAGAGGGTACCTTAGAGGTACCCCCTGAACCCCACTAGTCCTTTAGTTTGCTGGCTGACTAGTCCAGTCCAGCCTGCCACCACAGAGCAGTTTCTGACCCTCTAGAAGGCGATAGACCTGCTCTAGGAGGACAGAAACAAACTGTTCTCTGGAGAGAGTTGTTACCACGTCCTCCTTCAAGAAGGCTGGTAAATCATCATATCAATGCAGGAGGCTTCAAAGGTCTTTACTGCCTTCGATATGTGACCCAAGTCTTCCTCAGACAAGGGAGATGCCAAACCATGCCCTGGGCCATCTGGCACCAGGACAGAAAGTAAAATTAGCTATGTATGAGGTGTTTTGCACTGCCAGGCTGGAAACACATCTCTAGGGTGCACAGCCTGAAGTGTGTGGTAAATAAATAAATAATACCTCTATTTTTGACTAGATATAACAATAACAGATAGCTCAATAAATAAGAGTCAAGATTCGAGGTAGTAGGAGTTTGCAGGTTTAATACAGCATAAAGGACAGGAACAGGACAACCTGCACGGGCAAGATCTGGGATGGCTAGCCAACAGGGGGCCCCGACAGCTGTCGGGCAGGATCTGGAATGAGCGCGCTCGCTTTTAATAACAATACACAAGTATATATACTAAAACAATTGCATTACAGTACATACAGTAGGTGTGATAGTGGGTGGAGTTAGCAACAGTCGCGAAAGATAAGGATGAAAGTGGGTGTAACAGGAGGCGTATACATAGACATGTGATGTAGACGTAACAGAATATGTCATAAATGGGGCGGAAACATGGAGGGGGCTACCTAAGGAGCCGGGACCTCTAACCTAGTGGTGCGCGCAAGCTGGCAATGACGTGTGACTAGGGAGAAGCTGGGGGCTATGACTTCTGAGCTAGAAGGAGAGACGAAAGTCTGGAGAGTCAGAGCGACATGTACCTAAACACTATCTAGTATCTGATGTTTAGAGAACATGTTGATAGAATCCAAAAGTTATCAGGGCAAAGGCTAACAGACACTAAGACTGGTGCATGCATTATTCTACATGTAGTGTGTGTTGAGGAATATTAAATGACCATTAATACAGTATTTCTCTTACATGGAGACGTAAAGGCTAGACGATGACTGAAACTATTGATGCGATTCAGTAGCTTAGGAATGCAGAGAAGGAGAGCTGGACTGATAACTGGAATCATAACATACTCTTGGCAGACTGGCAGGCAGAGCCAGGCCGAGCCGGGCACTGTGAGGCAGGAAGTAAGTGAAGGGTCAGGGATACAGGTGGGGGCTGTATCGCTCCTCAGCGAGGGTTCAGAAAACAGGAGCTGAATCTGAGTCCGGGCCCTTTTGAGGCCTAGAAACGGAGATTTTACAATGAAATAACGTGCACACTGTGAAACGTGGCAACGTAGCTTTACATAGGCCTAATACTCGTAGCTTTCACGAGAACTGGAAACTGGCATACTAGAGATGGACACAACTGTAATTGCGTCTTTAATCGATCATGGGGAATACATATGCATATTAATCATGCACATACAGCATAAGATGGGGAACACGTAGGGACACAGAACATGGCAAAATTTACTTTTCCACATTCCCTCCTTGTCACTACGTTTCCATCAGGAAACATCAATATTCATGATACCATCTATCATTTCATACAGTATCATTTGCTCGTCTCGAATTTTCTTGGAACGGGATCTAGGACGGGACTTGGGACTAGGAATACAAGAGGTAGCACAAATGCCGCAAATCGCAGGGCCACATTGTATACAGAGGCAGCAACTGAATATGATCGCTACTGCAATACCTAGAAATGACAATACTTTCCATCCCCAGGCAGAAATTATACTCCAGAACCAACCGGACCATGTCCAGGTGCCTGGATTCTGGTGTAACTGATGGGCAATTTTATGAAGTCTGGTTATAGCTGAATAAACAGACGGCGCGTTATTTGGAATGAAAATGCAGCAACTAGATCCGATGACTCTACATGCTCCTCCTCTATCGGCCAGTATGACGTCAAGAACGAGACGATTTTGGAGCACGACAAATCTCATAGCAGATTGCTCTTCGGTTAAGTTACCTAGGGCAGAAGCAGTCTCATTCACTACTGCCTCAAGGGTTCTGGTTAATCTACGGATTAACTTACTATTCTGGATAGGTCCTATAAAGAAAAAGAATCCTCTATTGAAATCTGTATACTGTTCTAGAGCAGTTTCAGTTTGGTCGACAATCGGGGACTCGATCTCCCTTCTATGTCTAATGTGTACTAGATGTGTGTTTCTGTGATAATCAGATGGGGCTAGGAAAACTGGTGGCAGTAGGAAGGCAATGTAACAGGTTCCCTCCCAATCGAGGGGCAGACGAACATATGCGGTCTGACCACAAACAAAATAAGAATGACGTGAAGCTTTGAAAATAGATTTCCCACTGTCACTATACTTGACAATAGTAGTACAATCACTATGTCCTACATGTACGGAACCATTATTTCTGACACATAATTCGCCTTTGACTGGTAGTACTGAAATAGCAGGTAAGTCTGGAGTAGGATCAGACTGAACATTCAGGACCATAAAATTCGAAGAATAATTACCCAAATTATAAACTTCATTTTCTAGATCTAACCCTGTTCTGTGGGGAAGACCTTGCTTGTCTGGAAAACATGTACTGTTCAGAAGGGACATATCAGTGGAGGATGACGTTAACATGGACCAGGCTCCACATGAGCCATTATGTGAGAACGGATAAGGAAAGAGTGGCAGAACTCCCTTCGGTGTCTGGAAAGGGGGGAGTCGACCACACACCCAACAATTAGTGGCATTGCTGGTCTGGTGTGAATAATGTAACATACGGATAAATGTGTTATTGCGCATAGCAAGACGATAGGATAGTTCGTGAGGAGGCAGATCACTAAATGTGTGCTCTACTGTAGCATTAGAAGACTTATTTACATGAGAAATTGGAAAACATAAATGAAATGCATAACTCGTGCAGGTAACCATCAGGCTTAAAAACAATATAAAACTTAGAAAAACGATACATCGGATTGAGTTTTGACTAACTCTCTCACTATGGGGGTCTATTTCATACATGTCAGATACCTGTCTAACCGTTTCACCTAGGGGAGGACTTAGACAATTAAACTGGCTGACTTATTTTACTAGACCGAAGCATCTTTTTATACTTCTGCTGCGGAGTTTCCTCTAACAGGGGAGGTTTTGAATCAATGTCATTTGCGGGACAGTCCTTGAGAATAGTATTTTGGCAGTCCTTAAAATCCTGGCAATCCTTGGAAATGTTTTTAGGTTTTAGTCCGTGAAATGTTTTAACATGAGACAGGTGGACCCACCCCTTCCTGCCTTCCAGCTTGACGGCAGTACGGGTGGTCAAGAGGACGAGCTTCGGCTCCTTCCAACGAGGCTCCAACGGACTTGAACGATCGAAATTCCTCACGAGAACCAAGCTCCCTGGAACGATTTCATGCGGTTTCACCTCGGTATTGTCTGGAAATGCGGCGGCAACCTGTGAACGACAAGAGTGGAGGGCAGACATCAAGGAAGCTAGGTAATCTGTCAGCATATTACTGGAAACATCTGTAATACTTCGGGGTCTGGGTGTACCCCACATATTCGGGGGGCGGCCGAATACGACCTCATAAGGGGACAGACCTGATCTGGAATGTGCGACCATGCGCATATAAAACAACGCAACTGGCAGGGCTACTAGCCAGTCTACACCTTTCTCTTTGCATACTTTGGCAATACGGATTTTCAAGGTTTGATTATGTCTCTCTACGAGACCGGCTGCTTCAGGATGGCGTACACAATGAAACTTCCACTGGTACCCTAACAAAAGGGAAACGTGCTTCATTAATTCAGATGAGAATGGCTGGCCGTTATCAGAATATACGACCCTTGGGAGTCCATAACGGGGGAAATATTCACGAACCAACTGCTTGGCAGTGGTCGCGGCTGTGTAATCTGGGACTGGATATGCTTCTGTCCATCTGGACAAAGCGCATACAACTACAAGGACATACTTGAAACCTCGACATCGCTCCATCTGAATATAATCCATCTGGAGGACTTCAAAAGGGTGGTCAGGAGGTTGGAATCCACCTTGTTCCACCGGGACACTTTTACCTGGATTGAATTGACAACATATCATACAAGTACGGACTTTCTTTCTATGTGTGGCTGGAACAGTGTCAATTCATAACCTGTTAAACGTGCAATTGTCAAGTGCTGAGTCTGTGTTCGGTTTAAAAGAACTTCCACGGAGTGTGGAACTTGTACTGTCAAGGAATGTCCTAATACTATGGAATCACTTTGTCTGATAGCTAGTGCTGTGGCTGCAACTGACTTGAGGCACGCAGGCAGAGCCTGGGCTACAGGATCTAATGTGCTCGAAAAATAAGCACAGGGCTTGTATTGTCCTGCTTGATCTTGTGTAAGAACAGATAATGCTGTACCATTACGTTCTGTGACAAAAAGTGTAAAAGACTTACTGTAGTTCGGTGTAGCTAGAACGGGAGCTTGGCATAAAGCTTTCTTTAGCTCATTAAAACTAAGTGTATGTTCAGATGTCCAAGGGAGGACAGTCGATACGGCTGCCTCCTGTGTCGTTAACTGTATCAGTGGCTTGGCTAGAAATGCATACTGAGGAATCCATTGTCTGCAATAAGAAGTGAGGCCGATAAAAGCACGTACCTCCTTCTGGGTCTTGGGCTGAGGAAGACTCGCTATTAACTGGATACGGTCGGGTGTCAACTGCCTACCCCACTTGGACAGTAAGTGGCCTAAGTAGATCACTTGCTGGACACAGAATTGAAGCTTCGAAGGGGACACCTTGTGCCCCATCTCGGCTAGGAAATACAGAACTGTAAGCGATGCTCGCTCGCAAGCATGTTCAGAACGGGCTGTGATCAGTAGATCATCGACATACTGGAGCAGGGCAGTGTCAGTTGGCATGTGAATGTTGTCTAGTTGTCTCTTAAGTGCTTGACTGTAAATACTAGGACTTTCTGTGAAACCTTGAGGAGCTCGTGTAAATTTATAGCTCCTTCCATTTAAACAAAAACCGAAAAGGTACTGGCTGTCTGGATGAATGGGGACACTGAAAAATGCGTTTTTGAGGTCTATGACTGTGAAAAATGTGGCTTCAGAATCAATGGCTGTCAATAAAGAAGAAATATCTGGGACTACTGGGTACTGGGGAATGATACATTTATTGAGTTCTCGAAGGTCAATCACTAATCGATATACTGGGGGTGCATTTGGATCAGTACGTTTCATGACTGGAATGATCGGAGAATTACATACATTGGAGTCAGTTTCTACAACTACTCCTTGAGCCATAAGCTCGTCAATAATTTTGGATAAGGCTGCTACAGCCGCAGGTGGCAATCTGTACTGTCTGATTCGTGGTAACACTACACCTGGTTTGAGAGTCACACGATGGGGTGTGATTTGCATGAAGCCAACATCAGTTGGACCTTGCGCCCATAGATGCTGCGGAACATTAGACAATCTCGGATCAAAATCTCGTAAAACATAGTGACCCTTGAAGTCACGTAAAAACAAACGTATCCCCTCTGGGGAACAGCAAATAACTGCACCTAATTCTTTCAGTGTCTTAATACCTAACACATTTTCTGGACAGGACTTCGTAAGCAATAGATCAGTAGTTCGGGACAATGGACCTACTTCTAGAGTAACTGGTTTGGAAATCTCGTTAACAATTGGCTTTCCTGAAAATCCAAGGGAAACATTTCTAGAGCCTGAGAGCGGAGCCCCTGGAACCTCGTCGTGACTAATAGTCGTCCTACTTGCCCCTGTATCGATCAGAAACTTTCTGTCTTTCCCTAATACTTGACTGTGAACATAGGGACCCTCTTGATCTACAGGTATCTCGATGAGAGGCAAGCCTACCTCCCTCTCTAGGCTGTTTCATGAATACGCTTGATACTCTGGATACTCGGACTGTGCATACTGGTACATCTGCTGTGTAACATGCTGTGTTGCAGCGATAGGCTGCGGTGCTGGAACTGTCTGTTGTGCATTCTGTGGCTGAGAAGTCTGTGAAACTTGTTCTTGTCTAGGCGGACGTGGTCTTTCTTTAGTTTTACCGGTAGCTATGTTGTGTTTCAGAACTGCACACTCGTTTATAAAATGACCTGGCTGTTTACAATAATTGCATGTCCCTTTAACGGGAGCTGCAGGATGACTGGCTTGATTCGGACCCCTCTTCTGACTGTCTTGAGGAACAGATTGTGCAACTAGTACTTTCATTTTCGTGTCTTTCATACGTCTTCTCTCGTGTTCTTGCTCTTCTCTGATTCTATTCTGGTGGTACTGGAGCATCTGTAACATTTGGGACGGAGTATTCGCTTGCCAGGTACTTTCGACTTTCAAAACTCGATTTTTAACTTGTGGACTTGAATTCTCGACTAGTTTAGTAACAAAAAGATGAGGGTATGACTCGCTACTCGTCTTCAAACCACTGTTAATGCTAAAGCATTTCTCGAATCTAGAATAAAAATCACTAGTGTCTTCGTCTTGTTTCTGTTTACAGGCTGAGATTGCATCCCAGTCTTCCTTTTTAGTGGCTAATAATCTTGGCAAAACTTGTATTAATAGTTCAGGTAATTCTTTACATTTACCTCCTAGACCGGTACCTGGTACACGTGTATTTTCTTCAGCTTCTAGAGCTGTCCAATCTATCTTTTTCTCTCCCACCTCCCAATCTTTTTCCTTGAGTTTTTCGTATATGCCCGCAGGCAACAGGACTTTTAGCATTTTAATAATATCTGGATACGTGTATTCTCCCATGCGGAGCATGTCCTTTAATTCTCGGTGGAACCCTGCTGGATCTTTGTCGTGACAGGGAATTAATTTCTTCATCTCTAAGAGTTCCATCTTGGTAACTGGGGTGTAAACAAATACTCGTTGCATTTCACCATCTGGTGTCCTAACTGGGTGTACTTCTCGTAGCGGATGCTGTCTGTCTATGTAAAACGGTTTACTTTCTGGAGGTGAGACATGAACAAAATGCGGGTTCAAAAACGTTCTGTATTTGTGGCGCTGTTCTAGAATGACACTAATTAAATCGGTACCTAAACCTTTCCATCTATACTGGAGTAACTCGTTCAGGATATCATGTAACGGACCTGGATCAGAATGTTGACCCTCATACAGTGTAATGAGGTGTTGGATCATATACATACCCACCAGTCGCTGCTCGGCTGGGGGTAATTTCAGAAACATTTGTGCCACTATTTCGTCTGGAAAAGTGGTAGAATCAGTAATCCATCGGACTGCTGATCGGGCTAGTTCTTGTTCATGCATAGTACTTAACTCACTATAACCGATTCGTGATTTCAGAATTTGATCGGTAGCTTGAAATACTTGTTCTAGAGAGCCTTGTTCCGGTGCTGGAAGATGGAAGACTTTCTTGTGTTCTAGGCGTAAATGTCGGTCTGGAAATCTAGATTTACCTACATACGCTATTCTGGCGGTAGTCTCGTCGTCTACCTCTTCAGTAGAAGAGTCATTTTCTTTCTCGCTTACTTGTGCTTCTTTGCGTTGTTCGTGTAACCTTATTATTTCTTTACGTATTTTCTTGTACATACTCTCTATACTATTGAGTGTCTTGTGCTTACCCTCGGCTATATTATCACTCCACTTTGTCAAAATTTTCATTTCGTTCGGATCTTTAGTCGGGGAATCTTGTTCCCTAATTAAACAATTGATCAGAAACTTTAACAGCATGAACTGGATCTCAGATTTTCTGAGAGACATGACTTCAGCAATACTTTCTGGATCTTGTCCTGTACGAATGAAACGATACATTCTGTCTAGATCTTCTTTCATATTCGGTAGGGTGACCAAATACTCGGACACCTGCCTTATACGTACGGAATATATAACCATACTATCCTCGCCTGGGACTGGATCATAACAGCATTCAGTAAGAAGTCGCCTGATTTCTGCAATGGACTTATATTTAGGCGTACGCTGTAACGCACGTTCATGTAACTCGACTGCCCCTAGACGTCTACTTGGCGGCGGGGTACCAGGAGGACCTCCTCCCGCGGCCCCTAAACTGGAATCGTCGACTGATACTCTTCGTGCTGGCAGAGTGACTGATGTGGCGGGAATTTGTACTACGGGCTGGACCGGGGGTACCGTGACAGGTACTGCAACAGGTGCCCCGGTGACTGGAGGAGCAGGATTTACATTATTTACAGGAGCTGGCGGAACAGGATTTGCATATTCTGGGACTGTGTCGTCCAAATAGGACGAGAGAAAAATATCAGCTGCGGTCGGTTTGTGACGTAGCTTGGTCGGAACTAAAGGTGGCGGAAAATTACTGGATGCCTCCGGGGTTGCTTTTGGCAAGCCCTCGGCAAGAAGAGGATACATACCCTTACATACATACCCTTAATGAGGGCATTCCTCTGTCTGTCTGACCGTTCGGTTTTAACTCGTTCACCTATTTCGATTAATTCCCTTTCTTGGGCTCTTTCTAAGGATTCTCTACTTAATTCTGACTTTCTGATTTCTTTTTCGGTTCTTTTATGAGATTCTTTGCGCCATAACTCGATGGCATCTTTCTGTGACTGTCTGGCTTTCTTTTTCCATAATACTTCTTCTACTCGCATGATGCACTCGGCATCCCATGTACCCGATACGGGCCATCTATACTTTTCTTCTAACTGTTTGGTGTACTCCACCCATAAATCTAGATATAATATGGCACTTATGCCATGCTTTTGATACATAAAATGACCTGGACTGTCCCTAGGCGGGACAGGAACTGCTTCTTCTAACAGACCTTTTCTAGTTTTTAACTGACGTAGTTTGGAAAACAATGGCATGACTGGGCTGGAGTCTAGACACAATACAATACACAATGAACACGATAATTACACCACTTTCATACCACGACATGGAAATACATGAATGACATTTAAAATAACAGTTTTGACAAAATACTACCTGGAATACTGAAAACAGAATACATGAATTTCTCGAGAACAGAACGGACTAGAACAGAAACTAGATGCACTGCTAAAACAGTACGAAACTTACCGGTCTCATAAAGAGACACGTCAGGACCCGCATCCACCTAAGTGGACACTTCGTGTTGGATCTGTGTACCCAAACCCACGGACCAGAGACAATGCAATTGACCCTGTCTAGATACTACCCCAGCAACGGTACTCACCGGACGGACGAACTTCGGACTTCTGTTACGGGTGGGTCTCCGGATACCTCGGACCTTGGACTCTCGGCTTGGGCTCTGGTCGGGACTCGCCGCGTTCCTCCACCGCCTCGTCTGGATGCTGGACCGCAACCTCCGTCTCCTCCGTGGGCCTGAGGGATACTTGAAGCAGAAATATCTGCACGTGCACGGTATGGTTCCGTCACGGCTGCAGAGGATCAGGGGGCTTGCGTGGCTTCTCCGGCGCGTGGGGAAAGGGCAAGTCCCTATTCGGGCGCCATTATGTGGTAAATAAATAAATAATACCTCTATTTTTGACTAGATATAACAATAACAGATAGCTCAATAAATAAGAGTCAAGATTCGAGGTAGTAGGAGTTTGCAGGTTTAATACAGCATAAAGGACAGGAACAGGACAACCTGCACGGGCAAGATCTGGGATGGCTAGCCAACAGGGGGCCCCGACAGCTGTCGGGCAGGATCTGGAATGAGCGCGCTCGCTTTTAATAACAATACACAAGTATATATACTAAAACAATTGCATTACAGTACATACAGTAGGTGTGACAGTGGGTGGAGTTAGCAACAGTCGCGAAAGATAAGGATGAAAGTGGGTGTAACAGGAGGCGTATACATAGACATGTGATGTAGACGTAACAGAATATGTCATAAATGGGGCGGAAACATGGAGGGGGCTACCTAAGGAGCCGGGACCTCTAACCTAGTGGTGCGCGCAAGCTGGCAATGACGTGTGACTAGGGAGAAGCTGGGGGCTATGACTTCTGAGCTAGAAGGAGAGACGAAAGTCTGGAGAGTCAGAGCGACATGTACCTAAACACTATCTAGTATCTGATGTTTAGAGAACATGTTGATAGAATCCAAAAGTTATCAGGGCAAAGGCTAACAGACACTAAGACTGGTGCATGCATTATTCTACATGTAGTGTGTGTTGAGGAATATTAAATGACCATTAATACAGTATTTCTCTTACATGGAGACGTAAAGGCTAGACGATGACTGAAACTATTGATGCGATTCAGTAGCTTAGGAATGCAGAGAAGGAGAGCTGGACTGATAACTGGAATCATAACATACTCTTGGCAGACTGGCAGGCAGAGCCAGGCCGAGCCGGGCACTGTGAGGCAGGAAGTAAGTGAAGGGTCAGGGATACAGGTGGGGGCTGTATCGCTCCTCAGCGAGGGTTCAGAAAACAGGAGCTGAATCTGAGTCCGGGCCCTTTTGAGGCCTAGAAACGGAGATTTTACAATGAAATAACGTGCACACTGTGAAACGTGGCAACGTAGCTTTACATAGGCCTAATACTCGTAGCTTTCACGAGAACTGGAAACTGGCATACTAGAGATGGACACAACTGTAATTGCGTCTTTAATCGATCATGGGGAATACATATGCATATTAATCATGCACATACAGCATAAGATGGGGAACACGTAGGGACACAGAACATGGCAAAATTTACTTTTCCACAAGTGAACGCAAATTTAGTAATTCCACCATTGTGTGTGTGGTGGAATTAGGAACTCTGGAACAGGATGATACCCACTCCCCAGAGGAAGTGGTCATCTAGGGGGTGAAGTGACCCCGGGCTAAGTAGTCCATTGGCTACTACCACTCACTCCACTTAATGGCCTTAAATGGAGTATTTAGGGGACCCCCTGATAACAGGACCTCCAATTTCAATAGACATAAAATAAGGAGTGGACAAAGAAGACTGCTGACTCGGCCTCAACCCTGCCAACCTGCCTGCTGAACCTGACCTTCATGGACCAGCCAACTCATCTTGCTGCTGTGCAGATTCCAAGAAACCCGGGGGCTGCCAGTGCTTAACCACTTGCCAAAGAAATTCCTTTGGAGTAAAGGAGCTACTCCCCTACAGCCGCTGGCACTAAAGAAGCATTGCCCGGGACACCGACCTGCCGCCTACAGGGATTACCAATGCAGCAGCCACCCAGAAAGTGATAGCTATGTTCCTATAGGTTAGATCCATCCTCCCTCCACGTGTGGGGATGCCAGGACCGATCGTAGCTGCACAACACTAATACCTGGATGACTGGACCCCTAGAAACAGCCAATGCTTGATGTGTCCAGTATAGGCACCGACGCCAAGGAAAACTGACCTGCACATCAAAGGACTTTAGGGACAGTGCGACCCACAACAAGAGTGGCCCCACAGTCCTGTTTGCCCCTTTTCTGCAGAACAAAGACAAAGAAGTGAGACTTTGACCGCCACCACCCGTCATCTTGAAGTACCTCTACACTCGCACTTCACAACCCAAGTCCAAAGTAGGTGACGTGCCAAAGGGGTCCACAGACCCACAGGAGCTAAGCTTACCCTTGGGTTTACCCAGACTGAACTTTCAGTCGCCGCTTGCAGCCTCTTTCTGCAGGCCCCCTCCAACCACAAGTGACTCCAGCACTGAACTCGACACCAAAAGACACCACTGCAACTCAGCCCACAGCCCAAGGAGAAGTGGACCAATGGTGTCCTTACATGCCTGAGCTTCTGAAGGGTTGAGCCACTATTTGGATTCACCTGGACTGGCCTCCCGGTTTCGGCTTGCAGCCTCTTACTGACCGGACTGTTCCCCACTGAAGTGAATGGGACACTCAATGCCATAAAACACCTCTGCATCCGGATGCCCCAGAGGTGATCTGTTGGTGAGGCCTTGGACCTTGCTCCATACTCACATTAAGTCCCGGAGAACAGTCCCGTAAGACGATGTTGAGTGCCTGAATGCATTACATGTTTTTCCCTCATAGGATAACGTTACCACACCCAAAAATTGCAGTGTAAACTTTTGAAAACTGTAAACATTCATAACTCAAAAAGTACTTACTTGATTCTGATGATCTTGGTATCTAAATTCAGATAAAAGTATGTTTTATTTTTATAAATTGGTGTCGGATTTCTTTATTGAGTGCGTATCTCACTTACTGCCTTTGTGTGGGCAATAAATGCTTAGCCCTACCCATTGATATGCCTAACTGCTCGCCCACACTACCACAACAGAGAGCATTTGGGGAATAATTGGTGCCTCTGTAATTCCTTTGGGGTTTGCAAGGACTCTTTGCACAGTATACTTATTTTTGTTTAACTATATAAAGAGCCAGCTTCCTATCGTAAAGAATCCAAAGATTTTACAACTTTTGTTACAACCCTAGGGATGTGCAAATATCTAAGGTTGCTTTTTGGCTTGGCCTTCCAAAATGATATTCTGAATTTGACTAGGGATAGAGAGGAACATCTTGTGATGCTTAAAAAAGTCTTGGGTATTCTTAAAGAGGCATGACGGTGAGACCACAGAAATGCACACTTATGGTGCAGGAAGTAGACTATCTAAGACAAACCATGCCAGTAGAAGGCCTCAAGTCTAAATTTAGTAATCTTGAAACAATACAAAAAGCTCTGCTGTCCTATGACAAGGAGACATTGGGTTCTTTCTTAGGGTCTCTGTGAATACTAGGCCCATTTTGTCCCCAGGTATGCATTTTTTGGTGCAACCCATGAGGGATCTACTTCGCAAGGGGGTGAAGTTTGTCGGGATGAATGAAATTAATGATGCTTTTGAAAACACAAAAAAACTTGTTCTGAACATTCCAGCACTTAAGCCTTATGATTCTCATAGTCAGTGTTTCATCTCAGTTGATACCAGCCAGAGGGGTGTTGGTTCACTATTCGGGAAATTTGTGGGTGGTGAGGCAGTAACAGTAGCATTTGTCTCTAGAACATTAACTGAAGCGAGGTCTAAATACAGCTCAATTGTGCATGAGGCATTAGCTTGTGTTTGAGCTGTGCAAAAATGTAAGGCTTATGTATGGGGTAAATCTTTTGTTGTGTTCACAGATCACAAGCCACTTGTATATTTGTTGTCAGGAAATTGGTTGGGCAAGGCTTCAGCTAGATTAGTTCACCTCTTATCCAAATTACAATCAATCAGCAATCAATGGAAATGTATTCAGCGCACAGCTACCTCCAAAGGAGGTGTCTAGGCGCTAGCGGCGGACTCAACAGAGACAGAGGGGGACCTTAAGGTCGGCTAAAAAGCAAGGTCTTCAGAGCCTTCCTAAATGCTAGTTCTGTCTCAGCCTTACAAAGGATTTTCAGGCATAGAATTCCAAAGAGACGCCGTTCTCACTAGAAAAGCAGGTCCGCCTATCCTGGCTTTAGAGAAGCGGGGAGTCCTAAGTAGTTCTTAATGATTCGATCTCAAGTCCCTAATCTGGCAATATTTATGGAGTCTTTGTCTAAGGTAAACCGGGCCTCTGTCCCTGGTGACTGTAAATGCCAAGGACAGCACCTTGAACTCAATTCTTCTTTGGTCCGGCAGCCAGTGGAGGCTCTGCAAGTGGAGGGAAATGTGGTGGTGAAGTGGCACATTCTTAATGAGTCTAGCCGCAGCATTTTGGATGATTTGTAGTCTATGAATAAGATAAGCTGGGAAACCTATATAGAGGCTGTTAGCATAGTAGCTGTGATGTGACCAGAGCATGAACCACTGTCTTTCTGCAGTCCATGGCCATGAGATGCAAAAATCTCCGTAAGGCTTTTAGTTTCCAGAAGCAGAACGATGAGACTTGGCAGATCTGGGCCTTGCAAGAGAGGCATGTGTCGAACTTAAACTAGACATTCCTAGCTGAATCAAATGGGAGCAGGAGAGGGTTTAGCTCCGTCAGACACCAGAGATCGGAATGCAGAGGAGAGGATTGATTGAAAAATAATACCTCAGTTTTATCTGCATTCAATCAAAAGCAGCTATCCGTCATCCAAGTTGAGATATTAATCAAGAATTACTTAAAGTTATCGAAAGCTGGTTTAGAGTGTTCTCTAAAAGAGAACACCAGCTGAGTATCGTCAGCACAGGAAACTACTTTCACTCCCTGTTGTTCGATTAGCGATGCAAGGGGGGTGAGATTTTCGTTAAATAGAATCGGGCTCAGAGCTGAACCCTGGGGGACTCCACACAAAAGGGGCTTAGGTGTGGAGACATGCGGGCGGAGAAATACTTGCTGAGATCGGCCCTCTAAAAATGAGCGTTTTTACTAGATGATGCAACCTTGACTGAAGTGTAAAGCATGCAAGTAAAGTACATACTAGGGGGCAAGGTCTTTTGAGCAGACTGCTTGTCTCGTTTACCTCTACCTGGTTCACCTGAGAAAACATCTTTTTCTTAATGATTATGAATGTGTAGTGACCACTATTGATGCAGTACAGAGGGTTGATGGACAGATTTCAGAAAGTGAGTGGGAAGCGGTCATGGTTGGAGATGTTATTTTGAATAAAGTTCTCCTCTATATTAGAGAAGAATGGCCCAAAGTTGTTTCAGGAAACTTGGGGAGTTTAGCACAGGTATCATCTGATTTCACTTGTTAGAACAATATTTGCTTGATGTAGGAAATTGGGTTTGTGTTGCAGGACCTCCCCCCACACACACACACGCCTGGTATTTGATGCAACCTTGACTGAAGTGTACTGGGTTCCTGCTAACAGTCATGAGCCACGGTGGCCGTGTGCTCATGACGAGCTGAGCTCGTCATAACGGCTGCAACGCTCGCACACGGGGCTAATTCCCCCGCTGTGCTGAACATTCTACAGAAATGGGTGTGGCCGTGACGAGCTGAGCTCGTCATGAGCACCGGGGCGCTGTGCGCGCCCCCGGCCCCCCAGCATAGCGGGGGAATTAGCCCAGCAGGCAAGGGGTTAAACACTGCACAATTGCTCCCCCAATTGGCAAATCCTTTAGCACCCTCTGGAAGTCCCTAGTAAATGGTACCCTAGTCCGTAGGGCCTAAGGTACTAAAGAGGGCCCCTAATGCCTGCAGCGCGAATTGTGCTACCCTAAGGGACCCCTCACCAAACACATGCAAGACTGCTATTGCAGGCTGCGTGTCTTGGTGCAGACAAAAGTGAAAACACAACATGTCACACATCCCTGTGTGCCATGTCCCTAAGACTGCTTGTAATATTTGTAAGTCACCTCTACAGCAGGCCAGACAGCCCTAAGGCAGGATGTTGGTCATTCATATTACTCCCAGTACAAGTAACCATGGAAGCCATTTTAAGACATGTGCTGGACACTGGTGAAAACGAGTTCCACAGTTACATGATTGCTTCACTGAAAACAGGAATGTTTGGTATCAAACATCTCGTATTGATAAACCCACACTGAGACAGAGTTTGATTTACTAATACATGCCTCAAGAAGGCACCTTAGAGGTACCCCGTGAAAACCCATTAGCCTCTGGTATCCTTAATGACTGCTTTCTGCCAGCCTGCCACCTGAGACACTCTTCTGACCTCCTAGGGTGAGAGCATCTGCTTTCAGGAGACCCTGAACAAAAGCCTGTCCGGGAAGAGGATGCAACACCCCCTCCCACAGGATGACCTACTGATTAGCCTCCTTGGGCCAGCAAGCTTAAAAGAGCTGCCACCTTTGGAATGCTAATCTGGCTCCCCTCACAGGAGAGGAAGCTGCCCCCTTTGTCCAGGACCCCCTTGGAACCTGGACAGGCGGGAAAATTGGCTAGTCATGTAGGCATGCCACCTCCAGGTGAGTACCACCCCTAAGGGGGGCTACTGTGAGGTGGACACAATTTTTCAGCAGTAGCCATCTTTGTGATACCATACTTAGGAATTCTTGGACAGCGGTATGCCCACTTCTCACAGGAAGTGATCATTTAGGGGCGTAGTGACCCCTAGAGTCAGTAGCCCATTGGCTACTACCCAACACTCCCCCAACGCCCCTAAATTCAGTATTTAGGGGAGTCCCTGGCACCAAAGAAGCAGATCTTGATGGTATACAAAGAAGGACACGAAGAGCAGAAAAAGCAGAAGGCTGAAGAGATCACCTGACTTGATCCCAGCCCTGCTGTCCTGTCTGCCATTTGCTGTGAACCTGTGCAGAAAACAACTCGCCCTCAGCTGTATACCTCCAAAACCTGGGAGGACTGCCTGCATTCAATAAAGACAAAGACCTCCCGAAGGACAGCGGAAATATATCCTGCAGAAACTCCAAAAGCGAAGACTCTGGGGCCTCCTGAACCATCAACATCCAAAGCCACCACTACACTGGTGCCAACAAGGTTCCCCAGCCCTCCTGAGCTCAAGCCCATTGTAGTTTCACCCCTTGTGGACTCCCCAACATTGCCTGCAAGCTTTGCACAGAAGCCGCCTGAACCGCTCTGGTAAGAAAAAGCAACCGTCTTACGACACTTTTGCATCCATCGCACCCCAGGCCGTGGAGAAGACCGACCCCAGGTGTCCCCACATCCCGAGGATCACAAGCTGTGAACCCCCCTGCTATTTCACCCCGACTAGCTTCCAAGTCAGAGTCTGCAGGCTCTTCTCACAGTGACCAATCTCCTGTTCGCATTGGGTTCCGATGCTGGTTTGTACCGTACACCTGGCCGCCCTTGTGCCACTGGTGGTGTAATATTGGTGCTGCCTTGGACCTTGCCCAACACTCACCTGTTCTTCCTTCGATAGGATAGCATTGCAAACCTCAGAAATTGCACTGGGGCCACTTTTTAAATTGATATGAATTTATACTTAAAAACATACTTACCTGAACGATTTGTCTCTGGTGTCTAAATATGTAAAAAGATACTTGCTATTTTTATAAATTGGTGTGGATCTCATTCTTGAGTTGTGTTGTTATGTATTAATCATTGTGTGTATTTGCAAATGTCTTGCACTCCTCTGTGTTAAGCCTAAGGCTGCTCGGCCACACTACCCCCTAACAGTGCACTATGAGATTGCCTAGCAAGCCATGTCCATTCATAAGGCAACCCCTGGACTCTTTATACGGTATATCAGATTTCTGATATATCACATAAAGAGCCAGCTTTGTACACTTGACAAATGATTTATTTGTGCCACCTGTTTGGCCTTTGTTGGACTTGGCCCGTCTGGCAGGTCCGCCCCTGAGGTTTTGTGCTTATTACATGTGACCGGGGGATGGTGATTCCCCTTCTGAGTGTGGGTGTGGTGAGAGAGACCTGCCGCCCATAGGAATGCATGGGGGATGTATGTGGCTCTGGTAGTTCCTGATGCGTGGGGCGTGCCGGGCCGTGTTTGGTATGTGTGCGCTCGTGAGGTTAAATGCTACAAGAGGATGTATGCGGCATGCGTGTGGCTAGAAGGGAAGGGCCCCTTCTAGACCTTGGTGTGTGTGTGCAGTAGGTGTGCTGGCGCCTGATTGGCTGAAGCCGGCTGGGCCTTCCCCCACCAGGCTGGCCCCACCCCTAGGGGGTGCATACAGTGTCCCTGGCCTGGCCAGTACCAAGAAATTCCTTAGAACCAGTTCCAGCTGGTTCTCTCCCTGCCTGCCCCTTTTGGAGACAAAGGGAGCTCCTGTATAAAAGGAGGGTGGGCCCTTTTCTCTCTCTCTTCTTCTTCCTGCTTGGGACCCTACCTGGGTCGTGCTGCTGCTTGGGCTCAGGGAAGGGCGTGCCTCCCTGGGCCCTGCTCTGTTCCTGATCTGCTGGGCTCCTGGGCTTCCTGGGGTCTCTGCTAGCTATGGCCCTAGCGCTTGAGAGCGCTTTCCTGCTAACCTAGCGCCTTGGGGCGCTCATTCCCGCTTCTAGCGCTTGGGAGCGCTTTCCTCTGACCCTAGCGCTTAGAGCACTGCCTTCTGTCCTGTCGGCGCTGTTGGAGCGCATCCTTCGTGGCACTAGCGCTGTGCGCGCTACCTTCACCACGCCGGTGCCACCCGGCCGTTGCCCTGTCCTTTGGGGGATTATACCTCCCCCGCGAGTGCCTACCTCGCTACTGCCCCATTCCCGAGGGGGGCCTGGCCCTCGTCAATTCCCCTGAATCACCGCCGCCGGCCCGGGACCCCTCCGTGAAGCCCTCCCCCGGGCCGCGCTGCGATTGGATGCTGGCCCGGGCTTGGCTTCTGACGTCCCCCCGGGCCGCGCTGTGATTGGACGGCGGCCCGGGGAGCTTGGGAGGCGGCTGGCGGAGCGCGGTGAAGGCAGGGGGCGGCGGGAGCCTACTCCGCGCCCCTGCTTGACCCCAGGACTGCCGCGTCTTCCCCCCGGGGCCCCCAGGAGCAAGAGGGAGCCCCGGAGAGCGAGGAGCGCTCGGCGCGGCCGCGCCGACCCGGTGAGTGCTGCGAAGGGGAGGGGCCGTCGGGGCACATTGCCGGTGCCCGGCCCTCCCCTCCAATGATCCTTCTGCTGAGCCCCGAGGCCCGTGGGGCCACCAGTGATGCCGGGTCCCCCGAGGGGGGCCCCGCCTGCCCACACCTGTTTCTCTGAGCCCCAAGAGGCTCCACCACGTGCCCCCTGTTTCTCTGAGCCCCGAGAGGCTCCACCACGTGCCCCCTGTTTCTCTGAGCCCCGAGAGGCTCCACCACGTGCCCCCTGTTTCTCTGAGCCCCGAGAGGCTCCACCACGTGCCCCCTGTTTCTCTGAGCCCCGAGAGGCTCCACCATCGCCCTCCTGTCCCCCTGAGCCTGCAAGGCTCCGCCCAAGTCCCTCAGCGGCCCAGCACTTCGTGGGCCGCTGCCACGTTTAGGTTTGCCCGGGCCCTTTCAGGCCACTTTGGACACCGAGACTCTAAGGCGCCCCTGCCCCAGGACGGTCATCTGGCCTAGGGGGTGCTACTGACTAATATCAATGTGATGCTGAGGATTACTATGTGTTGCCCTGCTGATTTACTATGTGTTGCCCTGCTGATGGGGGCCTCTGTTGTGTTATGTACCTTGTCCCTTCCCGCCTGAGTACCCGATGTCTCATGTATGTGATCCCTGGTCAGAGTGAGTTCTACTGCTAGTTCTAGGAAGCTCCCAGGAGATATGTGTTCTAATGCCAGTTCCATCAGATGCGTACCACCGGCAGAGGTCCCTTGGCCCTGCCCTGTACCTTTTCCCTGGTAACCCCTGCCGTGCCTTGACCCCCTTGTAAAGTGTATGTTCCTATGTGTCCTGCCTAATACAAAGACTATTTTCATATATACTTCGTGTGGAGTTCCTTTTGTGGGAGGCCTGGGATGTTGCTGTTGGTGGGTGCGTGCGCAAATGCTTCACACATGTCCTCCGAGATAGGCCTGACTGCCCGCGCCGCGTTATTTAGAGGGCGAGCAGGGGTCGACTTTATATAGGAGTGGCGGTCTCTGACTGGCTGTGGCGCAAGCCCTGGCCGGCCGGGGGTCCCATTTCCTACAGCCTTCGTGAAAGGACTGTAGAAATTGCCTATGAAGGATGTAGGATGCTGGCGCTTTATTTATACTATAGCAAAATGAGGTAGTGTGCACAGAGTCCAGTGGAAGACCAAAGGTAGGCAGCGGTAGAGGTAGATAGCACATTACTCTCTATTTGTGGTAGTACGGGTGAGCAGTAAGGCTTTATCAGAGGGTAGTGTTAAGCATTTGTTGTACACACTAAGGAAGCAAATGATGTCACACAGTCAAAGACTGAACTCAGACTAATTTGTTTGTATCAAAAATAATATTTAGTTATTTTATTTCTTAGAGCCAAGGCTGGTGCAGGTAAGTGAAATAAAACTTTACAAAATCGTTTGCAATGATTTACAGTTGAATGCAGGTTCAAATGCAGTTGGTTGAATTACAGGTAAGTCAACAGTTCGAAATTACTTTTCAGTTACTTTACAGATTACTATGCACATTACTTTTTAGATTACTTTTCAGATTGCTTCAGTATGCCTAGATATCACACTGAGACATCTCCTAGACAAAAGGTAAGTAATTCACTTTTAGTACCTATGCAGTTTTTCAATGTTCCTACAAACCAACTCCACACAACAATTTTCAAGGAAAAACAGTCAATGTATTCTTATGGAGAAAAATTAAGTTAACGGTTTGCAGGTAAGTACTTATTTGTGGGAGTTGGTATTCTGGGGTTACAACCAGGGTTCTCCCAGGGTCGAGGATCTCTCAGAACACCCTCAGCGGCACTAGGGTGGCCGGGTGCAGAGTGCTGATGCCCAATGTTATCCAATGTGGGATATGGGGCCTCCAGTTGGTGGCTGCTCATGAGCAGGCCACAGGGCTGTGGAAGCAGAGCTCCTAGTGTTAGGCTCAGGGCATTGGGGGGTCTGGGTTAGCACCCAAAGTACACCCGCAGCAGCACAGGGGTGGCTGGGGGCAGGGTGCTGTTTTGGCATTGGGGCCTGTTGTTTTCAATGGGGATTCTCCTGTTGCAACAAAGACTGCAGGCTCGGGGACGGAAGTCTTCTGGAGGTGACCACCAGTTGGAGAGGTAAGTTAGGATGCCTGGGGATACTGGGAACCCGTCGGTTGGGCCACCCAAGGCCGTGGGATGTCAGATGCAGGGGTGTCTTTAGGCATCAGGTTTTCTTACCTGCTCTAGTTGCCGTCGTGGGGGTCCTCCAGAAAGAGACTGCAGGAGTCGTTTGGAGACTTGAGGTAGGTCAGAGATCATCAGATCTCAGATCAGGATCGCTGGGGAGACCTCCTCATGGTGTTGGGCCACTTGAACTCGGGCCGTAGGTGTTTGGTGCAGAGTGGTGCAGACTTGCGGTTTTGGATGGGGCCAGGGAGACAAAGTCTTGGGTTTGGAGGGCAGGGCAGGTCCTTCGGGTTCTTGAGGCTGCTATCTGTAGGACACACCAGGATTTCACTGGAGCAGGTTCGAGGTGAGGATAGGCCGGTAGGGGTGCGGCCAAGTCAGTGGGCGTCCTCCTCTTTTAAGTTTCAGCACAGCTTCTTAAGTCCTTCTTCTTCTCTTCTTCTGGTCGGTTCTTGTCTGAGGAGTCAAGGTTTGGGGTTGCCTCTAAATACTAGATTTAGAGGTGTTACAGGTAATTAAAGGTCGGGACCAATGGGTGCTGTCCTTGGGGTGGGTACACTCCCTATTATGCCACCCTCCAATGGGAGGGGGGAATATGCCTCTCTCTGGTTGGCTGGGTCCCCATCTGCAAGATGGCGAGGACTGAGAGTTGTGCTTCATCTCGCCTCCCCCACCTGAGGGGTGGGGTTGGCAAAGGTGGGCACACCTCCCTTCCTCACTTGGTTTTCCCGCCGATTCTCCCACTTAAAGTGGGGGTCAGAACCGTTGGGGGCCAGTTGCTGGAAGCAGCAAATGGCTGGGGTAGCTCACAAAGGTGGCAAGTCTTTGAAGCTTCCACTTCGTGGACCCTGCCCATCCTGGCGGAGGAGGCTTGACACCTCGTCCCAGGATGTGCATTGTTTCAGATCCCCGAGACCAGTAGGCTCTCGACCCAGGGGTTCAGAAACATGTCTGATGGAGGCATCTGGTGAGCAGTCACTCTGCAAGGACACTAGTGTTAGGTCGTTTTTCAGGGGGCAGCTCTAAGATGCTCTCTGAGTGCATTTTTTATTAAATCCCACACTGGCATCAGTGTGGGTTTAATGTGCTGAGAAAGTTTGATACCAAACTTCACAGTTTTCAGTAAAGCCATTATGGTGCTGGGGAGTTCGTAATGACAAAATTCCAGCACCATATATTCTTAATGGCATTACTGCACTTACAATGTCTAAGAATTGACTTAGACACTGTAGGGGTACAGGGCTCATGCCAATGTACCCTCACCACTGGTATAGTGCACCCAGCTAGAGGAGTGGCTGACCTATGTCAGGGCAGTGGGTTGTAGTCGACTCTTCACTTTGTTCTGCACCAAAACACACAGCCTGCAATGGCAGAGTGTGTGTGTAAAGGTACAGGGCCTCTAAGGATGGCACAATAAGTGCTGCAGCCCTTAGAGGCCTTCCCTGGCCACACATTGCCCTTAGTACCTTAAAATGACAGAGTGGATACAAAAAGGCTAATGGGAGGTCTACAATATATTATCAGGGTATATTCATAGGGTATATCACATTTGGTGCATCAAAGAAGGTAGATGTGTATCCAACATCCACAAGTCCCGCAGAGATGATTGATGACATGAAAATAAATACAGATGAACTTTGAAACCTCAATTGGAGAAGACCTGGACTAGTCAATTTGATTTACTGAATAGTGACATTTGCCAATAAGACTGGTGCTATATTTACAGAGAGAATAATAATAGTGTGCTCAGAGGGTATTGTTTTTGCCCTTAGTACCTGTGGCACCATTTACAAGGGACTGACATGTGGCCAAAGAGTGCCAATTGGGTTTTTTCTTAATGCAGTTTAGGGAAAGAACATAGGCCCGGGGTACTTGTTTGGCAGGAACCCAGGGCACACTCAGTCAAGGTACATCAGCAGTTTGGCACTAGTGGGGGAACCAGGCAAAAAGAGGGCCCTTCCTTACAAAGGACATTTGAGCGTTTCTGCCACATGTAAGAGACTTAGACAATTTCTTTTGGTGGCTCAAAATGGATTCTCAAGTCAGATCTATGGTGAATGTATATCCCCAGTGTGTTGTATCAGACAAACTTTGAAGAACAGTTGAGAAACCCCTGTCACCAGTCCCGCTGCCAGGAGGAACTTGGAAAAGATCAGCTTTGGATTTTCCGGGCCATTTCATCTTTATCGTCTGTAAATTGTTTCTTTATTGTGTTGGCTGACTGTTACAGTAAGTGGATTTATTTTGATTTTGTTGATTCTCCAAACTCTTTTTTTTGAGGGTCCATCATGTTAAATAGTCACTGATAACGGCTCACATTTTGTTTTTAGAGAAATTGAGCTTTTCTTCCAGTCACAAAGTACTTAATATGTCCAGGTTGCTTTATACAGTCCCAAGGCAAAGGGTTTAGTGGAGAGAGCTAATTGGTTTCTGAAGGAAGGAATCAAGAAAGCTTTGACCTCAGGGATGAAGGTCATTTGTTATCTCAAATAAAAGGTGTGGGCTTATTTTATTACTCCACACAAGACCACATGCATTGCTCCATTTAAGATGTTGAGACGCAGAAAGCCTACTTTGTGACTGATGCCCAACTGGTTGAATTATTCACAAAGTGAGAAGTAGTCTGATTATTTTCATTATATAAGAGCAAGAGTTAGTGACAAACAGTCTGTTCAAAAGACCCAATTTGATTCCTCTAAACGTTTCAAGTAAGTAACCTTCCTTATAAATGGTTGGGTTTAAATTTTTCTTCAGAATATTTTTATTGTAATTTGTGAAAAATACAACATGCTTTTTAATGTGTTTGAGATCTGCAATATCTCAAAAGTGTCCCATGGATTTCTGTTGTGGATCTACTACTAGTTACAGCATTAGTCATAATAACACAGGATGTCACGTTTCGATTTCAATCTGCTCCCTGTAACAAGTATATCAACATGTCCACTTACAATGAAAGACGTACTTTTATTTCCTGTCCCTTCCACACCCCACCCCACATTAATTCCAAAATAAACTCACAGAAAGTAAAAGAAAGAAAGAGAGAAAGGAGAAGAAAAGAAAAGAAATACAGTGTACTTAGGAGTGGTGTCGAAAACAACGGTATTGACAGGGCTTGCCTATAGCGATGTGTCACTTCAAATCTGGAATAAGTGTAGTGCTCCGGCCTTAGTAGGGCAGGCGATAAGCGGAGGCCTTTTGACAAATAGGAAACGAGTGTGCTTAAACTCATTCAGAAAGATGGAGCTCATTCTCTCCATTGTGATAGCATGCCAGAGTTTTTTTTTTTTTTACAGAGATTTATATAGAGCGAACTTGACCCAAGGGAATCGTGTATCAGAGTGCTTTACACCAGCACCAGTTGCGTTACATGAGGACACATTCATTTTTGTTAGGCACTGGGAGATTAAGTGATTTGCCCAGAATCACAGGATGTTGCGCCTACTTGCTGAGACTCAAACCTGGTGCCCCAGATTTGAGGTTGACTGCTGTAGCCGTTAGGCCGACTCCTCTCCCTAGTTTTGCGTGCCATTATGTTAAAGTAGGAGCCTCTTTTTTCTTCCATGCCCCTACAAGTGTCAGCTTGGCTGATCCCAGGTTAACCAAATTACTGCTTGATCTGATGTATCTGGTGGCATAAGAAATCATCTTGTGTAGGATAAAGAGATAAAGGTACAAGTCATAAAGCAATTTATAGTGGGCAGTTCTCATAGCCATACAGCGGTTGTTCCTATTATATCTTTCCATAGTGCCTTCCACTGGCTATCTTGTATTTCATGCCCAAGTGTTTGTTCCCAGAAGACCATGTAGCATGGCCTTGGTGAGGGTATGCAGTGGTAGCGAGTATAGAAATGAGATTGTGCCTCTGCTCCCCCTTGCCCTTTCAAGAATTGTTCAATTTGTGTCAGTTCTCTTGTTGCCGCGCCTCTCAACTTTGGCTGTAGGGCCCAGGGTCGCAATTGTAGATAGTGATAATGTTCATTATCTGTTAAACCGAACTCTCTTTTGCAATTTTCAAAGGTGAGGAAGTCTCAGTTATGGAACAGCTATGAGAGAATCAGACAACCCCCCTCCCACCAAACCTCAAAGGGTGCTTGCTGGTGAGCTGGGGGAAAGGATGGGTTGAAATGTATTGGGGTAAAAGGAGGGGGAAACTTGGTCCACTCCACTGCCCTAACCACTTCATCCCAAACTTTTAAAGTTGTACGCGTTGGGGTGCTGAGATAGGTATTGTGTGTGCGGTCCTCCTTTGGCATCCACAAAAGATCCCATATGACCCTGCCCGCTATCGTGCGATCCATATGTAGCCAGTGTTTGTCCGATTCCCTCTGTGACCATTCAGTTATGACCCGTAGTTGAGATGCTTTGTGATAACATAGGAAGTAGGGCATGGCTAGTCCTCCCTCGTCCTTCAGGCGTCCAAGGATTTTATAGGATAACCTTGCTCTCCCGATTTGCCATATGAATCTCGTCATGAGGGATTGCAGGGAGTTAAAGTATTCCCCTTTATAGGGATTGGCAGACTTTTGAAAGAGATGCAAAACCTTAGGTACTACTACCATTTTAATTGCTTGAATCCTGCCCATCCAAGATATGTATAGAGGTGCCCAGCACTTCAGGTCCCCTTGCAGTTCCTGTAATCGAGGGGGGAAATTGGCCAAGAATAAGTTAGCTATTTTGGATGTTTAGTTGATTCCTAAATAGGTGAGCTCTTTTTGGGCCTATTGGAAGGGGGCGAGGGGGCTTAATTGCACTTCTCCCCATGTCAGAGTCAAATTTAGAATGAAAGCTTTAGTCAAATGAATGCGAAAACCTGCAGTAGGTTCAAATAGTTGGAGTTCTTCCTGCAGTGCCTTAAGGGAGTTCTGAGGGTCCAAAAGTGCCATTAAAATATCATCAGCAAAAAGGGATATCTTATGCTCTGCCCGCTCAAAATAAATGCCTTTGATGGCTTGGTTAGCCCTAATCTTTTCCACCAGTTGTTCTATGCTTAATGCAAATTAGAGAGGGGAAAGAGGAGATCGCTGTCTCACTCCTCTCTCAAGGCCGAAGATTTCAGAGCTCATCCCGTTAACCATGACTCTAGAGGATGGCGAAGTTTTTTGAGGGTACTGAATAAAAAGGGCTAATCCACGTGATCAAACGCCTTCTCGACGTCCAAACACAATAGGATTGCCGCGACCTTTTACTTATTGACCTTCTCGATAAGCTGGATTACCCTTCGCATGTTGTCATGCGTTTGGCATTTCTTAATAAAGCCTGATTGATCAGGGTGGATGAGTTCGGGTAGTAGGCTCGTGTTGCTAGAAGTAAAGTTTGCTGTCAAGATTTAGTAACACAATGGAATAGTAAGAGCAGTAATTTCGAGGGTCTTTGCCTGGTTTTAGGAGTACAGAAATCACTGCTTCACCCATGGTTGGTGTAACCTTCCCCGGTGTTGCTATGTGGTTAAAAAGATTAGTCCGGTGGGGTATAATTCCTGGATATATGTTTTATAGAAGTGTGCAGTGCAACCATCTGGCCCTGGATCTTTATGTAGTTTTAGAGAGGTAATTGCCATTTTAACTTCCTTTTCTGTGAGAGAGTCTCCCAAAATTTAATTTTGTGTTTGATTCACTTGTGGTAACAGTACCTCTTGTAGGTAGTCCTCTTGGGCCCTCGGGTGTGATATTTCTGCTGTGTATAGATTTGCATAGAATTGCCCCATGGCCTGAGCTTTCTCACATTCTGTAGACACAAGCTCCCCTGAGGGTAGCTGCAGTTCTGCTATGTATTCCCTCTCCCTCTGCGTTCTAAGTTGCCTGGCTAAGTATACTCCTGTTTTGTTACCCTGTAGATAAATGGTATGTTTGATCCTAAGAAGTATCAACTCCAACCTGTTAGTGTAAATAGTATTAAGTTACACTCACAAGGCCATCGCTTTCCTTTGGAGGATAAGTGTAGGTGTCTGTTTCTGGGCCTTCTCTGTAATGCGTAATTTCTCCTCAAGGGTTAAGCATTCCTTTGTCTTTTGTTTAATTAGGGCCGAGTTGAGTGCCATACAATGGCCCCTAATTACTGCCTTAAAGGCATGCCAATTATTTGAGGGTGATGTGTCCTGGGCCTTATTAACCTGAAAATAATCTCTGATGGTTCTACGCAGTTCATCTTGTGAGGGCTGACCTCTAAGTAATGCTTGAGGGAAGAACCACTATTTCCCTTTCAGCGTGGGTCGATGCCAATCGAGGGTGAGGAAAACTGGTGCGTGGTCTGACATGATAATCGGCTGTTTTTCGCTAATGTCTTGGAAGAGAGCTTAACTTAAGAATATATAGTCTATCCTGTAGTATCTGGATGTACATGGGAAAAGAATGTGTAATCTTTATCTTGAGGGTGTTGTGTTCTCCATGCATCTATCAAGCAGGGTCGTGGAAGGCCTGCTTAATGCTTTTGGCAAATGTACCTGTTTGTGTCCTATGCCGGGGCGTGCTGTCCAAAACTGGTTACCGTATGAGGTTAAAATCCCCCATAAGGATGATATCTCCCTCTGCGAAGCCCCCTAGGAGTGTGAGCAAGCTGCTAAAGCGTGGTGCCTGATTTGTGTTGGGAGCATAAGTGGCTATCACTGTACATATTCATCCCCGCAGTACCCCTTTCACCATTACTGTTCTCCCCTCCTTATCCGTTTTGTAGTCTTTGGGTTGAAATGTTGTCGTGGCATGGAATATTAGTGCCACCTCATTGTGTTTCGTCAAAGCCAATGATTTGTATATGAGGGGAAATACCTTGTGTTTCAACATATAGTCCTCTGATCTTTTTAGATGAGTTTCTTGTAAAGCCACTATGTCATAGTGCTGATCACTGAGATACTTCCAGAGTTTGTGTCGCTTGTTCAGAGAGTTAAGACCCCGTATGTTCCATGAGAGTGTAGTGTAGTGAGTGTCATGTCTGCTGTCGTAGGGGACCCTCCCTCCTTAGAAGCTCTGCTGGCCATGTGGGACTGCCCTGTCGAGCCACCCCCTTCTCCTTTAGTCCACCTCCCCTCCCCCCAGGACCCTTCTTCCTACCTGCAACCGATAGAGTGTGGAGAAACCCTCTTTGTGTCGTATCTTAAGGCCCCTGAGTACCTGTTAACCAAGAAACATAATAAAAGAAAAAAAACATATCAAAGCAGGGACAACAGGCCCCTGTGTTAGACTTAATGAGTAGACCTCCTGGTCTGTGGTGGGTGAATCGGGCCAGTGGTGTCGCAACTCATCCTAGAGACCTAGCGTAAAGTAAGTGTTCTTGACTTGAACAAGTATAGAATTGGATTATCTCTTGTAGAGGTAGCAGGTTAACTGGAACTGAGATAGTGAATTGGCCATAATTGAACTGGCGTCCTTGTTTTCTGGAGGACCTGGCCTGGCAGTTCTGGCTGGACTGTTCCCATTGGGTGCAGGGTCAAGACTGATTTGCATATGGCTGGGTCCAAACTGGAATGGCATGGTGAGCACAAAACGATGGATTTAGGCCCAGATCACTGTACTGGGGTGAATGTATGACATTGTTCTGTATTCTGTCCATCAATTGTTCTTGTTGCATTTGTCACCCCGAGTTTGACGGGTATGCCCAGATGTGGGTCCCGTGCTCTCCATGCTACTGGAATCAAGCTATACTGGTTGATGAGGGCTGAAAGCCCGAAACCGGTCCTAGGATGCTTGTTAACAGTCCAGGTAGGCCCTGGCCTGGCAGTTCGGGCTGGACGGTTCCCATTGGCCGCAGGGTCAAGACTGATTTGCATATTGCTGTGTCCAAACTGGAATGGCATGGTGAGCAAAAAAACAATGGATTTAGGCCCAGATCTCTGTACTGGGGTGAATGTATGACATTGTTCTCCATTCTATCCATCAATTGTTCTTTTTGCATTTGTCACCCCGAGTGGGACGGGTATGTCCAGACATGGGTCCCGTGCTCTCCATGCCACTGGAATCAAGCTATCCTGGCTGATGTGGGCTGAAAGCCCGAAACCGGTCCTAGGATGCTTGTTTCCAGTCTAGGGAGGACCTGCCCTGGCAGTTCGGGCTGGACTGTTCCCATTGGGTGCAGGGTCAAGACTGATTTGCATATGGCTGGGTCCAAACCGGAATGGCATGGTGAGCAAAAAACACGATGGATTTAGGCCCAGATCTCTGTACTGGGGTGAATGTATGACATTGTTCTGCATTCTGTCCATCAACTGTTGTTTTTGCATTTGTCACCCCCAGTGGGACGGGTATGCTCAGACGTGAGTCCCGTGCTCTCCATGCCACTGGATTCAAGCTATCCTGGCTGTTGTTTTTGCATTCTTACTAATTTCAAAGCAAGTTGCGACGGACCCAAGAGGATTATGTCTGCTCCGCCATCTTGGCTGGCCCAGAAGTGGGGTTTATTATTTTTTTTAACTACCATGGTCAGGAAAGGAGAGTTGAGGTTTTCAGGCCCCATTATGTTTGTTAAAGTAGGCAAGAGTGCTGTCCTGTTAGCGGGGAAATGTAAGTGGAGCAAGACCGATGAGTTCCCATCACAAGTTAACACAAAGACTTTTATAATGACACTTGTGTAAATAGACGTGGAAATGTTGATTCCATGTTGAGCACTGACTTCAACTTTACGAGTTCTGGTGTGACACTTCAGCGTGCTCAAACATTGTATTCATCTGGGTTGCCACAGGTGTGTCCTGCAGTTACTGATGAATCCAGTCAGGAAGAGTTGCCTGGAGTTACTTTCTCACAGATTTCTAATTCCATCGACAGGGTTACCAGATCTCACAGGTCTATTAGATTACCTTCCAATTTGTTGTATTATAACTATCCTAAATGTAATACTTTCTAATTTTTCATATTTTTTGTTGTTGTTTTTATAAAAAAGGGGTCGGTGTGTAGTGTGGGACTGTATTTTCTGTTGTGTTCATGCTTTACTGTAATGTGTTTTGTGTAACCCTGGGCGAAGCACTACGCTACGCTTGCATAGTTTGCTACTTCGCACTATGCTAATTGCATGTAGCACAGTGCAAAGACGCGTAGCGTAGTGCAGCGGTCATTTTTTGCTTGCTCATGGTCCTCAACGGCAAGTTGGCGACCGCAAGCGAGCAAAATTACATCCCGGCGAGACTTTTTCCTCGTTCGTGATCAGCAACATGAAGTTACCGATCGCGAGCGTGGAAAATAAACCTCCCGGCGAGATTCTCAACGCGGGGAGGTCAGGTTTCTCATTGCGAGTGGTCTCGTATGCTCGCAACGAGAAACTACCAGTCCGCGTTGAGAAAGCTGCAGCTCGAGTAGAAATCTACACGAGCGGCAGAAAACGTCTGCTTGCACTGTGCAAGATGCGGTTTGCACTGATTGCACAGTATGGACAAGCATCCGGCTCTATGCAATTAGTGCGAACAGCATTTTGCACAGTGCACTACGCAGTTCGCGTAGTGCGAAGTGCACTTCACGTAGCTACGCGTAGTGCTACTACGCGAACTACGCCCAGGGTTAGTTTTGTGAATCATTGCATACTGTGATGTGTTTTGTGCATCATTCCATTCGAGAAGGAGAATGCAGATAGAGTTATTTGGTCCCTAAGGCGACATTCTTTCTTCTGCCTTAAGATGACTGGAGCTCTCTACCTCTGTCATGGGTTGTAACTATTTGGATCAGCCATAGTAAGTTTGTAAAAATAAAATATAAAAAGTGCTGGGGCTTTCGCCAAGAGGCAGCTTGCACCAGCACATTTCATCCTGTTAGCACCACCCAAAACAGAAACAACTACTAGCCATAAAATTGGGGAGAGGGTGTGGTG
This sequence comes from Lissotriton helveticus, assembly GCF_964261635.1. Taxonomy (NCBI): domain Eukaryota; kingdom Metazoa; phylum Chordata; class Amphibia; order Caudata; family Salamandridae; genus Lissotriton; species Lissotriton helveticus. The sequence continues at coordinate 1,390,909,009 of NC_136057.1, forward strand.
TAACGGCCAGAGCTGCCGACTTCGGAGCTGGAGAACGAGGTTCAAGTCTCGGCATCGGCTCAACATCCTGTGATTCTGGGCAAATCGCATAATCTCCTTGTGAAACCAAAAATAAACGTGTCCTTAACTGGTGCTCATGAAAAGCGCCAGTGTTGGTGATTAAGTGCTGATGTTGAGCACCGGAAACCAACTGCTCAAATTAAGCACTGTGATCAGTGAATAAACCTTTCTTCTAAAATAATCTCCAACTGGACACCTTCATTCCTCAATACCACTGTAATAATACAGAATGCTCAGCATGCGCTTTGCATGCAGCTCGTGCTGTTTGTTCATGCGCTCAGTATGCTATGGTAGAGCGACGTGTTTATGTTTAAATGTGTGCTCGTGTTGTTCTAACACTAGCATTATGTTTTGATTGAAAGTGTTCTCCACGTGCGCTTTGTTTGCTCCCAGCCTGTTCCCGTTACTGTTTCCAGTAAGCTTTTGGGAACGCAGCTGGATGCACACAGAGTGTCATGGGACTATGTAATTGGAATAAACTACAGCTTTCTGAAAAAGGACACTTCATTCTTGTGTACTTCATTACAACCACACAGTGCTTTGTCTTTCTTGCACTGATTGTCTTCAGTATAATGGTTGTTAGAAACAGGACCCCCGGCCGGCCGACGCTCACGCCAAGGTCAGTCAGGGATCGCCATTTCTAAGTCAGGGCAAGGGAGTTACACACCAAGATAACCCCTGCTCACCCTCTAGGTAACGTGACGCGAGCAGCAAGGCTAATCTCGGAGGCAATGTGTAAAGCGTTTGCGCGCGCACCCCAGCGACAACACCCTAGGCCCACCACAAAGGAAACTCCACACAAGGTTATATCAAAAATAGCCTTTGTATTATAATAAAAAAACACATTCGATAAGACACACACTTTACAATGTGCCAACAGGCACGGGCAAGATTTACAAGGGATTATGTACAGGACAGGGCCACCTGGACCACTGTCAGGGGTATGCACTTTTTAGAGATAATACTTGTAGGTATAACACTTAGCACATAAACATATAATGACTGTAACACAAAAATAGTAAATGTAGCATACAACCAGTAACTACTGGTAAAGGTAAATACCTCCTACGCAACCCTAAACACTGTAGGAAAATCACGCAGGGAACTAGGACCTTATCATCAGGACCTCTGGAAGGAAAACCATCACCTAAGCAAGTCACATTTAGCAAAGGGAAGGAAACCTAAAATAATCACCTAAGCAAGTCACATTTAGCAAAGGCAATAAAACATAAACAATCCTCTAAGCAGGTCACTTTTAGCAAAGGGGAATAAAAACATAAAGAATCACCTAAGCAGGTCACTTTTAGCAAAGGTAAAAACATAAACAATTGCACATGAAACATTAAAACACATTCAGAGGTGCCGGTAGAACATTCGCGCAAGAATCACATCAGCAAGGAAATTACAATGCGCAGGGTGCATGTAGCACAACACTAGGACGGTCCCTCAGGCCAACTGGCCTCGCAAGGGCTGAAATGCCCTGAGTCTCAATGTCAGGGAAGGCTGCGCAGGCAGCCAAAACACAAAGCCTAAACGTAGCAACTGTCCACTAAGTGCTGGACAGTTGTGAATCGCAGATGGCCAACATTGGAGCCTCGTGGGCTCAAGAACACAATGGGGGAGGGCAACACAGCGTGGGAGCCACGGGGCTCTGACCAACTACCTGTGTCCCCCCAAGAGCCTCTCTGGGCTCGTGAAGCAAGGAAATGGCCCTTAAGAGCTTCAGCGCTCTCTAACAATGAAATGCCCCCCAGAGCCTCTCTGGGCTCTAAATACAACTGGGGGCCTGGAGCCTCTCGGGGCTCTGCAAATACTGGGCGCTGTGAGCCTCAAGCACCTATGGGGCGACGTTGGAGTCCCGCGGCTGGGGACTCAGGAACAACCGCCAATGCCCCCCAAGAGCCTCTCGGGGCTCATAAATCACACAAGGCGCCCGGCGCCCTCGTGGACGCATGAACTCAAATGCCCCAGGTTCTCGGAGTGGCCCGCTGCCAACCGGGGCCACTCTAAATTCAAAAGACCCTGTCCCTCACTCACCGGGTCTCGCTGGGTCTGCGGGGGCGGGGAAGCACTCGCTGCCGGTCTCCTTGCGGGGCTCCTCTCTCCACACTCGGGGAGCCTCGGGGACTCGTCCGGCTGCTTCCTTCGTCTCCGCCTGGCCGTGTCCTGCCGCACTCTGCCTGCCTTCCCCTGGGGCCGCCAAGGGCAGCGCGGCCCTGGGGATACGGAGGCGGGACTTCCGGGTCGCACTAGGCAGCGGCCCGGCAACGGTTCTCGATGCTCCTGGGCTGCGGCGGTGATCACGGGCGGCCTATGCCCGGTGGGCACCGGCTTGTAAATAATTAAATAAAACGGGGCAATGCCGGGTGGGCACCGGCTTCAATTAATAAAAATGGGCAAATGCGGCGTGGCAGCCGCTTGGCAGGAAAATAACAGCGCTATGCGCGCTATGTCAATTTCGGCACTCCGAGGCGCCAGAAGGCAGAGCTGGGTGAAAATAAAGCGCTCCTAGCGCTATAACCAAAATAGAGCGCTCCACAGCGCTAGCAGGCAAATAAGCGCTCCCAAGCGCTAGGCAGTAAAGATAAAGCGCTCCCAGCGCTAGGCAGCACGAAGGAAGCGCTCTTCAGCGCTAGGGGCAAAAGTAAAGCTCCAGCAAGGTCTGGAGGCAGGCAGGGGGCAAGGCTGGGCCCAGAGCCAGCACACTGGGTCTCCAGGCAGGGAGACAGGCCAAGTGGCGGTCCTCTGGCCCAGCAGCAGCAACAGCCCCCTCTGGCAAGGATCCTGGAAGAACAGAGAACAACTTGTAAGGGGACACAGCCCCTTCTTATACTACAAAATCCTTTGTCTTCAGGGTGCAGGGTGGGGGGAAAACCAGTTGCAGCTGGCTTGGGAGTACCCTTGATGGCCCAACCACCCCTTTCATTCACTGGGGAGGCTTGGGTCGTTAGACAAACCACAGGGGGGCGGAGCCAGCATTGTGTGGGGAAAAACCCAGCCCATCCAGGACCCAGGTGCACTCCTCCCACACATCACTCATGCTGATCTCACACTCACCACCGGGCAGACCCATCCAGACTTCCTGGAGCCTGGCATGCCAGCCAGCTCCAGCCAATCACGCTCCAGCACCCTCACTGCACACATACATCAATGTCCAGAAGTAGCACTTCCCTTCTAGACACATACAAGCCGCACATACCATCGCGCAGCATTCACTCTCACGAGTTCACACATACTAAACTCGAGCCTGCACTCCCCACGCATCAGGAACTAACATGGACACACACATTCCCCATGCATTCCTATGGGAGGGCAGGCCAGCCATACTACACGCACGCACTTTACTCTGGGACACAGGGAAAAAGTGCGCACAGACCCAAAAATCACTACCACAGGGTCACAAATAAAAGCAAAAAGATTAGGGGTGAACCTGCCCTAAGGCCCAAGTCCAACACAACCCCCTTCCAGCCAAAACGCAGGGCAGACCAATCACCACCGTGATGGACTTCCCTGCTTGGGGCGATAAAACACGGACGCGGGCCCACAACTGCAGGGACACCCTCCTGTTTTACGCCACGGTGAACCCCTAGGGTTCCTTCTAAAACTACTGTAGGGACTAACTGGGCTACCCCACTGGTACTCTCCAGCTGCCCTCGGCCAGGACCAGGCCCTAGGCCATCCAGGTGCCACTGGATCCTGCCTACTCACAAAGTGGGGGGTAGTAACCCCTGGCACATAATAGCCATTCTCCACCCTTCCTGTCTGCAAGACAGGGCTAGACTGCCACTGGTTCTCCAGCCTAGGGTCTACAACCTCAGGCGGACCAGGAGTCTCAGGGAAGGCTCTCCTCCCCCTACCTCTTCTTCTAGGGTTCCTCCTCCTCTTGCAAAGGGGTTCCCTCTAAACACCATTCTCCCAACCTGGGGTTTAACCCCTCAGGTTGCACCGGGGTCAGAGGTGGGCTCTCCCACCCTCTGCACCCCCTTCCAGAGTCCTGCTCCCTCCCAACCGGGGCGGTACATCTGGATGAAGAACTGGTCAGGACACTGATTACAGTAGTCCCACCCTTCAGGTCAGGCGGATCCTGAACCTGGCCTTCCAACCTCCGGTCTAGAACCTTTGGTGGAACCAATGCCTGGCACTCCAGGACTTCTGGGGACTCACATACTATCCCCCAACCACTCTTTTCGCTGGACTCCTGTACCCTCCCCACTGGAGCGGTACTGCCAGACTCTAGAACCATGGAAGCTCCGCTTACAGATGCTCCAGGTCCTCTACACACTAAAAGATCTCCCTCAAGTGAACTAACAGGAAAGCTTAGGTTCCCATCCTGGTGTTCCCTAAAGAAACCATCCAGGCTCTGTGACAGGGCTTCGGGCGTCTGGGGACTCTCGGTCACACACTCACTCCCGCTCCACTGAGACAGGCAGTCAGCCCCTACACCCTCCTCACTAACCTGGGACCTAGCTGGGCTACTCTCACCCTCCTCCACCATGCTGGGCTGGAGGACACCTGACCCACTATTGTTGGAATCACCCACTAATGACTCCAGAGAACCTCTCGCACTGTCCCAGCGCTCTGCTTCCTTTGCAAGGTCCCAAGGACAAAAACACTTCAACTTCAGTAGGTGCTGGCGCAACTCTGGACAAACAACACTGAGCAACTGCTCTTTGAGAACCATATTGACTATTCCGTCCACCTCATTGTCCGAGTTAGCCGTCAGCCAACCCCATATCGCATCAGAACAGTCATCCACAAAATACTCCCACTCCTGGTGAGGTGGTTTCCTAAGGTTCCTGAATTTCAACCTGTTCTCCTCCTCTTGGGAACCAGGTACCATACTCGGGGAACTGGGAGTGGGACTGTCTACACTAACACTTAAATAGCTGCCACCACTGGACTCAACCCTCCCTGGGGAATCCAGAAAATCAAAATTGCACTCCGGGGATAACCTACCCTCTAGGGTTACCTTCTCCCTGAACAAGGCCCTTTCAGCCTCTAGCTTGGCGTGCTCCAACCTGAGCTGTTCCATCGCTAGCTGATGCTCCCGCTCTTCCCTCCTATCCAACCACTCCTCTGGGGACAGGACAAGGGATGGGGCGCTGGTACTGACACTGGACCCAGCAAGGGACTCCCTATCTATGGGGTCCTCACTATCTGCTGGTGCCCATTCACTCTCATCATCACTCACTTCACATTCTTCAGGGCTCCCCACAGACTCACCACCCTCATGGCGTGCGGTCCGGGCCCTCTCTCTCTCACTGCGCTCAAGATCCCATTGACCCTTTTGCCATAGGATCAGGCTGCTCCTAAGTTCGGACTGAGTATCTGACTCATCCACCCCTATGTCTCTCTCTTCACAGAATCTGACCAACTCCAACATACTGTATCTAAACAGATCCCAGAAATCAAAAGTAGGCTCCATTTTGGCGGACGTTCTCAAGAAGAGTTTGACACAGGGAACTTGGGGGTCTGAGCTTACACAGGAGTACACAATTACAAAATTCAGCAAGATTCCTATCTCAGAGAACTTGCACTCCTCTGTCCAGTGTAACACACCACTCATTCACACACACCCTCCCCTCGGACTGGTAAGGCAGTTTCTACCACCCCTGACTTCTCAACCTGACCATAAGTGACACAGGTACCAAACTCTGGAAGCAGGGCGGGGAACAAATGTACTGGACAGAAATTACAAAATGACACCTTTCAGGAGAAGCAATACTGATCTTCCCTAAAAAACAATAATCCCCAAAATGTGGTTATCTAAAATTGCAGAGTTTTGTAGTGTGGCCTGTCGCCACTGTGGTACAGCGCAAACGCAAGTCCAATCCGCACCGCTTGCCACCAATGTTAGAAACGGGACCCCCGGCCGGCCAACGCTCACGCCAAGGTCAGTCAGGGATCGCCATTTCTAAGTCAGGGCAAGGGAGTTACACTCCAAGATAACCCCTGCTCACCCTCTAGGTAACGTGACGCAAGCAGCAAGGCTAATCTCGGAGGCGAGGTGTAAAGCGTTTGCGCGCGCACCCCAGCGACAACACCCTAGGCCCACCACAAAGGAAACTCCACACAAGGTTATATCAAAAATAGCCTTTGTATTATAATAAAAAAACACATTAGATAAGACACACACTTTACAATGTGCCAACAGGCACGGGCAAGATTTACAAGGGATTATGTACAGGACAGGGCCACCTGGACCACTGTAAGGGGTATGCACGTTTTAGAGATAATACTTGTAGGTATAACACTTAGCACATAAACATATAATGACTGTAACACAAAAATAGTAAATGTAGCATACAACCAGTAACTACTGGTAAAGGTAAATACCTCCTACGCAACCCTAAACACTGTAGGAAAATCACGCAGGGAACTAGGACCTTATCATCAGGACCTCTGGAAGGAAAACCATCACCTAAGCAAGTCACATTTAGCAAAGGGAAGGAAACCTAAAATAATCACCTAAGCAAGTCACATTTAGCAAAGGCAATAAAACATAAACAATCCTCTAAGCAGGTCACTTTTAGCAAAGGGGAATAAAAACATAAAGAATCACCTAAGCAGGTCACTTTTAGCAAAGGTAAAAACATAAACAGTTGCACATGAAACATTAAAACACATTCAGAGGTGCAGGTAGAACATTCGCGCAACAATCACATCAGCAAGGAAATTACAATGTCAGGGTGCATGTAGCACAACACTAGGACGGTCCCTCAGGCCAACTGGCCTCGCAAGGGCTGAAATGCCCTGAGTCTCAATGTCAGGGAAGGCTGCGCAGGCAGCCAAAACACAAAGCCTAAACGTAGCAACTGTCCACTAAGTGCTGGACAGTTGTGAATCACAGATGGCCAACGTTGGAGCCTCGTGGGCTCAAGAACACATTGGGGGAGGGCAACACAGCGTGGGAGCCACGGGGCTCTGACCAACTACCTGTGTCCCCCCAAGAGCCTCTCTGGGCTCGTGAAGCAAGGAAATGGCCCTTAAGAGCTTCAGCGCTCTCCAACAATGAAATGCCCCCCAGAGCCTCTCTGGGCTCTAAATACAACTGGGGGCTTGGAGCCTCTCGGGGCTCTGCAAATACTGGGCGCTGTGAGCCTCAAGCACCTATGGGGCGACGTTGGAGTCCCGCGGCTGGGGACTCAGGAACAACTGCCAATGCCCCCCAAGAGCTTCTCGGGGCTCATAAATCACACAAGGCGCCCGGCGCCCTCGTGGACGCATGAACTCAAATGCCCCAGGTTCTCGGAGTGGCCCGCTGCCAACCGGGGCCACTCTAAATTCAAAAGACCCTGTCCCTCACTCACCGGGTCTCGCTGGGTCTGCGGGGGCGGGGAAGCACTCGCTGCGGGCCTCCTTGCGGGGCTCCTCTCTCCACACTCGGGGAGCCTCGGGGACTCGTCCGGCTGCTTCCTTCGTCTCCGCCTGGCCTTGTCTTGCCGAACTCTGCCTCACTTCCCCTGGGGCCGCCAAGGGCAGCGCGGCCCTGGGGATGCGGAGGCGGGACTTCCGGGTCGCACTAGGCAGCGGCCCGGCAACGGTTCTCGATGCTCCTGGGCTGCGGCGGTGATCACGGGCGGCCAATGCCGGGTGGGCACCGGCTTGTAAATAATTAAATAAAACGGGGCAATGCCGGGTGGGCACCGGCTTCAATTAATAAAAATGGGCAAATGCGGCGTGGCAGCCGCTTGGCAGGAAAATAACAGCGCTCTGCGCGCTATGTCAATTTCGGCACTCCGAGGCGCCAGAAGGCAGAGCTGGGTGAAAATAAAGCGCTCCTAGCGCTATAACCAAAATAGAGCGCTCCACAGCGCTAGCAGGCAAATAAGCGCTCCCAAGCGCTAGGCAGTAAAGATAAAGCGCTCCCAGCGCTAGGCAGCACAAAGGAAGCGCTCTTCAGCGCTAGGGGCAAAAGTAAAGCTCCAGCAAGGTCTGGAGGCAGGCAGGGGGCAAGGCTGGGCCCAGAGCCAGCACACTGGGTCTCCAGGCAGGGAGACAGGCCAAGTGGCGGTCCTCTGGCCCAGCAGCAGCAACAGCCCCCTCTGGCAAGGATCCTGGAAGAACAGAGAACAACTTGTAAGGGGACACAGCCCCTTCTTATACTACAAAATCCTTTGTCTTCAGGGTGCAGGGTGGGGGGAAAACCAGTTGCAGCTGGCTTGGGAGTACCCTTGATGGCCCAACCACCCCTTTCATTCACTGGGGAGGCTTGGGTCGTTAGACAAACCACAGGGGGGCGGAGCCAGCATTGTGTGGGGAAAAACCCAGCCCATCCAGGACCCAGGTGCACTCCTCCCACACATCACTCATGCTGATCTCACACTCACCACCGGGCAGACCCATCCAGACTTCCTGGAGCCTGGCATGCCAGCCAGCTCCAGCCAATCACGCTCCAGTACCCTCACTGCACACATACATCAATGTCCAGAAGTAGCACTTCTCTTCTAGACACATACAAGCCGCACATACCATCGCGCAGCATTCACTCTCACGAGTTCACGCATACTAAACTCGAGCCTGCACTCCCCACGCATCAGGAACTAACACGGACACACACATTCCCCATGCATTCCTATGGGAGGGCAGGCCAGCCATACTACACGCACGCACTTTACTCTGGGACACATGGAAAAAGTGCGCACAGACCCAAAAATCACTACCACAGGGTCACAAATAAAAGCAAAAAGATTAGGGGTGAACCTGCCCTAAGGCCCAAGTCCAACAATGGTGATCTAGATTACCAGTTTTATGGTGGCTCAGAGGATGATGCAGCTGGCCATAAAGGTGGTGTAGGTCAGCAAGTTGAGCCTGTGTAGTTCAACAAGCGTGGGGGATGTTGTGGTCATATTTGGCCAGGCACTTGATGAAGCATCTTGGACTCTCACCTACTCCATCTCTTTCCACACCTAGTATACATTATCCCTAAATGCCCATCCTCATCCCAGTCATTACTTCTGACTGGCACCAAGGAATTAACTTCTACTAACACAATCATAGATCTGTTAACTTCTTCTAAAAGACAAAGCCTAGAAATAAATGTAGGAACATTGATTTTATCCAGATCCTTCCTTTCGCTCTTTGCACATATGCAACATGCTGGTCAACACGAAGACCCAAGGCGCTAGGCTGCTAGAACTGCCCCAAAATCAGTTCACAAAAGATACAAGGTAACTCCTCCATAGGCAATCCCATATTCTGGCGTACTCTGGCCAAACTCCCAAACAACATCTCCTTATCAAAATACTTGCCCTATCATTCAGAGAGAAGAATCTCAATGCCTTCCTCTTCTACTTACAAACTGCTGGAAATGGAAGAGAACTGGTTCTCATTCAAAGATTTTGGAACTTTAGGAGAAATAATGAGGCTCATGGTTTCCAGCATGCTCTTCTTGATCCTATACTCCAAGAATGTGTCTTCCTGTTTATCCCTCTTCTTATCTCTAGAGGGTGAAGAGGAGGATGAGAATGTGTCAGAAATCCTCTTCCTCCTTGAATATTTGCCCAACCTAGACAAAGCCACAAAAACTGCCCACAAACAAGCTGCTGTCAACACCCAGCTGCATTTGAAAATGCCTTCAGATCTCTATACTCCTCCAAAGGCAGATAGGTGAACTCCACCTCAACCAGAAGAGAAAAACTGAAAGTTGAGGGGTAAATCCACCATCTGGTGGTATAAACACTCTCCTACCCACATCACTTCTGTTCTTTTCTCCTGCCTGACGAGGACAGGAACAGGTATGTGGGACTTCTATCGGCATTGGCTCCTCTTCGGGACGTTAAGGTTCCCCTTGTATCGGGCACAAGGGGATTAGACCATTACACAGAAAGAAGGGGGGAAGCAGGAGGTGGAATTTGTCTCCCCCTCCACGAGGGATCTGTTGCTGGTGAACGATGCGGGACCACGTAAATACTCCCAGCCCACCCTTCTACCTCTTAGAATTGGCATGGTTTGATGTCGTAGGGTCCTTTTGAGGGGTGCCGTTTTTAAGGGGCAGTTTCTTCATGCACTGTGCCTGATATTGCTCGCCGGCGTTGCATTTCACTAGAGCTCCGTTTTCTCTAAGCGATTTGTCTTTCTGGTAGACGCGAGGAGTCAGACTCCATGCATGCGCTTAGTCTCTCCGCTATTTCTTTTTTTTTTTTTTTTTTGAAGACCTTTATTGTTATTACAGAGGTAAACCACGGCTTTGTGCCTACATCCCAATGTGTCAGGCCGGCAGCGACAGTACATAGATCAAGCATATTCCCCGACTTTGGGCACAGTGCCAATTACGTACACAGCATGTCGCCTACAACCCACTTGGGCCGGCCGCGTTAACTGTTATATAAAGCTGTAGAATGAAGCGTATTACCGCAAGCAAACTATCCGTTAATTGCAGTTCGTACTTTCTTGAGGTCTAATTTTTACTTTTTGTCGCACTCTAAACATTAACAACAACTCGTTACAGAACTAAGGAGGTCAGTCCTATTCCTATGTGAGTTCCCCGGTGGGGGTGTGTGGTAGTCAGGGTCTCCGGATTCCAAGTCCGGCGTGGTGTGACTCTGAGCAGTAGATTGAGTGTGTGTGTGGTTGCACACCTTGGTGTACGGTCAGGCATGCGCTTCCCACTGGGGGAGAGGGCGTGGGGGGGGGGGCTATGTGTATAGTCTATGCCAGTCTCCTGGTATGGGGGCGATGATCCCCCCTGAAATGCCGAAACATGTGCAATGCGCGAGGGAGGGAAGGAGGGGGGGAGGGGAGGGGGGGAGGGAGGGGGGGGGGAGAGGAAGGAGGGCGAGGGGGGGAGGGAGGAGATTAGCTGGGCCAATCAACGCCGGTAGCGGGTCACAGCTCCGTCTCTCGTGCGTACCAGGAATGATCTGAGGGCTACCCCATACACCCCCCACGGTGGCTCTAGGAATCGCGCGTAGAGGAGCATTGCAGGTAATAAATCCCAGCTAGGTGCCTCCCAGCGGGTGGGTGGCAGGCGTGCCGTGTCTCGTCCTCACGACTGAGAGGAGGTGCCGTGCAGTCCACGGGGTTGCTCATCCCGCCCCGCTTCCCTCTGGTCTTCATTACCAGCTTCAGCAGCAGATTGGGCGCGGAGCAGATAGGCGGAGAGCGGGCCCCATAGATCCTTGGGACGCGATTTATGTGGCAGTAATTCGGCATAATTGTGCAGCTGGTCTTGCCAGGTTGACATTACTGCCAGCCATAATTTGAATTTGGGGGCACGGCCCCGGCCCCATCTGCAGGCCACATGGCGTTTTGCAAGTAGGAAGCCCATTGCAGTGAACTTCCGGAATCTGTTATTTGCTGCGGTGGGGAGCCCCAATAATGCAACCTTGGGACAGGCTTCTAATTCTATCCCTACCATTGTGGACATGGCCTCCGTCACCTGCGTCCAGTACAACGCGACTGCTGGGCATGACCACGCTAAGTGCATAAAGTCCGCTCCTGCTTGTCTGCATCTGGCGCAACGATCATCCTCTCGAAGACCAAATCGGCACAGCTTGGCGGGAGTGTAATAGAGGCGGTGTAGGAATTTATAGTGGATCAGTCTAAGGCGAGCATTTCCCGTCACCGAAACTGTATGGGAGCAGCTGTCCTCCCATTGTTCGTCTGAAAGGGGAGGATCTAGGTCCGCGGCCCAGTCACGTCTGGCACGCAGGTCTGGGGGAGCGGAGGACGCATACGTGTGGTTGTAGAGCATGGAAACAACGTGTTTCGGGGTGTCCTGTTGTAGCAGTGCATGCAGGGGCGCAAAGGCCTCCGGCTCATCCGGGAACTCCAGTGTTACAGATTTGATATTCTGTCGGAGCCGCGTGTATAGGAATGTGTCCATAATAGAAGGCGTTTGTTCCCCGAAAAATTGAGCCTTTGTACGAAACTGGCCATTCACGTATAAGTCTCCCCATTTGTAAAGGGCCAGTTTGGAGAGCAGTTTACGGCCTATTTCCTCTCGGGCAATGCTCACTCTAGGGTCATATGCCAGAATCATTCTTGGGGAATACAGAAGGGTCACCCCCATACGTTCCGCAATTCTACGCCAGGCTCGTACTGTACAATCTACCGTGGATGGGTCCCGATCCGTTACACTAACCTCCTTGTAAAGGTACCCCGACGGTTTTTCTGGTCTCATATATCCGTCCTCCACAGCAAGGTGCGCCATGAAGGGCGGGGGGTGAAGCCAGTAGGAAGCAAAGTGGCCCTGTGCGCAGTCGTAGTACAATCGGAAGTTCGGCACCTCAAATCCACCTTGATGGTAAGGTAACATGAGCGTCGTCAGTTTTAGCCGAGCCTGTTTCCCCCCCCATATAAGTCGGGAGAGCTGGGACTCCAGCGCCTTAAAGAAATGTGGGCCTGGACTATAGGGAATATTGGTGAAAAGGTACAGCAGCTTAGGGAGTATGACCATTTTGATCATGGATACGCGCCCCGCCATGGACAACGGAAGATGAATCCATTTCGTTATGCTGTCCGTTAATTTGTCAAGGACCGTACCGTAGTTCGCCCTGATCAGAGCTTCACGGTCCCTGGTCACGATGACTCCTAAGTACTTTATCTCGTTTTGTGCCCATACTAGCGGGTAGTCAAGGGGGAACTGGGGAGTGTTGTCAGTGAGGGGGAACAAGGCTGATTTGGACCAGTTGATTTGTACCCCCGCTATCGCTCCAAATTTGGTAACCTCGCGCAGTAGGGGATTGAGATTATCTCGCGGTTTATGGACGTATAAAGTCATGTCATCCGCGTATAAGGAGATGAGCAGTTGACGTTCCGGGTATATCAGGGACCTATGGTTATGATGTTGGCGGAGTTTGGCTGCCAGGGGTTCGATTGCTATCGCAAATAATACTGGAGATAATGGGCAACCCTGCCGGGTTCCTCTATGTATCTCGAAGGGTGCGGAGCGGGACCCGTTTAGGAGTACCGAAGCCCGTGGTTTGGTGTACAAAAGTTTGATCCAATACAAAAAGCTGAATGGAGTACCCATCCGTTCCAGTAATTCCAAGAGGTAGTCCCATTCCAGGGAATCGAATGCTTTGGTAGCATCTAAGAATATTGCAGCTGCTTCACAGTTGGGATCTATATCTTGCATGACCGCCTGCAGGGTACGAAGATTGTGCGAAGTCGCACGATTCGGGACAAACCCCGCCTGATCTGGGAGGACCAGCCTCTCCATAAGAAGATTCAGGCGCGTCGCGAGTACTTTAGCTAGTATTTTAACGTCAGTATTTAAAAGTGACAGGGGTCGGTAGGAGTCACAAAGCTCCGGAGGTTTACCTGGCTTAAGCAGTGAGGCTATTAGTGCCTCTCTCATGCTGTCGGGCAGTGTTCCTTCCTCGAGAGCTGAGTAATACACCTGCTTCAGGATGGGGGCAAGTATGTGGATGTAGGTTTTATAGAAATCTATCGGCAACCCATCCGATCCCGGAGACTTGCCAGATTTCATGGACATAATGGCGTCCTTTATTTCATCTAGCTCAAGTTCGAGGTGTAAGAATTTCTGTTGCGTCGGGCCCAACCAAGCAATAGCCGTGTCATCAAGGTATGTATGAAGCTCCAGTGGCACTCGCCTTTGTGAGGAGTACAGCGCCTTGTAGTGGTTCGTGAGTACACGGAGCTGTCCCGGTAGGTCCCTCTGAGGCACCTGTTGGTCATCGCACAGAGAAGTAACGTAATTGCAATGTCTAGGGGGTTTTACAGCCGCGGCCAGGGCCCTTCCCGGCCTTTCTCCCTCGCCATATATGCGCGCCATGTAGGGTTTACCTCGGAATTGACTTTCTTTATCCGCCGCTTCCGAATATTCATTGATCTTCTCCCTGAGCTGAGCACGTTTCTCATATTCCATCGTGCCGCGAGTGACTTCCCTCTCAAGTGTGCGTAACTCAGACTCTAACTTGCGCAGCTCTCCCCGCAGGGATTTGAGTACTCCTCCTCCCTTGGAAATACACCAGCCCCTAACGGTGACTTTGAAAGCCTCCCAAACAGTAGTAAGGCTGCCTACAGAGTTAATATTACGGTCGAAGAAGTCCTGTATGTCCATCTCCAGTTCCGACTTAAAGGCTGAATCTGCAAGATGCGCGGGGTTTAGGCGCCAGCTTAAATAAGGGGAGACTTCATGGGGGACGCGCAGAGTAAGGAGGACAGGTGAGTGGTCCGAAAAAGTACGAGCCAGGTGCATGGTGTTAACTACCCAGGGTGTGAGGCCTACCGTAAGGAAGATGTAGTCTATGCGAGCCCAGGTAGAGTGAACTGCTGAATAATGAGTACCTTGGCGCATGGTGGGGTGCGAGTGTCTCCAGGCGTCAACTAAATGGTGATCTTCCAGAATGCCCAGTAGGGAGTGTTGGGTGTTTGTGTAATGCGTCGATTGCGGGTGCGATCTGTCAAGAACAGGCTGTACGGCTGTATTGAAGTCCCCCCCAAGTATTACATGAGCTATGCCCAGAGTTTGAATTTTGCCCCACAACGTGAGTAGTGCAGACGGATCATCCGTGTTCGGGCCATAGTAGCATGCAATGAGCACTGTGTGAGAGTACAATTTCCCCCAGACCATGCAGTATCTCCCCCCACTGTCCATGTCCGTGCCCGCTGGGGTAAACCTCACCCCTCTACGAACAAGGATCGTGACCCCTCTAGCATAACTGGAGTAAGACGAAAAGACCCTGCACGAGGCCCATTTGGATGCGAAAAGAGGGGACCCATTTGGCAGTAGATGAGTCTCCTGTAGAAGAGCTATAGCCACTCCATGTCTGTCCAGGTACCCCAAAATTTGTCTTTTCTTTCTAGGGTTATTAAGCCCTCGCACATTCCATGACAACACCTGGAGCTGGAGCCCAGGTGGCGAATCAGTTACGTCTCCCATCCCCGCAATGACAAGTAAATTGAACAAGTAGGTGTAGCAACAAGCATCGAACCAGTATCAGCAGAATGACAAATTAGGACATTACCCAGCCTTCCACCCTGGGGCCTCCCCCCCCCCCTGGGACACAACTCCAATTGACCAAAAACAGTGTAAGGAACTAGCCGACCTCCCGTTCCCATCCTCCCTCCGGCAACCCCAACAGACCGGATCAACTTCCACCCCGCAACACTGAAATGTCCGCCTCCCACTAGAGTATCAAGTGTACGGATAATCGTTGAGGCAGTGCATGCGTTCCGCCCTCCCACTCCGGCTTCCCCAACTTGCCGGGCATTCAGAACCCACCCCCCCTCCCCCAACCCAAAAAGAACCAAAATCAATATCAGAACTACAGTAACCCTGACCCCAGAAGGGGGAAAGGTGTTATGGGGATCGCCCATTGGAGGCGTAGTCTAAGGGGCGCCAGACCTGCCCTCCACCTCCTTACTTGCACCCACTGGCATCCGGGACAAGTCCCAGACTTCGGCCGTGGGACGGAGGTGGGTGATCCGGCACTTGTCAATGTTGTAGATCGGTGAGAGAAGAAATTTGAAGTGTTACCTCACCAGTAAGTGTTGCATCTAATTCAGAGGAGGGCTGTTACCGGCGGTGGTACCACGATGAATACAGGACTGTCTTGATTAGTCTTGTTGGGATAACGGAGATTGTGACCTGGACCGTCGCTCCTCCCTCTCCTCCCGGAGTCTTTCCTTCCTTTGCAGCTTTAGAAAATCTTCCACCTGTTGTGGGTTGGTGAAGAAGTGGTGAGTGCCACGGTGCGTGATCTTTAACTTTGCAGGATAAAGCATGGCATATGGGATTTCGTGGGTTTGTAGTTTCTTTTTTACGGCGGCGAATTTGCGTCTTGCATCTTGTACTGAGGGGGTGAAATCAGGAAAGAAGGACAGCGTTGCATTGCCATAGGTTACTGTGCCCAGCTCTCTTGCCCGACGAAGAACTGCATCTCTGTCCCTGTAGTTTAGGAAGCGGGCGATGATAGGGCGCGGGGGCAGCCCAAGAGGAGGAGGCACAGCAAGTGATCTGTGTGCCCGTTCCACTATTAGATGTGGGGAGAAGGAATCTTTCCCGAACAGTTCCACCACCAGCTTTTCCATGAAGATCTCCAGTTTTCCAGTGTTTGTTGTTTCCGCAAGGCCCAGGACGCGGATGTTATTGCGCCTGGACCTCGCTTCTAAATCCTCATTTTTGTCCGCGATTACCTTGAGTAGTTTATCCATTTGCGAGACTTGCTTGGTGGTCGTCGTCGCCCCATCTTCCAGCGCAGAGATCCTGTCTTCGGTTTCTTTGATGCGGGTGTCATGCTGTTCCAGTCTCGTCACGACACTATCCATACGGGTGTTAATGGTGTCAATATTGGCATCAATGGTCGATAGGCTCTGCTTCATGCCAAGCAGGAGCGTCTTCCAATCGTCGTCCTGGGGGGTCTGCGCGGCGGGGCTCCCCTCCGCATCCGGCGTCCCTTTGGCAGGTTTTTTAGACTCAAACGGTATCTTGGATTGCCTGGCATCATTGCGCCCCATGTCGCGTCTCGGAGTCCGGGCCGCCGCCAGTGAAGAGGTCGCCAGTATCTCGGTTAGCGGAGATGGGTATATGGTAGGTGCAAGCAGACACCCCGCGCTAGCAACAGTCCGCCGGGGCCTGGTATAGGGGTGACAAGCGCGCTATGAGGCCCCTCCTCCTTCTATGTTGCCTTCCAGTGGAAACTACCTAGTTCAGGGTCAGAAGGCGCTTCTGATTCCACCTCCACGCGAGGATTGTGCGGTCAGTGTTCACTGGACCTCCTTGGAGAGGGGGTCCGTCGCTCCCCGGGCAATGAACCAGTTCCGCTTAATATAATGGCCTCTGTCTCCTCAGGGGCTCAAGGCTTGCACCCAGCCGGCGGCGCCACGATGGCTTGCGGTGGCTCCGGCTAGGCCAGGATTTTTCGCGCCTCTGCGGCCCTGCAAAGTGGCACCAGGCCCGGGGCGCGCCGGCCGCAGGTGCAAGGCCCCACACCGGCCAAGCGATAGAGCGCGTGCATGGGGGACGCGGGGCTCAGTGTGGTGGGCGAGTCTTCACTACCGTACCGGTCAGGCCGGTGCAGGCTCCGCTGTCTCAACAGGGGTGATGCAACGCTCCAGCAGGGCGTAGATACGGAGCTCCCCAGGCCGGGCCGTCCACCGGGAGCAGATGCAGCACGGAGTGCGTCCTCTCTCACCCCCTCACCGCCCACATGCTCCGCTTCACCGCAACTCTCCCCTCAGGTCCGGTCTGCCCTCCGTGAGGAAAGCTGCACTCAGCGCGTCCGCTCACACCTCCTCACCGTCTCAGTGCTCCGCAGCTCCGCGACTCACCTCCCAGGCGCCAGTAATGGACAGCGCCGCCTCCGGCCGAAAGGAAAGCCGTTGGTCGCGCTCTCCGCCAATGTCTCTCACCGGGATCACCGCCGCAGTGTGTCTCAAGGACGGTCACCAGGGGGGAAGGAGAGGGGGGACCAGGGCCCAGTCTTCGGGCCAATGTTCACCGTCGCTGTCGGTGAGGCCGCAGATCCCCGGTCTGTCCTAGTCTGTAGGTCCGGCTGGCAGCTTCCGTCGTCTCGACACCACCTCCCGCTCACGAATCGACGGCGTCTCCCAGGGCAAGCCGCTGCGCAAAACGGGCGAGTTTTACACCGTTGCGTGCAGGACACCACAACGGAGCCAGTGGGGGGGGTTTCGGTCCAGTATTACCGATCAGGATGTTGTAGGATAATGATTAGTGCCAGGTCTGGCGGGAGCCTCACTCCAGTGCGGCCATCTTGGTTTGGCGCCACCTAGCGCCTCCGTCTCTCCGCTATTTCTGAAACTGATTTTAGCGGCTGCTGTCAGATGAGGTAGCATTTTAAGTTTAGCGCTAATATGGAGTATTTATAAGCCTTGCTTTTTGGTCATTTATTCATGTTTGTGGCTTTGTCCAGATTGGGCAAATATTTTAGGAAGAGGAGGATTTCTGACACATTCTCATCCTCCTCTTCACCCTCTAGAGATAAGAAGAGGGCTTAACAGGAAGACACATCCTTGGAGTATAGGATCAAGAAGAGTATGCTGGAAACCATGCGCCTCACTATTTCTCCTAAAGTTCCGAAATCTTTGAATGAGAACCAGTTCTCTTCCATTTCCTCTTTATAAGTAGAAGAGGAAGGCGTTGATTTTCTTCTCTTTGACTGATAGGGCAAGTATTTTGTTAAGGAGGTGTTGTCTGAGAGTTTGGCCAGAGTACGCCAGAATATGTGATTACCTTTGGAGGAGTTACCCTGTATCTTCTCTGAACTGATTTCGGGGCAGTTCTAGCAGCCTAGCGCCTTGGGTCTTCGTGTTGACCAGCATGTAGCAGATGTGTTAAAGAGCGAAAGGAAGGAGCTGGATAAAATCAATGTTCTTAAATTGATTTCTAGGCTTTATCCTTTAGAAGAAGGTAACAGATCTATGATTGAGATAGTAGTAGTGAATTCCTTGGTAGCCAGTCTGGTTTGCAGAACATCTTTGGTTGTGTCAGGGACTGTCCGGGACTATGTCGGGAATACAGTCCCAGTCCTTGGGCAAGGACTAAGAACTGGGTAGAAAACGTACAGTGCACAGAAAGTAGTACAGCGCTGGCCAGGATCGCACATGGAGTCAGAGGAGAAAAAGGGATCCAAATGGGAAGCCTGTACAAGTGAACAAGATGGCTAAGACTCAGAAAGGAAGGTTACTTACAAGGCAATTTAGCATTCAGACTAACTACACCCAGGACGAAGATGTAAGACATATATATAATACAACATTAACATTAAAGGGAATGTAGGGTAAAGCACTCACGAGCTCCACCCGGTAAGACTGAAGCTCAGTAAGTTCCTCTCCCACTATTGCTGTTACAGATACTGACTGCAAATATCCACATATAGGATATGCATTTAAGGGCAGGGTCTGTGGAGCTGATACCTGTGGAGATGTTATAAATGTAACTCAAAGACAATACTCACATTGAACATGAAACACCACCTAGGTACTCAGCAGTGCCCACGGATCCTGGCGATCAAACAGGAACACGCAAGGAATTAACAGCAAAGGAGTAGAACTAAACACAAGCACAATAAACAAGGAGCTAGCAAGGAGGAGTGCTTAACAGGAAAGGAAGGAAACCACAGGGCACACTTGGCAGAAAGCAGGTAACAAATATACAAGGTAACAGAAGCAAGACTGCAGAATAGAAAGACAGCTAACTAGGAACTTGACCAAGAAAATGGGACGAAAGGCAGGGACTGGAAAAAGGTAAATACAGAAGGAGGGTGCTACAAGAGTACACTAGAATAGAATTGAATCAGGAGTCCAGAAAACACAGTAGCACTGAAGGCTGTGCTGGAGCAGAAACAAGAATTGATCAAAAGCTCAGGAGTCAAGGAAGCACAGCAGGCCGTGCTAATTCAGGAACAAGGTAAATTGCTGCATTTCAGGAACAAGGAATGCGAGAAACAGAAGTCACAGTAGCACTGCAGGCAGTGCTAGTTCAGGAACAAAGGAAACTGCTGCAGTTGAGGAACAAGGAATACTAAGGCTCAGGAGTCATGGTAACACTACAGGCAGTGCAAATTCAGGAACAAGGAAAACAGCAGCAGGTCAGGAACAATTAATCACTAAAGCTCAGGAAACACTGGAAACAGAAGGATAGCAAAAGCTCAGGGAGCACTGGAAACAAGGGTCGGTCTCACCGGTACACAGCTACAATGATCAACCCAGGGCTGAAGGGAGCTGGGGCTTCAAAGAGCTCACAGAATTCGTACCCATCAGGTGTGAGCAGGCTAGCAGCAGCCAGCCCCAGGTGAGCTGATTTTCTCCACCCATCCTTGGCCTGCAGGGGTGGAGATGAAGCAGTGAGAAGGGAATTCTGGTGTTTTCTTCTGGGGTTCTTCTAGGGTTCTTCTGGGGTTCTGAGTTTCAGGCATGAGCAGGATGGCTTCCACAAAACCCGGCATGGATTGGGAATGGATGTCAATCCCCAAATAGTGTCCAAATGGCTGTAAGTCAGTATGTACATGAAGGGGAGGGTCTAGAAGCTTATTAAAACACTGGCGAGTCCCACATTTCAGCCCCCTGGTGGTGGACAAGAGAAAGTAGGGAGCAAGTCATGACAGGTTGAGGAGAGAACCCTTAAGGGTCAAATTGAAAAGAAGATCGACTGAGCCTTAAGAAAATCCTACGCTGGAACTAACTTAGTCATGAGAGCCGGTATTCATGGAGCTTACGTATAACAGTTCCACATCTCTGACATCAAGAATTGTTTAAAACAATTCAAGAGCTTCTTGAAGCCCTGCAGAAGCAGCTTGAACTTGATATCTCTTTTGATGTAATGAGAGCTTTGCCGCTGGTAGAGGGTTCCGCTATCTCCGCTATAAGGAACCTTTATTTGAAGGAGTGATAGACTGATGTGGTTCAGAACTCAGTGGTATGAAAAATTCTTTTTGAGAAGACCAAGCTCTTTGGTAAGGACCTTAAGGAAAATGACATAGGCTTTAAAAGGAAAAGAAACATTTGCAGTCCTTTTTTCAGGGTGATGGTACATCGGAGTCAAGATCCTACCCCTCTTTCCCTAAATCTTCCTTTCATCAGTCTTTGTGGTGATTGGGCCAGCAACAGAAGTATTTTTCCTATAAAAGACAAAAGGGCAAAAGTAAAAGGAATCTAGGAGATCAAAAGGGAAAGTCTGGATCACCATCCAAAAACCAGCATTCGTAACTATGCCAGTAAAAGGCCTCCCCCGTCTGTTGGAGGAAGGATAAAATTGTTCCTTGTGGCTTGAGTTAAATCTACCTCCAATACATGGGTCCATCAGATAGTAAAGAAGGGATGCCGGGTAAGAGTTTCTGAAAACTCAGTTAGATTCTGGGATCATTCCTACACCAGAACCTTGGGATGCACTAAGGAAATTTGCTCTGGGGACAGTAATTCTCAGTCTGGTGACAAAGGCGTTGGTGGTTCCAATTCTGGAAACAGAGAGGGGACAAGGGAGTGTATTCAAGGTTCTTCCTAGTACCCAAACTCTCGGGTCAGTTCAGACTGATTAAAAACTTAAGAGAGTGAACAAATGAATAAGGAGGATCCAGTTCAAGATGGAGACAGCTCAGAGGACCATTCCCTTAATCCCGCACAAACCATTTTTGATTTTTGATTACTATGTATCTAAGCAATGCCTATTTCCACATTTTCAAAGCTAAAAGCCATCAGAAATGTCTCAGATTTTTTGCTTTAAAAGATACTATCAGTTCCAGGTATTGAACTTTGGTATGAAGTCTGCCCCAAGGCTGTTTACGAAGATGACCGCACCCGTGGTCGCACTGCTTCATCTCCAAGGATACATGGCTCCTCCATGCCAACACAAGGGAGGAGATATAGGAAGGTTGGGATGTGATGAGATATTTTCTTCCGTGACATGGGTCTTCAATACATTTGGAGAAATGGAAGGTAGATCTCTCACATAACAGGATTTGCATTGGGGTCCATGTAGGGACAGATTTGGGCATGGTATTTCTGCAGGAGAGAGCAGTGAGGCTGAGAGCAACCCTTTATTCTCTTTTATCCCGGAAGGAAGGAGGCAACAGCAAGATTGTGGCTGATGTTTCAGGGTCACATGGCCCTTGGGCAAGGCTTTATATTAGACCACTGTTGGATCATCTAGCAGAATATTGGAGACTGGACTGAGAGAGGAGTATCCCAGTTACAGAACATAACATTGGTCATCTGCAGTGGTGGCTGGAAGAGGAGTCATTGAGCAGAGGATTTCCTCTTCATTCTCCACCAGAGATTGCCACAACATCGGAAGCAAGCCCTTTACACTGTGGTGAAAAGTTGGGGGACAAAGTTGCTCATGGGAGATGGCCAACAAAGAACAAGACAAGAACTTCGAACTGGAAGCCTTTATCTGTGATTCTCTAGGCAATGTTACATTTCAGGAGAGAGATTTTGAGTCAGCATGTGATGATCAGTACAGGCAACACAACAATAGTATCTTATGTGATCAACCCCCTCCTGTGTTTTCTCAAATATGCAATTTTAGACCGGTTTGCTTCTAAAGATAGGCACTAAGTTATTCTCTCTGTATCAGGATGCAGAATTATGCTAGGTAGATGTGCTAACTTGTCCTTGACTTGACCTCCTCAGCTGCTATATGCATTCAACTCATCCCACGTCTACTCTCAAGGGTCCAGAGGGAAATGAAAGAGATTGTGATATAGCCCTGTCATGGCCATGTCGCTCTTGGTTTTCCCTTCAAAAGAGCCTGTCTGTTCTTCCTCTTTGGAGAGTCCCATTATCACACTTTACTCTCAGATTGGGTGCTTATCTCTTCAGAAATTGCCTCTGTCCTTGTAGAGATTGAGAGGATTGGGCTTCAGAGAAGGGAAGTGCCTCAACACTTAGCTAAGATTATTCAGGGTTCTAGGCACCCTTCTACTTTGAAGTCCTACTCCAAACACTGGGGGAATTCTGAAGTATGGTGTGCTTCTTAATCTCGGTCTGCAAAACAATTTCAGATTTCCTCAGTTTTACAATTTTTGATGGATGGTTTTTAGAAGTATTTGGCTGTACTGTGCTAAGAGTCCAGTGGAATGCAATAAGGGCCTTTTAGAGAGACATGGTCAAGTTCTTGATTTTGATCTGGTGGTCAGACTCTAAATAGTTTTCTATTTCTAGGCCTGTATCTTGACCTTCTGGTCCTTTTTGGGAGTTGCCTTTGGCTAGGGAGGTACTACTGTGTGTGTGGTTTGAACCACTGATTTCTGTTGATTTTAAGTACTGGTCTCCAAAAGTGGCATTCCTTGAGGCGATTACCTCTGCCAGGAGGATTGGTGAGCTGGGGGCATTGTTATGAAGACCTGCTTTTTTAAAGATTATGGAGGATGCAATCTTTTAAGCACAATCAGGCTTTCCTTCCCAACATATCATTCAAGATGCACTAGAAGTATTGTTTTCTGTGTTTTTTATCTTTCCCTGTCGTCCAAGGAATAGGACCTTTTTCATTTGTTGGCTGTGCACAGAACAGTCAAGATTTACTTCGTCACCAGGCAGACGCCTCTGTGGAGTGGGGCCTGGCTGGAGGAGGTCTCGTCCCTCCAGAACTTCCGTAAATGGGACCACATCGGGATCTCGCTTCTCGGGGACGTTTGGGTGGGGGGGCCATGTCAGATCGTTTGCCGACCTACAACACCGCCACTCACTCCACTTCTCCTAATTCTACAAATACTTGCAGCTGAGGCACGCCCTTCAAGCCCACATTCCACCCCCCACCTCCTTCCCCGAGTTTAGTCCCCTGGAGGCCCAAGTGATGATGGAGAACCTGGGCAGAGGGGGGGGGGGCGGGGGTGTCACGGATTTACAGCTACTTGGTGAACAACGGTCCCTCATCCTTAGACTCGCTCTGTGCCCAGTGGGAGGGGTGTCTGGGTCCCCTGGAGGACACTGATTGGAGGGACGCCCTTATGGCACCCAAGACCCTGATGACCTCCTCCAAGTTGCATCTAGTCAAACTCTACTACCTCCACACGGCATACCTCACACCCACACCCCTGTTCAGCGCCCGTCTGCGGCCCTCCCCTGCGTGCCCGCGCTGCAACCACGCTTCAGCCGATTTTTATCACATGGTGTGGCAATGTCCCGCTCTAGCACCGTTCTGGGCGAGGGTGGAGCGTGAACTTACACAAGCTTTAGGGTGGGAGGTCCCCCATGACCCGCTACGCCTGATCCTGGGAGTGTTCGATGGCCTTGATGGATCCCAGGCCGACAAGCGCTTTCTGGAAACGGCAGTGGCGGTGGCAAAGCGAGATATTGCTGCGCATTAGTCCAAGACCAAGCCACCCACCATGAGGAGCTGGAGGCGGGGGGTGGACTGGTGTGGTACCCAAGAATAGCCCCTCTTCAAGGCCCGGGGTTGCCCAGAACTCTTTGGCAAAATATGGGGCAAATGGTTTAATTTATCGCCAGTGTGAGGGGTCCAAATGGTCCTGTATGTGGTAAGCAACGGGCGGGGGTAGGGCTGCGCCCACAAGTGTCGAATGAGTCTAAATCGTATTCCCTTTAGTATAATGTATCTGTACGATGTGTCTGATTGCTACCAATGTATTTTTTGATCTGTAATAAACTTGATTATAAAAAAAAAAGATTTACTTCCAAAGGTCTGAAGAGTACAGAAAATCTGAACATTTCTTTTTAACGTTGGTCGAGTCAATCAGGGTCACAAAGTTTCTAATGTTACTTAAAGTAGATGGATTAGGTCTACTATTGCTTTGGCATATTGTCTAACATTTTCCTGCCTGAAGGAATACAAAGAAGATCCAGTAGAGGCGTGGCAGCCTCTTGGGCTGAGGCACATGGAGTTCTCCTGTCAAAAATCAGTATTCTGGCTACGTGGGTCTCAGCTCAATCTTTTTTGACATACTGTCTTATTGAGAGTATTATAATCATTTGGGTAAACTGTGTTGAATGCAGTATTTTCTATGGATTTGAATTGATTACGTTTTAGTAAGCCTGACTGGTTTAATGTGTTTTTCAGGTTTCTTTTAGATTGTGGTTAGTCATGAAGGCCAACTTTTGCTTCGGTAAAATTCAAGAGTAATGACTGGGATGAGGACATGGGATGTAGGGATAATGCCTGGTTACTTAACAGTAAATCTCATTATCCTTAGTCTCTTTAGTCCTCGTAACAGTCATTACTATCCAACCTGACAGCTGGCCTTCATGTGGCTTTGAACTGTCAGGAAGTGATGTAGGGAGGAGGGTGTTTATACCACCCCAGGGTGGCTGGGGTTACCCCACTCCTTCCTGTTTTTCTCCCGTGGTTGGGGTGGAGTTTACCTTAAAAGTAATCTTTCTGGGAACAATCTTGACTGCTAGTTTTGGATTCTTAGAAGTATCGAACAGGTGCAATTAAACCATTGATGGATGGGGAGGGGTATAAGTTTTCAATGGAAGTTTTCTTGGAAGCCATCAAACTGGACATTGATTTACACAGTTGATTAACCCCTTCCATGCTCATGACAAGGTCAGCTCGTCATGAGGCACACTGGAGCTGTGCTAATGACGAGCTGACCTCGTCATGAACAATGGGATCATGTAAATTTCAGCACCCAGCGGGAATTGCCTTAGCACCAATGTAGTTAAAACATATAAGAACTAATTGTGGTTTAGCTAGCTCAGAAACACAGCACATCACATCCGCTCTACCATCGTTTACGAGGACAGTGAAAGCCTTTCTGGATGGAAATGTTTCCATTCAATAAGTATCCCCTCGCTTTTACAGTGTTGTAAAGTGGTGGGGCAGACAAGAGTGAGCAATTCAAAAGCAGGACAGGATACACAAATTCCAACTGGATTATGATCACTGATATTTGATGACTTGACTGTGGTTTCTAGAACTAAAGGGGATAGATGAGAACAAAAGAGAATAAAGAACGATGGTGGATCCCCCACCTTTCCCTATAAAGGTTGGGAGGAGTGATACACCTTCATTTACAAAATCCAGGGTATATAATAGATTATGTTTAGAAATAATCTGATCCAGGGTTTCCCCAAAGGGGTTGTGCAGGAAATTAGATACATTCTCCCCTTCCCAATTATTTAAGCTGCAGACACGGTCTCCTGCAGGGGACATTTTGATATATTAAAATCTCCCAGGCAAATGAAAGTCACCCTATCAGGGCAGCCCTTTAAAAATTCAAAAATAAAACTATCTAATTCTCAAATCAATTCAACCAGATAATTTGAGAAAAAAGTAAAAAAGGTATCAGAAGGGAGGTGAGTCAACCAGAAAAATCATTAACAAGATGTATTACCAGAGTATTCACTATAGCTAAACATTTGTTACATTGCACAAGTTAAGGGAAATAAGCACTCCCAATCCTCCCTTCAGTCGACCAACAGAAAAAGTGTAGCTGGAACAGAGAAAGATTAGAAGATATTTACATATACAATTTTAGAGTCCATGTTTCTTGGAAAAACACCATGTCGGACTGATTAACAATTTCTAGCTTGTCCGCATTGTCCAGTTTCTTATCAATGCCAGCTAAATTCCCTGAAAGAAAGCATAAGCCACTGGGGCTGGCTGACTTAGAATGTGTAGTGGTGTCTGGTGGCGAAGCGCCTGTTCAAGGAACTAGTCCAGCCGAAGACTCAGATAGCTGGATGGAAACTGTCAAAAGAGCGAGTCAGTCATTATCTGAGAGGACGGAAAGCGGTACAAATAGATTCTAAAGCGCTTGGCAGTCTAAAGGGTGATTAGAATGTTGTTTAACATTATAGATGTTACAAAAATCGTTATTCAACCTCAAAAAATAGTCAAAGAGACTTGAAACTTTAAATCTGAGTGCTGTGGCACCGGTGAGTGTTTCCTCATTATAATCTTTAAATAAAATCCTGATTAGTATGGTTTGGAGCGAGTGTGTGCTTGGGTTCTATAATAATGTCTGCCGCATGGATGGTTGACGCACTTATAAATTGAGAGGTATAGGCCAAAACAAATTAGGTTTAATGAAATGAGATCATATTGTAAAGGAACAGTATAGATTATATTGATCATATTGAGTTAAAATGGTTGTGTACCCAAAAAGCTTATTCATGTCTATGGAGTGCCAAACATGCTTAATTTGTTTTAAGGATATTTTGTATTAACGAGTTGATGAATGTTCATGTAAATCAAGTTCTTATAATACGTAAGTTCTGCTGAACTTAGTTGTTGTAGAGGAAAGGGCTTAGCACACCCCGACTACAACTCCTACAGAGGCTCTAGTAGGTAACACTTAGTGTAGGTAGGTGCACACACCACACCTCACTAGAGAATGTCCTTGAGAGGAGAGCCTAGTGTGTCTCTCCCCACAGAAGTGGACCCTCCCAGGGTCCCTTCTAACTATGACACATTTACTTTTAATGAGCTTAGAAGTTTGTGTTCACTCAGGAGACTGAGACAAGGACAGAGTCCAACCCTGAGACACCTGATAGATCTATTAGTGGAGTATGATGCAGAAAAGGCAGCAACCCCAGATCATACAGGTAGTGGAAGGGGGGCCATCCCTCAACAGAGGATTCCCAGAATGACAATCCAGGGGGTTCTCATGATGAAGAGGATGATGATCAGGTCCAAGTTGGGGAACTGAACCAGGTCAACCTAGGACTACTTGGGGCTGGACAGGAGAGAATCCAATCCAGGCCCCAAAGTAGCCTAACACTGAGCACAGAAGGGGGGTCACTTTTCAGTGACTCCCACCACTCTGGCGACTCAGTAGGGACAGATACCTCAGCAGTGGGGAGAATGACTTCCCCTCAGAGAAGAGAGAATAAGGCTAGAATGAGGGAAGTCAAGCTTAGGATCAAGAGGCAAGAAATTGCCCTTGCCAAAGAGACCCTGGCTCTTGCTAGAGAGCAAAAGTTGAGTGGATTAGATTCCACTGGTGGCAGCATGATCCCTAGAGATAGGGAAAGGTCAAATGACCTTAGAAACCTAAGTAAGATTGTCCCTCCCTACCAGAGTGGGGATGACATCCACAAGTGGATAGCTGCTTTGGAGAGGGCCTGCAAAGTACAGCAGGTACCCCAAAGTCAGAGGGCAGCAATCTTATGGCTCTCCTTTTCAGAAAAAGGTAGAGACAAGCTCCTCACAGTTAGTGGTGAGGATGCTAACAACTACACTGTCCTGAAGAGTGCTCTGATAGATGGGTTTGGCTTAACCACTGAACAGTATAGGTTGCTGTTCAGAGACACCCAGAAGACACAGACTTAGGACTGGACTGACTTTGTAGATTGTGCCACTAAGGCTCTGGAAGGCTGGTTACTGGACAGTAAGCTCAAAGACTATACAGGATAGTATAATTTGATTATGAGAGAACACATTCTTAATAATTGTCAGAACCAGTTATTGCACCAACACCTGATTGACTCAGATCTGACCTCTCCCCAAGAATTGGGAAAGAAGGCAGACAAATGGGTCAGAACCAGGGTGGGGATCAGATGAAGCAAGACCAAAAGGGTGGGGAGGAAGCAAAATACCAGAAGTCTTCACAAGGTCCCCAAAAAGCTTCTAATGGTGGGGGGTTCCAACAATCTAAGAAAAAGGAAGGCCCAAAGAAACCCTGGTGCAAATATTGTAAGGTTAATACTCACTGGACCAGTGATTGCACCAAAAAGGAGACAGCTCCAACCACTATTGCCCCTAAGGCACCTGCACCCCCTAGTACAGTTAATAGTGGTGGTTCTCAACCCAAGGCTATAGTGGGGTTAACCCTGGGTACTGAGATGGATTCTGGCCTAGTCAGAATACCAACTCAAGCTGTTCTTGTCTGTGATGTGGACATGGCCATGGCCTCTACTGTGAGCCCCAATAACTTGGGCAAGTACAGACAGACACCTTTAATCAATAACAAAGTGGCTCAGGCCTACAGGGACACATGTGCCAGTGTCACCATGGTGACACCTAACTTTGTGGACCCTGGACAGATAATACTAGGTGACAATTACCTAGTCTATTGTTGATAGCTTTATTTCGATATGCAAATATCATAAAAGCATTACAGAAAGGTATATAAAAACAGCACATCGAAAAAGACTGTACAATAAAAAGACAAGACAGATAAAAAACTG
This sequence comes from Lissotriton helveticus, assembly GCF_964261635.1. Taxonomy (NCBI): domain Eukaryota; kingdom Metazoa; phylum Chordata; class Amphibia; order Caudata; family Salamandridae; genus Lissotriton; species Lissotriton helveticus. The sequence goes on from NC_136057.1 coordinate 1,390,937,590, forward strand.
ACAATTAGTCTGAAATAAGTTCATTAAAAGTGAATTAAATTGATATGGACAGTCTTTTTAGGCGGATCAGCCATGCCCATTTTAAAAATTTGGATACAGCACAAACTATGGGAGAGGATGTATCTGTTAATAAAATCCGTAAGGCCACCATATGCTGGCGAATACCCAATTGTCTACATAGGGGTTTAAGCCAATAGGATCTTGGACGGGCGTAATCAGGACATTCAAAAAGGAAATGGGCCACGGTTTCGGGCCTGGTTGTACATAGGGCGCAGAAGCGTGATGCCTGCGCGGGCATATTCCATCTTGAAAGGAGGTCAGCTAGAGGTAAAGTACCTAGTCTAAGTTTGATATAAAGTGCCCGGTCCACAGAGATTGTGATTATGTCCAGGTAAGGCTCAAAAGCAACAACGTCTTTTATTTTCAGGTAAGCTGCGGTGGAATTGCAGTGGCGCGGGTTGCTAATGAGCTTGGCAGAGACCCATTCCCAGTATAGTTTTTTTAGGGTCGCCTTCGGCGGGGCAGAGTGTGTGGACCAGCAAGACCCCAGACCTAGGGCCTCCAGGAGATTTTTAATGTCCCTAAGGCATTTAATCTTGTGCCAGCCACCCAAACCCATCACCTCTGACAACCCGTCAGCATAAGTTTTTAGTTCAGGCACCCTCCAGAGACGAGCCCAAAGGAGAAGAGGCCGGAGGCGAGCCTGGTCCTTAATTGCTTTACAGCCCGCATCCAGAAGCACCGGAACTGTTGGGGTGCTCATCGGGATGGCCAGAAGGTCCTTCAGGAATTTGTTCTCGGCCTTGATCAAAACCTCCATGCTGCCAAGGCCCCATAGCTCAGCCCCGTAGAGAGATGCCGTTACAGCTCTGGCTTTGTAAATGTCAATTGTTGGAGCTACGCATTGTTTGGATGAATTGTTATACTCCTTCAACAAAGCTCCCCCCACCCTTTTGTGGCTGATGGTCATTTTGTTGATATGGGAAGTCCAGCTCATGACATCGCTAATACGGATCCCCAAATAGTCAAATTCTGATACTCTTTCAAGGGGAATAGAGTTCAGTATAGAAGGGCGGCCAAGCTTACGGGGGGGATGCATGGTTAGATATTTGGTTTTGTCCACATTGATGACAAGTCCTCTCTTTGTGCAAAAGTCCTGGAAGCGGTTCAGGAGCTTCTGGAGGCCCTGGGGAGTTTTAGAGATAAGGAGGGTGTTGTCGGCAAACAACAGGGTTGGAATCCTTGCGCCCCCCAATGAGGGAGCGTCTGCTGGTTCACCAAGCAGGTGCTCTACCACCCCATTCACGTACAGGGAGAATAGGGTGGGAGCTAATACACAACCCTGCCGGACGCCCCTGACAACCGGGATCCTGTCGGTCTTTTCCCCATTCTGTCCCCATCGCACCTGAGCATAGTTGGCGTTGTGTAGTTTGATGAGGAGCGTTAAAATGTAGGGGGGCATCCCAAGACCATACAAGACCCTCCAGAGTTCCTCCCTGGGAACCAGGTCAAAGGCAGTCTTCAGGTCTATAAAGGCCAAGTAAAGACTGCCCTTGCCCAGCTCCACCACCTTCCAGTAAAGTAGCAGGAGTCTAAAGACTTGCTCAATAGTTCCTGTACCGGAACGAAAGCCTGCTTGCAGGTCGGACAGTATGTGGTTCTCATCCACCCACTGGAGAATCCTCCCTAAAATTGCTTTTCCCGCCACCTTCTGGGTTGAGTCAATGAGGCTTATTGGCCTGTAATTCCCCGGTTGATCCCGACAGCCCTTTTTAAAAATTGGGACTATCTCAGCCCCTTTCCAAGACTCAGGCACAGATCCTCCCTCTATAATAGCGTTAAGAAGGGCGGAGATCAACACCCCCCATTCGCCAGGATAGGCTCGAAGAAGGTCCCCTGGCAACCCATCCGGACCAGCAGCTTTTAGTGGTGTTAAAGATTTGATCAGGTTCGTAACCTCCCGTGCAGAAAAGAGATCAGTACCTCTGTCCAAAGAGAATGGGGGAAGGGGGAATGGGTCATTGAGTATACCTTCTACGGCAGAATATAGGGCCTTAAAATGGTTAAACCACGCCTGGGCCGTAATAGTGCAGGTCCTCAAGGTGTCATCTGGACGATTTCTACTGCCCACTAGGTCCCAGAAACCTTTGGCGTCTCTCCCTCGACTTGCGGTCAGGAGGTCCTGCCAAAAGCTATCCTCCCATTCCTTTTTGGCAATTTTCAAGCAATGTGAATATAACCTTCTGGCCTCCCTAGTCCTAATTTGTGACTTAGATTTTACTGCTTCAACGAGCAGTGTCTTTGCTTCCCTACAGTTACGGTTAAACCAGCCCTGTCTGGCCCCGGGGACGTGAATTCTTCCCGTTGAGACTAGATGGGACAATAAAAAGGTTACTTAAAGCCTGGGTTAAATTACAAAACCTGTTGGACACCTCCACCCGCCCACCCTCAGGAGAGTCAAGATTATCTAAGGCTACGGCTAGGAGGTGCGTTATGGAGGATATTTTCTCAACTGATAGCGTCAGCTTGGCCCACTTCAGCCGTCTACCACAGTTTGAGACAGATGACTGGTCCGGGACAGTAGCAATGGGGGCCGGCCCCCTAAACCTTCTAGCCACCAAGGAGACACGGCAAGCGAGAGCAGATTGTGATCGCTCTCGACGGAAGGTATAATCTCCATATCTTTTACCGAGCTCCATAGGTGGGTGTCAAGCAGAATGTAGTTGATTCTTGACGTGTGGTTGGGCCTATTATATGTATGTGCTCCCATTTTATCAGAATTAGTCCTGCCATTAAGGGCCCTCAGATCAAACTCCGTTGTTAGGGAATTAATCTGGAGTGCCACTTCCGTCCATCTCTTAATAGGGCTAAGCTCTAGAGCCGGTATCCCCCTCCCAAAGTCCTCATCCTCCTGGACAATTACCTAGTGACCAATGCAAGCAATGTCACTACAACCCATAGTATGGCAATTGTTAATTTCTCCTGGGGAGGGGTAACTGGCCTCAAAAGAGAGTTGTTGTTAGTTCAGACCTCCCTGTAGAATGTCTGCTTGGCAATGATCTGGAATCTTCAGTCTGGTCTGAAGTGGAGTATAGGACCCATGCAGAGATGTTAGGTATATCCGCACATGTCCTTGCTGTGACCAGGTCACAGGCCAAAAAGTCCAAAACTGAACAGGCCCTGGATCCTGAAACTATGGATCAGTTGCCTACCAAGAGAAAGAGCAGTAGGGTTAAGGCAGTGCCTTCCCCCTGCCTCAGAATGAGGATCAGCCTTCTGAGAAAGCTTAATGGGAGACCCAAGAAGGAACTGTCCTATAAGAGCTTGAGCCTGATCAGGTTGAGTTTCTTGGGACAGGGGGACAAGGGCAGATCTGAGGCAGGCGCAGTTGGACTTCCCCTCTCTTGAATCCCTCAGACAGCAAGCTGCTGCTGAGGCTGCTGGGAATGCGACAGGTACCCATAGAGTGTATTGGGATGAAGGGCTCCTTTATTCAGAGGCTAAAGACCCCAAGCCTGGTGCTTCCAGGAGGTTGGTCATACCTTTGGCATTCAGGGGCTTCCTTCTTACCTTAGCCCATGATATTCCCTTAGCAGGACATCTTGGCCAGAACAAGACTTGGGACAGGCTTGTCCCTCACTTTCACTGGCCACACTTGTCAGAAAATGCCAAGGAGTTTTGTCGCTCCTGTGTCACCTGCCAAGCCAGTGGCAAATCAGATGGCACCACAAAGGCCCCCCTAATACCACTACCTGTGGTGGGGGTTTCCTTTGAAAGAGTTGGGATAGACATTCTTGGACCAATGAATCCCCAAACAGCATCTGGGCACAGGTTTATTCTGGTGGTAGTGGATCATGCCACCAGACACCCAGAAGTTATTCCCTTAAGGACCACAACAGCACCAGTTGTGGCAAGAGCTCTCCTGGGAGTTATCTCAAGAGTGGGTTTTCCGAAAGAGGTTGTCTCAGACAGAGGTGCAAACTTTATGTCTGGATATTTGACTGCTATGTGGAAAGAGTGTGGAGTGAACTACAAGTTCACCTCACCCTACCATCCACAGTGCAATGGTCTAGTTGAAAGATTTAACAAGACCTTGAAGGGCATGATCAAGGGTTTACCTGAAAAGCTTAGGCGAAGATGGGACATCCTTCTGCCCTGCCTTTTGTTTGCTTATAGAGAGGTCCCACAGAAGGGGGTTGGCTACAGCCCTTTTGAACTTCTGTTTGGGCATCCTGTGAGAGGTCCCCTTTGTCTGGTGAGGGAAGGATGGGAGTTACCTCTCAAAAAGCCTAAACAAGACATTGTGGACTATATACTTGGTCTCCGCTCCCGGATGGCTGAGTACATGAAAAAGGCATCCAAAAACCTTGAGGCTAGCCAGGAACTTCAAAAAGCCTGGCATGACCAAAAGTCTGTGCTGACTGTTTACTAGCCAGGACAGAAAGTGTGGGTGTTGGAGCCAGTGGCCCCGGCAGGACTCCAAGACAAATGGTCTGGACCCCACACTATTGTTGAGCAAAAGGGAGAGGTAACCTACTTGGTTGACCTTGGAACTCCCAGGAGCCCCCACAGGGTGCTTCATGTCAACAGATTGAAGGCATATGTTGACAGGGCAGCAATGGGCTTGCTCATGGCTACAGATGAGGGACAGGAAGAGAAGAGTGACCCTCTCCCAGACCTGCTTTCTCAGAACCCTGATGATGGTTCAGTTGATGGATTGGCCTTGGCAGGCAGCCTCACTGACCAACAGCAGCAGGACTGCAGACAAGTTCTACAGTCCTACAGACATATGTTTTCTCTGACTCCAAGTCAGACAAGCTGGTGCACCCATGAGGTGGACACTGGTGACAGTCTGCCTGTCAAGAGTAAAATCTACAGGAAACCTGATCATGTCAAGGACTGTATCAGGACAGAGGTCCAAAAGATGTTGGAGTTGGGAGTTATTGAGCCCTCAGAGAGCCCCTGGGCCAGTCCAGTAGTCCTTGTGCCTAAACCTCACACCCAAGATGGTAAGAGAGAGATGAGGTTTTGTGTGGACTACAGAGGTCTCAATGCTGTCACTAGGACAGATGCCCACCCAATACCAAGGGTAGATGAGCTCATTGACATATTGTCTTCTGCCAAGTTTTTGAGCACATTTGACTTGACAGCTGGCTACTGTCTGGCAGATCAGACTAGCTGATGATGCAAAGGCCAAAACAGCATTCTCAACCCCAGGAGGTCATTATCAATTTGTGGTAATGCCCTTTGGTATGAAGAATGCACCTGCGACATTCCAAAGGTTGGTGAACCAAGTCCTCTCAGGTCTGGATGACTACTGTGCAGCTTATCAAGATGATATTGCTGTCTTTAGCTCCACTTGGGAAGATCACCTGATCCACCTAAAGAATGTTTTGGAGGCCCTGCAGAAGGCAGGCCTAACTATCAAGGCTACCAAGTGCCAGATAGGGCAGAGTAAGGTTGTGTACCTGGGCCACCTGGTAGGTGGAGGTCAGGTTCAACTACTGGAGAGCAAGATCCAGACCATAAAGGACTGGACTCCTCCAACCACCCAGACACAGGTCAGAGCTTTCTTGGGCTTGTCTGGTTACTACAGGAAGTTTGTTAAGAACTATGTGTCCATTGTGACTCCTCTTAATGACCTCACCTCAAAGAAAATGCCAAAGAAAGTTTAGCGGACAGTAAGCTGTCAAAAGGCATTTGATGACCTGAAGCAGGCCATGTGCACTGCACCTATTCTGCAAAGTCCAGATTACTCCAAAGAATTCATTGTCCAAACAGATGCTTCTGATTTGGGTGTGGGAGCTGTTCTTTCACAATTGAATAAAGATGGTCAAGACCAGCCATTAGCTTTTATTAGCAGAAGGCTGACCCCTAGAGAGAAACGTTGGTCAGCTATTGAGAGGAAGGCCTTTGCTGTGGTTTGGGCCCTGATGAAGCTGAGGCCATACTTGTTTGGTACTCACTTCAAGATTCAGACAGACCATAAGCCCCTCTTGTGGCTAAATCAGATGAAGGGTGAAAATCCCAAACTGCTTAGGTGGTCCATTTCCCTACAGGGGATGGACTTTACAGTGGAACATAGACCTGGGACTGACCATGCCAATGCAGATGGACTCTCCAGATATTTCCACTTAGAACATGAAGACTCAACTGGTCAAGGTTAGTTTAATGTCCCTGCGTTTGGGGGGGGGGGGGTTGTGTAGGAGAGTAGGGTCTGCTTCCTATGGTCACCCCCACTTTTTTCTGTGATTCTCTGGCTTTTCGACTTTAGTGTGGCAGTGGGCCTGCTAATCAGACCCAAAGCCTGGCTGTTCTCTCTCTAAATTGATACCATGTACTTTAGGTACATACCTGATTGGGTATTGGGTCACCTTTGTGAGCCCCTGTATAGTGTACCATAGGTACCCAGGGCATAGGTGCATCCAAGGCCTACCAGGGGCTGTAGCATGTATTATGCCACCCCTGGCTGGCCATCCAAACTGACACCACGGGCTGATCACTCAGCTTTCGTAAGGTGGTGTAATCACCCCTTACTTAGATATAGTATATCTATATCTACCTTATATATAGACACATAGTAACCTATAAGTCACTCCTGTGGCAGGCCTTAACAATCCTGGAGGCAGAGTGCTTGGGTTTATGTGAGAGGGTGCTCTAGCATGAGCTGAGCCCTTCTGCTGCTTTCGGAACCATGTCCTTATAGCTGTTCTAGGATATAGCCATACCATATACTCTTAAGTGCATTATAATCCTCGCGGTTAATGCTAACTTTGGTTTGGCTTTATCAAAACATGTCGTGTAAGGTGTCAAACACTTTGGAATACTACCCTCCCCGCCAATTCTGGCGGCGGGGGTAGCATTCCACCATTCTAGAGGGAGAAGACATGTTGGTTACTGCTTTACCCGGTTAAAGTTAAACAGAACCTCAGCATCACAAAATGGATGCTGCTGCCACAGACACGAGTCTCTGGCCTCCTGCTGCTGGACGAAACTCCGGCAGGGGAGGCCTGAACAATGGGTTTCCTGCCTTGGGAGGTGCTAGCACCTCCCCAGACAGGCATTTAGTGTATTGGGGCAGGGAGGGCTGCAAAACTAGACACTGCCTGGGGCACACAAGGTGCTCCATTCATAGCCCAGTTCAAACCAGTTGCTGGGGCACTTCAGCCCCACTCTGGCGCAAAACTGGACAAAGAGAAAGGGGTGTAACCACCCCCTTCTAAGGGTCCACCCATAGGAGGGATCTAGCAGGTAATCCAGCCCCTTAGATTAGTATAAATATAGGAGCTGTGTCTAGAGACATTAGATTATCCTGGACTGAAACTCTGAAACGAAACTCTTGGACCTTCGACTTTCTACATCGACTAGAAGACGGAAGACATCTCCCTTGTGGTGAAGGAGTGACCACCCTGTTCAAACAGGCACCACCAGTAACTTGCTGGTTTACTTTGTCGACCCTCCCGACAGAACCCGAAGACTCAGCTACTCAGGACTGGACTTCCAGACTTCTTGGACTCAGACCCACATCCACAGCAAAGCTGAGACCCGTGGCGGACACGAGAGACGTGGAACCAGACTCCCTGGACATCCTGCAAATTGCTACTTGCATCGACTCCTGCGGTAACTCACAGTTGTGCATTGGGGCACGAGAATCCCCAGACCCGAGCGCCATTTGCAGTGAAGCTCGGCCCTCCACACTCCACGAGTGCCGCGTGGGACCCGCTCCTTCATTTCAGCTCGACCCATCTTCCCGGTTGCTAGCCCATTGGCTAGTGAGCCCCCTGAAGGCGAACCTTTGAAATCATCTTGCTTTCCTGGTTGCTCCAGGCTTGCTCCAACTTCCCTGCAAAGGAGAAGCTCCTCAGACCTTGCTGGTCTGACCTGAAGCCAATCTTCACTTCCTGTGTGGGTTGCGGTTACCATGGCTTGTTGGGTCCAATCCGGATACCGACACCGCAGTCAACTAGATCCTTCGTGGGACAGCTCAAATCCAGCTCCTGGTCGTCGTCGACGCCTCCTGGTCCTCGTGACTGCAGAGACAAGCTTCACCTCCTCACCTGTTTGCATCGCGACATCACGTGGTTCCATCCTGGTTCCTTCCTGGTCACTGGCTAGTGACCCAGACTCTGTCCCCTCTGCTTTCAGGTTCTTCAGCTCCTCGATCCACCCTTGGATCCACCCGGACACTCTTCCTTCTGCCGCCTGCAGGACTTCTTTTGCAGGTCTCCATTGAAAGCATCGACTAAACCCGACACGAAAAAACACCTATGCACCCGGCTTCCCTGGGTGAGGCAACTCGAGTACTCCGGTGCTCCCGTGGGTATTGACTCTTCAAGTGTCCTAGTTAAAAGGGGTTTCACGTAGTCCACCCGGAAGTGTCCTTAATCAGTAACTTTGTGACTTCTTCGGTCCCCATTGTAAGTCAATGGTAGCTCGCGACTGTGTTCCCACACTGCATGCGTCTCCCGTGAGTCTCCTACTTCCTAACCTTTGGTTCTGTAGTGTAGCCCCAGCGATTCCCTAGGCCCTAGGCCTATTCACTATTCCTGAAGTGGTCCTTATACCACTTACTTAGTATATGGTACGTGAGGCCCCTAGGGCAGGATTGTATTTGTGCAACTTATAGTATGCTTAATGAGTAACTTGTAATGTATCTCGAACTCTGACCTCATAAAGAGTGCCGAGGGGTTGTGTTAGTAATAAATACATATATATTTGATATACACCTCGTGTGGTGTCCTTTTATTTGGTATTCAAGGGATTATATATGGTAAAACAGCTGGCTTCACATGCTCTCTGAAGTTTTAGCCTAAGACTGCTGGTCCATGCTACCACTAGGATATCTTGTCTAGAAGGTTGACTTTACAACCGCCATCAATAAGGGTCGTTTAGACTGGTGCAAGGTGCCCACTAGAATAGTGGACATCATATGCCAGGCTAACTTCTCACATGCCCCAGATTTGAAAACCATGTAAACTTGGGGCAGCGCCAAAACCTTATGCCTCCCCACAGCAGGTATAGCGAGGAGAATTTTTTCATTCCTCCTCGTTTTTTACTCTGTCCATTCAGCAAACATAGAAAGAGGAAACCACCTCTCAGGATTGTTTTTGTACAGGAAAGTACCCCTTCCTGCACAAAAGCAATCCTGCCTATGTTGGTGCTAGGCAGATATTTGTACCCCAACGCAGAGGGAAAGGACAGGAATGCACCATATTTCATAAATAAGGTGCATTCTTGCCCTTTCACGGAACGCGTATCTGGAAGTTGACAGCGTACTCGCTTCAGATTTCTCGTGGCTCACATCAGCCTTCATCTTAATTTTCCCTCCACCCACATCGGCACAAAATTGATTAATTAAGGAACACATGTAGGATTATATTACTTAAAAGATTTACGTTGCAGAATAATTTGATTTGAGATACTAGAAGGATTAATGACCAGCCGGTCGGAATTATAACCGGCAGTAAGGTATTTGAATTCCTTATCCAGAGCGTTGCAGCCCAGAAGAAGTCGAGGGCCAATTCCCTAACGACGAAACACGTGTTGGCTGGACTTTGTGTTATTTTTCTTGAATAAAGACAAAGAAAAGACCATAAGAAACATCACTTGCCTCCCTCTACTTACCTACTTTTGAAGAACTTTCATTCAACACGGAAGCATGTGCATATGACTTGACATTAACCACACGGCTTTAATGGCACATCAATATCGCTGGTTGCTGGCCACTGCTTCAGGGAAGTCGGGTCATGTGCGGCAAAGGGATAAAGTAGTGCTTGCTGGGGGACAAAGACCCATGCCAGTACTTGCCCCAAACATTGTGTGCGCATCACAAGCCCCGGGTTTAAATGGTGCTGGTGCCAGCCCCTCCACCAGGTAAGCTGGGCCAGCAGCGGCAAAAGGTTGAAGAAGTGCGTACTGGGGTACGGTATCTCACCCCAGCACTGGCCCCAAACTGTGTCAGTGCGTTGTTGTTACTGAATTATCTTAAACCACTGACAAAGCCAATACTCCTGGTTGGTTTTAAGTGTTTATCAGTTGTGTTATATATCTGTATACAATAACAGAAAGCTCAGATATGAACCAAAATACCAGAAGGGGGCAGACTATGGGAAACAGAAGTTTAGTTTCGGTGTTTAATTCTCATCCTCAATTACATAGACACCTTTAGGGGACCATACACTTTTTTCATACCACTTAAAGACCTGAACAAAGCCACAGAAAAACAACATCTGGAAAACAAAATACTCTTAATGAATGCAATTAAAGGTTAAGTAAACTTAAAATGCAAACTGGGAAAGCTTCACTGACATTGATTATCTGATAGGGACCCCTTTCAAACACTTTATAAATAAATAGTTTTCTTAGACCCGGCAGAACCCGCCCGACTTACAGCAGACCCACTATTTCATTTTATCTCCTGCTGTACCCCTAAAGTCTTTGATTAATTTGAGAGCAAACATGCTTCATTTTAACTTCCTCCTGTCTCCAAACCTACTCAACTTAAGCCGTGAGTAAATATAGAAATTTAAACTCCCCCGATTTTTTACTAAATGTAAGTTTTATTTGAATGCTGCATATATTCACCCCCTTTTGATTCCCCGTGTGAGGCTTCTCCGTTCCTCTCTGCTGCTCATCACTCCGTGTGATTCACCCCCATGTGACCCCCCCAAACTCCTTCACCGCTGGCAGTCGTCGGCTCAGCTCCCCCTCCGGGGCGGGCGCTAGGGAGGAGCCACCTCCCACAGAACGGAGGGGGCACCGGCGCGGAAGGCAGGAAGCGCAGCGGCGGAGTCCGGGAGCGGCGGCCGGAGAGCCAGGAAGGGGCGACCGACGGGAGCTGGCCCTCGGTCTCAGGTACTGGGGCAGTCCCGTGGGAGGAGCGGATGACCGGGGGTAGCGACCACTAGAGAGCGCGGCCTGGTATAAGGCAGGCCCGAGAGGGAGGGCCAGAGCACTTCTGTACAGCCCGGCTCCCCGCCCCCAGGCCCACACCCCTGCCTGCTCCCGAACTCCAAGGACCGGTCCCTCGGCCAGCGGCCGTCCCGAAACCCTCAGCCCGGCTCCCTCCCCCTCTAGGCTGCCTGCTCATTTACCGTCCGCCTCACCACCCGGTCTCCACATTACACACTGGCGTGCCTGCTCGCCCACCAGCTACCCCCCTTCAGACGGGTACCTAATCAGAAAACCCCTCACTCACCAGCCTGTCCCATCACCTACGGGCCGGCATTCACGTTACAGTCCGTCCCCTTACCAGTGAACCTAATGCTGGCCACACTCCCTCACAAACGGAACCCTTTCACAAGGCTGTCACGATTTCAGACCATTTTCCTTTACCAACTATATCCTGCACTGTTCTGCCTATGTCCTTCCACACACGCCCTATTAACCACCCCTTAAGACTGACCTTAATCGGCCTGACTTCCATTCTTGACCCCCACTGACCTCTTCAGTGAGTCGCAATTTCACCAATACATTGCCCACAAGCCTGTAAACGATTTAACCCTAAACTGCCCACCTGTAGCGTGGCCAGTTGTGGTCTTCAGCTTGCTATTCATTGGTATCTAACTACTTTTGTTAGACTTTAGGTAGACATTGGTGATCCGGACACATTTTTCAGGGCAATATTTTTAAAAATGGCAGATGTGTTGCATTGATGTAATATTTCAGAAACCATGAGACCTCAATACTTCATTTTGGTGTCAAAACATAGGTTTTGTTGGTCAAATATTCTTACAGAGACAGAAAATAACACCCTAAAGCAACCCTTATGTAATTTTCCAAAATGGCGACTGACTATAATAGAGAAAGAAGAGACCTATATAGAAATGAAACAAATAATAATGGTTTTTAATCCTTTTATGTATACATCAAACAATGTTTATGATCTGACTATTTAAAAAAAATAATAATGTTTATCACTCCTTTTGTAGATACATTTTCATAGTTCATATCAAAACGGACATGTTATTGTAGCACATGTTTTGCAAGTACGTGTAAGTTGGGTGGGATAGAGGCTTTAAAATTTTAGTAGGTTGGAGCACCCCATCAATATCTTCCCAACCAAATTCACACCGATCTTTCTCTACATATAAATGATCGAAAACATTTACACATCTTCTGATCACGTAGAACGCTCTTTTAATTTGTCCATGCACAGAATATGATGTTGATGGAAAGTTACTTAGTGGGAGGGATCTCTTGAAATCCCTGTACCGAAGATCGTCAAATGTGTGACAGTCAGAACTCGTTTTCCACACATGCACAGGTATTTTCTTAAATTTTTAAAATCACCTTCTGTCTTAGGAATTCCTTTTAAAAACTTCACAAGTTCAGCAGTTAAAACTCCAAGCTTTGTTTCAATTTTGCTCAGTGTCATCTACTGTATGAATATGTGCCTTGGTAAGAACACTGGGCATCTCTGGGTCAAGCTTCTTGAACAGAATATGAAGCAGGATTAAGTGTTTTTTTCTTGCCTGTTCCATAATGTATCAATAACTTTGATAATCCTTGACTTATGAACATTGCAAGAAATGTAATTTGCTCAATAATATCTTGTCATTTGACAGTAAAATTACTCGATTGGAACCATTTTGAATAGCCCACTCAACATGTGGCACAACACGATGGTCAGCTTCCTCCAGTTTGCTGTTAAGTTCTTGAACAATATGTCCTGTACATTTCGAATACATCTCTGCAAACACCAACCTCTCATTGACAGTCATTTCACTTGCAATAATTGGAAATTCAGTGTTCACTGAAGCTTTAGCAATGTTTTGGTGAGTTAGCATCTCCAAGTTCATTTTGTTCGATGTTGATGACCAGAATTTAGTATAATCAAGAAGGAGGGAAGGAGAAGCAATGGTCCATTCGGCTTCCAGACGAAGATACAAATAATCAAAAGAGGGGGGAGACTAGACCACTTGTCCTGCGTACCAGGGTCGTGTCTTTCATTCTATAAAAACCCCTTATTCACGTACACAAGATAGGGCAGTATATCTTGGTTCTCCACCTTTGTTTAACGTGACACCATCATCATAGGGTTTGTTCTGAGAATTTGCTGACCTCCACCTGGAGGAAGACCAACTGGTGTTACAGTAGGGTCCATAAATAAAGGGTGAAAAGAGGGAAGTTGTCCTTGTGAAGTGAATATAAAATTCCCTACGCCACCTTTGTGGTAGATACTTTAAGGAATTAGGTGGTGTGAGAAAGTAAAAACAAAGGTCCGTGTGTGCGTAGACAAAGTTACAAATCTACCGCACTGTTATGGTCGACATGTTTTAGCCTTGTGTTACATCTTGAGGCTTTCTTCAGGACTAGGGAATTCTAGTGGCGCGTTGTGGCGACTATTATGTGTGGTTAACTTACCACTCCATAATTTATCGAGATAGGCCAGTAGTACCTGTGACTGGAAAGAAAGGTGCAATTGTATACTTTCTTTTTTGAACAATAAAATACTTTATTATTGTGGGATAACCTCTTATTGGTGATGCTTATGTAGGTTTGACAGAGCAATCGGTGTGTTGCTAAAACTGTGATTTTATGTAAGAAAATAAGTTTCTGGATTGTGACTCCCATTATTATGTGCGTGATGTATGCACTAAGGTAAAAAGACACGTCATTACATGTAAAGGCAGCGTTTTCAATCTGATATGTAGCATGTGGGTGAAAAACTAGAGAATAAGACATGGTTCGAGTTAGATGTATAGGGTTCTCATGGGTGTGATAAAAATGTGTGTTCACGTCCTGTTTTAGGGCTTTAATTAAGGACGTATGGTTGCTGTATCAGCCTATTCAATTTTGAACCTATGTGTGTCATGCTGTGTCTGGTTTCTGCTGTCATAGCTGGAGAGAAACCAAAACTGGTCTGACGGAAAAAGAGGTCTATGGGACATATTGTTTTAATCAATACGCTTCCTTCATAAAATAAGTGATTAGTGTAGTGTGGCAGTACTGGTAAATATATTGGTATATAGTCATAGTTGGAGAGGGCGGTACAAAAGGGGGTGGTGATGGACGGAGCATCTGAACAAATCAAACACTCACACCCAGTCAACAGATCTGGGTTTAATCCCTCACCGTTCTTTAGCCCACTCTGCCACCCCAGTTCAGACGTGTCCATATGCAAATCAGTCTGACCCTGTGCCTCATGGGAACAGTCCAGCCCGAACTGCCAAGCCATGCCTTCCCTGGACCGGAAACAAGCTTCCCAGGACCGGTTTCTGGCATTTCAGCCGTCTTCCGCCAGGCTTGCTTGAATCCAGTGGCAAAGTGACCAAGTGACCAAGGGACTCAAGTCTGAGCATACCCTGCCAACTTATGGCGAACAAAGCGGTACAAAAGGAGCATCTGAAACAATCAAACTCTCACACCCAGTCAACAGATCTGGGTTTAACCCATCACCGTTCTTTAGCCCACTCTGCCACCCCAGTTCAGACAAGGCCATATGCAAATCAGTCTGACCCTGTGCCTCATGGGAACAGTCCAGCTCGAACTGCCAAGCCATGCCTTCCCTGGACGAGAAACAAGCTTCCTAGGACCGGTTTCTGGCATTTCAGCTGTCTTCAGCCAGGCTTGCTTGAATCCAGTGGCAAAGTGAGCAAGGGACTCACGTCTGAGCATACCCTGCCAACTTATGGCGAACAAAGCGGTACAAAAGGGGGTGGTGATGGACGGAGCATCTGACCCAATCAAACACTCACACCCAGTCAACAGATCTGGGTTTAATCCATCACTGTTCTTTAGCCTACTCTGCCACCCCAGTTCAGACATGGCCATATGCAAATCAGTCTGACCCTGTGCCTCATGGGAACAGTCCATCCCGAACTGCCATGGCTTAGGCTATATGCAATAGGCTGATCGTTAATTTCTTTTTCAGAGAAAAATGAGCGAGCGGAAAACAAGTTAGTAATTCAATGCGCATTCCTCATTGCGGTCAATGCATTAAATACCTCTTTCTTCCCTGATCCGGGTTTCCTAGAAGGGCCGGACGGCTCTGTGGAGGGGTTAGATATCCTTACTTGAATAACGGTGTGTGTGTCTTGCGTCGCTCACCAATGTGTTCTCAGTCTGCACTTGTGCTGGCTCTGTTCACGGCACTTCGGGTAACGCGAGCCCACGATGAAACTGCATTTATGCAACTGTATTGAAATGAGGTGTACACGGCGTTCGTGGGTGTTGCTTCCTAGATGCGGGCTCTTTTGAAGTGCTATACGCGACCTAAAGGAAACGTGTAGTCGCTCTTGTGTCCTCACTGACATACTGACACATAGCATTGAGATTGTACGAAAGACAACATCTATTTCTCACATATGAAGTCCACTTTGGGGCACTTCGCAGGTACCAGGTCGCTAGAAGGAACTGCTTGCTGACCAGTTGACGTAAAAGGAGCCCACCGAGCACAAAACTGCTCCAAACGTTTACACAGGCGCTCCTCCATAGGGCCCATGGCCTCCTCTATGGCGCGGTAGATAGAAGAATCAATTGCATCGTAGAAATCCTCATCCCATGGTAGCTGGTTGAGGAGATCCTCACCCCAGGTACTGTCTCTCTTTTGGGACATGCTGCAACCCCAACCAACCACTGGACGCAAGGGAAAGCAGAAGAAAAACCAGTGGCGATCCCCTAACAGTCAGCCTGACTGCAATTAATATGCTGGGGACCAGCGAAATTCACCGGGTAGAAAAAACCCTTCAGCACCCTAACACAGGTCGAAGACCTGGGGGACGCACTAGGCGTGAGGGAGACAGCACACCAAGCACCCTCGGACTTGTCCCTTCCAGGCCCCAATTCACCTGGAAGAAAGGCCTGCGTGCTATAAGCACCAAATACACCCAGCGGGTGTCCAACAACCCGCAAAGCGCTACAGACCCTCCAAGAGGGCGTTCTTCTCCAGGGGTGTGAGGCAAGGTAGGCGACGGCGGGCGGAATGCGAAGAATTTGAAATCCAAATCCCGCGCGCCGCAAACGAGAAGAATCGCCGCGTCAAGATGACGTGACATCGCCCCTAGCGGTGGGGGGTCTTCACTGTGCCTCACCTGACCGTCGTCTCAGCAGAACTGCGTAAGCCCGGAAACCGGACCCACAGGCCGCACAATATGCCAAAAAAGGAGCCGAGGCTCCAACCCAATGCCACGCTGCCACAGAACAAACAAAGCCCGATGCGGAGAACACCGGAAGCGCGTTACGACGTTCACCCATGCGCCGACATCCTCCGCAAAGCCCGAGGTGAACCCGGAACGCGCTGGCACTGACGGCAACACTACACGAGTCACCCCTACAGTGAAAATAGCACAGAAAAGTAAATAACGGGCGCTGGAAGCGAAAGACAATCCCGCGACCACTAGTAATTAGCAACACTTCAAATCACCACAGAGAAAACGGAAAACACTTATCTCTGGCTGCTGAGCAGCAAAGAAAGAGGAGGTACTGGGCAGTGCGGAGGGACTAGAAGAGGATCCCGGATTGTGATTGGTTGTTGTGGACTAAGGGATATGTTGTCCCTTATTTGTTTTGTTTGACCACTTTCTCCCAAGGGTGTTTGGGATAAGTGGTCCAAGTTTGACTTTTAAAATGGCTGCTGTGCAAACAAGCACTGGCGTTGCCAATAGGTTTCGCATTTGGAAAGTTGGAGCTATTGGTTTTGTAAATGACATTTTATATTTATATATTGTTATTGACAATGCCAATAACGATATATAAATAGAAAATGTCATTTACAAAACCAATAGCTCCAACTTTCCAAATGCGAAACCTATTGGCAACGCCAGTGCTTGTTGTAACTGTTTTGTTAAGCACTGCCTTGCGACAGGAACCACTTCATAGCACTAACAGATGATGTTTTATTGTCTATAGTGGAATATGAAATATGTCGATGGGTTGTACATTAAACACGGCACCCATATTTTAGAGGTAGTGATCATAAGCTCTAGTTCGATGTGCGTATGTTATTTTGACTCCAACCTGCAGCGTGCCTCGCGCCATGTGACATGCTGCAGAATGGGATACCATGTACTCTACTCGCACCACCAGCTAAACACGGTGTCTAAACACGTCTTGTGGTGCAATTTGAGGACAATTCGTGTTTGGGGATTGTTGGACTTACAAACTGCACTGACAAAACAATGACGTGGTTGTTGACAATGCATCCCCAGAGCTCAACAAATCTGATGGTTCTACTCGTGATGCAGAAATCATAATAGATAAAAGACAGCTAACGCCTTGTGTGTGTGGTTCATTATGCTTAGATATTCTTATGCCAAATTTAATGCATTTGAGTTTATGTTATTCCACTGTTGCCGATTCTTTACTGTTACTCGTGTGCTTCTGTCAATGTCGTCAGCGTAAAACGTTACCTGTCTACTCTGAAGAGAGTATGACACGATTTAGCAACCAGTTAGGCACTGGACGGAGCTGAGCAAGATGGAAAGCGGGTAGAATGCAGTTTCTATTGAGCACATAACCTTCTAGAAGTTTCTTTACTGTCACATAGAGTAGTGTATCTTCTCTAGAGCTGTGGGTTTTTTCCTGGTATTAACAAACAACCCCTTCGGTCTGCGCACAATTGTTTACAATTTCAACCCCGGCGGCACAACCCGCTTCCATTTCGTTTTAGATTACATTTATATAGCTCTCACTAGCCTTGATGATTAAATATTTTTTTTAAACAACCCGTAATCTGTGGAACCCCGAAAAACTTTCATAAACGCCTTTAGCTCGACTGGCGGTGCACTGCAGAGGTCACACATGCAGAGGGTGTAAACAGGCGCTCGATGAACCATAACAAAGAAGGAAGATATCAACTACAAAAGTGAACCAACCACGCCGTCAGGATATGAAACTGTCCACTCCGGACGCATATATGTTCAGCACACAAACGGGTTCGAAGCTAAAAGGCAGAGGTCAAAAGAAACAAACATACAGAAAACAGGTTCGTTGCAAACTCGCAGATAACGCCAGATGCCAGTGTGGCAATGACAGGAAAATGTCCTAACCTAACGCGCTGAGAGGGTGGGAGTGCCCTTGTGTTCATTACCAGCGCCTAATTACTTCGGATTGTTATGCGAAAGCGGGTGTTCACGTGACAGTGTCCGCTAAGGGGCGTGAAGCGCATCAAGAAACCTGTCGATACGCGCAGGCTGAGACAAATGGCAATGCCAGGGTGGGCGCCGTGTGGAGAGGGCCGGGTGGCGCTCGTGAGATAAACAGCGTCTTGTTTCATGGTGTGCACAAACATAACCAAGTGCTTTCTAGAGGACTTCACTGACGGAAATTATGTAAAGCTAAACCAGTTGGAGGGAAGCCGGATGGGGGCGGGAGAGCCTGGTGGGGGGGGTGGGGCGGGAATGCAAGCGAGCGCTCGTGAGATAAACATCGTCTTGTTTCATGGTGTGCACAAACATAACCAAGTGCTTTCTAGAGGACTTCACTGACGGAAATGATGTAAAGCTAAACCAGTTGGAGGGAAGCCGGATGGGGGCGGGAGAGCCTGGGGCGGGAATGCGAGCGAGGGGAGGCAGGCGGATTAGGAGGGAAGCCGGATGGGGGAGGGAGAGCCTGGTGGGGGGGCGTGAATGCGAGCGAGGGGAGGCAGGCGGATTAGGAGGGAAGCCGTATGGGGGCGGGAGAGCCTGGTGGGGGGGCGTGAATGCGAGCGAGGGGAGGCAGGCGGATTAGGGAGATGCGCGTGCTTGTGTGGTCACGTGACCCGCTTTTGTGGTCACGTGACTCACATGCACTGTGAAGAAACCACAGTGGTTTCACTAGTCGATTGAGCCCTTGAATTTTCGCCTATTACATTCGCAAGCGAATGATAATAGGCGAAACTTAATAAAGCATTGAAAGTTGCGGCATAATCCGAAGCCTCCTGTCCTGACATAGAATTATGGGAGTCACAATCCAGAAACTTATTTTCTTACATAAAATCACAGTTTTAGCAACACTCCGATTGCTCTGTCAAACCTACATAAGCATCACCAATAAGAGGTATTCCACAATAAGAAAGTCTTTTATTGTTCAAAAAAGAAAGTATACAATTGCACCTTTCTTTCCAGTCACAGTCACAACTTGCCTGACTCGATAAATAATGGAGTGGTAAGTTAACCACACATAGTAGTCGCCACAACGCTCCACTACGAACTCACCGGTCGGGAAGAAAGCCTCTAGATGTAAAACGAGGCTGAAATATGTCGACCATCACCGGTGCGGTAGATTGGTAACTTTGTCTACGCACGCAGGCACGCACCTTTTGTTTCTACTTTCTCACACCACCTAATTCATTAAAGTATCTACCACGAAGGTGGCGTAGGGAATTTTATATTCACTTCACAAGGACACCTTGCCTCCTTTCACCCCTTAGTTCTAGACCCTACTGTAACACCAGTTGGTCTTCCTCCAGGTGGAAGTCAGCAAATAGAACGAAAAACACAACCCTGATACGCAGGACAAGTTGTCCATTCTCCTCCCTCTTTTGATTATTTGGACCAGAATTTAGCAACGTGCACAGGTATAGGTGTTGAATTTTTGATGCAGGCGAGGTCAATTGTTCCATTTGTAGACATTCATCTGATTGTCTCACGTTCTTTGACAGATAGTTCAAAATAACTGTTAAAGACAATGTGCAGTTCTTGCAAGGTGCACACTGACTTCGACTTCTGTAGAACAGTCTGAATGACCTCTCTGAAGCTTTGCATGGATGAAATCTTGACCATTCACAATTGACATATAGTCCATAACAGCAGTTTTCAATGTGGACACCTTTTGGAATTGAAAAATTGTTCGCATGAAAGTTTTTTTTAGAGCTCTTGTTTGAGTTTGTGCTGGACTGGTTTGGTTGCAGCATCTCCATCACATAATGCGTTTGTTGGAAGAAGATCATTCAACAGAATGTATTGCTACATTCACCTCTTTCTTTTGCTACATCCAACTCTTTATGTGCTTGCGAAAGCTGTATTTTTTTGTAACCTTTTTTGTAGTGGCTGGTTGGACGAAATGTTTACTATAGCAATTAAAGCGTAGACGTTTAGCTTTATTGGTTATGTCAAAGAGCTTTTTCTCTTCCCAAAACAAATCTCTCTTGCTTCAGTTCTGCGTATAGTTGCGATCCATGTTTCAGGACATCTAATAGGCATGTCTTTATATCATCCATATATTGTTTGGCAACAAAGTTGTGTAGTCGCTCAAGCTCTGTCATTTCAAAGGGGTTTCCTTGCTGCTGCACGAAATGAAGAAGGCTGTCAACATGTTTATTAAAGTGTTCCCCTCTCTTTCCCACAAATTCGTTCTGAGGAACAGTTTCACAATGGAACAGCAGAAATAAAGGGACCCCCCTCTATAATACTTTATAGGTCAGGGAAAAGAGGGGAAAGCAACACATATATACATATCAAAATGTCCCTCATTGACCAACAACTCTTATTTAAAAGTAAACCAGTGACAAAAATAATTAATTTGACATTTTTTTAATTTTTAGCAAAACATATAATTTCCCTTCTTTGTTATATTTTTACTCCTATCATTTTTTCAAAGTCAAAAGAGTGATTTCATCAATAATAAATCTAAATACATCTTTTATAGCCATGATAATTACAAAAAAAGAGATATACACATATACAAATAAATAACACATAAATATTAGAGTCCTCCTGATCCACTACAACATACATATACCCATTCCAATCATACAAAATCAATCATACTCATACACCCAAAAAACATCCAATATCTGTCAATGGTAAAGTAAATGTCTGGCAGAAAAGAAAAAAAGGGGGAAAGTTAATCTCTTCTGTCATACAATCGGGTTTTTAAAAGCAAAGGAAATATGAGACTCTGCACTGGGTCGACGCGCGTTTCGGTGGACTGAAGGCTGTTGGAACCACCTTCTTCAGGACCACTTCAGATACTACAAATTCAAATCACAGGGGACCTATAAATACAATAGCATCTCAACTATTAGCACTGGCATACAAAACAAAAAAGCAGATGAATTTTCTATATGCACTTTAACAATTACATTAGTTTTGTTTTACCCGACATGAACCCAAACGCGCTAATCATGAGCATATTTACAAGAAACAATCCCTATACCACCTGTAAATACTAAGTGGCGCTGAAAAAATCTGAATGCTACACTAGTAATTGAAGACGTCTGATAAGACTACTAGAGAGTATCCTAGTTATAGTTGGCATATCTAGAACCATCACCAACACCCAGTGATCAAAAAGATAAAATGAAGCTATACCATCCTACCTAAAATGAAAGTCTGTTCCAGTGTATGATACGATAGCCAAAATAGAAGTCCTTCAATTTTCAAAATGAGATATGTTCCGCATCCTACAATTAAAGAATCTTCTGTCAAGCAGTCCAAAAAGTAAACACATAAGACAGAGTGCTCTAAGAAATATAATTGTTTTACCAGAATACTTTTTGTTCTGGATAGGTTAGGACGTTGACTTCTTTCCAATTGTACAGGGGCCACCTAATGAATGGCTGCAGCCATTAACAAAACTATAGAACGTCAATTGACAGTACCTATCCTTATTACTAACCTCGTGAAATAGCTTTTAATTCGTATGTCCTCTTTGTATCGTGATCAGGCAAAATCTGCAAGATTCAAAATTTCAGTGGTTCATGGTGTAACAAATCCTGTAAGAAATGTAAAGAGAAATCTACCTTAACATCAATGTAACATATTTCTAAGACGCCTAAATGTAAGAAACGTTCAAGGTTTCAGTGAAACAGAATTACCTATTTCTATGTCTGTTTAAATAAAGAGTCGACGTATTACAAAAGTAGGTCATATGTGGCAGATGGGACTCTCTTTTACACCTTTGGAAGTTCCTCCTGCGTTTTTTTTAGTTTTAATTGTGTTTCCTCAGGAGCATAGTCCTCAAAATATTAACATAGTCGACAGTCTCTGCCACATATGACCTACTTTTGTAATACGTCGACTCTTTATTTAAACAGACAGAAATAGGTAATTCTGTTTCACTGAAACCTTGAACGTTTCTTACATTTAGGCGTCTTAGAAATATGTTATGTTGAGGTTAAGGTAGATTTCCCTTTACATATCTTACAGGATTTGTTACACCATGACCCACTGAAATTTTGAATCTTGCAGATTTTTCCTGATCACGATACAAAGAGGAAATACGAATTAAAAGCTATTTCACGAGGTTAGTAATGAGGATAGGTACTGTCAATTGACGTTCTATAGTTTTGTTAATGGCTGCAGCCATTCATTAGGTTGCCCTTTAATATATTTTCAGCTTTGTTTTACTCTACTGGCCCCTGTAAAATTGGAAAGAAGTCGACGTCCTAACCTATCCAGAACAAAACGTATTCTGGTAAAACAATTACACTTCTTAGAGCACTCTGTCTTATGTGTTTACTTTTTGGACTGCTTGACAGAAGATTCTTTAATTGTAGGATGCGGAACATATCTCATTTTGAAAATTGAAGGACTTCTATTTTGGATATCGTATCATACACTAGAACAGACTTTCATTTTAGGTAGAATGGTATAGCTTCATTGTATCTTTTTGATCACTGGGTGTTGGTGATGGTTCTAGATAGGCCAACTATAACTTGGATACTCTCTAGTAGTCTTATCAGACGTCTTCAATTACTAGTATAGCATTCGGATTTTTTCAGCGCCACTTAGTATTTACAGGTGGTACAGGGATTGTTTTTTGTAAATATGCTAATGATTAGCGTGTTTGGGTTCATGTCGGGTCAAGCAAAACTAATGTAATTGTTAAAGTGCATATAGAAAATTCATCTGTTTTATTTGTTTTGTATGCCAGTGCTAACAGTTGACATGCTATTGTATTTATAGGTCCCCTGTGATTTGAATTTGTAGTATCTGAAGTGGTCCTGAAGAAGGTTGTTCCAACAGCCTTCAGTCCACCGAAACGTGTCGACCCAGTGCCGAGTCTCATATTTCCTTTGCTTTTGAGACTTGTATGACAGAAGAGATTAACTTTCCCCCTTTTTAGGTCGAGCTAGAATACGCATGCGAAGCATATGTCTAGCTCGACAACTATAGTCATCCGTCTCCTGGGAATCTGAGACAGGGGATGCGCACGAGCGTCGACTTCACCTCATGGGCGCGCACGCCCAGCCCGGCGTCGTGCACATCCCCTGCCTCAGATTGCCAGGAAGTCAGCCATGCCTCTCTCAGTCGCGGTCGCACGCACGCGCACACACACACACACTCAGTCACACACACACTCCCTCACACACTCACGCGCACATGCACACACCCCTACCCCTCCCTTACCGGGCTCACACCATCTGGAACACCAGGCTTCTCATCCTCATCGGAGCACCGCAGAGCACTCGAGCTCCTCTGCCAGGCTACGAAGCGGGGCTCTCCCCTTAGGCATGGGAGCCCCGCAGTCTCCCCCCTGGTCTTCACCCGGGCCACCTCCTGGGACCCGGGACTGCAGCTGCGGCACTTCGTTTTCGCTCCGGGGCTCGCTACTAAAACGAAACTTAGGGATGGCGCGCATGCGCAGGCAGCCCTCACAGACAGTGTGAGCAGTTATGTGAAGTCGGGAGAGTCCATTTCAGGAGTAAGGGGAGTCTGTAGTTTAACATATGGAAGCTTTGACATTAAAACGGCTCATGATGGCAGTGCAGTGAGAAGTACTTATTGAAAGTTAATGTAAACCCAGTACGTGGTCCTGATTATTTATAATAGAGCCACATTATAGTCTGATACATGAAACATAATAGGTTTTGTACTGCTGGTAATCTGAACTCGTATATTTGGAAGGTCCTTCCTACACGATAAAGAGGAAAAGGGAGTTTTGGTGAAGTAACAAATTGCCTAATATTACACATTTTAAGCGGAGATTCCGCAATTTATCCAGATCTAGGTTTGACTTTGTAAGGCTGGGTATATATCTGCCTTTCCTTGTGTGGGTAGTTGGTCTTACCTCTTTGCACACTTTCTGTAGTTTTTATATAGCTCGAACTTGACTTGACGGTATTGAAGAACTTCACGTGAGGGCCATTTACATTGCACAAGGTCACATGCATTCGTTATAGGCAAGGGCAAATTACGTGATGTGCGGGATGTCAGTGCTTTCCGACCACCGTAGCGTTAGTAAACCAATGATGCCACACTGCCTCCTCAAAGGAGAGGGGATTGGATTTGCAAAGTGGAATCCGTCCATGAGGGACCGCTTCCACTTCCGGTATGTGGGCTCAGCCCTAGGTGGAGGGAGGTGCTACATTCTCTCTCGGTGCCATTCACAGTTTGCCTACTTTGTTTTAATTAAGTCAGGGGCTGCAATTAAAACGAAATAAAAGACAGGCGTTGTGCTGTCTCATGCAAGCCATAACCACAGCCTTTGCAACTGCTCGCATGGAGAAATAAGCTGAATGCCATCCCAATGACGTGTGTGCGGCAGAAGGTTTGCAAGCTGTAGAGGCACGAGGGCTTTGCGTTCCCCTTCAACCGCAAAAGGAGCAGCTCGGCACATCGCAGTACAAACATATGTGTTTAACCTGGCTCTTTCGTACACGTCAGACCCTAAGTGTTATTCTTGCAAGTGGTGTGGGTGCAAAGAGTTTTTATATCCTATCAAATGTGTATAAAATACTGTACTTCAGCCTGAAAATCGGTTCTTTGGAGACACTTTTAGTTCGCAGACTGTGAACCGTAGACAGATACTGGTAAAAAAAAAATGGTATACTCTGTAAATAAGAAAGTTGGTGTTCTTTCTTGCAAAATGCACACTTGCACAGAAATGTCTGCATTCGTTTTCGGCACGGAATTAGGACTCATAAGAAAGTAGCGTGAATAACACTTGCTTGGCTGGGTTCTGTTAACGAGAACATTATCTTCCTAAGAGGAGAAAAAACGTGGCAAAGGAAACCGGGAAACTTTGTTGAAGGGTGAAAATTGTGAACTGCATAACCCTCATTATTTCTAGACTCAGCGCTGTGTTCATTTCGTCAGCCTACCTCTTTGTTCCTCCTTTTGTATGTCTCCAAGCCTCTGACACGCGTTCATGCTTTATTCTTTTAATCCTTTTTCTCGCCCTCCCTCTCCCATTGTCCTCCTCCTTTCACCCATCTCCACTTCATTTATCTCCTCTCATTCTTTCCCCTTCATTCCTTTCTTAGCTCCTACCCCTCTTCTAAAGCCTTCTCATCTTTTCTTTACCCTGCTTCACTCCCTTCTCCTTTACCCTGCTTCACTCCCTTCTCCTTTACCCTGCTTCACTCCCTTCTCCTTCTGTTGCCTCTCTCTTGTCGTTTCTCTTTGCCTCGTTCTCTAACCCTCTTGTAACCCTTTGAATTTCTCCCATTACTCAGCACCACCACAGCATCACTCAGGGGCACTACAACATCACTCAGGGGCACCACAACATCACTTTGCGCTACCACAGCATCACTGAACGCTACAGCATCACTCATCACCACCACAACATCACTCAGCGCCACCATTCAACAACAACTGGTTCAAATATGTTCTCTCAATGTTTAAAGCTTTATGTCACAAAAAGATGTTAATATTTCACTTCTGTTCTTGGATTTTCGTCATAATAAAATACAATGAACATAATCTTCACAGAAGTTATTTACAAAAGTTTAAGCTATTGCCATTATAAATTACAATAACTTCTTTTTTAAGTATTAATTATTTAAAAAATTACAAGCCATTGTTATTTGTAATATCAATACATCTAAGTCATTTAAATACAACACACATTGTGTTGCAAATGCTATAGGTGTCACATTTGCGAAAGTTAAAACTATTGGCATTGTAAATAACAAAGCTATTAATTTCTCTATATTCAAAACCAACACATAAATAAAAAATTGGTCATTTACAATACCAATACTCAAACTTTCTGAATGCGAGACCTATTGCATTGCAAATGCTTGTTTTCTTTTCTGCCAGACATTTACTTTACCATTGACAGATATTGGATGTTTTCT
Source organism: Lissotriton helveticus (assembly GCF_964261635.1). Classification (NCBI taxonomy): domain Eukaryota; kingdom Metazoa; phylum Chordata; class Amphibia; order Caudata; family Salamandridae; genus Lissotriton; species Lissotriton helveticus. Next base: position 1,390,963,541 of record NC_136057.1, read on the forward strand.
GGGTGTAGTATGATTGATTTTGTATGATTTGGAATGGGTATATGTATGTTGTAGTGTATCAGGAGGACTCTAATATCTATGTGTTATTTATTTGTATATGTGTATATCTTTTTTTGTGATTATCATGGCTATAAAAGATGTATTTAGATTTGTTATTGATGAAATCACTCTTTTGACATTGAAAAAATGATATGAGAAAAATATAACAAAAAGAGGAAATTAAATGTTTTGCTAAAAATTAAAAAAAATGTCAAATTAATTATTTTTGTGACTGGTTTACTTTTAAATAAGAGTTGTTGGTCAATGAGGGAAATTTTGATATGTATACTGTTTCACAATGGTCCATTAATTTTGAATTTGTCATCTCTCTGAAAACACTGCAAACAGAAAGGACTTCATGGTAAACTAGCTGCCACTGAGGAACATATTCACTTTGACGTGACTTACCAACAATTCCCTTGGAGCTTTTCTGTGACATCTGGATTGTCTATTTCAGTTTCATATTTGGAGCCACAGCATTGACCCTACTTTCTCTGTCTTTCACCGCAAAATATATTTGAATGAATCTTCTGTATTCTTCTTCACTCTTACCAAATACCAGGACCAATAACTCAGGTAGTTTATACAATCAAGTTCGCAAAACACAGTATTTAATGACTCCACAGTCTTCACATGCAGCTCTCAACCACCTTCCCGATTGGCATGTACCAAGTTTTTCACTAGAGCTATCATGTGTAAAACATTTCCTCAGTACTTGCAAAGTTCTGATTTTTCTTCACATTCTTTGACAAACTATGAACTTGGTTTTCTTATTTTAAAGTATTGAACATTGCGTAGCTTTGCAATGTCTTTTGAAATAAGTACACCCCGTGTCTTGTTCACTTCTGGGATAAGATATGCAAAACCTAATTTGGCATTCTTGTTCCAGAAACCATTCCAATGCATTGTTTCTACAGCCTCCGATATGATGAGCATACCATGTAATGAACAAACTTAATGAATTGTGCTCAATACTGACTGGACATTCTTGCTTCCAAAGATCAGCCTCAATAAGTGCATTGTCTATGCCACGTCCACTGAGATACCTTCCTGCACACCACAACTCAACTTTTGTCATGTGGAAAACGCACACCTTTGGATAACCATCATCAAATTGTACTGGATTGCTCATAAAAATGTCAGCTACAATATGGAAAACACCTTCATGGCTGAAAATTGGTAGGATAGGCTAGTCTTCAAGCTGAGCATGCATATTTTGGAATTCTTTTAGAGCTGCGTACTGTTGTGTACTTTGTGACGGGAGATGGTATTCCTAGTAAATACCCAACCTTCTTCAGTGGGACGGTAGTCTGCGAGATCAGAACATGAATTCCCGCACACAGTGGAACTGGCTTTTCTCCATCCTTCAGTCCGCACCAAATAAGCAATATGATAAATTCAGTTAAATCAGCTTTGTGGAACGCAGCATCAGGTAGAAAAACAACCATGTCCTTAGCCACTTTGAAACTTTCTGGTAGGCTGGGACGTGTTGATGGCTTGTAGCGATTTTGCCCACATTGGCAAAGCAGTTGGTTTATAAGTTTGAAGCTTCGTTTGTTTATGCCTACAGCTGATACAGCTTGTTTTCCAGCAGCTACGTCATTGGTAAGTCTTGAAAAAGCACCAAGCATCATGTGTGCTGGATGTTCCAGACAAAGAAGAGCTGTCTTCAAAATCAAAATTATCCAGGGGGGCGTGGCCAGCAGCCGGTAATGGCGGCAGCTTAGGAGGAGAGCTCCGCGGCTGAAGCGGCCTCCTACGACATCCGATCATTGATCCGTTACATACATGTCCCATGCGGGAAGGTACTGATGCCCAGGACCGGGCGGCATAGGTACGGACAAGCGGGAAGAAAATCCGAGACCGGGGAGTCCAGTTGTGGTGGACCCCGAGTGGGCCCCTGAGGAGATTCTGAGCCGGGGAATTGCCTGGGCTAGCGAGCCGACAGGAAGTGAGCCGTCCTGGGCAGAGTGCAGCCGGAAGCGCCCGCCCGCAACGACCACGGAGGGGGAGGCCCCCCGGCGTCCTGCAGCCACAACCGGACATTGAGAGCCCCGAGCGGGACCCCAGGCGCCCCCTCGCTGAGTGGAGGGGATCTGCCCGGACGACCTGAGGAGGCGAGTAAAGACGCTCGGTGCTGCTGAATCCGGAGCGGGGCCCGCCATCTTGAAGACCCGGCGGGGGTCCCGTACCAGCCGAGGCGGATCAGGCAACGCCGGCGGAACACAGGTACCGTCATCAGGCAGTAGAACACCGCCCGGTACGACGAGGCATAGCTCCCGGACCCCCCCCCCCGCGGAGTGGGGGTGCACTGCAAGTAAGGGAGGCGCGAGTGTGCACAGGAGCTTATGGTGCAATACAGACCCGCCCACGTGTATCCTTCTCCCCGGACACGGGCCGACGTAACCAGTAGCGCCATAGACCCTACAGCGGCTGCAGGGGTGTGAGGTGGAGGTCTCCAAGACCACAACGCGGGACGGTGCACACAACACTGGTGGGGCGCAACAGAAGCATCCCCATAGCCAGAGACTCGTTGACACCCCACGGCTGGGACTAGTCGTCCGTGGAAATACTCATCCCCCCTGGCCTCACGTGTTGCCGCAAAGGAGGAACACACACCGCCACTATAATTGACCGGAGGCGAGCCTAAGGGACCACGCCAGACCACCGAGGGCCACGACTGCGGGGGGACTGTGACCCCATGTACATCGAAGAGACTTGAGAGGCAAAGGGGTGCCCCGAAGGAGTGCAGAAGACAGGGTGGAACCGACCGGGGGCCTGAGTACTCGGCTCCCCGTTCAAGATGGCGGGCAAGGGGCCGAAAAACACCGCGGCGCAATCCCGCCTTGACCGATTCGCTTATGAGAAACCCGTTACCTCCCCGCCGGACGCAGGATCACAGACGGGCAAGACAGTGGAAGCGACGGGGGGCAAGAAGGCGACCCTGGATGATGTCATGCGGGCCCTCACACAGGTGCAAGCCACGGTGGGGTCGATCTCAGCCGAAATTACACTAATTCGGGCAGATTTCCACAAGATGACGGAGAAAGTGAATACGATGGAAATTGTGACCAAAGCCTTGGTGGAAGATGTGTCGGAACTGCAGATTAGTATGGAACGTATCTCGAAAGAAAATAAGGAACTGCGTGACAAGCTCGATGACCAGGAAGGGCGCTCGAGGCGGAATAACATCCGTATAATAGGTGTGCCGGAATCAGAAGACACGAGGACGATGGACTTGTATGTGGAGAATCTAATCAAACAACACCTACAGCCTAAGGGACTCTCAAATTTTTTCACAGTGGAGAGGGCACACAGAGTCCCTGGCGGGCGCCGGCAAACGGGAGCAAACCCCAGGCCGATTATAGCACGGCTCTTTAATTTCAGGGATCGTGATGTCATTCTACAGGCGGCAAGAACCTCACCCCCCATTAGGATTCAAAACTCCACACTAGCCTTTTTTCCGGATTACACGGCGGAGGTCGCGCGGAGGAGGAGAACTTTCTTCGAGGTAAAGAAAGAACTAAGAGCCAGGGAGATCCCTTATTCAATGCTTTTTCCGCCAAACTTCGGATTGTGGCCGACAATAAGACTTTGTTTTTCGACAACCCGGAGGCGGCGCAGGACTGGCTAAAGGGATGGCGGACGACGGGCCTCCCCCGTCGCTCCAGTAGACAGACCAAACACCGCACTGGAGGGTCCCAGCAGGGCTTACAATCAACCGGCGAGGAAGCGGAGCCACTCTCGCCTCTGAACGGTATTCAGGAAGGGGGCGATGACGGAGAACAGTGATCCCCAGATGATGTCTAATTGAACTGAATGTAACGCTGTCCGACGATGCCGCCTTGGACACTGGGCTGAGGGCCTCCGCGGCCAAAGGAGGGGGCCGCCGACTCCGGAGAGTCCTTCACCCCAGCGTGCAAGTACTATGTTTTGGGTTGGGATCAGGCACTCTGCTGAGTTGGGGGGGCGGGCAGTTCTAAGTCCGTTGAGCAGGGGGGCAGGGAGGGGGGGAGTTGGGGGTAGGGCAGGTTTTGGGTCTTTAGTTAGTTTTCAGGGTCCGGACAGAAACCTTAGGACACAAGCGCGTAGAGTAGCGGTACCATGGCATAGCACTCATGCTCACTTCATAAGAGGCTTGGCGCCTCACGATCCCGGCCGCACAATCCACTCTTTCCAGCATGGTGGGAGGGGACGATAGTATAGGGCAGGCAACCCCGTTGAACCTCATGTCCTGGAATGTGAGGGGGCTGGGAGACAAAATAAAAAGAGGGCTAGTGTTACAGGGCATCAGGAGACTGAATCCCGCTCTGGTCTTACTGCAGGAAACGCATCTAACAGGCGCAGCGACACGGGCCCTAGATAGGAAGGGGTACAGTATGATTGTTCACTCTGAATTTACAAAGGGATCCCGTGGCACGGGGATACTAATGCACCGATCATCAAGATTCATAACCCAATCCACTAAAATCGACACGCAGGGGCACTTCGCAGCGACACATGGGCAGTGGGAGGGAACACCGCTGAACGTGGTCTCGGTGTATATTCCGCCTGCACTGCACGCCACTGCTCTCCCAGAGCTGGGAAAATTCTTACTAGACCTCCCGGAAGGGGATCTCATTATAGGGGGGGACTTCAATGCTGTGGCACATAACTCTATGGACCGCTTCCCTGTGCGCACACAAACACCGGGGCCCTCCCGATTGCATGACTTCATGGAAGCACAGGGGTTAGTAGACATATGGAGGCGGTCCCACCCGGACGACCGACAGTACACATATTATTCGGCGGTCCATGACAGCCTATCAAGAATTGACTACCTCCTCACACTGGGGGGGGGCCTCCTCACTGTAGCCGAAGCTCAAATCCGTCCACGGGGGGGTCTCAGATCATTCCCCGCTGACACTGACTCTTTCCAATCATGAACGGACACGCAAACGCATCTACCCAGGATACCTTAGAGAACCGACAGTAGCCAAGGCATTAAAAAGGGGCACGAGGTCTTACTTCACCAAAAATATAGGGTCAGTGGCTTCCCCTACAACCTTGTGGGAAGCCTACAAGACTGTTCTGCGCGGACAGGCCATCTCCGCTATAGCACACCATAAGCACACGCTGCGTCAGGAGCTGTTAGATTTAGAGGGACAACTTGATAGGGCCACACGAGACCATGAGTGGGACCCGTCCGGGGAAACACAACACGCACTCCGGCTGTGTCAGCAGCGTCATGCGGCCCATGTGCGCCGCAGGGTGTTGGATAACATGGCAACGACAACAAACAGGGTGTACGACGTAGGCGACAAGGCGGGTAAACTGTTGGCCTGGTTAGAAAAAAAACGGGGAGGACAGAGGGCCATACTGCAATTGAAAGACCCGGAGGGCGTGGTGCAGACCAGACCGTCTCAAATAGTGGAAATACTGGCGGATCATTTCCATTCAGTATATTCCCCTGAATTCGAGGTCTCCCGGGAGATGGCGGAAGGGTCTCTCGCTGGAGTGCCTACTCGTACTCTACCACAGGACACACGGGACGAGCTGGACTCGGACCTGACGGCCGAGGAGATAAAGGTAGCTATCGCGGCGTTACACCCAGGGAAAGCGCTTGGCCCTAACGGTGTGCCGATTGAATGGTACAAGACCATGGCGGAGACGCTGTCTACGCCTCTACTCCAAATGTACGAGGAATGCCGGGAGCGGGGGCAACTGCCGCATGACCAGCGCACGGCCACTATAATCGCAATACCAAAGCCCGGAAAACCCCCTGAAGAATGCGGATCGTACCGCCCAATCTCCCTCCTTAACGCCGAAAGTAAAATGTTGGCGAAACTATTGGCCACTAGACTGCTGCCTCATCTGGCGCACCTAATTCATCCGGACCAGTCGGGCTTTATGCCACACCGGAGCACGGCAATGAACCTTCGACGGCTGCACGGCGTCCTGGCACGCGCTCCACTGCTGGAGGAACAGGCGGCGGTGTATCGTTGGATGCCAAAATGGCGTTCGACTTGGTAGAATGGCGCTATCTCTTCGCGGTTCTGGAGCATATGGGTATTGGTGCGAAATTCATATCATGGGTCAGGCTACTGTACACCAACCCCGTAGCACGGGTGACGGCCAATGGTCACATCTCGAGGGAGCTCCCGCTGGCGAGAGGCACGAGACAAGGATGTCCGCTCTCGCCGCTGCTATTCGCCTTAGTGTTGGAACCCTTGGCGACGGTTATCAGAACCACGCGGCTGCTGAAGGGCATCCAATGGGGAGGCGACTGGGAGGATAGAGTTTCCCTATACGCCGACGACATGTTAATCTACCTCACGGACCTCACGAATGGTATACCGGTCCTGTTGGCCCTATGTGAGAAACATGGCACGGCGTCGGGGTATAAAATTAACTGGTCAAAATCGGTACTCTACTTAAGTGGCACTCCACCGCCCCTGAATACTGACTGCCCGCTGCTGGTTGAATCCTTCTCCTTCAAGTACCTAGGGATTCGAATCACACGAGAACAAGCGACCTTTCAGGACCTGAACCTTAAGCCACTGCTGGACAGGTTAAAGGCAGACGTGCGCCACTGGCAGACCCTCCCTTTAACTCTGCTAGGTAGGGCGGTGCTCTTCAAAATAATGGCACTGCCGCGCTTCTTGTATGTCCTGGAAAACACGCCGGCGATGGTTCCTCCATCGTTTTTCCGCCAGGTATCTGCACAATTGTCAGGCCTATTGTGGGGAGATAAGCCGGCCAGGGTCGCACAAATGAAACTGGTTAGAGACTGGTATAGTGGGGGGATAGCGCTCCCAAACCTTGAATTGTATTACTGGGCGGCCCACCTTAAGGTGATCAACCAATGGATCCATGTTGCACAGGATGACCTGGCATACCTGGCCGATAGGAGTCAATTAGGCATAAACACCCTGCTGGCCCCGCTTTATAATAAGGGACTGGTGACAAAATTGAGAGGCCCAACCAAACACACGGTGTCTATATGGCATAAAGCTCAAAGGCGACTAGCCTGGGAGGGGGTGATTACCAAGCTCACACCACTTTGGGATGCCAAGGTCCTAGGTAATCTGCGACGCAGTAAGGGGTTTGACCAGTGGGACGACATCGGGATCTCTACAGTAGGAGATATGTGGACAAGGGATGGGGTGATCTCATTCGCGGCCCTGAGGGAACAGTACGACATGGGAATAAATGAAACATACAGATATGTACAAATTAGACATGCACTCCTATCTGTACTAGAGCCAGGTACGACGGTCCCGGAGTCAGCTCCGTTAGAGGACCGATTTCTTACGGACTACATGGAAGCGAGTGCTACCTCACTCACCTACCGTAAACTGTTAAACAACCTACCGGATCCACTGGTGAAACTGAAGGAACACTGGGAGGACGAGCTTGGGGAAATGGACGAGGCTAACTGGAATGCAGCATTGGCATCGCCCAGGGAGGCGGGTATATCCGCACGCTTTAGATTGGTACAATTTAAAATACTACATAGGGTCTACTACACCCGCACAACACTACACAGAATCCGAAGGGCGGATCACCCATATTGTCTAAGAAACTGTGGGGAGGAGGGTACGCTGTTCCATACGTTGTGGGCCTGCCCCAGTATACAAGACTATTGGCGGCGTGTAGCACGCACGGTAGGCCAGACTTTGCAGACGTCCTTTACACCTGACCCCAGGGTTTGCCTACTGAATGTGTGGGACCAGACCGACCTGACACCGCATGGGAGGAGATGGGTAATCATTGGTATGATGCTGGCAAAACGTGACATAGCAATAAACTGGGGGGCACACAACACCCCGACCCTGGCTCAGTGGTGCAGAAACATGGATATGTTAATGATGACAGAAAGAGCAGTCTACCAACAGAGGCTCAACCCACGTAAATGGAATAAGACATGGTCACCTTGGAACATATATAGGGGGGAGCTCTGCGAGCCACTGCCTGAGGATGACGATGTTGATAGCGCAGGGGAGGATGAGGAGATAGAATGAGGGGGAGGAGTGGTGAGAGGGGGAGGGGCGTTAGGTGCAGCGGGAGGCACGAGCCTTACGAATTGATATGCTGATAAGTTTATAATTGCTATAAACCATGTGTAATGCCTTGTGATGCTTCTACTCACGCAACTGACATAATTTAATTTTGCCAACGAAAACGTGTCATGACCCTTTGTTTGTAAGTTATAAAATAGAAAAAAGATAAAATTGAAAAGTTGCTTAAATGGTTGGATGCAGCTGAATGTTGAAGCTGCACTGACAAATGTTTACCGTTGACTGATTAGCATGTGACAGCAACAATAAAAACAATTTAAAAAAAATAAATAAATCAAAATTATCCAGAGCAGCAAATGTAAAGCCTTTCCTGTTAAAGGGACTTGGAAGTGGTATGCTGTCGGATTCACAAGATTTTACAGCATGAGCTGCTAACAAGTTCCTGCTTTGTACTATGTCATTATAACTTGTTGATACACCAATCCTATTCATTGAAGTGATTAGCTCTCTACTGTTGCACTTGTCATAGACTGAGTCTGCAGTTATCATGTGTAGCAGAGTTTTCTATATGCCGTGATGTAATTCATAAAACATGATTTAGAAAAGAAAGTACATTTCCACAGCATAAGCCTGTCGGTTCATGGGATTGTCTTCCACTTCTTCACTTATATCTTCAAAGCCATCATCAATGTTGTCGGCTTCTGTTCCAAACTCAAGAACTTTAGGTTGTAACAGTTTTACTTTGCTGATATTAAATATTGATGCAAAAAATGTTAAGACAACATCAGGCATTCATGCGGACTCCCATGATTTGCAGAGCTCTGGGGCATCAAAATTTGTCATTAAGTCCAAAGTCATAATCTTTTAGGAAGTTTCTTAAAATGGTTCCTGCTGATTTTACTGCATCCTGTGATCTTATTTTGGCAGCAAGAATTTTAGGAGTTAAATCAGCTGAGAACCCCATAAGTGTCTCATTCTTTTTGCAAGACTGACAAAAACAAATTCGGTCAGTGTACATTCTCACCAGAATAATCTTAATTTCATTATAATGGATCAATATAGTTTCATCAATGTGGATCATTTTTTCTCTGATCTCACTGAGTGTGAACCTGTAGCCAACAGTTTCATCAAAGTTGACCATTATTTCTCTGATCTCACCGAGTGTGAACCCATAGCCAGCACTCAAGAGACGATTTAAAGCTTAATTTGCTTTATCAGAGTGCAAACGTAACTGTAGGCTGTTGGTTACATTGCTGCTGGTAGCTCATTGTACGTTCAAATTTTCGAATGTTTGCGCACATGCACGTTCAGGTACGCATGCAAATCCTCTGCATATACATTCACCTCGCTGTTTAGATCAGATCCTCGGCTGAAAACTTCATCTTGGAAGAAACTAGCTGCAGATAATAACATTTTTGCGCATGGAGACTCGCATACTCTGTACGTTGTTCTTTCGTCAATCCCTTTGGCCCTTGTTCTGGCTAAACCACAGATAACACAATGAAGATCCTTTGCTTTCTTATCAGTTATTGGAGATGGATCAGGGGTAGCCATCGATGTTCTTTTAAGTGGAGGGGCATTGAGTTTGGTTGAGGTGGCTTTCGCAGAAGACTCGGATTCTTGTTGTGATTTACTGGTTTCTGCTATTTTGTTGACTATTATTTTCCAGGCTTTTTTCCATTGTATACGACTTGCAGCACTGATACAATATTTGATCCTCTTCACCCATCAGTTTCAATCTTTTGTGAACTTCGTCTTGCCGTATTTCTGCAGCATCTCGAACTCTCATGTTTACGAATTTGAATCAACTGAAAACCTGAAACAAAAAGAATATTAAAATAAATTACCAATATGATGGCTAAAACACATCATTATAGAGCCGCCATTTTAGAAAATGGCAGAAGGGTTGCTCTGAGGAGTTATTTTCTGTCTGTAGAAGACTACTTGACCCCCAAAACCTATGTTAAGACACCAAAATAAAGTATTTAGGTCTCATGGTTCCTGAAATATCACATCAGCACTGCAACACATCAGCCATTTTTAAGGTTGTCCAGAAAAATTAGTCCCAGATTAGCAATGTTTACCCAACCTAAATTACATCTCTAATGATACAAAAACACAAATCAAAAATGAAAATCTCTGGACAACATTTTTTTTACGGAGGTATATCATGGGGCCATGGCTATCTTGAGACCCTGGCTATATTTGTTATCTTAACCTTGACCCCTCTTGTTCCTCCCTTAGGATGTCAGCAGTGAGGGCCATGCAAGAGTGGTGCCGTCTGCAGTGCGAGGGGTACTCTGGGGTGCAGATTCGTGACCTTAGCTCTTCCTTTCGTGATGGACTGGCCTTCTGTGCACTGATCCACAAACACCGACCTGACCTCATGTGAGTATTCCGAGGAACACTTTCCCAAAATCATGTTAGCGCACAGTGGCATGTGTTACTACTTGTATGCTTGTAAGAACTATAGGCGATACATCCACATTTTCAGACTTTAGAGTCTTATGTCTTATGCTTGGTTCCTCAGGTCATTGTATAACAATGGGGTAACCCAAAAATAATCAGAAGGACCTGGGTAACTTGTGATACGTAACAACAGTGGTCCAATCGGAAAGATCCGCCAAGCGGATAAAGTTAAATGAATGAACTAATCCTGATAACTTTTAAATAACCACTACTCATATAACTTGAGGATGGGGTGAATATTATTTTTCGAAAACAGGGGAGAGTATTTTATAAATTTATACATTTTACAACACACACAAAGAAAACACATTTAAATGTATGGATTTTTCTGTATTTTGAAAATTAAACAAATATAAATACATGATATACACATATGGTTGCTCCAGGAAGATATGTGAAGGGGTGCTCAGGAAAAGTGCTCGTCCGTGGAGTTTTAAACCAAGAAGGAGAAAGGAAATAGACATATTACATAAATCATATTATTTACACAATAGCCTGTCCGTTATGCTTATTATCCAGCATTAGTGTAATCTTATTTAAAGAAAGGTAATCGTATCGTTTATAATTGCCCATTTGTGGAACCATTATACAATCCAGGCTGTACAGAATCTCAACGTTTCGACTTGCAAGGGTTAGGTGAGGGCCAATCTAAGTCTGAAAAGCAGGTCTTTATGAGAACTGGGTAAATGTTTAGAATGAGGAGCGACCTGGAAAGCTAATCCAGTGGAAAAACTGTAAGACCATTTGAGCAATGAGAAATTTTAAGATCTTAAAACTGCTACAAAGCACCAAAAATGGAAGGGCACTAGCCCTAGTGCCCTTGTAACCTGATTGTACTGTTATATAAAGTAGGAACCATGCTATTTAACATTAGCTGCTGGTCATGTGCCAGCCGCTTACCTGAGCCGTACTTGACGTCGTTGAAGTGCAGTTTTACTCTGTGCCTTGCAGCTGGTTCAACAGTTTGATGACTGACCCGTAAGTCATGTACTCGCATTGCTGCCAAGTTTTCAGGCTGCTGATTTGTGACAATTTCAACGTTTTTCATGGTCTGCAAGAGTGACCATGTTTTGCCAAAAGAGGGAAACTTTGAGCGATACTTAAATGAGATTAAAACCAAACAATGAAGTTCATCTAAAAATAAAGATCTGAAATGTTCCACATTTTAGCTATGAGAAGTTCTGGAAAAAGCCTCAACTGAGAATAAAGTCTTCCCTGATCTTTCATGAGTGTGCGTTGGGCAATAGAGCTTCACTGATGAACAGAGGTTGGCACAGATCTGGTAGAATGGGCCATAAACAGCCTTTAACACTGAGATTTGTCCCAGATGAGGCCTTCGGTGAGGGGGCAAACTGATCGGCAGAGGTCCAGTGTCTGAGACATTCGCTTAGGGGGCAGAGAGTGAGAGACAGGCCCAGTGTCTGACACTAAGGCCCATCACCAGGCCTTCAGTCATGGGACAGGCAGTGCAGCACAGGATCAGCTTTTGACACTAAGTTCACTACTAACCCCTGAGGCCTTCTCTGACCGTGCAGACATGACAGCACATGCCCAGCCTCTCACACCAATTCCTGGCCTATCACTTACGGGCAGAGTGTGCTGCAGAACCTTTTACACAAGCCAGTGAAAGAAAAAGCCCTGAGGCCTTTAACTTGGGAGGAGAGTGAGGAACAGCTGCACAAGGCTCTTGGACACTGCACCCCAAAGGTATTCACTGAGGGCCAGAGAGGGGAGCAGGCTGTGCAGGACTGGCTCATTCTGAAACCTTCAATGAGGTAGGAGAGAATAAGCAGCAGAGAGTGAGGCAGTCTCACTACAAGAACATTACTCACCAAACCTACTCTTCCAGAGCAGGGAAGGGACACTGGCTCATCATCAGCCACGTTGAAGGAGATGACTAGACTACAACAAAAGAGGCTGACTTCACTGGCTGACACCAAGTATGGTTGTCCGTGTTTTGTTCACTTTTTATTCTGCACAATTTATTATCTCTTTACCTGCTAACTTGTTACATGAACCTTGCAATTCGTAGATCAGAGATCCAGTTTTTCATGTGAGGACCAAGTGAAACCAGTGAGTCGTAAAAAGCAGCAGCTTAGAAGGAGCGGAGGGTAACATCCAACTAGAAAGAGCGCACAAACAGAAACGGGCATGAAAAGTAGCCTAAATTTGGGGAAAACAGAAAAAAACTTGTTTCCACATTTCTTCAAGAAATAAAATATAAACAGTGGGGAAAGGTTGAAGTTTGCAGAAATTACAGATACGCAGAGCACATTGCTTAAGCTCGAAATAAACTTTTAAGCTGCCACAGTTGCATTTGTTTTTCAACCGCTCTTAAGTGTTTGGAAAGCACAATATTACAAATATATAAATATTTTTTACAGTTTTATATAGTGCTAACTTGATCCAAAGGTATTGGAGCGCCTTACACGTTCACCAGTCACATTACATATGATCACATTCTCTTTGACAGTAGGCGGCAGGGCTTAAAGGCAGCACAGCAAGTGACGAGGGGGCTTGGCGTTGCTTTCACAGCCACATGATCAAAAGAAGCCAGGCCCAGGGCTGTGAGGCTACCTTTTATTTTCTCTTTGATCCCATGATCTCTGAACAGCACCGGGGAACCTGGAACAGCGAGCATGAACACATTGCAGCAGAATGCACAGTGTAATGAGCCATGCTCTCGGCCGCTTTGAACAATTAATGCAGAACCTGAGAGTAATGTGTGACAGTGCATTTGCAGGCACTGAAATGCGGTAGACCAACGCCCGATGCGTGGCACTTAGCAGGGCAGCTTTAACTAGCCCTCTTCCTCCATTGGCCTGTTGTCATTCAGATTTGTTTTTCAGCCCACTACAGCATACAATATGGGGCAGTGGGCCAGCCCACTCCAGCCACTGGATATATTCACTGAGTTATGACACTGTGTTCTTTCACAATGAGCACATCCCCACCCAAAGTAGTTCTCTTCAGTGCCCGTGATTACTATGGCACTGTATGTTGCTTGAAAACAAAAAATGTTTGCTTTTAGCCATTATTTTTCTTTTTTAAATTGGGGAGGACGTGGCAGCTACCCCAACAATACAGGTTTACAAAAATAAATAAAACAAAAGCTAACAAAGCCAAAATACTGTTTTAATATGAAGGTCTCTATAGAACAGACCACTTCATGTTGATATCAGTGTGCTTTAAAGGAGATTGGGGGATGAGATTATGAATAAACTTGTACTGCTAAGATATATAAAGAACAAAACAAGGCAGTTCGTAAAATACATTTTAAAGTCAAGATTAGAGGTGCAACATATAATGAGACCCAAGTAAACATATAGACAAAAGTACAAATGAAAACGAGGTCGTGAAAGATACTCCATACACATCTGTGCAAAGGTATGAGCTGGGCAATACTTTACCTATAGATGATATGATGTGATTGAATCTGTATTTAGTGGATTGTAGGTACCAATATGGTGAGACAGGCTGATTAATGCTGGAATAGTAGTTCTACCATTCCGTTCTTGAATGTAAGTTTGAAAAAGCCTTCCTCAGCTCTGGGAAACAAACATTGCTGCATATACAAGGAGCTGACTCCGAGAATTGCTGGTTTAGGGATCTTTGCTTTCTGAATTTTAAGATAGCAGACCTTTTCGTTTCTGTAGTCTTTTTTTCTAAAAGTGCTTTTTATGAGCTTGGTAACTGGAGGTATTGTGATGTATAGCTTTACATGTTGCGCATGTTGTATTGACTGCAGCTTTTCTCTACAGAGAACCAGTTCAGTAATCTCAGTACTCTGGAGGTGCGCTTGGTTTTCCTTATGTTTTTGAAGAGCCACACTGCGAGACCTAATGTGATCAGGAGATTTCAGAAGGGGACTTGCAGCCCCGGCCATCATTTTCATTGGGTCGCGTCAGCGTTTATGCTAAACCCTGGCTTCCCATTGAAAAGGATGCTTCTTAGTTACCGCCCTGTCTCCCTTTTGGACGGCCCATCCGGACTGGATCGTCAGCTTCACGGCTGTCTTGAAGGAATTTCTTATCTAAAGGGGGCGTGTGATCTAAGCAAGCCGTGAAGCAAAGGATCCAGTCCGGATGGGCCTCCGGAAAGGAGACAGGGCGGTAACAAACAAGCAGAGAACTTTGTGAGAGGGAGAAGTGTGCAGAGGAGACCTCCACAACTTCCCTGCTGCGCGAGGCGCAGCTTGATATCCAGTGATGGAGGAAGGATGTTCTTCCCTTTATCGTGGGCCTACGGTAGTAGGCTGTGGCTAATCCAAGTTGGAAGGTTGGTGCCTTTCACATGTCTTGGAGGCGCATGCTACGGAATAAGCTGTGAGCTGCAGGGGGCACAGCACAGACCTGGGGGTTCATTACCATATGTAGTGCCCTCTCTCCAAGCAAACATTACTCATTTAGTGTCTGTGACGCCTCTTCCTCCTCCGTGTGCGGCTACAATCCTGTCCGGTGGCGGCGGAGGGAGGCGGACACTTGGCTCCAAATCGAGGAAATTCTCTGAAAATCTCTAGTCTAAGTTCAGTCACCTCTAGCATTCTATGAGCTCATTCCACCGGTGTCAGCCGAGCCTGATTGGGGGAGCCGACTTTGGGTGCCTGACGACGCGTGTATGTCCGAATAGCCCCCTCTCGTGTTCTATATTTCAATCTGTTGAGGGAGTCTAATGGGGACATCCTTATAGATGGCGAAGTCAACCAGTTTTGAAACTGCTGCTGTCCTCCCTTATTTGTGCCCACGGTTTTCCAGCTAGGGGCGTGCGGAGGGGGCAAATGGCCTACTCTGACCTTCTAAGGGAAGGCGGTTATTGGACAAGGCACACAGGACAAATTTCAATCTTTTCTTTCTATCCTTTGCTTGTCTCTGCTTTTCTCAGTTACTTCTCGTCTTCCTCAAGGTCTCTCCACCCTTTTTTTCTTAATTATGGCGTCTCTTCACTTCAGCTCTACCCCAATCTCACCCTGAGTCTCTCAGCTTACTTTTCAGGAGTACCACTTTCAAGCATACCTTTTTCACCAGCTTACTTTTCAAGAGTACCACTTTCAAGCATACCTGTTTCAAGATCTTCCCGATCGTGCCCTACTTGTTTGACCTCTCCTTCCTGCCTATTTATTTTTAATAATTCTCCACTTTCCAACTGAGCCTGGCCAGAGTAATCCTGAGTAATTTCAGTACTTTTACGTTACTCGACGCAAAATTGCTAAAATAATGTGTAACTTTGCTATAATTTAGTGGAATTATACTACAGAAAACAGTTACGCCCACCCGCACTCTCCGTCTCTCTGGTCATAAGAGGCGTTCCGCACATTTTGTTAGTTCAGTGCCTCCAAGTTCCTTAATCCTCGCTGGGTCAAGAGAGATCGAGTTGACACATGTTGGTTTAGTGCCTCTTGCCTGCCAGCCCCTCTGCTCTTCCTGAGTGCTGATCTTTTGCCCTTTCCTTTTGACTCGTAGTTCGTCCTCTGCCCTTCCCGTGTCCTCCCTTGCCTCAGTCCTGCATGTGTCTGAGCATAGCATGCCTTCTCACTTTGGGTTCAAGTGCCCTTGCATGATTGTAGTTTGTCCCTTCTATGTGTGACTGGCTTGTGCAGCCCTGTTTCTTAGAATGTGCCCTTTTCCAGGTTGTGTCCTTGAATGTCAATAGCTCAAAGTGGATATATACTCCAACAAGCATTTGCAATGCAATAGGTCTCGCATTTATGCGTGTTTGGCCTATTGACATTGCAAAAAACAATGCCTTTTATTTTTGTTTTTAAAATATAAATAAATGGCATTGTCATTTACAATGCCAATAGCTTAAACATGCGTAAATGCGAGACCTATTACATTGCAAATGCTTGTTAAGGGCAGTTGATCTTCTTTAGAGGTCAGGTATTTAGGGTGTTAATTATGCATATATGTTCTTCATGGTCTTGTTAACATGATTAATTGGAGTTAGTCTTTACATTTAAAACCTAGGGATCTACCGTAA
The DNA here is from genome assembly GCF_964261635.1 of Lissotriton helveticus. NCBI lineage: Eukaryota > Metazoa > Chordata > Amphibia > Caudata > Salamandridae > Lissotriton > Lissotriton helveticus. Next base: position 1,390,980,025 of record NC_136057.1, read on the forward strand.
CTTACTGTCAGTGTTCTAACTCCTAAGAGTTTTGTGCCTGTGATCCATTCAAGGGCTGCCATCATGTTGTTCGGTGACATGAGAATGAATTGCAGTGTTGTGTGGATTAAACTTTAAGAAGTGTTTGGAGAGCTATGTCTGTATTAATTTAATGACTTTCTTCAGATTAACAGCGTCTTGGGCAGAACTGATTAGGATAGAGAGCTGAATATCTTCAGCATATTCTTGTATATTTAGGCCAATTTATCTGAACATCTCATTGACTGGTTCTCTATATGGGCTAAATAGAGTAGGGGTCAATATGGAGCCATGGTGTGGTGGCAACAGATCAGAGGAGAGGTTTCACATCTAAGCTGTGTAGGATCTGTTGTGCAGGTTAGACCATAACCCTCTTAGAATCATGTCCTACAGCCTGTCCATTTTCTTCAGAATATTAAAGAGGAGAGATAGCGCCCAAGCTGGCTTCACCGATACAACATTTTTCAAATAATGCAAAATTCTGAGAGTCAGGATTTCAGATTGTCAGCATCCCAAGCAGCAAGCAATGACAGACACTGTTTTTTTTCTCAAAATACAGATATAAATCTTATTGTCTTATAAAATACAGAAAGATGGAATAATCAGAGCACAATGCAGTAGGTCTTTTACTTTAGAATCACTTGTGAAAGTATAGTTAGATTGTAATTGCCTTTAAAGGTGGACTCCAAAGAATGTGACCTTAGATGCAGACCAGGATAAAAAGTTTCAGCACTCCATGTGTTCGAGCAGGTCAAGGATGATGCTTGTGGAACCCGAATAATTCATCCAGAACCGCCTTCCCAACATTGACACTGTATTATGTTAAAATCCCACACCTGTGCCTTATTGACGAACTTGGCGTGTCACTCAGATTGAGTGAAAGTACTGGCTGACCGACTTTAACAATTCTGGTGAATGAAGCAAAACTTTTGAGTCGTTTGAGAGCAATGCTCCACCATGTAACTTGACTTGATGGGCGTAGCAAGGTCCTACAGCTATTAACGCTGCAGATTTTTGGTCTCCTCGTAAGATGTTTCATGTCCTTGCCTGGACTTACTCTCAGAAGTTATTTTGTTCCCCTGCAACTGTCATTGTTGTGTCTTCTGCTCCTTTGTCAGGTCTTTTAGCTCCTTGTCAGATCTCTTCTCATTAGGTCTTCATCTCTTTATGATGTATTTTGTCTCAGTTACTGGTGTGCAGCGGCTTATCAGAGGTCTCTCTCTCTAATTCGCAGGTCTTTGTCTCCATGTTTGTTTTTTCTGTCCATTACATTTTTTCTCTTCCCCCTTGGCCTTTCTCTCCTTATCCAATTTCACTCTCATTGGAGCTTCCCTCTTACGTCACATTGAATTGCTTTGTCTCGTTATCACATCTTTTAGCTCCCTTTCTAGTTTGTACCTTAGACTGGGAGTATGCCTCCTTTTCAGCTGACTCCATCTCCCTTACTGCAGGGGATAGAGGAAGTGGTTTGTATTTGTTTCCTCCTCTTCTTGTCTAGATTTTATTTTTGTGGCCTCTGTAGTGTCTTAACATGCATTTATTGCCTCCTTGTGTGTTTCCTCTGTATCCTCACCTGGTCACTCATGTCCTTGTCAGGTCTTTCGACTTCCCATCTCATTGTGTCTGACATTTGTTTCTCGTTTTTTGTAGAGATTTTGACTCGCTTTCCAAGGAGAATGTCTACGAAAACAACAGATTGGTGAGTGACTGGTACATCAGCCTCAGCTGAGAAATTTGCCCAGCTTGCAATGGGATTGTGTGATTGACGCTGTTTGCATCTGTGCCCACATGCATGGTGAAAGCTTGTGTGGCTTTTCCAAACTGTGTGCTGCCCGTATGTGTTTGGCCATTATTCTAAATGATATGTCATTGCTGCTTCCTGCTTAATGCCTACTCCTGAGTAGGCGGTGGTTTTCAGACAGTGCCTCATTTGACAGAGCTTACATGATAGCACTTGTATTTGTTGTGACACCTGCCTCAGAAACTGTGCCTCACATGACTTTGCCTGTCAAAAAGGCTGTGCTGCTTAAAACAGCTTGTAGGCTGCCATTTGTGGTTGTCCCCTCTGCTTTGATTTGGTAATGATTGCTATCATAAATAACTAATCTAATGTTCTCAAGGCTACATAAAATAGCCAAATGGTCAGTACTGTTTTTTGTTCCATGTAGTGCTGATGCAGTTGTCTTCAAAATGTCCGTTTCAGACTACACCTACCTGTTGGGTGGATCTGGAATTGATGATTTGTTTCTGTTAGTTAGAGGCATAGTGGGACAAAACTGACCAATGAATTGGAACAGACAGATACTCAAGGTATGGAGGGCACTATTGTTTATTCATCTGTCTTGTTATTGGAAAAGACAAAATAGAGCATTGAAGAACTTACAAAGGTGGTGACCCTCTTCCTCAGAGCAATATATCATCAGCTTTTGGAAGTTCATGCTGATGGCAAAGGCTTATTTATGGCTGGAGCATAAGCAGAACTTTTGAGGGGAACAAAAACATTATATTCCCGGACTACCTTTGGCTACCGGATACATGACACCCATAGAAACCTTTATTCAGAACGCACTCCAGGATATCCATGGGATGAAAACTAAATGGATGACGTATTGTGTCTGCCAGATAAAAAAATCAGCATGGGCACATATGATTTCCCTACCTCGGAAGACAACACTGAAGAGAGTTAAGCATGTTTAGCTTTGGCCAAGGACAACACCAGGTTGGGCAAAGATGTCAGCCACATGGATTTTGGTTGCTTGCATATTACTAGAGATTTTTCCTGGGACCGAATCATTATTGGAAGGGGTTTCGGAAGTGACTGAAGTGAATGTGAAGTTCTGTATCTCAACAGCCTAACCTTTACCCTCATGAGCCAAGAACACCTATTCCAAACACATTACCTATCTTCTGCGAATTTATGTCAGGAAATTAGGAAACCGGGCATGGCAGGAACACACATTTGGCTAGTGATGATCAGGCCATCTTGAAGATCCGATTAAGGCCAAAGTACTAGTTCATGAGTTGCAGTGTGATCCTGTTTTACCCCTATTTTAATCCTGGGCACTCAGACCAAGGACAGGCAAAGAAACTTGTTTTTACCAACGCTCTTAGAGCGGAGATTTATACTTTGATCTCTGCTAAAGAGCCCCTCTTTGAGGTGTGCCCGTTGGGTATTGCACTGCCTACCCAACGAGGAGCACTGCCTATGATGAAGCATGACACCTGCAAAGGTGTGTGAGGCAATTACACCCAACATAATGGATACCCAATGGTAGGCTTACACACGCCGACCACCACACTTCCTCTTCCCTGTGACCAGCACACTACCTCTTCCAGGAACAGCCCTGTCCAACTTTTTTGATCAATACTTGCGTAGGGCACGGACTACGATTGGGCCTTCCACTCTCCTTGAGTGGTACTTTCGCCCTTCATGGTCCCATTGGATCACCCTCCCAGGCAAAGAAACTTGTTTTTACCAACGCTCTTAGAGCGGAGATTTATACTTAGTCATCTAAAACGTCAAATTTGGGGATTTGCTTGTTTGTAACCCTACATTGTGGACTTCCATTCTTTGTCACTAAAGACATTGCAGTTTTTCACTTATAGAGTTACTGCACTCTGAGATCAGTTTTGGAATTGAGCTTTCAAAATAGGTAAGAATAAAACTGTATTTGAGATAGTGTCAGTGTACATTTGCTATTTATTGCAATTTCCATAATATTTCCATAAAAAAGGACAAGGAAGCCCACAAGATCTTGATAAAGAAATACAAATTGGAAGTGATTAGGACCAAACAAGAATACTTCACGGCCCTTACAACCTCACTTTCTTCTCCTAAAGAGCTCTTTAGGATAGTGGACTCTCTTACAACCCTTCAGACCCCGGACCCAGTAATTGCATCTCAGGAGCTCTGCGATAGTATAGCTTCCTTTTTTCAGTCTAAAATATCGGACATTTACATCGCCTTGGAGTCGCAGAGATCTCTTACTACCGAGCCCCCAGCTCCCGCTGATCTGGTCCCCGCTCTCGCGGAGAGACCCCTGTCGGGAGACTTGGAATCCTTTCCTCCCCTCTCTCTACAGGATTTAGAGATCCTTCTCAATAAAACTAAATCCGGCTCCCCGCTAGATGTCTGCCCGCTAAAGATCCTCAAGCAGTGTAGAGAACCCCTCTTACCCCCTCTTGTTGACATCATGAATAGGGCGATGAGGGATGGCATTTTTCCCCAGCAGTGGATAAATGCTGTAGTAAAACCTTTGCTCAAGAAATCTTCCCTTGACCCCGGGGTATTAAAAAACTTTCGCCCCATCTCACTGCTCCCGGCTCCCGCGAAGATGTTAGAAGCTCATTTAAATAAACATCTTGCTGCCTTCGTGGAGAGTTCGGGCTGTTTGGATCTTTCCCAGCATGGTTTCAGGAGGGAACACAGCACCGAGTCAGCCCTCACCATAGTGCTTGATAATATCCGCACGCGTGTGGATGGGGGACAGACCTCCCTCCTGATCCTTTTAGACCTCACGGCTGCCTTCGATACCCTTTCTCCCTCGGTTTTAACATCTCGCCTGAGGGAGATTGGGGTTCAGGGGGCGGCCCTGGGGCTCCTAACCTCTTTCGTCGATCACAGAGAGCAAAGGGTGATGCTGGGTAAATTTCTATCTCCATCCCTGTCTGTGCAATGTGGGGTCCCGCAGGGGTCGGCGCTAAGCCCGACCCTTTTTAACATCTATGTGACCCCCCTTGCCAGACTAATTCGATCTTTTGGGATGGAGGTAGTTTCCTATGCGGATGACACGCAGATCCTCGTCTCTCTCTCCCAGTCAGTTACGTCGACTGCCTCCAATTTTAGATCTTGTATGGAGGCAGTCGGCCAATGGATGATTCACAACTCATTGAAACTGAATGGGGAGAAGACTGAGGTGATGGTGTTTGGAGGAAAGGAGGAGATATGGTCAGCTGAGTGGTGGCCAGACTCATTGGGAGTCCGTCCTGATCCTACCTCCTCAGCCAAAAATCTTGGGGTTATGATTGATCCCATCCTCAGTATGTGCCAACAGGTTAACAGGACTGTATCTACCTGTTGGGGTATCATCCGCATACTAAGGAAAATTAGGCACTACCTTTCACAGCAGGCAAGGAAACAACTCGCTGTTGCTCTCCTTGGCTCCCGTCTGGACTACTGCAATGCGCTGTATGCGGGACTGAATAAAAGTCTGCTGCAGCGCTTGCAGGTGGTCCAGAACGCAGCGGCCAGATTTGTCCTGGATCTACCCCGTTGTGCCTCGGCTACCTCTGCCAGGAAGCAGCTTCACTGGCTTCCTGTTGAGGACCGTATACTCTTTAAGACCTTGTGTATGGTCTATAAGGCCCTAGCAAAAAGCAGCCCTACTGGAATTGGATCCATCTTGTCTCGTTATAGTCCAGGTAGGAATCTTCGTTCTTCCAACCGACTGCTTCTCTCAGTTCCACGCATCCGGAAAACTAGATGGGGTGGTAAAGCCTTTTCCAATCTGGCCCCAAAGTGGTGGAATGCCCTCCCATTGGAATTAAGGTCCCTTCCCACTTTACAATAATTTAGAACTGCCCTGAAAACTCGTCTTTTTGTGCAGGCTTACCTGTAGTTGTGTTCTGCCTTTTTGATCCTTTTGGTTAGGCGCCTTGACACCTTCGGGTTTAGTCGCGCAATATAAATTGCAAATAAATAAAAATAAATAAATAAAATATTCATGTTGTGATTGTTACTGATCTTAATTCTAGTAGTAGACATGTTATTTTCATTGATACTGCTTCTCGTAGGGGCTATGTTGTGATTGTAAAAAAAAAAACATTCCCGCTAGGCAAGTTTTGTTATTGTAATTGATATTGATTTTCTTTGGATACATATTGTGATGTACAAATGCTAGTTGGTATTAAAACCATGTTCAGATTGTTATTAATGACTCAGTCATATTATTATGTTGAGATTCGCACTGATGCATAGGCACTCTGCTATGATTTACCAACACCTTTTCTCATTAGAGCCATTTTGGGTCTGCCCACTGATTCTCATATGAGCCATGTTGAGTTGAAGTGCTCTCAATTCTTGATGAGAACATGAGATTTTTAGCAATGCCTTTTCCTCGTTGGTGCCTTATTACATACTAATGTCTATTCTCATTGCAGCCAAGTTTGGATTGGTACTGTTACTTATGCCATACTGTGATGGACTCATTGTTTTGTTGTTTGACTCTTTTTGAGTTCAAATAGTACATTCATATTTAACAGTTGTGTGACACATGATATATCCAGTGTTAACAGTCGAAGGTATCATGGCAATAGTCAGCAGATTCAATGAGCAATATTTGAAACAGAAATAGCAAAAATGTAAATCAAACAGGGAGTACAAACATCAGGCGCGTGCCACATTACAGCAGGAGGAGAGGGTAAATGAGCACCCTCACATAGAAACAGTGTAAATGAAAAAAGAAGCGTCAGTTGTTATATAGGGAGTGAGGATGTTCAGGGGAGAGCAACATGCATTCCTAGTGATAAATTTGCAGCCAGTGGATGTCTGCAATCTCTGGAGACAAGGCGCCCCAGGTTTTTTGTCAGCAGGCGTCAAAGCAGTTTTGAAATCAGCCAGGATGGCACCAAGCTAGATGCCAATGGGTATTTACGGAGGCTCTGTGTGTCTTCTTTGTGTGAGGCCACGCTCCATCTCAGGCCCGGGCAGTGATCGGAGGAGGTGCGGGTGACCTGCAGCTACGGGTGATCAATCGCTTGGCCAGGAGTTGTGCAGCTATGTTTCTTGCCTAACAAGCAGACCTCCAAGGTGTGAGGTATGGGTCTCTCTGTGCAGTTTGCCAGGCGAGAGGTCACACCCAGCTGGTATTGGTGAAGGGAGGGACATCTCCAGAGCATGTTTAGCAGGCCAGCGTCGGGTAGGGAGCAGCGGGGGCAGACGGCGTCAGTTGGATGGTAATAAAGAACTATCTTATTAGGAGTGAGATAAGCCCTGCGGAGTATGTTGTATTGTATAAGACAGAAATGCACATTGCGTGGGACCATCGCAGGGTATTCTATAATGGCCCTGCACTCCTTATCCGTGCAAGTGCATTCCAGGTCTGTTTCCCAGCATCGGTGTGGCGATGTCAAGGGTAGTGCAGTGTCCCTACACAGCGATTCAGCAAACCACCACGTTAAATGGCGGCCCATGCCCATAACGTGACAATATTGGACTGTGAGGTACATTGGGCGTTCCTATTGCATGCCGCCCCAGCAGGCATCAAGTGCCCCGAGTATGGAATTGTGTAGTCTTGAAGGACATAAGGGAGCCATTGTGGTAAAGATCTCCCCAGTATATGTAAGTCTACCTTGTGCCAGGCAGAAAGTTCCCCTGCAGAGGTGTCCAGTAGTGGAAATGCAGGGGCATATAGCTGGGTAGGTTTAGTGATCAGTAAACTCTGTTTATAGCACTGGTCTGCTACGCTTAACAGTGCAGGGGATAGGGATATCATTTTGGTGCTGGGGCGAAATAAATGTAGTATGTGGTGCAGGCTCCAGTCTCTCTTTGCAGTATCTGCTAGTTGAAGTCCTGCCAACCATCAGGCCACCCATTGTAGCTGAGAGGCTAAATAGTAGTGTTCGAAGTTGGGGACTGCTAGGCCTCTCTTGGTTATCTGCAAGCGAAGTTTTTAGAGTGCCACCCTTTTGCGTGTATTGTGCCATAGGAATTCCCTTGTGAGTTTCTCAAGTGTGTAAAAGAAAGATTTGGGGATGGAGAGGGAAAATTTGACAAAATGATACAGTAAACTGGGCAGAATTTCCATCTCGAAAATGGCTATCCGACCTGCGATGATAAGTAGGAGTGATTTCCAAAATGCCAACTGTGCCTGAATTGAAGAAACTGTTTGGGTAAGGTAACCGTCGAACAGATCAGCAGGTCCGTGGCAAACAGGAATACTTAAGTATCGGAACATTACAGGTTGCCAGGTCAGACTGGCACCTTTAAGATAGTAGGAAGTGTCCCAGATAGCAGAATTGAAGTACAGTCATGATTTCGCCCAGTTAACTCTGAGTCCTGAAATTGTGGCAGACCTATCACAGGCCTAGAAAAAATCCTAAACGTTTACTAGACCTGCAGTCCTAGTGACTTAAATAATCTACTCAACCTAATTAGAATGCTCATGACCCATAAACTGGTTTTAAATTATTTGATCCTGGGCAAGTATTTTAATTCACTGAGACTCCATTTTCTTCTTTATCGCATATGAAAGCACCTTCAAATACGCAAGTTCCGCAGAGCGGTAATTCCAGGGACAACGCCACTAAGTTCCAAGGCAATCTGGCGGCAGTTGCCGGCTGGATGGCAGCCAACTGCCTCCAGCTGAACGCTAGTAAGTCGGAGGTGTTACTGGTGGGAAGGGATCATGGATTATGGAATGAACACTGGTGGTCCCAGGAATCTAGGCACTCCCCCCCCTCCTAAAAAGGTGGTAAAGAACTTGGGGGTTTGGATGGACTCTTCGCTTAGTTTCCAGACACAAACAAAGAAGGTAGCGGGTACCTGTTTCGGTCTCCTTCGTGGGCTGAGACCCATCCTGGGCTTCTTTGATGCACCGACCAGACAGCTCATTATTCAAGCTCTAATTATTTCTAGGCTTGACTATGTGAACTCTCTGTACTTAGGGGTAAACAAGGCAGAAGTACTTATGTTACAGAGGGTTCAGAATGCTGCAGTGAGAGCTCTTTTGGGCTTGCGTAGAGTCTGCTCAGTGTCTGACAATATTCGCCACCTCTACTGGCTGCCCGTGGTTCAAAGGATCGAGTCTAAAGCACTCTGTATATCTTTTAAAATCCTGAAGCTCGGATCCCCTAGCGCACTGACAGATCTGCTTTCTTTCTATGTTCCTCCCCGCCAGCTTCGCTCCATGGGCCAACATATGCTGCGGGTTCCTCGAGTTAGGAAAACTCGAGCTGGAGGTCTTCTTTCCGTTATAGAGCTGCAATTCTCTGGAATTCTCTGCCCCCCATATCCGTGGCCTCAACAATCTTACTGATTTTAGGAAAGCTATCAAAACTTTTCTTTTTCCCCACTGTGTAGATCGTTGTTTGTAGTGTTGCTGCTGTTTTGTTGCTATAAATGATTGAAATAGTAATAGAAAACTTGTGTTTGGTTTAACAGACTAAACGTTTGCTCCGTATATAATACCCATCTAACCACATAGAGATTACACATGACTGCTGACTTGCCTCAGTTCATTAACCGCATTGTCATCAGTGTGGGGGCAGGAATGTTTCTCAACTTATGCTTACAAACTGTCACATTTAATAAATACATAACTAAAACATAAAGTAGCAGCCCACTGTCATTTGCAATCATCAGATTTTATATTAAAATGCCCACAATTTCCCACTGACATGTGGTTTTAAAAGTATATAGTGTAAAATGTCTGGAAATCGAGTTTCTGCAGATATTTGTCATTTGCACATCACCAAGTAAAGTGCTCTGATTTTGTTTTGCACCTATGTAAATCTTTTGTGTTCGCACTTCCGAATTACAAAAAAGTTATTTCATTATTCCTGATATTTGTTTAAATAATTTTACTATTAATTTACAAGTTATTTAAATGTTGTGTTAGAAAAAAAGCCTGATATTTTACAGCCTTTTGTTTCACAATTATTGTCTTGACAAAAAGCACTAACTATAACAAGAGAAAGAAAAGTAAAAAACTTTTTCCAGGAACACACAAGCAACCCATAGTAATAACACTAACTGACATTTGACCTCTGTCCTTGAACAGAGCAAATGTGTCAAGACAAAAACAAGATTTTAAGGAGTCTTTATTGCTCATTCACTTTCTGAATGATCAGAACATCTGTTCCTTCCAGTTTATGTTAACTCACCAGCGGGGACGATTAAATGCTAAAAATAGCTCGACCTGATAAAATCTCACTTGACGTTGCAATTGGATTTTTCGAGGCTTGTATCAAATATGGGTGCTGTGTCTGGAGGAATTGCATGTATGTCCCGTAGGTATAGGAGTAAGTTGTTAGCATGGAGTGAGTCTGAGTGCAGCACGTCTCCTAGCGGGGACACCCACGTCACGAAAAAGAGAACAGTGGGCATCCCTGTAGGGTTCCTCTATGGATCGTGATGGGGTCAGAAATCCAGGCTCTGGTTTTAACTCTCGCTAGAGAGTGGGTGTAGAGTAGTTTCACTAGTCGAATAAATCTGAGGCCGAGGCCATAATTGGTAAAGACTGCAAACAGAAAGGCTCATTCCGAGGAATCAAATGCCTTTTCTAAATCACGCACAAGGCAGCCGGAACGTGGCCAAGTGCGGAGGTCGTGCTCCATGATACTAAACAATCTTTGCAGGTTGAAGGAAGTGTTCCGGGCCGGATCTACCCATTCTGGTTGGGGTGAATAACCGCAGGTACAATAGGGGCCAGATGGTCAGCTAATATTTTGGCCAATATTTTATAGTCTTTATTGAGTAGTGCAAAAGGGTGATATGAACCTAGTACTGTGTGGTCTTGATCTGGCTTGGGCAGTGATATGAGCAGTGCCACGCGAAGTGATGTTGGCAAACAGGCAGCCTGAGGAGCTTTATCGTACAACATCTGCAGGCTGGGCCAAGAGTGGGGCATAGGCCTTGTATAATTTGGTCGGAAGACGGTCTGGACCTGGGATCCTCCCTGTGGCGAGGGCATGTGTGGCCTCCTGGATCTCAAATTGTGTGATGGCATCATCTATTCCAGATTACTCTTCAGGGGATGTGTTGGGTGAGTGGGCGTAAGACAAGAAGGAATCAGTGGCTCTAAGCCAAGAGGCAAGGCTGAGGTGTAGATGGTGTATTAACACATTATTTCAGCGTAAATGGCCTTTTGGGAATGAAGAAGGGAGCCAATAGCTGATGAAGTGCAAGTATGGAGTGTTGTGGGTGTTCCTGGCGTATAAGCCATGCTAAAAGTGCGCCTGCCTGTCTGCATCCGTGTGAGTCTTAGCTGTTTGAGCTGCGTAATTAAGACAGCAAAGGCGCTCAAGGAGTGCAGCATGCTCCAGCTGCGCCAGAAGTAAACGCTCCTTGTGTTCTGAGGTAAGTAGAGCTAGTGATTCGTGGCCCAGCAGGTCTCGTTCAATATAGGCTATACCTTTGCCAAGTGTCCGTGGTACGTTCCACGTTCACCCTAAGCAGTGGCCTCTGACAGCAGCTTTAAAGGGATGTATGACATTACAACGCATGCTTTTACATCGCATGCCTTTACAACGTAAGTATTACAACGCAGTCCATTACAACGCATAGTGCTTTGGGGTGCTGGATAGTGAATAGTTTAATTTACTATTCCAACTCCAGTCCCCGTGGACACTAGGGAAGGTTATTGGATAGTAAATTAACCTATTCCCTATCCTATAGCGCCCCCCCAGAGCAATGCATTGTAATAGTTTGCGTTGTAAAGGCTCTGCGATGTAAAAGTTGCGTTGTAAAGGTTGTTTACTGCTTTAAAGGCATCCCATTCAAGCAAACTGGTCGAGGCTGTGTTAGCATTAATGACCAAAAAGTTGGGTCTTCCAGTGCTGCTGGCTAGAACCTCCATGTGAGAATGGGGGGGGGCCTCAGCATCCCAGTTTAGGAATAGATGCTGGGGATTATGGTCTGAGTGGGTGCAGCCTAGATAATCGATCCATGTTATGTGGGGGAGAATGTCTGATGTACCAACTAGGAGATCTATGCGGACATGTAGGTTGTGGGTGCTTGAATAGAAGGACCAGATCCTGATGGATGCATTGCAAAGTCTCCATATGTCAGACAGCCAACAGGGTTCGAGCCAGGTATGGGGTGCCTGGGCATTAGACATGGCGACTGTTCAGAGGGGGGGCGAGGCGCAGTCTATGTCAAGGTCTAACACACTGTTGAAATCTCTGCCAAGGAGCTACGGAATCCTATTCCAACAGGAAAGTATTCCCGTCAGTTTGGTGAGAAACCCATTTTCGTTAGAGTTGAGTGCATAGATGGAACCAATAAGCATGCGGTGTCCCTCGAGGTGCCCATCCACCAGAACATATCTGTCCTGTGAATCCACAGTAGTGAAAGTGAAGGGAACGGTCGCCTTGATCCACACCAGGGCACCCGTAGCTTATGTAGAGGAGTTTGTGGAGCACACCTGTCCACGCCAGCGCCTCTGCAATCTCATAGCTTCAGCTAGTGTTAAGTGAGATTCTTGTATCAGTGTAATTTGTGTAAAGCGGCAACATCAGTATGAATAAATTGCATATATTTGCAGTGCCCAACAGGAGTGGACACCAACAGGGATAGTAACTGGGACAGAAACCATTATAATGGTGAAACAGCAAATGAAAAAAATACCATAAGGGGTAGAGGAAAACAAACATCCGCCCAAACATTGTAAATATGGTTGCCAGTGAGGTTCAACTGTCCATAGGGTTGGGCTTGGCGTCCAAAAGACAGAGGGCATAGAAACTCCTCTTTAGGTTGGCTGTGGTGCAACCAGCCACGTGCCATACAGACACTAAAATAAACAGTGATGCGCAACAGCATGTTTGGGGCAACATCCAATACACCTATCACACAATCAAAGTGTGCATCATTGGATGAGGTAGACTAAAATAAATAAGAGGGAAGAGAGGAATGGGGGAGGGAGCAGTTCATAGAAGAGGAGTGCATGGGTAACCCTTGCCGCCACTCATAATTATTACATGACTGCTGGGTATGCATCATGTTAGGTGTGAGAAAGTGTACCATACAGTTCACGCCGGAGTTCAGCCAAGGTCCTCGGCAGTCTAAGGTGTTACCCGGGGAGGTACAACATAGTCCAAATTGGAGGGCCAGGTCGACTGGGAGCAGTCCTTGCTGGAGGATTTGGACAGTTCCTCGTTCAGGTCTGACAAGGCTGTTGGGTTCTAGATCGTCGCGGCGGCCTGGAGGGCCATTCGTCTTTCGTGGATCATCTGCTTCAGGTCTGGTGTGTTGTGTATTCATGGAGTGCGGCCTTGTCGGTGGTGTCCTCCCTCAACAGGGGTAGCCATGGGTGCGGTTCTATGTGTAGCCGAGCCAGAAGGGGTTAGTTCGGAGTTTTCTATCCAGTCCCAAACTTCCTTAGGGTCTTTGAAGAATTATGTCTGGCCGTCATGTATCACACAGAGTTTCTTCGGGAATAGTAGTGAGTATCTAACTCCCAGTGTTTGAAGGTGGCTCTTAACTACAAGAACGGACGTTGCACCGCCAGAGTATAATCCGGGAATATAAATATTTTTGAATTCTCTACTGCTAGTTCTAGTAGCTTGCGGGCCCCCTGCTGGATTGCATTCCGGTCCTGGTAGTGCAGTAGGCGGATTACCATGGATCGAGGCTTCGCTCCAGGGGAAAGTTCTTGTGTGGGGACATGTCGAGCCCGCTTAGTCTAGAAGAAGGGTGACAGAGCAGTTGAGGAAAATATGGCATAGCCAATTCTCTGCATAAGAGATCGGATCCTAACCTTCAACATTCGCTGGTAGGCAGACCACGCAAATGTTGTTCCTATGGGAACATCCTTCAGCATCCTCAGCTCTCTCTTCCAGGATGCAGACCAGTTTCTACAGGGCACGCAGTCCCTTCTCAGTCTCCTGGGCCTGAGGTTGTATCATGGTTCTTGCTCGGAGTTACGGACTCTGTCAGCCTGATTGCGATTGTTTGTACGCAGTAGGGTTAGGTCTGCCCCCACTGTGTTTATCCTATGTTCCAATGAGGTACGAGAATTTTTGATAGCCACCCGTACCATGTCTTGCTTGCTTTCTAAGTATGCGGATATGGTGTCTCGATCTAGAGGATTGTGATCGCAGTAGCCGGTGAGGATGCGTTTTTTGTATGCACAGGAGTGCTTTGGGTGCCAGAGCGTAAACAACCTATGGTGAGCATGACGCTGTACAGTCCGTGGTGGAGAGCCAGGTGCTTACTGGACCCGCTTACATGTGCCAGGAAAGTGAGGCAAAAGTGAGGCGTGCATGAGCATCCCAGTCTGTGTCACAGATGATCAGCAGCAGTAGGAGTGGGAAGAGATCTATTTGGTGTAAAATCCAATGAAGGTTTCTCCAGTGCTGGGAGGGAGAGGTAACTAAAGCCAGTAGGGCCCCCTTGCACATCTGGGTCCTGGGAGATATGCAGCACAAGCAGCCCCACAAGCCTAGTCCAAGGGCTCCAGGGGGTGACACAGTAAGCCCGCTAATACCACAGTGTGGTGGTTTCAAACACTAGTGGGACAGTCTAGCGAGCCAGCAGCTGGTTGTTCAGCACAGGAGGTACAAGCAGTCAGCAATGCTAGAAATAAAATTAAGTCCTGTTATGTGGCAGATGTTACTGTGATGGACTATTCTTAAAACGTGGGGGCCATGTTCATTTCCACTGATGGCTTTTCTTACTGGAGTATGGTTGACTGCTACTGATATATATTCTCGTTGGAGCATTGTTGTTTTTTTCTTTTTAAAAGCCTCCCACAATGATACAGCAGAGGAGAACGACCCCACATTTTCAACAAAATAGCGATCGAGGGATTTCATCAACTCAGCACGGGTCTTGGGATTGCGAAGATACCAGGGGTTTATCGGGGCGACCCGACCCTCATTACACACAGTGGTATCCATGCTAAGCCACAATGGGGAGTGATCGGATATGCCCCGGGCCAGGTGCCTCACCTCTCTGACAGAGGAGGCTTGCGCCGCTGGCATCAAAACATAGTTGAGTCTAGAGAGACTGCCATGGGCTCCAGAGTGGAAGGTGTATTGTACCTGCTCCGGATGCATCAACCTCCAACAGTCTACGAGACCCAGGGTCTCCAAAAACCCACTCAACCAGGATTGAGATTTGGTGAGATCTCTGGGAGGGTAGCGATCCACGTTCCCGGAGACGACCGAATTAAAGTCTCCACCCATCACCAAGATACCCTCTGGGAGCCCCAATACCACACGCCCAAGGTCCGCAAAAGTCGAGGTCTGTAGACCCGGCGGGATATATACAGTAATCAATGAGGCAGTCCTCCCCTCCCATCTACCAGTGAGAGCAGCATAGCGCCCCCTATCATCAAGAATCACATCATCTATTTCCAAAGGGAGAGAGGACCTGACGAGGATGCCCACGCACCTCGAACCAGAAGTAAAGCCAGAGTGCGCCGCAAGACGATACCCTCGCCTATTCATGGCGTGGCACGTGTTCCCAATCAGATGCGTTTCCTGCAATAGTACAATATCGGGGGAAAGGCGCCGCAGCAACTGTAACACCACTCCCCGTTTTATCCTATCACCCAATCCATTGACATTCCAACACATTAGTTTCAACCCACTACCCCCCATCCCGGAGAGAAATGCAGAATCTACCCCACAACGAACACAATGACCAAATCAGAAAGAAAACACAATACGTTGCCTTGAAAAAAACTTACAAACACCCAAACTCCCCCCTCCACCCCCCAACTGGAAACCATTACAACACCCCCCACCCTACACCCCTGCGTTAGACTCCCCAACTTGCAGTGTGCCTGTCGCCCTAACATTAAACTAGTCTACGAAAAGAACCCCTGAGGAGGAAAGAGTCCCACTCCCCCCGCCACCCTCGGGTACACATCAATAAGACACAATGGTATAAGAAGTATCGAACCCAGCTGCATGACATGTCAATTGTTCGGAAGTCGGGAATCATAATGTCACTCTTGTTCCAACACGCCACCCTCGGCTCCACCCGGATGCCCAGTTAGGTCATTCTGCTTGGGCAGAGTATCCAGCCAGTCACTAACTCTCTTGGGACGGTCAAAGAAGAAAGTCCGGTCCTCGTATTCGACACGCAGCCTAGTTGGAAATAGCATTGCATATTTCAGGCCCATGTCTCCCAGTCTTCGCTTCACCCCCTGAAATCCCATCCTTTACCTGTGAACGAGCTGGGTGAAGTCCGGGTAGAAACTCACCGTCGTGTTCTCGAATTTTACGGGGGCCACTCACTCTCGAAGCCTGCAGGATAATGTCTCTGTCCCTAAAATTGAAAATTCTGGCAATGATAGGCCTCGGAGGGGCACCCGACTTCGGTTTCCCGCCCGGCACTCTATGGGCACGCTCCACGGCAAAAAATTTACTCAGGCCTGTAGGGGCGAGGTGATTCAAGACGAGGTCTTCCACAAGGAGGTCCGTTGCCAGATTTTCAGTATTTTCAGGGACGCCAACGAGGCGTATGTTGTTACGTCGGGCCCTGTTTTCAAAATCCTCCAGTCGATGGGCCATGAGATCATTAGAGGATCGCAGATTACCAATTTCCGTCTGCAGGTCAGACACATCGGTCGTGAGGCTAGAAGTCTTCAAATCTAGCGATTTGACCCTTTCGTTGGTCTTCGACAAGTCAGCTCTGATCAGAGTAACATCAACTGCTACAGTGTCAATTTTGAGAGCGAGAGCCTCATATTGCTGGCCAATGGAATCCTTCATGTTGGCAATGGCGCCCATGACATCCTGCAGAGTCAATTCGGTCGACGCGGCAGGGTCGTCCCTAGAGTCCTCCAGAGTTCGACTGATGCCACCGGGGGACCCCTTGGGTTGGGTATAGCGATCCATGATGTTAGTTTGGATCGGTCCCCCCCCCCCGTAGAGGCGTTTTGGTTTTCCGCTTCTCGTTGTCAACCCTGGCAGTCATTTTGAATAGTGTGCCCCGGAGGGCACCGCGAGACCTGGTGAAAATGGCCGCACACCACCAGACCACCGAAGACCACGAAAGTAGGCCCCAGAGGCACAAGCAGCAGCACAGCCCAATACCCAAGCACTCACGACCGCTGGCACACAATGGAGAGGCAGGGTTAGGCTAGACCTCGGGGGGGGGGGGGGGCAAAGCGATCACGCGAGCAGATGAGGCCAGAGGCCCAAGAACAAAACCGAAAGTAAACTCAGGGCGGCAGGGGTGACCCCTCAGGCCGTTGTTCAACGGCTTCCCGGCGTCTTGGTGTGTCAAGCCCCCGGTGCCGCCGTGGGGCGGGCCTCAAAAGTTCAGATCGACGTAGCAGCGGTTCCCGAAGTCCAAATTCGATTTTGAAAACAGCTAAGGTGTCAGCTGAGGTTCATCTTCAAGAACCCGTCGTCAAAGTCAGGATATCTCTCAGGATATGTGCGAAGGGCGGCGAGGGACTCGGGAGCCCTGTGTTCACGCGACCATCTTGGATGCGCGCGAAGCTCCTCCTCCGAGCATTGTTGTTTTATTCTTCTTCTTGGAGCTGTGATGTTTCTGATGTCTGTTCTCTTTGTAGCTATGTTGAACGTCACTGATGCCTGTTGCTGATTCTTGTTGATCATCACTGATGTTTATTGTTAAAGCTATAATATTATTTGGGAAGTATGGTAACATGGCCTGGCATCTGGATGCACAACTCCAATACCAGCAACCCACTAGTATTCAAAGTTACTAATTAATTGACTAGTTAGAGGCCCACTTAATGGCGCTTTATCACACTTGTGGAACACTTTTTATGTGTATGAGAACTAAATATATTAGAATTAAAGATTCATACAGAATCATGACATTGTATAAATATGGTAGCAATAAATGCAATTGACCCATTCTTATAATGCCCTAGATTCTGTTTGTATAAATTCATTATGCAATATCCAAAGGTAATCATATTATGACATTTGTCCAAAGATAGGAAAGATCTTGTGATTTAAAAAAAAATCTAAATTCCTGAAATTTTAAGAAATCCTCAATTCTGACAACATATAAAGTCACAGCCAACACGTTTAACGAGTATACGCCCTCTTTTTGAAGGCTAAACTATCATAATCTCTATTGCATCTGTGGTTAGTGGGTGCCATACAAGCTATAAGAAAAGGAGTGTGCAGTTCCTTAAACACATTGGTTAAAGTCTACAATTTCCAGGAGGGGGAATATGCTCCAAAAGGAGCACGGGCCCTCACACACCCCGAAGGTGTCATGCTTCATCATCAGTCTAGCTTCATGTCGGGCCGGCGCTGCAATGGCCGAAGGATGCTGGCCCTGCGATTTTTGATAGCTATATTTTGAGCAACAAACCAAATCCTTGTTATGATTTGTATGGTCGAATTTATTTAAACCATTTACTTTTTCATATAAATCTCATTAAGTTAAAGCATTGATTGCATGAGAAAAACACTACGTACATACAATTTATACAAAAACATTTGACAAAGAATTTTAACAAAAATACATAAATACATATGACAAAATGACATCCAATCATTTAGTGTACATAAATATACAAATACGGTCATACGAGAAGCATCAGTCGTTATGTAGTATTAAGCAATGAAGCTATTTCTCATGCAATCAATGCTTTAACTTAATGAGATTTATATGAAAAAGTAAATGGTTTAAATAAATTCGACCATACAAATCATAACAAGGATTTGGTTTGTTGCTCAAAATATAGCTATCAAAAATCGCAGGGCCAGCATTTTTCTTTTTATAAATTATTCTATGGTCCAGCTGACCCTGTGTCCCGGGACCTAACTCCTTATTTTCTGCAATGGCCGAAGGGCACCCACTAGGGGGTTCTTTACCGGAGATCTTTTCTTAGCCGTCAGGTAAAGTGAGGGTGTGTGGGCTCAGGAGGTATCTGTAGAGTGGTGATGAAAAAGTGGGCTTTTCTAGAGCAATACAAGTTATGACATGAAAACATAGATTTAGTGACTTGCCTGACTTAGTAGTGAGCTCTTGTGATTGGCTTAATATGTAAGAATGACAGTATACATTATATAATCCCCTCTGTGGTAAAGTCTCAAGATACCACAAATGTTCATTTGAAGGCAATTAAGTAAGTCTTGTTTATGGTACCTTTGATAATGCTCTTGCTTCTACCAGCCACGTAAAAAAAGACTAAACCCCATATTATTGGAGCTATGTTATAATTGTCAGTGATGACTGTTGTCAATGGAGCCATGTTGATTTTCACTGATGCCTTATCTCGTGGGAGCCATGTTGTAATTGTGACTTGGAACCGTTGTTGTTGGAGTCATGATACCATTGAAGCCTATTGGCTTTTTTTCATCTCATTTATATCTTTGGAGCCATGATTACTTACTTGTTTTCCATATTGCGATGGTGTTATTTTCACTGATCCCTCTACTGATTGGATCCCATATAGGTGGCCATTAATTGTAATTCTGCCAGTAGCTTTGTTGCTGTAGATTGTTTAAACATCAATTGGAAACTGATTGCTATAAAAATATTATCTAAGTTGCTATAAAGATGGTCAGTTCAAGATGTTTTTATTTTGTCTCCTCTACGTTTCCAATGTCTTTATCCATCTTTCCTTTTTCCTCACTCTCCCTTGCATTTCACACCCATCCTTCCTATCTTTCTCTGCTTTTCAACCACTCTCTCATACTCATTCCCCATCTCCCCTTTTTAGGTCTCGCGACCAGCGTTGCACTGCGCATCCGTGCTTGTGCAGGTCGTGAGACCTTTAGTAAGTGAAAAACAGGGAAACAGGGAATGTGAGCACACCTAGGAATCGCACATGCTTGTGCGTGTGCGTTTCCTTTTGAGCTCCCCCATCAGCCTTTGCGTGCGTCTTATTGTAAAAGACTGCACGCAGTTGGCCCGAGGCGCACGCATAGCTCCTCCCATGGCCTATTGGTGTCTATTATGCGCACCAAGCGTGCAATAGACACCGATAGGCGAGGGAGGAGTTATGATCGTGCCCAGACACAGGCATGACGCGTGCGCCACTTGTTTAATATTGTCCTTGCACTGTCTTTACACACCTTTTCTACCCCTTTCCCACTCATTCCCATCTGATCCATATCTGTTCTGCTTTTTGCCTTTTTCTCTCTTACTATTTCCTCTTGTTCTTCTCTTCTACTTTCTCTCCTCACACCCAGCTCCCTCTTTCTTGTGCTCTTGTTTCTTCCTCTTTCTTTTCTTTTTCCACTCTCTCACATCTGTCTGCTTGCTATCCCTCTCCCCTACAGGCCTTTGAGGTGGCAGAGCAGGAGCTGGGGATACCGGCCTTGTTGGACCCCACAGACATGGTGTCCATGAGGGTTCCAGACCGTCTCAGCATCATGACCTACCTCTCACAGTATTATAACTACTTCCGGAACCCACCCCCAGGTAAGCAGAGCTTGGTTCTCCCCAATTTGACCATCTCTTCCTTAGCGAGTAAGCTAACCCCCCACACAGTGTATCTAACAGAGATACAAACCAGGCCAATGTGAGTGCAATACAGACAGCAAGGTACGTACATTGTGTTAACCGTGGAAAAATAAATTGAAATCACTACCAGTTTATGTACACTAGACCAGCAGCGATGGGTTAACATAATACACCTCAATGAGCTGCACATTCATAAGCTGGAACCTCTGTTGGTGATCTTTCAAACATTTGTTTGTAACAGTTGCTGTATAAATGTCAATTGTCCCTCCAACCTTTTTTTTTTTGAAGGGTACTTTGTGAACCTTAAAAAATCTCATGAGACATGCTGTATTGAGGTATGGCATACAAGCTCCGCCCATTTCCCCACCCATCTTTTTAATTGGCTCCTGTTACTGTCCTTGCAAAATCGTTGCTTTTCATTTGAGAATAGGCTTAGTAGTCCCTCCTTGGTACCGCCTTGTATTTGTAACTTCCCATAACGACTGGACCTTTTACATGGTCTGCTTTATAAGTCGGTGAGCACTATTTTGATTAATGAATAATACGGGACAATGGCGGCTTCTTCTTGTATTTGCGGCACTCCCACACAACACTCGCGGTACAATGGCGGCCACTTCTTGTATGGAGTGCTATGCGCGCTTTAACTTTAAAAGTGGCTGCCCCCACCCCTACCCCAGGCACACTCGCGGGACAATGCTGGCGGCTTCTTGGTTTTCAAACTGTTAAGCTGAGCATGACGTCTTATTCAGGGAAACCGTGCTTTCTTTCAGCGTTGTTTTTTTTCTTTCAAACTTTAAAGCTGAGTGCGGCGCCCACTTCAGGGACACCACACTTTCTGTTTCAGCTTTTTAAAATTTTTATTTTAATGCTAAGCGCGGCCCCTCTTCAGGGACACTGCGCTCTCTGTAATGCAATAGGTCTTACATTTTCCTAATTTTGACTTATTGGTATTGTAAATGACAGTGCCTTTTATTAATGCAGGTTTTTTAAACATAAGTAAAAGACATTGTCATTTACAATGCCAATAGGTTCAAATCTCGCCATTGCGAGACCTATTGCATTGTAAATGCTTGTTTTAGTTAAGTCAAATGGTACCAAGGCCAGGACACTTGAATTAATATTAACAGGTACAGTGCTAGTGTAATGAAGAAGCCGCGTACATTCATTTAATATTCAGAATCAAGAAATATGCTGATCAGTGATTGAATGAATAATGGAAATGGTAGAGGGATAAGTTCAGCTTCTGATGAAACCAGGCCTCTCATTTTGAAGTCTTTCCGAGAGCTGACCACCTCACTGCCTCTCATCCATGTGGTATCTTAATGGCCCCTGGCCTGCTCTCCTACCCTAGCCCTTGTTGTTTAAAGACACACCCTTGTAATAAAAGAAGTGTCGTTTTTGATTTTTCACCAGAGATCGAGTTGAGACATAATTGACATATGACAGAGAAATAATTAGCCAGGCTGTGATCTTTTGGTGAATTGCTTATTTTTGGTCAAGAGTCTCCTCAAAGAAATCCACCAGTTCCTCCTTAAAAATTAAATACACAAAAGAGAGCTTCACAGAATGCAGTAGGGATTTAGGGTAACCATCTGAATTGCTGATTAACCTGTCATTGCTTCTTGACACTTACAGTTAAGGTCTTGGATTTAAGACAACAATTATCACCATCTCTTAAACTCTAAATGCACAAAACCTCTGATTTAAAAACAACAATTACAAAATGGAGTGAATAATCACTCTAGAGTGTTTTTTTGCTGCATTCCAATTGAAGCCTGAGTTTCACATATCCACTTTTATCAAATCTCTTGTGTGGGTAGCCTCTAAAACATGACATTTTATCAGATGTTTTCTTGTATAGAATGGATGGCTAAACCTAGACCCCTAAATAAAATCTCCTGCCATGATCTGGGTTATTCGGAACATGAATTTTCAGAGATGATGGTGTAGGAAAGTGCCCCAGATTTGCAAGGTTGCCCCCCCGCTTTTTGCCTAAATGTTGATGCACTTTGACTGAGTGTGCCCTGGGTTCCTGCCAACCAGGTACCCAGGGCCTATGTTCTTTCCCTAAACTGTACAATTGCAAAACCCAATTGACAACTCTCTGGCCACGAGTAAGTCCCTTGTAAAAGCTACCATAGGTACCGAGTGCACTGTGACCAGAGAAGGCCTCTAAGGGCTGCAGTACTTATTGTGCCACCAGTGGTGGCTGGTGACATTTAAAAGTGGTGGGCGCAAAAGTTAGGGATGAGTTTTTTTTCACTTTTGCCTTGTCCTAATTTTGAAAACTGTGTACCCCATGAAAGGGACCCCTTCACACCCATTTGCACAGTATCACAATTTCAACTCAAATATGTGACCACGGCCCTGTGCGCTCTGCAGAGATGCCAATGATTGGATGGCCATATATTGTGATCACCTTTTGACCCACTGACAGACCCTATGAGAAACCACAGCTCCAGAGCTCTCAATCATGCAAACAAGTGGTGCCACTCAGTTCAAACCATGCACTGTACAAGAGTAATGTGGTACGTGAAAAAGTACATAAATATCCTGGAAGTAGCTAAAACACTCTACATTATCCTGCAAATTGAAATTGCACCCATGCAATACTGATAGCCTATCTGAATGACAAAGCTATCTAGAGACTGCATATAAAGAAGTTGACTGCAGGAGGAGCAACCAGTTAGGAGGAGCAGACAGGTGTCCCGATGAACAGCTGTAGGAAGTGGCATGGAAATACCTCCTGTCGCCTAAAAACAAGCACTTATTCTGTGTGCTGGGGCCTGTAAATAAGACTTGGTGAACCCTGCATATTCCCCATGGCCAGCATTAGATTGGACCCCGCCCTCAATTCTATGACCTGTACAGTGCACTATAGTATCCGTATGGGAAAAGTCCTGTATAAAACTCCCACATCAGTACCTATGTTATTTTTTTTAATTGTGCTGAAATAAGCTGTGCCAGTACTTGGACATTTTATGGCATTTGTTTTGTAGCAATAGCCCTCATATCATTATCTATCGATATTTATAAAGCATCTAGAAATCTGCGGAGTGCATCTGAGTGCAGAATAATCCCCCAGATGCATCAAGCCCATATTCTGCGAATTATAAATTGCGAAAAATACCGAATCGCAATTTAGAATTCGCAGAATGGGATGCATCAAGAAAAGCGAGTAAAAAAAGCGAATCGCAATCGGCCGCAATTGCCGATTGCGTTTTTCCCCAAATCGCATAAAAATTGCAGAATCGTCCGTTTTCCATGTAGAAATTGCGAACTCGCAATTACCGAAATCGCAAATTGCGATCTCGCTAATTGCGAGATCGCAAAAACGGGAAGTCCCATATCGAGCACAATGATGACATCACAACCAGGAAGTAGGCAGTTCCCTCCCTCATTCAGAACACAGAGCCTGAGAGTGGAAGAAGCACAGGCCAGAGCTCCACAACAGACTTCCTGCAGCACCACACCAGGACACAAAGAACAACTTAAAATGTCCCAGGAAGCAGCAGGGAGCAGTGCACCAGGCAGAAAGAGAAAAATAAAATTCTCTGAGCAGGAATTGGAGTACCTCATTGAGGGAGTATCAAAGGACCATGACAGGCTGTTTGGAAAGGAGTCCCGGGGGGTGCCTGAGGCCGACAAGCGGCGCATTTGGCTGCGCATCCGCGCAAAGGTGAACTCAGTTGGAGTGACCCAGCGCTCCATCGATGATCTCAAAAAGAGGTGGTACGACCTCAGAGGGCGTGCCAAAGAACGCATCGCTGAGAGGCTGCGGGAGCGACTTGCCACCGGAGGAGGAGACCCCACAGTTGCACCCAACACTCCATTGGAAGACCTGGTGGAGGACACCCTCAATCCTGAAGCCTGCGTGGGGGTCACCCGGCTGGACTCCTCCCGACCCACCCAACAATCCCAAGGTAAGTGCCATGCGACTGCGACCCCGTCCCCTAACAATGCCCATGACTCCAGAGCTAGCCATTTGATAATCCCAGTAATGCAGGCCATGCACACCTGAAATGCCCTATTGCATTGTGGGACCTGTAGTGTGACCACAATTCCCGGATAGCCACACACAGCCAGACCTGTCAAGTGAAAGTTATTCCAAAGCCAGTCAGGGAATGCAAGCCTGCATGCATTTTGCAACATCCCATGTGCAAGATACATATCATTTATCATGCACCCATTTACATCACAGGTGCGTCTGAAAAACCCAGCACAGACAGCGAGGCCCTTCACATAGAGGAGAATCCTGAGGACACCGAGGGAGAGGGCCATCCTGCACCACGACCCGGACCATCACAGCCAGCAGCAGCAGTACCACCATCTCCCCATGTGGACAGGGCCACCGTTGCAGCCACAGGAGCCCAGCAACCACCCCATGTGACACCCATGGCAGATGTACAGGCAACACAACCACCACCCAGGAGGCAGACACGGCGCACAGCCACTGTGCGATCTCTGTCCAGCGGACTGACGAGGCAGCAGCGCGATGTCCCAACACGCGCTGGCAGGGGGGTACATGTCCGAGATCCTGGGCTGGCCATAGAACGCCGGATGCTTGCTGTCCACCAGAAGCAGGCACGGCACTTGGCAGGCATCCACCTGCAGCTGAATAAGACAGTGCGAAACATGAGCCAGCTCACAGAAAGCATGCAGGTCATGACCGCAGCTGTCCGGGAGAACAGCCAGATCCTGGTGTCCCAGCAGGATATCACTCGCCGCCGCCACCGCCAGCTGCTGACCCGCCTGTCAGCATACACGAGATCCAACCATCTCATAGGAAATGCCACCTCCCAACTTTCGCACCGCTCTCTTGCGATGCAGATACAGATGGTTCAATGCTGCCAGGACTTCGCCAGGGCCTTTGAACAAGTCACCACAGCTGTGCAGAGTCTGCAGGCGCCATGGCCAAGCAAGTGGGGGGGATGATGCCAGTTAGGGCACTTCGAGTCACAGCAGCCTGTCCTTGCCGCTGGTAGCCGAACGCCGCCGCAGCACCAGGCCCACTGCAGCATCACGGGCCAATAGTGTCGTGGAGGACGTGGAGAGGCGACTGGGTGCGTCCGGCGGAGGCGCCAGTGACTCAATGAACTCTACCAGCAGGGCCATGCTGATTAGACAAGCATGCCCTCTTCTCCATCATGGGGCTGTATGAGGGAATACAGTTCTCATGTAATTTGTAAAAAATTGAAATACACATTATTTTGAAAATAACAATAAGAATTTATGGTCACAAGTAAATCCGACTCATGTCATTATTACATTCGTCATGCATGAGTGCAGTGTTGTGTGAGGGGAATGGGTGCACTAGAAACAGTTCATTGTGATTTGGTTGCGGCGCCTGTGTCCTTCTGCAGGGTTCTCCCCGCGTGCATGATGCACATGTGGAGAAGTGTGGCTCAGGGGTTAGAGGCGGCAGACCCGGAATCTGAGAGCGGTCCTGGACCAGGGTTCAATTCCCCGCCCCGGCGGGTCTTGGGCTAAAAATTCCACGGACTCGATAATTCTCACCCTGGTGCCTCCTCGACTCACGGGTTCACACTCTGCGACTCTGGGCAACAGCTTGCTTAATCTCCACAACGGCCCCTCGCGGCGGGATGCCTGACTTTCACCTTGTGGATACCCTGCTATCTCACAGGGGAATATCAGGAAGGGTTCCCTAAGCAAGCGCCGGGACACCTGCTTTGCGGGTAGCTGTGCGCTATATAAGCTCAACTACATTTACATTTACATTTACATGTGCAGGTGGGCGGTTGTCCCCTTCCGACTCACTGCCAGAGATCCCCACAGGTATCCTCCGCTTGGTAGCAATATTGTGGAGTATTGCACACACGACGCGGCAACAGACCTCAGGCTGGTATTTGAGGGCCCCACCAGTCTTGTGCAGGATGCGGAATCGGCTCTTCAAAAGCCCAAATGTCCGCTCAATGCAATTTCTAGTGCGAATGTGTGCAGCATTGTAACGCCGTTGCTGTGGTGTGGCAGGGTTGAGGTATGGGGTGAGGAGGTACTCACGGAGGCCGTAGGCGCTGTCACCTGAATGAAAGCAGCAGAGGGTGAGTGCCTGTTATGCGCAGCTACATGGTCTTGATGTACTGTTTGTTGGCATGTGTCCTTCACCAAAGTCTCCCCTGGCCAGGCGTGTGTGCATGCCGCTGTGCCGGAATATGAAGGTACCATGCGTGCTCCCCGAGTATTGTGCCACTATGTCGGTGATGATTGTCTTTGCGTTGCAGACCATCTGGATGTTCAGTGAATGGTAGGACTTGCGGTTCCGGTACATGTATTCTGTATCAGCGGGTGGGCAGATGTGGATGTGGGTACAGTCAATGCATCTAATTACATGGGGGAATTGCGCAATGTTGTAAAATTGTAGCTTGGTTTGATTCAAGTCCTGTTGGGTGGTTGGGAATGTTATGTAATGGTGTAGCCGGGTCAGCATGGCCTCCAGGAAACTCCTTAGGCAGCGGGACAGTGTGCTCTGGGAGATCCCCCCTGCAACTGCAACTATCCCCTGGAAGCTTCCGGAGGCCAGGAGGTACAGGCATCACAAGACCTGGACATGGGTGGGCACGGCATTGGTCCTACTCGTTGGGTGCTGCATCAGGGGGTTAAGGTCCTGGATCAGCTTGGTAATCCCTGCCCCATTCAGCCTGTACTTTGAGTAGATTTCCTCCTCAGTCTGGCCCAGGAGTGTGACCGCTGGTGGAAAATTCGCTCCTGGATCCTGCGTCTGTTCCTTGCTGCAGCCTGGAGCCTTCGCCGCCTTACCACCATGTAGAGTCCTAGCATCGTGAATGTCCTCATGCTCCTACTGTGTCTCCTTAAGTGTGTTTGTTCAGCCCCGCACCTGTAGCTAGTTAGGATTTCTTTTTTTTCCTTTATTGTTACCACCTGGTTTGAGTTCTCCTTAAATTGCGCCTCGCACATAGCGATTTGGAGCTTTTTCCCTAATTGCGATTTTTCGTGCATTGGGTTTGCGATTATTTTGCAATTTCGCAAATGAAATCGCAGAATCATTGGGAAATCGCAATTTCAGAATCGCAAAGGGGGTTCCACCTTGATTCTGCGATTTTATTTGCGAAGTCGCAAAATAATTTTTGCGAATTCGTAATTTGGTTACTTTTCTTTTCATGAATTGCGGTTCATGGAATTGCGATCGCAATAGCTGTTTCGCAGCTATTGCGATCGCAATTTGTGTTGATGAATCTACCTGTAAGTCAAGAGGTGCAGAAGAGTAGAATAGAGACTGTTGTGTTTTTTATAGCATAAGGAAATGAAATCCCTCGAACTTAGTAATGCATTAGAAATTAACCTGGATTGTATTTACAAATAAAGTATTTCCGCCTGTGGTCACCTTTTGGTAAAGTAAAAGACAACTATTTTAAGCCCATACTATAATACCACTTCCGCTGCATTTCTCTCACCGCGTATTAAACATCACAGAAGAGGTTTGTCTAATTACCTCCGCGCAGATTTCAATTCAGTGATATTAGCTCTGCTTGAGTACTTCAGCCATAGAAATGTCAATGGCATCTCTCACTTTAATTTCTTCGAGTTTAGAGGCAGAAGCTGACTCCACTTTGTCCTGTGTCTGTTAACTAGTAGGGGAAGATATGCACAATAAAATGTTTTCAGATGCTGGGCACCATTTTATTTGGTAGTTTTATAGCGCTCTCGGCCAGAATGTATTGGCATGCCTCACATGAGCACCAATTACATTACACTACTACACCAGGTCATATTCATATTTTATTGGGATCACGAAAATGAAACGATTTGCCCAGATAAGCAGGATGCTGCTCGGATGCCGGGATTTATGTATTTTGCTTATTTATTTATTTATTTATTTATTTATTTATTTATATAGCGCACTACGACCCGAAGGCGTCTAGGCGCTGGCCTGGCGGAAACAAATCACAGCTGCCACATAAGAAAGAGCACAGAAGATTAGATGGTAAAGAGCCAAGTTTTTAAATCTTTTCTAAAAGGCAGAAGATCTTGAGCTGCTTTTAGATGAGTGGGAAGTGCATTCCACCACCTGGCCGTAATGTGATGAAAGCTTTTCCCTCCCCATCTCTGTAGGCGGTAGTTGGGAATCTTGACATTATTGGCCGATGAGGAACGAAGCGTCCTAGAGGGTAGGTACCATTGAAAAGGATTCTGTAAAGACTCCGGGCCAATACCATGTAAAGCCTTAAAGGCGATGCACAGGGCTTTAAAGCGAATCCGCTTTGTAATAGGCAGCCAATGTAATTCATTTAAGGCATGTTTTGCAGATGAAAAACGGGAAAGTCCAAACAAAAGGCGGGCCGCTGCATTTTGGAGAACCTGTAACTTAGCAGTCACAGATTTGCAAGCGCCCACCAACAGCCCGTTACAGTAATCCAACTTGGACATGACCAGCGCTGCCATCACAGTTCTTTGTTGATCAACTGGAATATAAGGAAACACTTTTCGAAGAATACGAAGGGTGTAATAAGTAGAGGATGTCAACATGTGTTCGAGGCATGTGGGCTGCTGAATTCATATCTGTGCATAGAACGCCGCCTAGTGTTGGGTCCGGATGATTGCAATTTGTTGTCCTGGAAGAGTCTTCGAAGTATCACGAGATAGGTGACTCCTCCCCTGGACTAGAGTGCGCATGGGCATCTTCTCCATCCTCAGATTGTTTTTTTCCGCCATTGGGTTCGGATGTTACTCCTATACTCCAACTTCGGAATCGAAACAAAACTTTTCTAAAGGCCAAAGGCCTTCGGCTTCGACGGTATTGTTCTCGCTCGGTACCTCTTGACTCGATCAAGCTTTCCATCTCGACTCGGTCATCGACGCGGGCCGTTGGGCCTTTTCGACGACACGTGAGCCCGTTCAAAAGATGCCCACAATGCCACTCCAAGTTCCCGCATACCGACAAACACTCAGTATGCAACAAGTGCCTTTCCCCAGACCATAAGGAAGAAACCTGCACAGCCTGCGTCCAATTTCGGTCGAAGAAAACCATATGTATTCAACGGGCCGCTACGCAAGAGATGCAGCGACAGGCACCGGAACCGGACAACATCTTCGATGATGACCAAGAACTTCCAGAAGCACCAGACTCTGACCTAGAGATAATCACCGTCGAGGACTACTCAGACTCCGATGACGACATCCCACCGTGAGTACACTGCCCCCGACACTGCCCCCTACACCAATTATCCCGTTACCTAAGGCTCCGGTCGAGGCATCGCCAAGAGGCCTTAGCCAAGATCCGAAAAAACAATTGACAGCCCCGCCATCCGGCTCGGCTCCGAAACCGAAACCTAAGCCTTCAGAGACCCCAGGGCCAAGTAACGTCATCCCTAAGAAGGTTCCAGAGCCAAAAAAGGTCGTTGAGTCGAAGGGCGTCGACCCAAAGAAGGCCGTACAGCCCAAAAGCATCGACCCAAAGAAAACCGTCGACCCAAAGAAAACCGTCGACCTAAAGAAGGCTGTTCAGCCAAAAGGCGTCGAGCCAAAGACAACCGTCGACCCGAAGAAGGTCGTTGGACCGAACAAGCCAGTTGTACCGAAAGTCACCGACCCAGCAAAGGTCGCCGACAGAAAGGGTGCCGTACCGAAGCCTGTAACCCGGCCGGAGAAGGCTATTGACCAAAGGACAAGTACTCCAAAAACACCAGTCGATCCCAAAAAGACCATCGACTCGGCAAAGGACAATCAACCAAAAAAAACTGTCGAGTACAAGAAACGTGTCGAACCGAAAGACCCGATCGACCCGAAATCACTTGTCGACCCGAAGAAAGGGCCCGAGCCGAAGAAAAGCACAAAGATACCAAAAGACAAAGAATCAGAAGGTGTTATCGACCCAAAAAAGTCAAAACCACAACCAAGGACTGTAGAGGAAGAACTCTTCCATCCAGATCCATCAGACGACCAGGCAAAAATATATATTAATCCTGACACTGGTAAAGTCACAATCCTGCACAGGAAGAAGAGGCCACTGGATACTGGCTCTCATTCCCCTATTCCACTAAAGAAGAAGGACTTTGGGACTTCTCCCTCTAGACCCTTCATTCCTTTCTATCCCATTATGCCTACTACACCTTTTGCTCCTTACTCTCCTTCTCACTATGGGGACAATGAGGGGAACACAGGGGAGGATCCACAGCCTGAATATGATTATCCACCAGATCCTGACCCCTAGAATGAACCATGGGAGGAGCCAACTGACCCTTATAACACCCATCCCATCCCTGATGTATCCTCTTATCCAACTAAGCCGTCACCTACTGATGACACCATTGTTTTCAACCAACTAATAGACAGGGCAGCGCAGTACCACAATGTAGACATGCATAATGACCCTGTAGAGGAAGACTTCTTGTTTGACACCTTCCCTACTTCAGAAAAAAGTGTCAGAACACTTCCTATGTTAAAGGGAGTGTTAAAACATGCACCTGACATAGTTAAAGATACAGCCAGGGCAAGGGTAATCAATCCCAGGATTGAGAAAAAGTATAGAGCAGCCCCTACAGACCCTACCTACATCAAAGGGCAGTTACCATTAGACTCACTGGTAGTGGCTAATGCACGCAAAAGGGCCAACTCACAGACAACGGGTGAAGCACCTCCCCCCGATAAAGAATCAAAGATACTAGAGGCCTCAGGTAAAAGGGTAGCAGCACAAGCCTCCAATTCATGGAGGATTGCGAATACACAAGCTCTGCTAGCCCGTTACGACAGGGCACACTATGACCAGCTTGAAAGCTTAATGCAACACCTACCTGAGCCTTTTAAAGCCCAAGCTAATGACCTCATACAGGAGGAAAAATTCATTACAAATGCCTCCATCAATTGTGCGCTTGACGCAGCCGACACCGCAGCCAGGTCTATTAACCCTAGCGTTTTACTACGCCGACATGCATGGCTGCGTATTTCAGGCTTTAAGAACGAAGTGCAGTCCACCATTCTAACCAGCCAGTCAATCAGGACTTTCTTTTTGGCCCAGCTGTCGACACCATTTTAGATAAAATGAAAAAGGACACAGAAACCGCAAAGTCAATGGGCGCATTGCAGTTTCAGCAACATAGAAGTTCCTTTCGACGCTCCTCATACAGGGCAGCTACACGAGGCAATACCTCGCAAACGTCATCTTCATACAAAGGCAACACACAAAGTTCCCTCACCAAAACCTCCAACAGAGGAGGTTATAGGGACAACAATAATAAGGGAAGAGAACGTGGAGGCAATAACACCAGAGCCTCCACTGCCACAAAACAGTGACTTCATCACGCTACCTCCAGACCACCTAACACCGGTCGGAGGCAGACTCCAACAATTCCTACCTGTCGGGAACGCAATTACCACGGACAGGTGGGTGCGACAAATTATCCAGTATGGCTACTGCCTAGAACTCACTTCTACCCCACCAAACATACCACCCAAACACCGTCCCATGTCCAAAGAACACATCACCCTGCTACAACAAGAGGTTAAATGCATGCTGGAAAAGGGGGCCAGAGAGCCAGTCCCTTTCCAACACCAAGGGACAGGAGTATACTCCTTATACTAACTTATTCCCAAGAAGGACGGTTCCCTCAGACCAATATTGGACCTCAGACCCCTAAATCAATACATACTGTCGGAGCACTTCCATATGATCACACTACAGCAAGTGCTCCCGTTGCTCCAACAAGGAGACTTCCTAGCAACATTGGACCTCAAGGACACGTATTTTCACATACCCATCCACCCAGCTCTCAGAAAATATCTCAGGTTCACAATAGAGGGTCAACACTACCAATTCAAAGTTCTCCCCTTCGGGGTAACCACGGCTCCAAGAGTGTTTACGAAAAGCTTAGCGACAGTAGCTGCACATCTCAGAAGGCAACACATCCATGTGTTTCCGTATCTAGACGATTGGCTAATACAAGCGAAATCGTACCAACAGTGTGTAAGAGACACGTCTCAAACACTTCAGCTGCTACACAGCCTAGGGTTTTCTATAAACTACCCAAAATCGAATCTGCAACCGTCCCACACACAACAATATCTGGGAGCCACTATGATTCCTCAGTGGCAAAGGCATACCCAAACTCAGCGAGGATAGCCAGCATGCAGATGCTCATTCGCAAATTTCTGCCACAACACTCTCTGCCTGCTCGAGTCTTCATGCAGCTCATAGGCTTGATGGCCTCCTGCATATTCATTGTCCCCCATGCCAGACTTCAAATGCGTCCATTGCAAGAATGCCTAGCAAGGCAGTGGAACCAAGCTCAAGGACAACTAAAAGACCTAGTGTTGGTAGACAGTCGCGCTCACAACTCTCTGCAGTGGTGGAACCCAGAAAATCTTTCCAAGGGGCGACTGTTCCAAGAGCCAGTTCCAAAACTAGTACTAACAGCGGATGCATCACTGACAGGCTGGGGAGACCATCTCCTTCAATACACAATACAGGGGCTCTGTACAACCAAACAAAAGAAATAGCATATCAACCAACTAGAGTTGCTAGCGATATTCCTAGCCCTGAAAGCATTCCAAAAATACTTGGACAGCAAGACTGTGTTGATCCGGACGGACAACATGATCACAATGTACTATATCCAAAAAACAGGGAGGAACACACTCTCCACAGCTGTCCCACCTGGCGCAGAGCATATGAAAGTGAGCAATTCCAAAATAAATCTTTCTACTAGCAGAACACCTTCCAGGGAAAGACAATCAGATAGCAGGCCTGCTCAGCAGGCACAGCCAACCACTACATGAATGGGAGATCTACCCCCAAGTTCTCCAGCCATTCTTGAAACAGTGGGGTCACCAAGACATAGACCTGTTTGCCACAAAAGAAAACTCGAAATGGCAGTACTTTGCCGCCAGGTTCCCACATCCGTTGTCACAGGGCAATGCGATATGGATGAACTGGTCAGGCAGATTTGTGTACGCTTTTCCCCAGCACCGCTGATTCCGCTGGTGGCACGCAAAATGCGGCAACAGTCACTCACACTAATCCTAGTTGCTCCCACATGGGCGAGACAGCCGTGGTACACAACGTTCCTGGAGCTTTCAGTAGTTCCTCATCAAAGGCTGTGCCTCGCACCCCATCTTCTAACTCAGAACCATGGAGAAATCAGACACCCAGATGCCAATCAGATGAACCTAGTGATCTGGCTCCTGAAGTCTTAGAATTTGGATACCTTAACTTGCCACCAGACTGCATGAACATCATTAAGGAGGCAAGACGACCAACTACAAGAGCGTGCTATGCAGCTAAATGGAAGAGATTTGTTATTTACTGCAACAATAACCAAATCAACCCATTAGATGCTTCCATACAAAACATTATATGTTACCTACTACATCTTCAAAGATGCAACCTAGCATACTCTTCGATAAGACTACACCTCGCTGCTATAGCAGCATACCTTCAAAACAGGCAACACCTTTAACTGGTTAGAGTACCAGCTATCAAAGCTTTTATGGAGGGTTTTAAAAGGGTGATCCCTCCAAGACACCCTCCTTCCCCAGTCTGGGATCTAAATATAGTACTCACAAGACTTATGGGACCTCCTTTCGAACCTCTACACTCATGCGAACTACAATTCTTAACATGAAAGGTGGCATTCATAATTGCCATTACCTCACTCAGGCGAGTTAGCGAGTTACGAGCACTAACAATTCAAGAACCTTTCATGCAAGTTCATGCTAACAGGGTGGTTCTTCGAACAAACCCTAAGTTTATGCCAAAGGTCGTATCCAATTTCCATATTAATCAATCAATAGAACTGTCAGTGTTCTTTCAAAATCCACAGTCAGTAGCTGAAAGAGCCCTACACACACTAGATGTAAAAAGAGCTCTGCTTTATTATGTGGACAGAACGAAATCGTTTAGAAAGACAAAGCAATTATTTGTTGCTTTTGCACCACAACATAAAGGAAATCCAATATCAAAGTCAGGAATAGCCAGATGGATAGTTAAATGCATTCAAATATGCTACCAAAAGGCAAAACACACTTTAACAGTCCCCCCAAGAGCACACTCTACAAGAAAGATGGGGGCATCCATGGCTTTCCTAGGGAAAATTCCTCTTGAAGACATTTGTAAGGCAGCCACATGGACCACCATACACACTTTCACAAAACACTACTGTGTAGACGTGCAAGCAAAACAGCAAGCTGCTGTAGGCCAGGCTGTCCTCAAAACTCTTTTTCAAACTGCTGCAGCTGGTACAGGTAACCACCGCTAGAGGAGATACTGCTATACAGTCTATGCACAGATATGAATTCAGCAGCCCACATGCCTCGAACGGAATGTGCTACTTACCAGTATGCATCTGTTCTTGGCATGTAGGGCTGCTGACATTCATATCGCCCGCCCTCCTCCCCGGTGCCTGTCGCAGCTGCAGCATTTTCTTTTGCATGGCCATCTATTACTTTCCTATCTCCATCTCTGTCACAATGGCGAAAAACAATCTGAGGATGGAGAAGATGCCTATGCGCACTCTAGTCCAGGGGAGGAGTCACCTATCTCGTGATACTTCGAAGACTCTTCCAGGACAACTAAGTGCAATCATCCGGACCCAACACTAGGCGGCGAGCTATGCACAGATATGAATGTCAGCAGCCCTACATGCCAAGAACAGATGCGTACTGGTAAGTAGCATATTCCTTATGTGTTGAGAGAAACCAAGAGTGGAATCGATATTGATACCAAGGTTTTTAGCCTTTACTACCGGAAGTGGAGTGGGGCCAAGCTCGACAGGCCACCAGTCAGCAGACCACATTGAAGCGTCCTTTCCGAAAATAAGTACCTCAGTCTTATTAGAGTTAAGCTTTAAACAATTAGTATCCATCCAACTGCTGACATCACTCATACAATTTTGAAAATTAAAAGCTGACTCAGAAATATTACTGGAGACAGACCCAATGATCTGTGTGTCGTCAGCGTAAGAAACTAAATTAAAACCATGACTTCTTATTAAGTTAGCAAGGGGGGCTACATAAACATTAAAAAGAGTAGGGCTTAGGGAAGAGCCCTGGGGAACCCCACAAGAAAGTCTAAACTCTTCGGACTTAAACCCTCCTACTTCAACGTACTGACGCCTGCGGGTCAAGAAGGAAATCAGCAGAGCAAGAGCAGTGCCTCCAACACCTACTGCTTGAAGACGATGGGTAAGAAGATCATGATCCACCATGTCGAAGGCGGCCGACAAATCAAGGAGAATCAATACAGCAGTGCCTCCTGAGTCGACCGCCTTTCTAACATCCTCAATGGCAGTAATGAGAGCCACCTCAGTACTGTGAGATGTTCTAAATCCAAATTGAGAGGGATCTAGTTTACGATTTTTCTCAAGATGGAGAGAGAGGTGAAAATTCACGTATTTTTCCAAAGCCTTAGCCGGTAGGGGGAGGCGAGCAATAGGACGATAATTACCTGTCTCTGCTTAATCCAAATAGTTTTTTTAGAAGTGGTAGGATTGAGGTCTGTTTCCAGGCTAAAGGAAACACGCCGTGTTCCACAGCCAAATTCAAAACTGGAGTGAGTTGCTGTGATACCAATTCTGCAACTATGCCAATCACCCTGGGAGGACAGGGATCCAGGGGAGAACCAGATTTTATCGTAGCTAGCAGGTTAAAAGTTTGCTCAGTTGATAGTGAGGGGAACTCGTTAAAAATAGGGCCAGTTTCAGTATAATTAAGGCCTCGAGAGGGAAGGGGCATTAAGATAGTTAAATCTGTGTTGGGTTTTTGTAGATTTGAAAGACCTTGGCTAGAAAAAGTATCAAAGATATCGGATACTTTCTTACGAAATGCTAAAGCCAGTTCATTACAGAACTGCTGGTCTATTGAGTTATCTTCGATAATTGGAGCATTACTTAACTTAAGCACCGTGGCAAAGAGTTCCTTTGAATTATTCTTTGTCTGAATTATCCTTTCCGTGAAATATTCTATTTTAGCGTGTTTAATCAGGACTTTATATTCAATCACACGTTTTTTATAAGATTCTTTGTCACAGTCTTTGTAAAATTTACGCCAGCGCCTCTCCGCTGCACGACAATGTCTTCTAGAAGTTCTGATTTCTTCCAAAAACCAAGGTTCAGTAGGTACTAGTCTCGAATTCTTGCACTTTTTTAGGGGGACTGCTATATGTACCCTGTTTTTTAACCAATCATGAAATTGCAGTGATGCCGATTCAATGTCGTCAGCCCCTAAAGGTAGGGTAGATGTTAAGTGTGAAAGAAGCAACTCCTTGTCCAATTGGTTCCTGGAGTAGCAACTAGGGGCAATCCTGCTCTTATGTCCCCTAAATTCAGTAGGTTGCAAGAGGGTAAAGGATACAGCCTGATGATCAGACCAGTGAAGACTCAAAAGCTCCTGAAATTCAAGCCGGGAAGAGTCAGTAAAAACTGCATCTAATAGGTGACCAGCTAAATGAGTAAACCTGGATCCCTGTTCTAAGGGTGGGCAGCCCTATTTATGAATGACCTGCGGATGTAATGTATGCTTTATGCTGCTGCATGCAGCATACATAGAAAAAAAGAGAGAGTGGGCGGTCCCGCTTGTGGGTAGGGGGGACTGGCTTGCTCACTGTTGTGCATACTGACTGTTTGGTCGGCCCCAGGGTAATAGTAGAGCAAGCCACTCCCCCCCCCCCACCCTCGAGCAGGACCGCCCACCCCCAACCAGGCACTTCTGTTTTCTCGCCGTGCGAGAAGGAAGAAACATAAAATGGTAGTTATTACCATTTATGTTTCTGCCTTCTCGCACGGCAAGAAAGCAGTGGGGCGACGCCTCTTTGCCCCAAAGGGGGAGCCGCGATTGTGTGCCTCCCTTAGAGGCCGGTTACCTTTACACACACACACTACCATTGCAGGCTGCGTGTTTTGGTGCAGAGCAAAGTGAAGAGCCGACACGGCACACATCCTGGTGTGCCAGACATTGTAAGTGCAGTAATGCCATAAAGTGTATATGGTCCGGGAGTTTGTCATTACGAACTCCACAGCACCATGATGGCTTTACTGAAAACTGGGAAGTTTGATATCAAAATTTACAGCACATTAAACCCACACTGATGTCAGTGTGGGATTTAATGAAAAATGCACTCGGAGGGCATCTTGGAGATGCCCCCTGAAAAACGACCTAACTCTAGTGTCCTGAATGAGTGGTTGCTCTCCAGCTACCACCACCAGACACGTTTTTGGACCCCTGGGTCGAGAGCCTGCTGCTCTCAGGGTCTTGAAACAAAGCACATCCTGGGCCGAGGTGCCAAGACTCCTCCCCCAGGATTGGCAGGGTCCAAAACGGGGAAGCTTCAAAGTCTTGCCGCCTTTGTGACCAGTTATTTGCTGCTCCCAGCAACTGGCCCCCACTGGTTCTGACCTCCACTTTGGGTAGGTGAATCAGCTGGAAAACCAAGTTAGAAGGAGAGGTGTGCCCACCTTTGCCAACGCCACCCCTCAGGTGGTGGAGGCGAGGTGAAGCACAACTCTCAGTCCCCGCCATCTTGAAGACTGGAGGACCCAGCCAACCAGAGTGAGGCTTATGCCCTCCGGCTATTGGATGGTGGCATAATAGGGGGTTTAGCCACCCCAAGGAAGGGACCCATTGGTCCCGACCTGTACCTACCTGTAACCCAGAACCTTACCTCCTCAGGCAAGAAAAGAGAAGGACCGAAGAAGACATGCTGAAAGAAGAAGAGGAAGACACCAACTGACTTGGCCCCAGCCCAACCGGCCTGTTCCTACCTCAACCTGCTCCAGCCAAGTCCCGGTGTGTCCAGCAGCCCCCAAGAACCCGGAGGACCTACCCTGCCTCCCCAAACCAGACGTTGTCTTCCGTGAGCACTGGATTTCCTCACCCATAGACTCTGGCTCTGGCCAATTCCGCGATTCTACACCACTCTGCACCTGGTGCCCACGGCCAGAGTTCGAATGGCCCAACACCACAAGGAGGTCTCTCCGGCGATCCTAACTTGGGATCTGCTGATCCCTGACCTACCTCAAGTCTCCAACCGATGCCTGCAGCCCCTTTCTGGAGAATCCCCCGACCACGACCGGACCCGGTAAGACACTACTGCACCTGACGTCCTACTGCCTTGGGTGGCCCAACCGGCGGTGCCCCAGCATCCCTAGACTTCTCCACTTACCTCTCCACCCAATGGTCGCCTCCAGAAAATCTTCATCCCGAGCCTTTGGTGTTTGTTACAATCAGAAAATCCCCATTGAAAACAAAAGGGCCCCAGACGCCAAAACAGCACCCTGCACCCGGCCGCCACTGTGGTGGTACCTTGTGTGCTAAATTGGATCCCCCTTTGCCCTGAGTCTTAAGTCCAGGAGTTTTGCTCCCACAACCTTGTGGCCTGCTCGTTAGCAGCCACCAACCGGAGGCCCACTAACCCGCATTGGATAAAATTGGGACTCAGCACTCTTCACCCGGCCGCGCTAGTGCAGCTGCGGGGGCTTTGAGAGTGCATCCTTGACCCTAGGGGAACCCTGGTTTAACCCCCAGAAAACCGACTCCCAAACTAAGTGCTTACTGTTAATCCGATAACCTGGTTTTCTCCCATAGGACTGCATTGACTGCTTTGTTGTGAAAATTGTTCCAAGTGTGGAGTTGGTTTGTATGAAACCTGAAGAAACTGCATATGTACAAAAACTGATTTACTTACCTTTTATCTAGGAAATGTCCCAATGTGATATCTAGGTACATCACACTGAGTAGAAAAAGTAACTTAAAAAGTAATGTACAAAGTAATCTCAATAGTAACTGAAATGTAATTCCAATTGTTTTATGACCAAGTGACTTACCTGTAACCAATCCAATTGCATTCAACTGCATTCAAACTGTACTTAACTGCATTATTCTGCAACATACTGTTACCCATACCTGTACCAGGCCTGGATTGGTTCTAGAAAATAAAATACAACTAAATAATATTTTTTTTATACAAACCAAATTGGTCTGAGTTTAGTCTTTGAGTGTGTGACATAATTCCTTGTCTGAGTGTGTATAATAAATGCTGAACACTACCCTCTGATAAAGCTTTACTGCTCGCCCACACTACCACAAATAGAGAGTAAAATATTATCTACTTTTACTTTTACCTCTGCCTAGGATCCACTGGACTCTGTGCACACTATACCTTACTTTGGTATAGTATATACAGAGCCAGCTTCCTACAGATTGTAATTCAGCAGAGCTTTATGCATTCTTGACCACATTCTCTCTGGTTTGATTTCCCACACCTCTGTAGCAGTTCTACTTCACCCGCAAGCTGTTAAGCGTTCGGCAGCTGCATCCTCGTCTGAGCCGGCTTTGAAGAAGATAGTTGAGAAAGCTTCCACGCCACCGGTGAGTGACCTTCTTATTGCTTTGGGTCACAATGAATATCAAAGGTTGTGCAGTATTTTTATACAGGCAGTTCACAGGTGTAGGAGGAATATTGAACGATGGGAAAATTGGAGTGCATTCACATTACACCAAGTGAAAGTGATACCAAAGCGATCCCTTTAGATATCCCTATGGATTTTAAGACCAGACTGGCACATTCTAGTGCTGAGGTAGTGGCCTTACAGATGGCCTGAGTTTTCCACAATGATCTGTGTCTTCTCATCTTTTTGTTATGAATTTAGAGGGAAGAAGAGGAGTTGGAGCCAGCCACACGCACATCGCTGAGCAGCACTTGTGCCTCTTGCCACCGGCATGTGCATCTTGTGCAGCGATATCTTGTGGAGGGACGCCTGTACCACCGACAGTGCTTCAGGTGAGTGAATGGGTTCAATGAATAGCAATGCTCCATGTAGGGTGGGTTTGTTTGTATTACGGGCA
Organism: Lissotriton helveticus; assembly: GCF_964261635.1. Taxonomy (NCBI): domain Eukaryota; kingdom Metazoa; phylum Chordata; class Amphibia; order Caudata; family Salamandridae; genus Lissotriton; species Lissotriton helveticus. Next base: position 1,391,019,983 of record NC_136057.1, read on the forward strand.
GTGTTTTAGGTAGGTAGGAGACGTATACTAACAGGAATGGTTTAGGTATGGTAGCATATTGATGAATGATAGCATGGCACTCCTTAAAATAAGGGCCTAGTTATCCAGTGGCCATTGTGGGAGTGAAAGCGGCTTGTTGAGGGACTGTGACCTTGAAAAGACTGACAGAGTTTTCTATTAGCCATAAAGACTGTTAGATAACACACCTGTCCAGTTAGCTTTCTGTCCACTTTGGATATCCTACTTAATATTGTTTACTTTTGCTCATTCTTCTGCATGTGGATTCTTGGCCAAACATGGACAACTGATCAGGTGGAAGAAGCAGGGGTGGCATACACAGTGTGACAATACAATGTAGCTGGGTGTTTTTGTCTTGTAAGTCAAAAACATTCTTTGCTGCTAGAAAGAAGAGTTTGTGCCAAGCAGCTTATAGATTTTTATTTTCTTATTTTTAATGTATTTTTACCACAAAGACGCCACAGTATCTGAGCGATGTACAAGACTGAGGAAAAAACACAGTACATTTTACTAGAAATAATAAAATACTATTCAATGACCAAGAAAAGACAGACATGTTTAAGGCAGTGTTAACCTGAGAAATATATCATTTAAAAAATTTACATTTTTGTTAAAAGAATGGCTAATGCTTATTGGTCATGAATCTCAGTGAGGTGAGGTAACACGTTGCTGATGTGTGTGGTCCAAATTGGAAAAGATTGAACGTCGAGATGGGAAGGGCAATGAATGGGGTAGATGGAGTGTTAAAAACCACACAGGCGGCATATTGAACAATGACCAAAAACAACTTAAACTGAATCACTGGCGCCAGGTGAGAGGAGCACTGCTGTTTGAACTTAATGCAGACAGTTTCTCGTGCCCCTCTGAAGATTAGCATCCTGGGCCTGGCACACCCATGCTAGAAGCCGGACCTGCTTAAGAAAGAGTTCTAAATGTGATCAAGCTCCTAGGCTGGCACTGCTCTTGGGCAACAGAAGATAATATATAGTTTGATACTGTTAGAGACAACTTGACAGTGCCAATAAGCAGTGCTTAATTTGTGCTGGAAGTTACCCGTGGTTGTCCCCAGTACTGATTTAGGTGATCAAGAATGACTTTTCTTCATTAGACTGGTCCAGAGCAAGAGAGAGAAATGTATAAAAGGGCGTAAGAAAGAGAAATATAGGAAATCAGTGACAAGGCCTTGCAAGAGTTGAAGAGGCAGGAAGTGTATGGTGGTGAACGAAAGACATGAGGAGGGATTACGAATAGACAATGTTGGTATTCAGCAATACAGTATCGCAAACATCGGGCTCCCAAAACAATTAAGCACTGCCAGTCGGACAGCATTGTCTTGTGCTCCAATTGGAATCACTGACCTTCAGTAAGAGTGCTTCTTCAGATTTTCTGCAACACAAAAGTTAGTTAGAGCACTATGAGAAAGTGCCTTTTTTTACATGGTTAGCCCCCACTTTTTGCCTGGTCTTGATGTGGCTTCAATTGTAGTGCACAAGGTCCCTACCAATCAGTTCCTCTGTGCCAGTGCTTTTTCCCTAAACACCATGCCCCAGTTGGCCCTTCAGCCCCATGGAAGTCCCTAGTAAAAGGTACCTGGGTACCAAGGGAATTGGGACTGAATAGGGTCCCCCAGGTACCCCTCACCTGGGCCGTGCAGACTGCCACTGTAGCATGCATGGCCTGGTGCAGACAAAATGCAAGTCGACATGGCACACTCCCTGTGTGCCATGCCAGTTAGCACTACCTAAGTCACCCCTTTAGCAGGCCTTACCAGCCCTAAGGCAGGGTGCACTATATCCCAGGTGTGGGCATATCTGCATGAGCAGATACACCCCAACAATTTTGGGGTCTATTACTTCATGTTTTAAGTGCCAGGGAAGCCATGAAGAGTAGATGGGCTGGAAACTCTACAACTCGAGTTCCACAACATCATGATGGCTTCACTGAACACGGGAGTGTTTGGTACCAAACTACTCCTCACAATAAATCAACACTGATGTTGGTGTGACATTTATTTTAACATGTACTCAGATGGCACCTCAAATGTGCCCCCTGAAAACCTACAGACCCTTGTTTGGGCACTGACTGGCTTTAGGCAGCCTGCCACCCACAGACATGTTTCTGGGCCCCTCGGTGGAGAGCCTCTGGTCTCTGGGACCAGAAACAATGCACATCCTGGGCAGAGGTGTCACACCTCCTCCCCCCCCAGGATGGGCCAGTGCTCGAAGGGGATGCTTCAAAGGCCTGCCACTTTTGTAATGCGACCCCCAGCCTCTGCTGCAAGGAGCAGATGGGAGCCCCCACTTTACACTCCCACTTTGGGCGGGAAGACCAGCAGGAAAACTTACAAAAACTTGGAGGTGTGCCCACCTATGCCAACTCCACCCCTCCGGTGGAGGAGGTGAAGCTAAGCACACTTTTCAGTCCCCTCCATCTTGAAGATGAGGGGACTCCTCCAATCAGGGCTAGGTCTATGCCTCCTCCAACAGGAGGGTGGCATAATAGTGGGTGTAGTCACCCCAAGTAAGGAGCCCATTGGCCCTACCTACTACTCCTCTTAAACGCCCCCTACATTTAGGATTTAGGCGGCTCCCCCAGACCTAGAAACTAGATCTGCGAAGGCTTAAGAAGAAAGAAGATACTCATGTAGAGAAGACTGAAGACGACTACCTACGCCTTAGCCCTACCGGACTGTCTCCCGGTTCAACAAACCAGAGACCTGTCTTGCAGCCAGCCACCTCAGAAAACCCTGTGATGACTGCTGCCTTTGAAAAGTACTCGAATCTTCAGAGGACAGCAGCCCTGTCCAGAAGAATCAAACTACAAGGACTCTGGATCCAGGCGGATTGGCGTCTCCTGCCCACTCCGCGCCCCTGATGCCAACGGCCTGAGTCTGAGTGGCTCACCTGTCCAGTGAAGTCTCCCTGCGTTCCTGGCCTCGAATCCAGCATTGGCTGACCTCTCCTGGCCTCCACAACGGCACATGCTGTGTGAATCCAGAGGCTCACCCTGACCGCGATCAGCTCCGGTAAGAAGACTTTGACGTCAAAAGGCACCCTTGTATCCAAAGCCCCTCGCCCTTGGTGAGCTGAACCGACAGTGCCCCTATTACCCCATAGATTTCTTCTTAACTCTGTTGCCGTTGGTCTCCCTCCTGCTATTTCCGGTGCCACACCTGCAGCCTATCTGTCGTTAACAGAATCCTCATTGACTACCACTGGGCACCCAATATCGAAATTGCGCCCTGCATCTGGCCGTCCTTGTGGCACCTGGAAGCTTGTGGTGCATGTTTGGTGCTGCTTTGTGCCCCCTCCCCTGTGCTTGTCCCAACCACCAAAGCTTGGACCCTGCAACCGATTTATTTACCTGCAAGCAGTGTGAATTTGAGCACCCCCATTCTCCATTAAAACGCATTGGGCCAAACTCCGATTTTGACCTCTGCAACCGGCCGCCCCTGTGCTCCTGGTGGTGCCGTTTTGAACTTGTTTATTCAGCAGGACAAGCGCAAAATGATGCTGTTTCTTAGCCATGTACTAATGAGCCCTAACTGCAAGAGACAGGATGTCATCTCTTGATCTTCAGGTGACGTCTGTTGACAGGAAGGATGTGAAGATGGAAAAGGCATCCTGAAAAGCCAGCCTGGATATCAGCACAGTCAGTTTAGAGTTCTCCCAGTTGGGCTGACAACTCTCCCGTGTATCTTTTCGGAATTACTGGTGGTTGTGGGGTGTTTTACTGTGACTATCAGCAGTACATGGAATGACTGCTTCATGAAAGCAGAGTCTCTGACACTGGTTTTGAAACACCTTTGGCAGACGATAACTCTCCACCACTACCCGGGCTTTAACATCAGTGCCCAAAAGTCTCATGTATCTCATTGCAAAGGCTGACTGCTATAGGGGGGTACTGGACATGGCATGCCTTAAGGATTTTCCGCTTTCTTATATGATCATAGATATTCATGATTCTGAGGTTTCTGATTCTGACGTAGATCTCGGTCCCCCAGGTCTTTCAACTGCTCGGCCCCTTAGCCCTCCACATTACCAGGAATGCATAGCTTTAAAGCTCCTTATCCTAGTTTGAACATCCTTGGCCCACTTTCTTTCACTAACCACACTTTTTTCCCAGCAAAGCTTGGAACATTTTATTGGTTCTTCATCCTGAGATCGCATAATCAAGATCCTAAGCATACAGGAATTGGTCATTAAATGCCAAGATACCAATTTTAGTTCTCTCCTTATACCCTGCACTATAGTTCTCGATGGGAAGGCTTAGCAAACCCTTAAGGATTGTACTTTCCACTGGTTCCCAGATGGAAGCTAAATCAAGTGCAAGAACCACTGCCCCATACAGGGCGAGGGAAGGGAATTTCCCATAAAAATAATAATAATAATAATAATAATCCACATTTGTAAAGCTCACAATCACCCGTAAGGGTCTCTAGGCGCTGGGGGCCGTCGGGAAGATTAAGCAAGCTATTGCCCAGAGTCACATGGTGCTTGGCTAATCTGCCGCCGGGGATCGAACCGTGATCCCCAGATTCTGGAGTCAGTCGCCCTAGCCGGGGGGGGGGGGGGGATTGGGGGGGTTAAGTTTTCATGGGGGGTGGCAGTGACAATCCCCATACACTTGGTTGAACTTTACCAGACAACCTGTTTGTAGCAAGGTTCTAGTCCTAAAACTCCTCGTATAGGCATCCTACTTTAGGTTCCTGGTGAAAGTCAGTCCCAGATATTTGTATGAGTCCACCAGGGTGGAGTCAAGGACCCTTTTAAAGTTGGTTACTCTTTTCCCTAAAATACATTATCCTTGTATTCTCTAAATTTCCAGAAAGGTTTGTGCTGTTTGTTTTCTCCCATTCTACTTAGTATTGTTAATTGGATTTTGAACCTCATTTGAGTTTCTAATGCCCCCTTTAAGCTTATACACAATTATCTGATTTGATTCCTTATTCTGAAATCGGTTCTGTTGGTGGTAATTACTTCAGCTTTGAAGAACTTAAGTCTTAATTTTGACCACTCTTTACAGTTTTCTATCCGGATAAGTTGATTTATTTGACCTGTTCCACCTTCTTACCTAAGGTGTTTTCTTTATTTCATATGACTCTGGGCCAGATGTACGACCATTTTTAGCGGCTGCAAACGGGAAATTGGCCCGTTTGCTACCGCTAAGAAGGGTTATGGTTGGTTGGTTGGTTGATAGCTTTATTTCGATATGCAAATATCATAAAAGCATTACAGAATTATAAAAAATAGCACATCGTAGAAAAACTGTACAAGTTAAAATTAAGTCAGTTAAAAAGATTTCTGAATTGTACAACAATAAGTTATTTAAAAGGGTATTAAATTGATATAGACAGTCTTTTTAAGCGAATCAACCATGCCCATTTTAAAAATTTAGACACACCACAGACTATAGGGGGTGATGTGTCAGTTAATAAAATCCGTAGGGCCACAAAATAGTGGCGAGTTCCCAGTTGCCTGCAAAGAGGTTTAAGCCAATATCTTCTTGGGCGGATGTAGTCAGGGCACTCAAAAAAGAAATGAGCCACAGTTTCTGGCCTGGTTGTGCATAGTGAACAATATGATGATACCGGCGCCGGTGTATTCCATCTTGAGATCAAGTCTCCTAAAGGTAAGGTACCTACTCTGAATTTAATATAAAGAGACCGGTCAGCAGGAATTGTAATTAAGTCCAAATAGGGCTCAAAGGCAACAACGTCTTTTATTTTCAAGTAAGCTGCGGTGGAGTTGCAGTGACGTGGGTTGCTGATAAGCTGGGCAGAGACCCACTCCCAATATAGTTTTTTCAGGGTCGCCTTTGGCGGGGCAGATTGTGTAGTCCAGCAAGACCCCAGCCCTAGGTCTCCCAGGACATTTTTAATGTCCCTGAGCCACTTAATCTTATTCAAGCCACACATTCCCATCACCTCTGACAGTCCATCAGCATATGTTTTCAATTCGGGAACTCTCCACAGACGAGCCCATAAGAGGAGTGGCCGGAGGCGAGCCTGGTCCTTAACTGATTTACATCCCGCATCCAGAAGCACCGGGACTGTTGGGGTGCTCATCGGAATGGCCAGGAGGTCCTTCAGGAATTTGTTTTCTGCCTTGGTAAGTACCTCCAGATTACCAAGGTCCCATAGCTCAGCCCCATAGAGATATGCCGTAACAGCTCTTGCTTTGTAGATGTCGATTACAGGAGCTACACATTGCTTAGAAGAATTGCGGTACTCGCTCAACAATGCTCCCCCCACCCTTTTGTGACTAAGGGTCATTTTGTTAATGTGGGGTGACCAGCTCATGACATCACTCATACGGATCCCTAGGTAATCAAATTCTGAGACTCTCTCAAGGGGAACGGAGTTAAGTACTGGAGGGCGACCAAGCTTGCGTGGAGGGTGCATAATCAAATATTTGGTTTTTTCCACGTTTATGACCAACCCTCTTTTTGAGAAAAAGTCCTGAAAGCGGTTTAAAAGCTTCTGGAGGCCCTGTGGAGTTTTTGAGTTGAGGAGGGTGTCGTCCGCAAACAACAGGGTTGGAATCCTCACGCCCCCCAGGGAGGGGGCGTCTGCTGCATCTTCAAGCAGGTGCTCTACCACCCCATTCACATACAGGGAAAATAGTGTGGGAGCTAATACGCAACCCTGTTGGACACCCCTATTAACCGGGATCCTATCGGTCTTTTCCCCATTCTGGCCCCATCGCACCTGGGCATAGTTGTCATTATGTAGTTTGATGAGGAGCAGTAAGATGTAAGGGGGCAGCCCAAGACCCTGCAAAACCCTCCAGAGTTCCTCCCTGGGAACTAGGTCAAAGGCAGTCTTCAGGTCTATAAAGGCCAAGTAAAGACTGCCCTTGCCCAGTTCCACCACCTTCCAGTGTAGAAGCAATAATCTAAACACTTGCTCAATAGTTCCTGTACCGGAACGAAAACCCGCCTGCAGGTCGGACAATATATGGTTTTCATCCACCCAGTGAAGAATCCGCCCCAAAATTGCCTTTCCCGCCACCTTCTGAGTAGAGTCAATGAGGCTTATTGGCCTATAGTTCCCCGGTTGGTCCCGACAGCCTTTTTTAAAAATCGGGACTACCTCTGCCCCTTTCCAGGACTCCGGGACACGGCCTCCGTCTAGAATAGCATTCAGAATAGCAGAGATCAGTGTGCCCCATTCATCCGGATAGGTTCGGAGAAGATCCCCTGGCAACCCATCAGGACCAGCTGCCTTCAATGGTATCAGAGATTTGATCAAATTCGTAACCTCCCGTACAGTAAAGGGGTCAGTGGCTCTATCCAGAACAAATGGGGGAAGGGAAAAATGGGTCATCAAGTGACCCTTCTACAGTTGAATAAAGGGCCTTAAAGTGGTTAAACCACATCTGTGCTGGGATAGTGCAAGTCCTCAAGGTATCATCAGGGCGGTTCCTACTGCCTACCAAGTCCCAAAAGCCTTTAGCATCTCTCCCCCTACTTGCAGCCAGGAGATCTTGCCAAAAGTTATCCTCCCATTCCTTTTTGGCAAGTTTCAGACATTGTGAGTACAGTCTTCTAGCCTCCCTAGTCCTTGATTGGCACTTAGATTTTACTGCTTCCACGAGCAGTGTTTTGGTTGCCCTGCACTTGTGGTTATACCAACCCTGTCTTTTACGTGGACATATCTTCCCACCATTGTGACTGAATGGGACAATAAACAGATTGCTTATGGCCTGGGTTAGACTACAAAACCGGTCGTGCAGCTCCACCGGCCCACCCTCAAGTGAGTCCAAATTGTCTGAAGCTGTGGTTAAGAGCCTGGATATGGTGGACATCTTCTCAACCGAGAGCGTGAGCTTAGCCCACTTCAGCCGTCTACCACAGTTCGAGACAACTGATTCACCGGGAGCAATAGCGCATGTAGGTGAACCCCCTATATTATCAAACCACCCAGGAGACAAGGCAAGGGAGAGCAAGTTGTGATCGCTCTCCACGGAGGGTATGATTTCCATATCCTCCACCGAGCTCCATAGGTGGACGTCAAGCAGGATGTAGTCAATTCTTGACGTATGATTGGGTCTATTATACGTATGGGCTCCCTCTTTATCAGATCTAGTCCTTCCATTGAGGGCCCTCAGGTCAAACTCCATGGTGAGCGAGTTGACCTGGAGTGCCACCTCGGTCCATCTCTTAATTGGGCTAAGCTCTAGAGCCGGTATCCCCCTCCTGTAGTCATCCTCCTCCTGGTCTTGGGTGATTTCTGAGCCAAGAGGCTCAAAGGTGCAGTTGAAGTCACCCGCGACCAGGGTACATAGCTTGTACGGGGACGATCTAAGCAGGCCCTCTAGGAGAGCTATAGTGGGCGATTGTCTGCCTCCTTTTATGCCCCGCGCGTAGATATTAAAAATGTTAAGAATGACTCGACCCCTGGAATTTTTTTAAAGTAATATTAAGGAGATCCGGACAGTTGGTTGGATGCTCCTCTACCCTGCAATTAAGGGAGGGAGATACCCATATAAGGAGGCCTCCCGAGGGGCGCCCCCTGCCCAATTCCGAGTAAACAGCAGGTGTAAAATGGGATGAATAACCCGCCTTGTGCAGGGGCTCCCTACTCCAGGTCTCCTGGAACACGCAAATGGAGTATTCCTCCACAAGAGCATTCCAGTCAGGCAAGGCCAACTTCCTAACCAGTCCAGCCACGTTCCAGCTGAAAACCCTAATGAGTGGGTCCGTCACAGCTGGAGCGCTACTGGACATGGCAGTGCCGACCAACTCGACCTCTGCCAAGGTGGGTTGAACGATAGCAACTTCAGTAGGGACCTGCCCCGCGCCTAGTTCCCGGATAGCCGTTAAGGCTACCTGCTTCCCTGTTGCGGTGGGTGAACCTGTCGATTTTAGGGGTGAGTGGGAGACTCCGTCAGTTTTTAAATCCCCCCGAACCTCCCCAAAAGAATCAGCAAGGCAGTACCCCCTGGGGCCCCAACTCGGCCTCGGCCACGCGGCATGCCGCTGGAGCAGAGGTATTGCAGGATGCCATTGGCTCTCAACGATGTCGTGAAAAGTGGCCCCGGGGATTTGATCAGGACATATCATAGCTGGCCGTGGGTAGAAGTATGTTAAATCGACCACATCAATACCTGGTCCGACCGAAGCCTGCTCGGTTTTGCGAGTCTGTAACCTATTACCGACATGCAAAATAGGGTTTGCAAGTCGCTATTAGGAAGTGGCGTGCCAAGGGCATCTCTTCCTAATAGCAAGTCATACTGGTATGTGCGATTGTTTTGCAACCACAAATTTAGTTGCAAAACAATTGCTGTTACCACCTACTTCAAGTAGGTGGTAAGCTAGTCACAAATAGGAAGGATTCCCCAGGAGAGCCCTTCCCCTTTGTGAATGTATGCAAAAATATTTTTTAAGAGCAGGTAGTGGTCCCATGATGTAGGAAGCTGGGTTTCTGTTGCAGTAACCCCCCCCCCCACACACACACACACGTTTTGCCAGACCACTGATGCACTTTGACTCTGTGTCCCCTGGGTCCCTACCAATCAGGTTCCCAGGGCCTGTGTTCTTTTTCAAAACTGTACATTGTACCCCTAATTGGCACCTCTCTGGCCACATGTCAGTCCCTTGTAAAAGGTACCATGGGTACCAAGGGAAAGCCTCTAAGGCAGGGGTCTCCAACCTTTTCTGTAGTGAGAGCTACTTCTGATCAGCGAAAATCATTGTGAGCTACTAAAGGCCAACCAGCTAGCGCATTTTACAAGTGACCCCCCCTTGACACCCTCGCAATGCAACCAAGCACGGAAGCCATAGTCGTCACAGTACTGCCTGCTAACCGGCTGAATAGTACCTTTTCTCTTTACTCTGACACATCCTGGATTAGAACCTTTCAAATAAAGTTACTGAAATATGACACCAGAATGCGAAACATCTCACATAAGAGCTCTCAGCCTAGCTAGGACTGTGGTATCCAACAATCAGTGCAGGCAGCACCATGGACAACTGATCACTCCTTGACCGCAAAAGGGCAACGCTGTCACACCCATCTGTGATTAGAAGTAATATAAACACATAATACAATATATGGTGTGCTACTGAGTACATGTTCTCGCTCCCAGGGCCCATCACAACTTGATATATGTAACCTTTTCTTAACTGGATTCCACGCACCATAATCACCTCTTTCTCCAATATAAATGTTTTTCATAAAGCACTGCGCTGCTCACTGGAATTAGTTCCATACTATTTGACGGCTTTTGGTACACTGAACGGCCTAGTCAGAGACACCTTGGACCTGTTGCTGATGGCATTGCAACAATCAGATACATCTTATCTGGATTTGTACCTCTCCATACCTTTGTGTTCCCGGGTGTTGGTCCGACCCTGGCGCACCTCACTCCTCCCGCTCTATATAACGTTTGCATTTGAACTGGCATCTCTGATAACCTCTCGGGGGCATGTAGGTATTGAACCAAATACATCCCTCGTGGAATATTGTAGCAGAGCTGTAAGACAGCTGTCTGCAGTACTCTTAATGAAGCACTGAACCTGCACCTTAGTTCACCGCTAAGAGCTGAGCTGAAGTTACTCTTCCAATACTTTTCCATTTATGCTATGTTCGAGGCATATGGGCTGCAGATGGTACATTTATGAATAGATCGCCATCTGGTGTTGGGCTCGGATGATTGCACTTTGTTTTTCTTCTGGAGAAGTCTTTGTCGTCATAGGTGACTCCTCCTCTCGGTGTTAGTGCGCATGGGCATCGGCTCCATCCTTAGATTGTTTTTTTCCGCCATCGGGTTCGGATGAGGATCGAAGCGCTCCGGACCGACTTCAACAAAGAAGGTTATAACCGGCGCGTATTCCTTTCCAAATCGACGGTATCGTTATCGAACGCGACTTCACTCCATACCGACGCGGTTCGAAGGACGACGACTACGAGAAACTCGACGTAGTCCAGCCCGGGGTCCATGGAAAGGACTCCATTCAAAAAATGTCCAACGTGTGGTGCTAAGTTCCCACACAAGGACCTACACGAGGTGTGCAACCTCTGCTTGTCCCCTGAACACGAATCCAGGGACTGTGAGGCCTGTGCAGCGTTCTCGTCAAAATCGACGATTAGAAACCGTCGAGCCCGAAGACACGAGGTATCGAGAATGCAGTCACAAGCAATCCCGGAGCTGTTCGAGGACCAGCACCCAGAAGAGGAAGAAGAAGAGGCCGACGAGGCGGGGTCAGAAGCGGACGAGTCCGACGTCGAGGAAATCGACGTCCAACAAACCGTGAGTGACGACGTCCCTTTACCGAAAAACAGACCCCGCACGGTGTCGACCCCGCCCTCGAGCCCGGTCAGACAACCGAAAAAAGTTTCCAACGCCCCGCCTTCGAGCCCGGCAACGAAACAGAAACCGAAACACTCGGTCCCACATCATAGTGGTTCCGGTTCCGATAAACCGACCACATCGACACCGAAGCACCAGGTCAAGGAAAGCTCGAAGTCGAAGCAGTCCATGTCGACACCGAAGCACGCTTCGGCGCCGAAAACACCCCCGACACCGGGGACATCTTCGATACCGAAGAAGTCGGATCCGAACAAAACTTCGGCACCGAAAATACAAATGGACAGTTCAAAGAAAAAACACCTTTCGGAACCGAAAACTGCGGTACCGACACAGGAACACGGAACGGATCCTAAACAAAAGACTTTGTTTATTGACCCAAAGACTGGCAAGGTAGCCACAGAACTACCTAAAAAGAGGAAACATGAACATTTGGACGACAAGGCTCATCCAAAGAAGAGAACAATGGGGACGAATACAACTCCTCCCCCTTCTCCCAAACCTCACACACCATCTTCACCTCTTCCTCACAATAGGCCAGATATCCCTCCCACACGTCCATCTACACCTACAACAGATGGAGAGAGTGACACAGGGGAGGGGGGACACCCTGGGGATGATGAGGACACAATCCCAGAGGAGGCAGACCCATGGGAGGAGTATATTGTGGGATCAGGTAATGATACCGACCTTGAGTCATATCCCTCAAAACCTTCACCTCCTGATGACAATACTGGGTTTGCACAACTCATTACTAGAGCAGCAACATTTCATAAGGTAGACCTACATACAGAACCTCTAGTACAGGACTTCTTATTAGAAACACTACCTACTGCACAAAGAACATCAGGAACACTACCAATGCTAAAGGGCCTTCTCAGTCATACATCAGAGATATTCAAAGACCCAGTGAGGGCTAGGGTATTGAACCCAAGAATTGATAAAAAATATAGGGCAGCTCCAAAAGACCCAATATACATTAAGGGACAAATTCCTCTAGACTCACTAGTGGTCACAAACGCTCGCAAGAGAGCAAACTCTTTATCTACAGGAGAAGCTCCACCTCCTGACAAAGAGTCCAAACTAATAGATGCCTCTGGCAAGAGAGTAGCATCTCAAGCGGCAAACAGTTGGCGCATAGCTAATACGCAAGCACTACTTGCAAGGTATGACAGAGCGCATTATGATGAGTTAGAAACACTCATCAAACATCTCCCTAAAGAACATCAAAAGAAAGCAGATCAACTTATACAAGAAGGGAAGTTAATTACTAACACTTCAATAAAGTGCGCCCTAGACGCGGCAGAAACTGCGGCAAGGTCGACAAACACAAGCATCATGTTAAGGAGACATGCATGGCTCAGAGTATCAGGGTTCAAACAAGAGGTACAAACATCGTTACTGAACCAACCTTTTGATGGGAAAACACTTTTCGGCACATGGACAGATGAGGCCCTAGAAAAGATGAAAAAGGATACAGAAACGGCTAAATCAATGGGAGCATTGCAACAGCCGACACAAAGAGGTTCCTTTCGTAGATCCACCTATAGAGGAGGATCCAAAAGTACAGGCACAAACCAACAGCAAACCTCTTTTACACCTACATCACCCAGAGGTAATTCTAGAGGTGGATACAGGGGTAACAACAACAAGGGTAGAGGTCGTGGAAACAACAACAACCGCAACTCTCCAACCCCAAAACAGTGACTTCATAGAGCTTCCCCCAGACCATATAACACCGGTAGGGGGACGCCTATCACAGTTCCTACCTGTCTGGGAAAACATCACATCAGACAAGTGGGTAAGACAAATTATCCAACATGGTTATTGCCTAGAACTCACAGCTACCCCACCAAACATCCCCCCCAAACAGCGTCCAATGAAACAAGATCACCTGACACTATTAAAACAGGAAGTAATATCACTGCTAGGAAAGCATGCCATAGAGAAGGTTCCACAGCACCAACAGGGAACAGGAGTATACTCCCTATACTTCCTAATCCCCAAAAAGGACGGGTCTCTAAGGCCAATACTGGACCTAAGACCTCTCAACGCATACATAAATTCGGAACATTTCCACATGGTCACGCTCCAACAAGTACTTCCTTTACTGAAGAAAGGGGACTTTCTTTCTACACTGGATCTAAAAGACGCTTACTTTCATATCCCTATTCACAAAGCCCACAGGAAATACCTCAGGTTTGTGGTAGAAGGACAACATTATCAGTTCAAAGTCCTTCCATTTGGTGTCACGACGGCACCAAGGGTGTTCACAAAATGCCTGGCAGTGGTAGCAGCTCACCTAAGAAGACAACAAATTCATGTCTTCCCATACTTGGACGACTGGCTAATAAAAGCCAGGTCGCAAGAGGAGTGTCTGCAACACACACAAAAGACAATTCAGCTACTACACCAGCTAGGGTTCACGGTGAACTACACAAAGTCACACCTACAACCAAACAAGGTTCAACAATATCTGGGGGCTACTATAGACACAGAAAAAGCCAAAGTGTACCCCAACCCAGTCAGGGTCCAAGCAATGCTTACAATCATTCAGAGATTTCAGCCACAACACTCACTAACAGCAAGAGTGTTCATGCAGCTATTAGGCATGATGTCATCCTGCATACTGCTAATACCATATGCAAAACTACAAATGCGTCCGCTACAAGAAGGCTTAGCGACACAGTGGAATCAGGCTCAAGGGCAGATTACGGATCTGGTGTTGGTAGACGACCGCACACACCGCTCTCTGAAGTGGTGGAACAGAACAAACATTACCAAGGGGCGGTCGTTCCTAGAGCCAATTCCACAGGTGACAATAACAGCAGACGCATCGCTCACCGGATGGGGAGCACATATGGACAAGTACACAGTACAAGGAAGGTGGAGTGTGCAGGAAAGAACACTACACATCAACTACCTAGAACTACTGGCAGTGTTTCTAGCATTGAAAGCCTTTCAAATACATGTTATCCACAAAGCAGTCCTGATCAGAACAGACAACATGACAGCAATGTATTATATTCAAAAACAGGGGGGGACGCACTCTCTCCAATTATCCAGACTAGCGCAGGAAATTTGGAGATGGGCCATTCCTCAAAACATCTATCTGTTAGCCGAACACCTACCAGGAGTTCAAAACCAGATAGCAGACATCTTAAGCAGACAGTCGGAACAAATACACGAATGGGAACTGCACCAACAAATACTGCAGCCATTCTTCCAAAGATGGGGAAAACCAGAGATAGACCTATTTGCCACTCATCAGAACGCAAAATGCCAAAGCTTCGCGTCCAGGTACCCACATCACCTGTCGCAGGGCAATGCGTTATGGATAAATTGGTCCAACAAATTTGCATACGCTTTTCCCCCTCTCCCACTAATCCCATTAGTGGTCAGGAAACTGCAACAACATTCAATGACCATGATACTAGTAGCACCCACGTGGGCAAGACAGCCGTGGTTCACCACGCTCTTGCAACTCTCACAAGTGCCACATCAAAAGCTACGAATTCTACCCATGCACCTTACACAGAACCATGGAGAAATAATGCACCCAGATCCAACTCAGTTGAACTTAGCGATCTGGCTCCTGAAATCCTAGAATTTGGGTACTTAGATCTCCCCCCAAATTGCATGGAAATAATTAAACAAGCGAGACGTCCAACCACCAGAGCATGCTATGCAGCTAAGTGGAAGAGGTTTGCTATACACTGTACTAATAACAATATCAACCCTCTAGACGTATCAACAAGGGAGATTATTTGCTACTTATTACACTTACAGCAATGTAATCTAGCGTACACATCTATCAGAGTACATCTAGCAGCTATAGCAGCATACCTGCAAAACAGGCAGCGCACATCACTGTTCAGAGTACCAGCGATAAAAGCATTCATGGAAGGTCTTAAAAGAGTCATTCCACCAAGATTACCACCTTCCCCAGTCTGGAACCTCAACGTAGTACTCACCAGACTAATGGGGCCACCCTTCGAACCTATGCATAGGTGCGAAATACAATTCCTTACATGGAAGGTGGCATTCCTTATAGCTATTACCTCACTCAGAAGAGTAAGCGAATTACAGGCATTAACAATACAAGAACCATTCCTACAGTTACACCAGAATAAAGTGGTTCTTAGAACAAACCCAAAGTTCTTGCCTAAGGTAATTTCAGCATTCCACATCAATCAGCCAGTGGAATTACCAGTCTTCTTTCCAAAGCCACAGACGGTGACAGAAAGGGCTCTACATACACTAGATGTTAAAAGAGCCATTTTGTACTACATAGAAAGAACACAAGACTTTAGGAAAACTAAACAACTATTTGTAGCATTTTCCCCAACACATAAGGGCAATCCTATCTCTAAAGCAGGCATCGCAAGATGGATTGTAAGATGTATACAAATATGTTACATTAAAGCAAAGAGAACATTAACTGTTCCTCCTAGAGCTCATTCCACAAGAAAACTAGGAGCATCTATGGCATTCTTAGGGAACATTCCCCTAGATGACATATGTAGAGCAGCAACTTGGTCTACACCACATACATTCACAAAGCACTACTGTGTTGATGTACAGGCTGCACAACAAGCCAGAGTGGGCCAAGCTGTATTAAAAACTCTATTTCAGACAGTTGCGACAGACACTGGTGACCACCGCTAGGGAGGTAACTGCTGTACAATCTATTCATAAATGTACCATCTGCAGCCCATATGCCTCGAACGGAATATGCTACTTACCAGTATGCATCTGTTCTTGGCATAGAGGGCTGCAGAGTGGTACATGCCCTCCCTGCCTCCCCGGAAACCTGTGTCTGTCCCAACATTATCTTATTTAGATACATTTACATGGGCATATCTTTATGTACTATACTACACTACTCCATCTAACCCTACTATGGCAAAACAATCTAAGGATGGAGCCGATGCCCATGCGCACTAACACCGAGAGGAGGAGTCACCTATGACGACAAAGACTTCTCCAGAAGAAAAACAAAGTGCAATCATCCGAGCCCAACACCAGATGGCGATCTATTCATAAATGTACCACTCTGCAGCCCTCTATGCCAAGAACAGATGCATACTGGTAAGTAGCATATTCCTTCTGTCCCCTGCTGATGGAGAAATCCAGCCGGTTTTTAGTCATCCGAGGTATTCGGTAACGTAAACCCAGCCGAGCTCCAGCTGTCTCTAGGCACCAGCATTCACACCACAAGAAGCTGCCTCGAACCAATGCATAATTGTCTCCTCAAATAAGAAAATGTAAATTTCTGTTGCTCGGTCTGAATTTTAACAGACTTTATTATGAGTGTAAGAATCACGGGTAGGAGACATCAAACAGGGAAAA
The DNA here is from genome assembly GCF_964261635.1 of Lissotriton helveticus. Taxonomy (NCBI): domain Eukaryota; kingdom Metazoa; phylum Chordata; class Amphibia; order Caudata; family Salamandridae; genus Lissotriton; species Lissotriton helveticus. The sequence goes on from NC_136057.1 coordinate 1,391,036,665, forward strand.
TTAACCTTTCAGTCCAGGCAGATTGCTCTTGTTGTTTTTTCCCTTGCTGCCCCTCCAGCCGCCCCTACTCGCAACTAACAAACTAAGACACCGCAACTTTTTGAGGCCAGGACTTACCAATTGATCTGCTCCTCCGCACGCAAATCAGAGACGTGGTGCTGGACTTGAAAAGGTAGGCCACTTACACGCTACCAAACTTTCCGGTCCCTTCCAGCACACGTTGCGCAGGTTGAAAGCGCGGTGACAGACTGCGAAAGGCAGGTGAGGCAGAGATCACACAGATTACAAACTACGTCATACTCTTCAGCTCACTTCATTTCAGCCTATTAGAGCAGCTGATTTTGGTGAGGGCAGGCAACGGCTATTAAAAAAAAGCCGAAAACGTAAAATGACCAAAATGGGCTACAAAACTAGGATGCTGGAGCGAGCTACTCATAGGACCTCGGCGAGCTACCAGTAGCTCGCGATCGACGGGTGGGAGACCCCTGCTCTAAGGGCTGCAGCACTTATTGTGCCACCCTTAGAGGTCCTGTACCTTTACATACACACACCGCCATTGCAGGCTGTGTGTGTTGGTGCAGAAAAAGTGAAGTCTTGACATGGCACACACCCCTGTGTGCCATGTCTACAACCCACTGCCCTGGCATAGGTCAGCCACTACTCTAGCTGGGTGCACTATACTAGTGGTGAAGATACAGGTGCATGAGCCCTGTACCCCTACAGTGTCTAGACCAATTCTTAGACATTGTAAGTGCAGTAATACCATTAAGAGTATATGGTGCTGGGAGTTTGTCATTAGGAACTCCATGGCACCATAATGGCTTTACTGAAAGCTGGGAAGTCTGGTATCAAACTTCTCAGCACATTAAATCCACACTGATGCCAATGTGGGATTTAATGACATTTTTTGTCTCAGAGGGCATCTTGGAGATGCCTCCTGAAAAACGGCCAGCCTCTGATGGGTTCCCTGACACCAGCCTGCCACCACGAGACATGTTTCTGGACCCCTAGAGTAGGAGCCTTCGCTCCCTGAGTCAGAAACGAAGCCTTTCCTGAATGGAGGTGTTCACACCTCCCCCAGGCCAGAAAAGAGCTATCTGTGGCAGGGGTGCTTCAAAGGCCTTGCTGCCTTTGTAATGCAACCACCAGTCTCTCCTGCTATCAGGAGCAGGCCCCCTTCCTGTCTCCCTTCCTTTTCGGCGGGAAGACATGTGGGAAAAATTAGCCAGCGCAGAAGGTGTGCCCATCTCTGCCAACCCCACCCCTCAGGTGGGGGAGGCAAGGTGAAGCCCACTCTTCAGTGCCTGCCATCTTGCAGATGGCAGGCTCCCCCCAATTAGGATTAGGGATTGTGCCCACCCCCTAGGTAGAGTGAGCACACCAAGGGTGTAGTCACCCTAAGGTCAGCTGCCCATTGGCTACTGACCTCGAGAACCGTAAAATGCCCCCTAAATACAGTATTTAGGGGGCAGCCCTGAACCAAGAAGACAGATTCCCGCAACCCACAAAGAAGAAGGACGAAAGAAGACGCCCAACAAAGGAGATTGCACGGAAGAACTGACTTGGCCCCAGCCCTACCAGCCCGTCTTCAGTTTCCAGAGTTCCTGCGCCAAAAGTCACAGTGTCCTGCAGCTAGCGACCTCCAGAAGCGTGGGAGGACCGACTGCCTTAAAAAAAGACCGAATCTCCTGTGAGCAGACTCTGAGCTTGCTGAGTACAAAGAAACCTGATGTCTGGAACCACCACTGCACCCGCCGTCTATGGCCCGAGTTCGAGTGACTCACCGGTCCTAGCGAGGTCCCTCAGCGCTCCAGAGTCTGGGTCCAACGTGGGTTGACCCCTCCAGGATTCCCTGACATCGCCTGCAGCCTCTACACGGAGATCCCCCCCTGCACGCAGACCCCCCAACCGTGAGTGGGCTGGTGAGGTGAAATCCAACCTCAAAAGACCTGGAGAAGAGAACCCGAGGTGCACCTACTTCCCGAGCCCTCCAACTTACCTGCCCAGCTGTTGGTTCCTCCCGGAAGTCTTCCTGGACCGAGCATGCAGCCAAAATCCAAAACCAGCAACTCATTGAAAACAGGGCACCTGACGCCAAAACAGCACCGTGCATCAAGCTGCTCCTGCACTGCTGCGGGTGCACCTTGTGTGCTAACTCTGATCCCCTTTGCCCTGAGCCCAACACTAGAAGCTTTGCTCCCACAACCTTGTGGCCTGCCCGTGAGCTGCCACAAACCAGAGGCCCCTATCCCCCATTGGATAACATTGTGCCTCAGCACTCAGCACTCAGCACCCGGCTGCCCTAGTGAAGCCGAGGGTGCTTTGATAGTGTATCCTTGATCCTAGGGGAACCCTGTTTTTAACCCCAGGACACCAACTCCCACAAACTTCTACTTACCTGTAAACCGATAACTCGATTTCCTTCCATAGGATTGCATTGACTGCTTTTCATGTCTTGAAAATTGTGGAGTTGGTTTTGTATGAGAACTTGAAAAACTGCAAATATATAAAATTTGCTTTACTTACCTTTTCTCTAGGAAATGTCCCAGTGTGATATCTAGGCATATCACACTGAGTAGAAAAAGTAATCTATAAAGTAATCAAAAGTAATCTAACTGTAATTTCCACTGTATTGGTAAGATTTAGAAACCTGTAACAAAGACATTTTCATTCAGCTTGCTTGTATTGTTCAACCTGCCTTGAAAAGTACCATTTACACTTACCTGTACCAGGCTTGCTTGGTTCTAGAAAATAAATATAAATAAATACATTTTGCATACAAACAAATTGTTCTGAGATAAGTCTTTGAGTGTGTGATATAATTTCCTGCCTTAGTGTGTACAACAAATGCTTAACACTGCCCTCTGATAAAGCCTTACTGCTCGCCCACACGACCACAAATACTTTTGCCTCTGCCTACGTTTGGTGTTCCACTGTACTCGGTGCACACTATACCTCATTTTGGTATAGTAAATACAGAGCCAGCTTCCTACACATGGACAATTGCCTGTCCTTAAAAAAATCTTTCATTTTCTCTTTTAAGTGCATCATGCTGCATTTGAATTTTTTTTTGCTTTATTTAAAAAGCAAACACAGACATGGCGGTCTGCTATCCCCAGCAGGCCACCATCCCTGTTTAAATTGTGCCCTACCTACCTCATTAATATTAATGAGGTAGGACTTAAGCGACCCATTAGGAATCGCAAACCTTGTCTGAGACACTGTTGTAAATTCCATTTTGTGAGTCGCGAGTCGCAAAACACCGCGACTTGCAAAATGGAATGCTCTTACATCTATCCCTCAGTCTATTTCTCTTCAATCGTGCTTCCATCCTCCATAACCTTTATTGATTGGACCTTTGAGCCTAGGATGTCTCACTACAAAGACCACACTCGTAGGGACAGTGTGGATGATCAGCTCTTCTTGGGTTTGTTGGATCTAAGCAGGGCAAGGCGGTGACCAAATATCCCACTGCATGCTAATTCATCCTCTCTATCGATAGCTGCTATCCCTTAGCCGTGAAAGACCCTCTCTAAGGCATTCATACCCATGGCTGCCTACACAGCTCTATTGAAGCATCCTGATTGCCGGCATCAGCTCCTCATGTCTCAGCCAAGCTATGGCAGGTACTATGTCGAGCTGTGCTGCATGACTTGCTTGGTTAAGAAGCACTACTTCATCTCAGTTCCCAGAGAGAAACTGTTTTGGGATTCACTCACAAGGTGAGGAATCTGTGGGAGATAGAACTATGAGAATAAACGGTACTTACCTTCGGTAACAAATCTTATGGTGGATTCATAATCTAACCACATACTCCTCTCTGCCTTCCTCCCTCCCGTCAGGGTGTCATTGTTCTCTTTGTTCCTCTCTGTTTGTCTGGGTTCCTGGTTGCACAGAATGTATTCATGGTGAATTCATATACAGAGGTGCAGTTGCAGCTTAAGCCACATGTTGCTCACCATGCGGCATTGGAGAGCCATGGCTGAAGAAAGCTTTTCTAGACCAGTCTGAGGAATGGCTAGATAATTCACATGGTGAAGAATCTCCAAGAAGATCATGTATTCTCCAGAAATATTGTTACAGAAAGGAGGTTACTTTTTTATCTTGGTCTTCGGAAGGCTTAATTGTAATTCTTAAGGGCCTTAAAACAACTCCCCAAGAATGTGGAGGCTCTTATGTCCTGCTCGGTGTGAGCCGTCTACAAGCCATGAAACCCCACTGCCTCTCGTCCAGTTCAAACCTGGCCATTCCAGATGAGGACACTTTGTAACCACGAAAGCGACTCTGTTTTTATGTCAAACGCAAAAGCCAGGAGTATCACCTGTATTTGATTAGTTATAATCACAGTTACTTTTGAACACTTCATTGTCTTGTTCGGAGAATTTTATTCCACAATGATGCTAGCAGACGTTTTGTTTTCTAAAGAAGTCCCCTTGTTTTGCAGCGAGGTATTTAAATGTCAGGGCAATCTGTGGTAAAAATAGCAAAAGCCGTGTGTACTGAAGAAGTACAGAAAGTCAGGGTTGAGGAATCCTGTCTTGTTATGGGGCGGGGTAACCAACTACTTGTAAAGGGACACTTTTGAGCGCTCTCACGGTGTGACCGAATGTTGCCGTTAGTCTCTTGGCATTGTTGCTTGAGATAAGAAGGGGAAACATTCGTTCAAATAGAGAGGTGCGTGAGTGGCATATGATAAACCATAAGCTGTGTTTCAGGTAGGGTGAGGGAAGTTTTAACCAGCAGGGCTAAAGGTGACAGAAGGAATATTACTCCTCTGGTTTTGCAGCAGCTTGGGGCGAGAGGTAGTTCGCTGCCCTTCGATGTTACAGGTAAGGGCATGGGGTAGGCTGCCTGGGAAGTGCTTCCCTTCACTGTAAAGTTATGAATGAACAATTGTGCAGATTCTCTGTATGTCACAGCATTGGCAGTTCTTAAGATGGAGAAGGTTAGATCTTCGGCTGAGCTAAAGGTAACCGAATGAGTGCGTTATGCCACTGAATTTACGACTACTAAGAAAGTGGGACACACTGCCTAGCCATTCTTCAGATGCCGGGCTGACAGCTTACATTACCAAGAGACTGCTTATCCTAGGAGCAGAGGGGGGGTCATGCTTCTAGTTGCGCAAGTGAGAGGATGCTTATCTGGTTGCTTGACACATGGCTGTGGGCAGAACCGTGAATGCAATTTTTATATTTAGCAGATTTTTCAAGTTCCCATGATAACGACTTTCTGTTGTTGTGTATTTGGTGGATTTACACTTATGTGAATCTGCTGTACTGTGAAACCCATCTTTTGTTTTCTTGCCCCATAGGTGCAAAGACTGCTGTGGCACGCTCTTACCGGGATCCTACATGCCTGGGCCAGAAAATGGCACTTTTGTCTGCACTCATCATCGAGGCCGTGGCAGTACAATGCCTCCAAATGTTCTTGTCAGTCACCAGGATGATAGTGCAACTAGTGGAGAACAGGACAGTGGTGATGAGCGAGGGAAGGAGGGCCAAGAGGACTGTGTAGCCACACCCAAAGAAGTCTCGGGAAGCATGCCTGTACCGCCAGGGGCCAGCATGGACTGCAAGAGTGATGTCAATGAGGCTCCCAGTCTTGCTGCAACCGCACTAAGCGCCAATGCGTGGGTGAAGTTGAAAGAGCAGGATGACAATGCACTTGAAGTGGAGCATAGCACTCCTACAGATGTATCTGATGTGCCACACCTGACACAGAATGTCAATGAAACAGGACTAGCAAAGCCACGCCCCCAAATTCCTTCTAAGCCAGCTCTCCCCATCAAGCCAGCTGCTCTTCAGGAACATTCAGCCACCATCTCTTCAAAAATCGATTCTGGAGGATCTTCCCTCCCCATGAAGCTTCAGCACCACAATGGCGTTTCCCAGAGCACTGATTGTTCTGATCCTTGCATTCCTATAAGCTTTCAGAATCAGAGTGGCACCTCTCATCTAAGCAATGATAGTGCAGAGGTCACCTTGCCTGTCAGCCCTCAGAATTTGACAGTTGGTGCCTCTCTGAGTAGTGATAACACAGAGATCCCTGCTCTGACAACCCCTGAGAATTCGGTGTGTGCCTCATCCTGTGGCAAATACGATGTTGAACTGCCACAAGTGCTTGAGGCTCATTGCAGGTCAGGAGACCAAGACAACCGCCCCATTCCTGCTGCCAGGCGGCCCGTGGGTACTGTGGCAACACCTCAGACCATTCCAGTTCCAAAGCCACGATCCACTCAGCCTGGAGATGCTGCGACTGAGTCGATGCCCTCTGCCTCCACACAAGTCACGAACGGTAAGGAGATAGTGGAGGGCCTTTCATAGTCATAGGCAGTTAGTTGTGCTGGTCTCTAGAGGTTCTGGTGTAGGCCCAAACTTTATCCAAAGTTCAAGATTTCAGCACTTGATCCTGCTTGTAATGTGACCTTCAGTGTCCTGTGAGTAACAGCTCACCCAAAACTGCTCTGTGTCCTGGGTTGCTTGTGTTACAAAGCATCTGAGGAAACAAGACCCCAAAATCCTCCCTAGCAGTTGAAGTAGCTACACTATAAAATGATGTTCTGGTTCAGAGTCCTTTGAAGCAGCCATTACCCCCAACAATGCCTCAGCACTCCAAATGTATCCAGTGTTTTTTTGTGGTGGTCACTGTATTCCCCAATTACCTCCAGTCTTTCTCCTTAAGATTGAGTTCCGAAGCCCACACCTCTCAAGGCCCAGGGTTCACAGGAATGGGATTTTAAGGATTAAGGGCAAAGTTGCATGTTTTCCCAAGTGAGACCTGCCAGACTACAAACCAATGGATGCAACAGGAAATTTCTGAAAACCAAATTACATGGTTCTCATTCCTTTGAAAGTTTTAGGCCTATTTCCACATCAAATATTGTTGCACCACTGGTGATCTAATTGGGGTGCAATTACCTTCAGTGCTGTTCCTCTAAGATAGCTGGTTATGCACATGTTACTCTGTGGGTTGGAATTATTGCCACCATTTCTTCTGCAGTCAGGTGCAGGTCCCTCAAATCTGATTCCTTTTTTACAGTCAGTTGCATGTCCCTAAAATCTGCTGCCTTTTTTTATGTTCTGCTGTGGTGTCACTGCTGCCAGACTTTACTGTCTTATTGTGTGCTAGCACATTGCAGAAAGTTTGTGTTGACATTTTGCCTTTTCACCTCCCAATGAAGGAGTTCAGCCGGAGTCTGATCCACCGGTCCCGAAGCCAAGGTCAAGGCCCATGTCATCAGAGAGGTACTTACGTTTGTTCTAATTTTATGACTGTGGGATGTGTGAGATTTCTGATAAGATTACTGGTTGTTTTTTTAGCACAGGTGATGCAAAGGTTTTTAACTAAGATATCTGACTGGGTATACACGCCTGTGAATCTTTGAAAGATTCCAAATGTGGTAAGACCAACGGACTCACTGGTGTACTTGTGTTTTTGGTGTAGGTTGGTGTAATCACCTGAGTATGAATAACGAATTATCAAATAAGAACAAGCATTTTCCTCTGCCGGTGGAAAGCGTCCCCAGCCTGCACTCTTCAATAAAGTTTTATACATTCAAACTGTAATCCAATGGTAGTTCAAAACCTTCATTTATTTTCTCTTATTTTCCTATTCATCGTTGTGATGTTTTTTCACATCGCAACTTTTCAATTCCTTGGTTCATTCAATGATGAGCCCAATTAATTTCGGGCTGTGCCCTCCATCAGGGGATTATTCCTACAAGCTTAATGTCATGTGTTCATAGAAGAGGCTAAATATGCTACAAACATACCTGAACTAGTCATGCAATATTGTCGTTCATGGTACAGGAGCTAGGGATGATGCAGTTGTCAGATGGTGGTTTGTCATCAGAAGGTGGCAATGCACACTTTTCAAGGGGTAAATGACTTCTTCATAGAAACCACCGCAAGGACTGAATGTACAGTTCAGTTTCTGAAAATGCTCAAAACCGCTTTGGAGAACTTTAAAGCTCCTGTTATAGGAAAGATAGTTACGCCTAGGGTAGAGAGTACGTTTAAGGTGACTCTCAAAGACCCTCTACATTAGAGGGCAAATGCTCCCTGATTCTCTTGTCGCCCATAAGGTAAGAAACCAGGCAGCTGCTCAGTCAACTGGGGACATCGCTCCTACACCCACCTGGATAATTTAAGCTCGCTGCGAGGATAAGGGACAAAGTAGGGACAACTACCTTGTGGCGAATATTCATCTCAGTAGCTTTGTTCTCAAGATACAGCAGGTATCACTGGACAGAAGTGGAGAACATAAACACACTCCTGAGACCTGTAGGCAGGGGGGGTGAGAAACGAGTCACAGACAGCAAAAGCTTTTCCAACACGGACAATAGAGGTGCCTCTGATTAGGCAGGCACTGCACCTTGCAGTTAGCACCAGTATTCTTTGAGGGAATACATGGCTCTATGTTTAAAGCTTTAAACCTGAGATAAAACGACATCTTCTTAACACTGTCTGCGGAGTTTGTTGCATCTGTTACCACAGCAACATGTTTCCAGACCCATCATTTCTAATTACCAAAGAAAGACTAAAAAGTTTATATACGTTAGGGCATGCATCCTCTCTTAAACCAGTTTTTGTATTCAGAACCTTCCAACTTGCCAACTGACCCATCAGAATCTTTGTAGACATTTTCTACCCCCCCTGTCCTTTCCCCTTTATCCAGTATTAAAACTTGTTCTTTGTTGTAGGATCAAAGACAATGTAAAGATTCCCTTGATCATGCCAAACTAAAACCAATGGTTCTTTGTAGCTATATATAGCTTTCCTAATGACTTCTGTTTTTGAATCTGAATACTAACATTCTATACCATTCTTTCTTTCCTTTTTTTTATTTGGTGGTATATGGCCTTAAAAGATAGAAGCAACAAAGAGCAATTAAATGGTTGTAAAGCAAATAACTCCATCAACCTCAACATAATTTAAATAGATAAATGGTCCAGGAACGATAAAGCATAATAGCGACTGCTCAACAAAGTAAAACTACAGCACATAAGACCTTTAAAACAATACGCTTATCTGCATATAAAGTGCATGGTGCATCTATAGAATATGAACTAATCAAGTACAGTATATATCTAAAATCAGAATACAAACATTTTAAAATAGGCAGTACTATTCATCCATAGTTTTCCTAGCAAAAACAGCTTCTTTAAGGAATGAAAACACCCTGACACAGATAATTGGAGTACCCCATAAGAAACGGTGCGAAGACTGATTTGCATATGGTTGGGTCTGAACTTGGGTGGAGAAGTGAGCTAAAAAGCCATGATGGATTCAACCCAGACCTGTGACTGGGGGTGAGTATCTGAAAAGTTTCAGCGCTCCGTCCATCATCTCCTTGTGTTTGCAGTATCTAATAATTGCAATTTGTGCAAGGCCTGTTCACAGGTAGTTAGCATCTACCCTTTCACCACTATATCAGCTTCAAGTAGTTTAGAACCATATTAATTGGCAAATTTTTCTCTCCAGACTTTCTCACTGATAATGCTATATGGTGAACCCAAGTGAGCTTGCAGTTGCATAATAACACCGCCCAAACTCATACTGCAAATTGATTTATTTCTCTTGCTACACTTATTGCCGTTGTTTCTAAAAAATATTCCTCCAAAGCGCACCGCCTTTTTCCCTACACTGTCGCCCTCTACACTTATAACCTCATCCTCCAGCCACATAACTCTTTCCTTCTTTCTTCTACAAACTTTAGCAGAATGCTGTTTTTGTTTTAACCCCTTCCTGCGCCACAAATTCCGCCTCTGCGCAGGGGGGGGGGGGGGGCTAGGGGCTGGGCATGGCGCTTCGGTGCTCATGACTGCTCCACGCCGTCATGCCTCATGGGCGGCTTGTGCTCATGACGGCGTGGTGCCGTCACAACCCCGCCCACTCATTAATTCTCCTGCACAGGTGGGGAATTAGTGCCGCGTGGGAGGAGCGGCAGCGGCATGACGGCTCATCACCGTCATGAGCACAGGCCTACCGTGACTCGTGACGGCGTGGAGCCGTCATGAGCACCGAAGGGGTTAAAGAAGGATATAAGCGCAATCACTTCTATGATCACATCCACTTCGGTAACCAACTTGATGCTGTCTTATACCGTATCTCTCGCTACCATGGTACTTTTGATCAGTTTAAAATATTTGTGGTCTTATTTACCTTTTACTTTCTAACCACTTCAATATTTATGAACTCATCCAATACAGCATTAGCAGATCTAAAAAACATCTCAACCTTTTTCACACTAGCTAATATTTCTTTGAGATCTAAATCTCCATTTATTCATAGTCTTTCCTGAGAAGTGTGAATTATAATATGCATCACATCTTTATTCCTTATTAATTCTTCCTGTAAAACACCAAATCTCGAGTCCTAAGAGTTTTTAAGAGCTGAAATGTACTCATCAATGGGTTCATCCTTTCTCTGCTGCCTTTTAAAGAATTTATTGTGTGCAATATCTGTACAAACGTTGGTACAAAGCTATTGGTAAAATTAATAATAGCTTTGTTAAACATATTTTAGTCACTTTCGCTACTCTCCACATTCATGTTGTTGTACACGTTTGAGCCTATATAACGAATGGAATGGTAGAAAACATTTTTTTTCTGTTGTGCAGACATGGTGTTTCCTTCTTGCACAGCAGCCAAATAATTTTAAAAAGTATATCTTCCATCCCAATCATTTCATGCTAGGATCACTTCCAGAGAGCCAACACGGCTGAGGTGGACTAATGGCAAAGTTTGGTGAAGTCATAGTAAGACTCAACAAATGGAATAGTTAGGTGCCCTTGCTTCATCAAAATGGCCTTGTTCAAGGTCCTTTTTTCCCCAATTATTTACTATTAAAATAGGGGGAAAAATATCCAAAAGTACACCACCAGAGAAGATCTCAAATAATATCAAGCTGATATTTCAAGTATATAAAGCACTGACCTGTAAAGTTACAGAACATGTATATATTCCATAGTGTAGACAGTACCTTAATTGAAAGGGGAAGATGGGTACCACGTATTCAAATTACTGGAAATACTTTTTTAAAATGTTCTCTACAGTAAAACTATGCTTGGAATAAGCTCGAAAGTCCGTTCACATAACTTTGCGAAAAGGAAACTTTCCAAATGGCGTACATGTTGTGTCATATTGTGTGACATCACTATTTTGACCCTGGGCATCTGCATCACACACACTGAATATCCTGCTGGAACATGATGGAAAAACATACGATCCATGGACAACGCACAGCTCCTTGAATTCGAAGACGGTCGAATCCTCACAGGCGCAGCCCTCTTGACAAGAAACAACTTTTGCAGCCTATTTGCCAGAACAGCTACAGCAGAAAAAGACTCTTTACATTCAAAGCAGTAAATAGAATCACCATGTACACGGAACTGTCCTCTTACTTCCCAATTACTAATTTCTCCGTTCCATTATGTGTAATACATCTGGATGCAAGAACATAATATTCACAAAGAGGCACCAAATACAAGTCAGGTGGCATACTGAGTGAAGCACTGGTTTGTATTTCACATGTTTTAAGCTATGCCCTTAAGTGCACTGACAAAAGCTCTTGGAAAGGATCCCTAGTTTTGCTTCATTGGTCACGGCCCTTTTAGAGACCCACCCTCCTGTCCCTTTTCATCACACTTCACGCAAGCAGAGCAGTCCTTTGCCAGCCCTAGATGACACCAGAGGTCTTAGAATTTACCTGTTTACACCTCCCAGGTATGTTTATGGCTATATTAGGGTGTCATACGGTTCCTACTATTTCAGTAAGACCATGTGTTTGGGCTACATAAGCGTCAACGCTATGTGATACTGGGTCCGTGCACACCGTCAGAGCATGCTGACAGAATTCCTGGCTAGCTCGCAATGCACCATCTGGACCTTTAACCCCTACAAGGACACCAAGGTTTCTGCAATCTCAGAACATGACAACCCTGATTCCTCAAGAAAATTGTGGAAGCAGATCTATCCTTTCGTTGTTAACTCGGGCATGCCCAAAGGGAGACACAAGAAATGCACAAATTGGCATTTCAAATATTTATTGAAGCAATTTGACTCTTGTGTCAAATACATGTGCTGCAATGATTAATAGAAGGAAACAAAACAGAGTTACCAGGATTACAAGAATAGTGAATAAGATAAACAATTCAACCATTGTACTGTTGACTTGATTATATGAACAATGATGTATCAGTGGGCCTTAAAAAACACCTGATGGTACCAGCTTCTCCACTTATTCAAAGGTTTTAGAAATTCTATAGCGACCCTCTGTTGTTTTTGGTGATCTGTGTCTATTTTATTGATAGTATTTATGTTCGAGGCATGTGGGCTTCTGAATTCATATCTATAGCATAGATCGCCGCCTAGTGTTGGGTCCGGATGATTGCACATTGTTGTCCTGGAAGAGTCTTCGAAGTATCACGAGATAGGTGGCTCCTCCCCTGGACTACAGTGCGCATGGGCATCGACTCCATCCCCAGATTGTTTTTTTCCGCCATTGGGTTCGGATGCATATTTGATCACTCAAGTTCGGAATCGATAGAAACTTTCTTTTCGGCCCAAAGGCCTTTCCTATAGCGTCGGTATTGTCTTGCGTTCGGTGCCCAGCTCTGTTCCGGCGTCGGATATCCAGAGGAGTCACGCGACTTCGGCGCGTGGCGCGCCAGGAGGCCCAGCAGACGGCCCCTGACCCGGTGAACATTTTCGAGGGGGAAGAAGCAGACGAGCAGGAAGATCGAGAGCCGCTTTCAACTCCAGCGGCAGAGATCGACTCCAACTACGACGCAGACGTCGAAATGCTTGACACAGAAGACGTCGTCGACGAGGTAGGAGACGACAATGAGGCCTATGGGGCCATGAAAGATAGCTCGGGTGAAGAGCTATGCCCCGTTCGAACAATAACTAAGGCTCAGGTCGAGGGATCGCCACATGGCCTTACCCAAGATCTTGCACCTGGATCCACGGTCTCGCATCCGGGCCCGGCTACGGACACTTCTATGGAGCCGCCATTGGTCAAATCGAAACCGAAAGTGAAAGCTTCGGTCTCGACAAAACAGAAAGTGGTAGAGGCGCCGTCGAAACAGAAAGCGCCTGTCGCCTTCGTTGGCTTCACGTCTTCAGACCTGTCGGTGCAGTCGAAGCCTAAGAAGGTTGTCGAACCGGTGAAGTCGCTCAAGGGCGTCGAGCCGAAGACTGGGCCACCGAAACCGCTTATCAAGGCCGCCGACCCGAAACCGTCGGCGCCGAAGGCCGTCGACACAGACAGATGACTCGGAGCTCCGAAAGCTGTCGATCCTGCACGTCGGCCCGAAAAGGCCAGAAGCACTGTCGCCCTCGAGTCAGCACATGGTGGTGGATCGAGAACGCCTGCCGGGTCGACGAAACCGTCCGCATCCTTCACGAAGCAGGTGTCGGACTTGTTGCAACGCATCAAGGACAAGGCTTCCGCGGTCGAACCGAAGGATACTTCCACCCCGAAGCTCGCAGCCAAGCCGCAAAAGTCGACGGCGCCGATCCAGTTCACGCTGCCGCCGAGAGTGGCGCCGAAGGCGTTCACGCCAAGGACGGTCGTCGACGCGTCCATGAAGGTGTCCACGGGGCCGAAGCCTACCCCTGCAGTTGTAGGCACAAAGCATCGACAACCCCTACTGGAGGAGCAGTCGGAACAATTTATCGACGCCGACACCGGTAAACTTTCCATCTACAAGCGAAAGATCACACCGGCACAGCCTATGGAGTCCTACACATTTCCTTTGAAGAGGAAAAAGGCTTCTATGGATTCCCCAATTCTTGTTGAACTGATTACTCCATGTGCTCTGGACACTGCTCCACTCTCACCCACGCACTGTAGTCCAGGGGAGGAGCCACCTATCTCGTGATACTTCTAAGACTCTTCCAGGACAACAATGTGCAATCATCCGGACCCAACACTAGGCGGCGATCTATGCTATAGATATGAATGTCACTAGCCCTACATGCCAAGAACAGATGCATACTGGTAAGTAGCATATTCATTCATGAAGGATTCGTTACTGTGCTATTGTATTGTTTTTTAGCATTGTTTTATGGAAGAATTTCTGGATAAACATTTTTGACTGACTGAGTACCCAACCCATTAGGGCACGCAAGTAAAAGTGTCTTTAAAATCATCGCTTAAAAATATGTCAACGGGAATATGTAAAAAGGAGGTGTTCGTACCTAGGGCCTATGTAACCTCATGGCACCCACTCCCTGTCTCTAAGGTGATTAAGAAGCCTCATAGTAAGCCTCAGAACATAAATTGCTCATGATACGTAAGAAAACTTTACACTTCAATACTAAGGCAAAATGAAAGCCAAAATGCATTAAAAGCCAATGCAAACATAGGATTTAATATCTGCAGGAAAAATACTCTTCTTCTTGAAACTGCATGATTGTTCCGAGGGTCAGATGAAACAAATTTGTTTCCAGCTTCCGCAGACTGTTTTCATTGGCACCCCAGTCACAAGTTTCAAAGAAGAAACATAGTCATTTCCAACCCAGCCGCTGGAGGTGTGACAGCCAGTAGTGCATCCGCAGAAGACCAGCCAGGATCCAAAAATCCAGGAGCTGAGACATTCAAGAAAGGCTTATAATATGCATTTTGCTGCAGTTGCAATCATGCAAGACATCTTTGCTGGTTGATTCTTAACATCAGCAGTTCTATATCTGTATATTGGACCGATTGCATTTCAATGCATATATTCAGGGCACACTCGAAAGTGCACTGCAGACAGTGGAACACAGGCAGTACACAATGTAACAATATAGGCAGAATGGATAAGGACCAGTTATCATTTAGTTCCTGAAGTAAGGGTGAGCCAAAATACTGCATCAGGCATTCACGACACAGTAGCACATGTGGGAGTGCTATTCCCATTTGGCCGCATGGTGTAACATCAACTGCGGAGCACCAACAACAGAACCAAGATCCTGACAATCAGAAACAGGACAGGTATGCCTCCAAAAATGCTGTAAAGCAATGATTGTATGAAAGATGCATTTACTCAGAAGACAGTCTGGAAAGTGCTAAGAAACCCATACCCAAGAGCTTTATAAAAAAACTACTACTCCCGCAGTATTTGAGGTGTTAGAACTGCAGTGCACAAGTTCTTCGAAATGTTGTGAGAGATTAGTGCGTAGTAGCAACTGGATTTCGGAAAAAGGCCTTGTAACTTGAAAATCAAACATATCCCTGCCAGACTTCTTCTTACACCTGGCATTGAGAGACACTCCCACTTCCGGTTCCGAGACATGAAGGAGACGCGAGTGCAGGCAGCCAAGCGGCTGCTTCGTGAGCCGCGAGCTGCGAGTCGTGTGCGGGTCCGCTTCCAGTACGAGCGGCCGAACGGAGCGGAGCGGCTGAACGGCTGCTGGCGAAGGTGCGCCGTGAGTTGCGTGAGCTGCAAAGTTGTGTGCGAGGGCCGACCTGGCTGACCCGGAGCCATTTCCAGTGCTGAGCGGCTGGTGAAGAAAAGAAGGAAAGAGTGGGGGAGAGGGTTGTGCCCGCCGCCTGGCCCTGCTGGTGTTGCTGGTGTCGGCGGAAAACGGCAGCGGTGAGGAGCACCAACCGGACCCTCTGCTGGAGCCGCTGCGTGTGGGTTTTGAAACCCCCCTCTTCGCTGTGTGTGGGTTTTGAAACCCCCCTCTTCGCTGTTCGTGCAGGCAAAGCGGTGCGGCTGCGAGCAGCAGCCGGCAGATGGAGATATAAGTCCCCACTTGTCCCCACTCGGCCCAACTTGGCCCCACTCCAGTAGAGGTGAGCGATTGGGCTCTGGCGTTGTGGGGAGGGGTTATTTGGCCCCCAGGAGGAGGAACTGCGTATTTAGTAGAGACAGTGAGCTAAGCACCTATATTTGGTCCTACTAGGTCCTACCAGGCCCCCGTGGGTCCTCGTAGGTCCTCGCTCACCAGAAGTAAGGCTGTGCCACGAAAAGCCTGAGGGTTGTAAGCCTTGTTTTGCAGCCAATCAAGCAATCAAGAGTATTTGAGCGTAATCGATAGACCTGAATCCAGTTGTTGAAGCATCGTTGTGGGGCAGGTGTTGGTGTCTATTGACTTGTCTGCACAAGATCTGCATTTTGAGTACGGCTGAAGGAGTGGAGTGCAGACACTAACGACGGAGGATAGCCTTATTCTTGAGGCAAGGTCCTGTCAGTTTGCTTTACTAATCGATATTTCGCCAATTCCAGCCTTTAGTCGGTAGATAATGAGATCAGGCTGACAGCGTGGGACACTGCCCAAATTGAAACAACGCCAAAAGAACGAGGAAACTATGGATGTTGTGTCTCAACCTAAGTCATGTCAAAAGAATGAGGAAAGCATTGATGCTTGTGTTTCTACAAAGGAGCATATGAATGAGCCAGCTAAAATGGTAGTTCCCCCCCATAAATTCCGGTCAAGACTATAAACATTTAGCTCATGTTACTCAGCTGTCCAGTAAGAGTTTTTTTTAAGTATCGTCAAAAACAGTTTCAAAATCAACAAAGAACTAAAAATAATGAGACTGTTAATGAGACTGCTAATGACCGTGTAACATCCTCATTACCATCATCACCAATATGTGTAAAAAGCGTTCACCCTTCTGCATTAACACAATCTAAGTTGTCTTCAGAAATAGAAGAATTAAAAGATGAAGTTAATTTTCATGATAGGATTAACAATTTTGAAAAGGTTGAAGTGCCGTTAAGGCCTACATTTTTATTATCATCTTCTGGTTAGTCACTGACAAAAGCTCAAATTCATTTGCAGGACTCTGTTGCACATTTTCCTGTGTTATCTACGGTTGATGAATCTCTAGCTCCCAGACAGGAGGAGCTTTGTAAACTGACAGCTGGCAGCTAAAAAGAGATCGGATCAGTAATTAACATCTCCTCAGGTTTGGATCAGAACGTAAGCGATGAGATCTTTATGTTAGACTACATAGCTGAAGAGTCAGAACCCAAGAGGGGGTGTTTAATACCAATACCAGCTACAGTTGAATTAGTATCTAGTCCAAATGGCCAATCTGACAAACCTGAAAATGCAAGACCTTTTAATTTGGACCAGCAAGTATAATTTTGGAGAATAGTTTTATCATTAATAAATCATTATTGGTTCCAGGTGCAGTTAGAGGTGAAAATGTTCCCATCTCAAATGAGCAAAGTAAATTCACAAATATAGTTTTAAATAATCAGTTTAACTCAGTGGATTTATCTTTATTAACTACAGTCAGTCAGAATATCTTTATTCGACTTTTTCCAAGTCATACAAAGAAACAAACACACAAAAACATCACATAAAATACATGTTCCATGATTATCTTAAAAGCGGCAGACATGCTGCACATTTAGAAAAGCTACATACATAGTTAAAATATATTTACATTTCATATCGAAAGGAACATTGTAAAACCATTACTTTTAAGGCGAGATTTGGCCGGCAGCTTTCGCCCTTGCTGCGGCCACCAAAAAATTAGCAGTGCAGAAGGAAATGCGAGGGTTTGACAGGAGTTGTAAAAAGAGCAGCGCCGGGCGCACCTGTGTGAAGCCGGCTTCTTTCAGGATTGGCAACATATATTTTTTCCTCTGCTCATGATACAAACTACAAAACATTACGAAATGCATTGTGTCCTGCACTGAGAAATGATCGCAGCTACAAGGGGGGGCTAAGTCTGGTTTCTGCCAGCTCTTAAAAGAACCTAAACAAAGATGTAACAGGTTAAATCTAAACTTAGTTAATAAAAACCTGTGGTAAGGGAAAGTAACGAAACTAAGGTAAGGTGCAAGCGAGGATGTGCTAACCAGGAGGCTATGAGCCCTCACTGTTGGTTTCATCAATTCGTAAGCCTCGCGGCGCACTTCCTTCCTTTCCTTAAAGGACTTTTTTATGTAGTCTATGTCCTGGACCCTAATTTTCTCAGGGGATGAAAAAAGTTCAGGGCGACCCAGATCTGAAAAAGATTTGGCTAAATACGACAGCCAAGGAATGCTGCTGTGTTTATCAAGCGCTAGGACGTCATGTAAAATTCTATGGTCTAAAGGAAGGTCTTCATTCAACCACATTTTCAACCACAGGGTCAGAGGGGCTAGGCTCAATATATCTGACAGATAGGGTAAGCCCACCTCTTTGTGGATAGAGTAAGTTGGGGTTGACTGCGGTACAGAGAGCAGGGATCTAATAAATCTATTTTCTGCTCTCTGGATAGGGTCAAGATTTACATACCCCCACAAAGGGGACCCATATAGTGCAATAGCCACAGGCTTACTCTTGTAGATTTTTAAAAGAGCTTCCATGGGCCTAGCTCCTAGCTTGCCAGCGAAGCCCAAGAGCGCTGAGGAAGATCTGATTACAGCCAACCTCTTTGCTCTTATCTGTGGGCCCCATGATCCTTTCTGATCGAACAAAACGCCCAAATAGGGGAATGTGGTTACCTTAGAGACAGGGACCCCTCTGCAGAAAAATGTTTTGTGTCTTTTTTTTAGTGCACTCGCGCCCCATTACCATCGTATGTGACTTAGAGACGTTAACCTTAAGGTCCAGATTATCCATATAAGAACCAAAGGCATCCAAAAGGAGCTGAAGGCCAACGCCAGTTCGAGCGATCAACACGGCATCGTCCGCATACAGGAGTGCCGGTATTTGGGCGCCTCCTGCACGCGGAACATCCGCTACCTGGGACCGCAGATGTTCTCCCAAGCAATTAATGTAGATGGTAAAGAGCAAGGGGGCTAAAATACAGCCTTGCCGTACCCCCTTTAGAGATTTAAACAATGGGGTGCATCTGCCATGATTTGACACTCTAACAGCTGCAAAAAGCTCCTGGTGCATAGTCGCCATGAACATAACCAGGGCTTCATCAATACCCATCTCCAACAAAATCAACCATAGTTTTGTTCTATTGACCAGGTCGAAGGCCGAGGAGAGGTCCATGAAAGCGAGAAACACGGAACCCTCCTTAGCCACAGTATATTTAGAGATAAGTAAATGCAGATTGATACATTGTTCAATGGTCCCTTTTCTCTCTCTAAAACCATATTGTAATTCAGACAGCCCACCACAGCCCTCAACATTCTCCCTCAATCTGGATAAAAGTACTCTGCCCAAGATTTTAATGGTTGAGTCCAGAAGAGATATGGGCCTATAACATGCGGGAACGTCCCGCTGGCCTTTGTTTTTAAAAATAGGGACGATGGTAGATATGGCCCACGAGGCGGGGGCATGGTTGCCATTAACTGCATTGAACACATTTGACATGACCTCCGCCCACAAATTTGGTGAGTACATAAAAAAGTCAGCGGGGACTCCGTCAGGGCCAGGTGCCTTATGTTTTGTGGTTGCCAAAAGAGCTTTTTTCACTTCTTCGGGGTTAAAGATGATGGGTTGTACCTCCACGGTGGGCAGTGGGACCTCTTTAATTTCTTCTTCCATGCCCCCATAGACGTTTTTAAAGTGAGACAGCCATTTTTCGTCAGTAATCACGCAGTCCATGGGTGCATTATTGTCATCAGAGAAAAAGGGCTGTTTGATGATCTCCCAAAATCTCCTACTATCCTTCAACACTGCCGCTGAAAGAAGATTGTCCCAGGCCTCGCGTTTGATGGTATCCTTGCGATTCTTTATGGCTGCCTTATAATTTTTCCTTAATCTGGCAATGTCATCTTTGACCCTGGGAACATTTTTTAAGGCTACCAGCAATTCTCTATGGGCATTCGAACATGCGGAGTCAAACCAGCGCTTAATTCCTGGGCTTCCCTTTATAGGTTTTGCTAGAAGGTCCTTTGCCACCTGGACACATATTGCCTCGTATGCTGATACTATTTCTTTCCCTTGAGCGCCAGGTTTTTTTACAGAGCTCTACATTATCTTTAATTTTTGGAAAGTTTAATGCATAAAAGTTTTCCGGGATCACTTTGGCCCATTTCACTCGTCTATCCTTATCAGTGGTCCTCAGGGGTTGTGCGGATTTTGCTGTGATTGGGGGTACCCCCATCTGAGCTCCCCAGGCCACTTTGAGTAATACGGGGTTATGGTCGCTATGATGACTTAAAACAGTGCGATAATCCGTGGTCCGGCCTAAGATGCCTTGTGAGACGAAGATGTAGTCTATCACTGTTCCATATTGGATACCAAAAAAGGTTGGCATTCTTAGGCCCCAGTCGGGTTCGTACAGGTCATAGTTAGCGAGTAGTTCTTCAAGCTCCTGCCCCTCTACAGAATGTTCAAAGTGAGGACCCTTTAAGGCCGCATCGTCATCCTCATTGACGCTACTTCCCTTACATGCTAGGTTACATAAATGAATATTAAAATCGCCTAATAAAATAAACTCATAAGCAAACTGGATATTCTGAGATACTGAGTATAAAATGCTATCTAGGTTAGCAATATTGCGACCTCTATAGTCGCTATTCCCAGAGTTATAAAAATTGACATATAGGGTCCTGCTAATATTATTAATCACCCTTTCGACCATTAAGATATTATCGGAGTCGGTACTGATCTGCCTATAGCTGCCTTTTAGGTCTAAGGAGAACAAGATAACCAAGCCGCCTTTAGCTCTACCCGCTCTGCTGGGAACTGCAGGTTTGGTGAAACTGGTGAACCCATCCCACCAAAGATTGGCGGATGTGTCCCAAGTTTCTTGCAGGGCAATGATGTGATGGTTTGAGATAAAACTCAACCAGGCGTTATCCTGACGTTTCGCATTTAAACCTGCTATGTTCCAGCTTATGATCTTACAGGAGTCGGTGGATAACCTCGGTTCTTTTACCCCCTCCAAATCCCCTTCTGCTATACGTAGCGTTAGTGGTCCCTCATTGAGTTCCCCTTGAGGGAGGCTCTGTACGTTCGCGCTATTTGGGGTCGTCGCGGCGCAAACCTCCATCCGATATAAAGTCGGGGGCTGGTCGAATTTTGGCAGCTCTTGAGACCCCGAAGCTTCCTTGTGGTTAGGGTTGCTGTGGGGTTCGATGATGTTATATCGACCACTTTTTGTTAATGGCATAATCAGTGCCTCATTTACTAGATCGGCTCCTACATCAAGTCAATCACAGGTGTTTAGGTCGGATAGAGGGCCATACCTATTTCTCGTGCCAAATCCCCACCCAAGGGGGGTTGCTACCTGGCCCTGGCCAAAAGCTGGCATGTTCCACATGGGTTGAGGTGTATTTGGGCGTATCCTAAACTGATCATTTCTCATCGGATATATAAACCTATTGCCCTGTCCACGATGATCATAACCCGGGAGGCTAGTGCCCCAGCCAATTATACTAGGTTCGTGTAGCGTGGCAGGCCTGGTGTATGGCTCATTCGAGTAATTAGATCTGACTAAATCTGGGTTAGTTGTGGACTGGAAATGATCGTTAGAATATCGATGTCTAATATCCCCTCCCCAGCTAATGATGTTAGAGGGTCTCTTGAAGTTGGGGATATTGTGAATAGTTGCAGACTGCGATTTGCTATAGAAAAATTTAAGGGTGAGCGGGATTATGGAGCCACTGCGGCGTTGGGGTGGAAAGATATTAGTCAAAATATCTGGGAGGACCTCCGCGTTGGCGAAATTTAAGATTACACAATCCCCCTTAAACTTTTTTGGGTTGCTCCCAATCCAGGGTACCCTCCTGGTCATGATGATATCCCCAGCCAGTTTGTCAAACCCTTGCTGTGCCATATGCATGTTGTTAGTGAGCCAATGTAGCGCTTTGTCTTTCAGGCCCTGGTTGGACTCTATTTTATCTTGTGTTAGAACAGGAACGTTTGCTAGTACAAGTACTACTGGTGAAGCTTCCAAGATGAATTGGGCTGAGACATCCTCTGGTTGCAGATCCACTTTAGCAGCAGTTATGCTAATGGGTAGATCTACAGCTTCTGCTTCCTGTCTGGGTGTAGGTAGAGATGGAGATGATGGCGACGGCTCTTGTAAGATGGGCGGTGGGTTGCTTTCAATTGGGGTAACCACCACATCCGAAGCCGCCATGTTTGTGACAAAAGAAGATAAGTTCTCCACCTCTTCAACCAACTTGCTGTGTACGCCTCCCAACTTTTTGACCTCGGAAGTTAGTTTGTCCAGTTTCCCAATCAGGGGTTTAATTATGGTCCTGATTTTAATGTCTATCATGTCTTGGATCCTGTTGAATAGGTCGTCATCAACCATGCGTCTTGACTCTACGTCAATGTCGGGCTCGACGTGTTTCCCATCACGACGTTGCGGGGGGGTGGCGGGCTTTTTCCTACCTTGTTGTTTCCCTCCCCGCTTTGCTGGATATTTTCTACAGGCTCTGACCGCCCGTTTTGCGGGCTGCGGGGGTGATAGAACTTCATCCGCTATGGCTGCCTGGTGGTCTTGATCAGCAACGGTATTATCTGAGAGATCTATTAGATCGATTTGTGGATCCGAGTCGTCAACCTCATTGCCATTAACTTGAGGGATAGAGTCTGCAAGATTTATAGGGGAATTTTCAGGCGGAATATCCGCTGATGCTGTACTTAAAACGCTTGTGGAGGGGCTTTCTGGGGGCAAAATAGGCGACTGGCTCAAGCCTAAGGATTGCCTTCTCTCGGTGTTGATTTTGCTGACCACTTGTACCAGATATGAGTCTAGGGTGTTAAGTGGCTCGGTGGGGACAGGTGCCAGTTTCTTCCCCATATTTGCTGCCGTCTGTTGAAGGCTGTCTGGGGCTAGGCGGACTAGCAGAATTTAGCTCAGGTGGCTTCAAATAAAGATAGTGAAAGTAGCGGAACAATGAGGTATGGCAATCAATCAGCGGCAACAAATTAACAGACTAATCTCGTCGGCGCGATATTATATGCTAGAATGTCAGGCTGTACACAGTACCTTATCGACGCCAAACGGTGGTTGACAGAAGGGTGGCCTAGCCTGGCCTTTTCGTGCCTCTGAGGGCCACAGAGGGCCCGCTCTTAGCCCGGTCTTCGCCCGCTTCTTCGTCCGCGAGCGTCCCGCGTTCGCGTTCAGGGCGGAGTTGAAATAGAGGAGGAGAGGAGGGGGCGGGAAGAGGAACCAGGTGCGCGCGGTGGACGGCGCAAGCACTTCTGGTCCTCGCAGTCCCGCTCCCTAGGCTGATGTCGTTTGTGGCTCTCCCCCAGCGATGGTGACCGAGCAGATGTGCTCCCAGGTCACAGAAAAGGGATTCCCAAGGGCTCCGCTGCACAAAATGCCCCAGATACGGCCACAAGCAAAGTCCACAATCTCCTAGTTCACGAGCGGCACCCTTTATTAACTACATTTGATGGGAATTTTCAGGCTAGATCAGGTGATATAGAAAATAACGCTTCTAGACCTGAGCGTGTAATATGGGAATGTTTACTCCACACTATGGATTCAATCACTAATGCTCTTAATTTCCATTCGGATAAATAAGATATTCAGGTAGACATTTTAAACACATTGGCATCCCATGTAGTAGGGATTGATGCAAAACTTCTCCAATTGACCAAACTGATTACTAAAGTTCAATCAGATAAAGAGAGTCAGTTAATAACCTGTTTTTGTGCACAACGGATAGACAAAATCTCAGATCTACCGTCAATCGTTAGCTCCATGGTACAGGAAGTAAAACTGCTGTCAGGTAGAACAGTGCAAGGTAATGAAGAAATTATTAATCTACCTGGTGTACAAAATAATTAAAACGGTCCAGTTCAATCTGGGATGATCACCATAGATAAATCAGCAATATTGCAAGAAGACATGAATAGCAGAAATAGTAAAAATATCGATATGAATGATCAATCTGCAAATGATGCCATTAATCTGAAAACACCTAAGGTATCTCAAGTTAGCTTTAAAAGTATTAAAAATAAGGATCATTTGACAGTTGACGAGTCAAAAATCGACTGTTCAGAGATAAATCAAGCATTAAGTGTCATTAGAAACTCTGAGGTGAAAATGATCTGCCCTGAAGAAAACCAAGCATTAGGCGTTCCTACAAACCCTGAGACCAAACGGGCAAGAAAAAGGGTATGGAAAACCCATAATAAAATATCACAGGATAAAAAACTCCTCAGTGAGGTAGTAATTAAAGATCCTAAAAAGCCTAAAGAATCTGAAATGAAAGCCTTATTCCCGATTTTTAGATCTACGGAAGAACCTGTAGTTAACTCAAAGGATAAACAAAACGGTCAATCCATTAATACTTCTTTTCAGGATGTGGAAAATGTCAGTAGGTGGCCCAAAGTCCCTCTTCCATTGAAGCCAGGGGTTGTTATGCCTGATCAGTCTTGTAATGAATTGGTTGATCAACATGGTGAACAAACAACCCTCAATCGGAAAATTGTAAATAATATTAACCATCAATGTTACAATAATGATCATGCTGATCAACCTTGTATTCATGATCAAAAGCCATTAGAACCCCATGTATTAAGTCAATTGACAGTTCCTGTCTCGGCTCCTGTTATTGGGAAGAGGGTTTCAGTCGGCTCTAGAAATAAGGAAGAAATAGAGGCCTCTGATCTTTTGTACGAAACGAAGAAAGTAGTCTTCTGTCCTCAGTATACTACAAGAGGCCCCTATGATATTTTGAACCGTGGAAATATCTTGAAATTGTTTAATGCAATTAAAGATCTAAAGGATGTAATATCAGATGATTTGGAATCTGTGGAGTTTAAGAAAGATTGTAATAATTTTTTATAGTGAAATAACTGTTACAACTTGGCTAAGTGATGAAATTGTTTGAAAAATAATTGCCAACACTAACCAATTTGAGAAATGGGGCATCAAGTTGGAGAATTCATGGGTCCTAATATCCAACTCTGTTGATCCCTAGTAAGTCCTTGCAGCCCAGTCTTAAAGAAGTGTGAACAAAAAATAGGCCCGGTATCACATGTTAGAGTGTTGAAAGGTGCCTCAGGCCTATCAACAGAGTTGAATTTGTCATGTGGGATTAAGATCATGAGTTGTCAACCAGCTCTACGAACATGGAAGAGTTAAAGAAAGTACCCAATCCGGTCGAGGATTGGAGTTGGCTTCCATTGATATTAACAAATGGAAACTCGGTGAAGAAAGATTGATGTCGGCCTTCTCTGGAAAAAGTACTATAACCTTTCAAAATTTGTTCTTGGAACACAAATGGTCTTAAATCACTTCTTGAGGATTTGAATGTAATCCGTTTTTTAAAAACTTTCGATATATTAATGCTACAAGAAACTTGGAATATGTTTAGTAAACCCCTTTTTGGTTATTTTGAATATTTGAATGGGGCAATTCGTGAGGCCTCTACTGGCCGTCCTAGTGGCGGCCTTTCTATATATGTTTCTTTGAATCTTGATGTTAAGCATTTTGAGATTGATTGGATACAGTGTGTCAAATTAATCGCCAAACAATCGATAATTTTTTTTTAATGTTTATTTGAGTTCGAAAAAAAAAGGTTAGATCCACGCAACTTACACATCTATGGGAAAGGGTGAAAGTGTTATATTACGATCATCTGGATTCAATAATCGTCATCTCTGGGGATTTTAACATGCATCTTTTTTCGTATAAAAAGCGGAATACACCCTCAAAAATGTTATCCCAATTGAGCAATTGTGAGTTTATCAAATGTAACCTAAAGATTATGTATGATGAAGATCACACACCGACGTTTAATAAAATGTGTAGCCCTTCTATAATTGATTACTCCATAATCTCTGAGAAACTTTTTAACCTAGTACAAAGTTATCAGGTAGCTCCAAGGACTGAAAGCGATCATAATCCACAAGTTATCTTTCTCGCTTTTTCTTTTGATTATTTGCCAGAATCTAGAATAATCAACTGTTTCTCCTCCTTTTAACCTTAAAAGGTTAATATGGAATGATAGAACTGAAAAAGATATTTTAGAAGTCCGTTCCCGTATAATTTTAGATGTTCAAGATGCTAATGCTGTAGGGAAATCTTTGGTTGCTCTTTGGCCTTGTTTATGTTCCGCTCTTTTGGATAATTTTCCTAATTTGAAACCCTCTCAAGGTATAACTTTGAATCCAAAGAATCCAGGGTGGTTTTCCCATCGCTTACTATACCTTAAAAGAAGTCTCAATAAAACAATAAGAGCATTGTATAGGAAAGCAAAAGGAACATCACATTTTGCGATATTCCAACAAATTAGAGAATTTAAAAAGGGATACAGGAACAAAATTTGGAAGGCTAAAGAAGCATACTATGAAGAAACTTGGTCTAAATTACATTGTGCTTGTAAATCTAAAGATTCACGGTTATTTTGGAGTATTATTAACAACCTTGAAAATGGTTATCATAGAAGTAATAGTGCCAATATTGATAAACTAAGCTGGGTAAACTTTTTTAATAATCTTAAAATTGCCCCCCTGGGCCCACAGTGCGATGATGGTAAAATTAATCCTACTCATCATGGCCAACGAGAGATAACAGAAAATGGCGGGTCAGACCTAAGTGTTTATGAACCATCAAGTTCCCTTGATAATGAGCCATGGTCGGGTTGATAAAGTCAAAAAAGTAATAAATAAGATTATATCAAATTGAGCGCCTTGCCCGAATGGAATTCCGAATGCCATTTTTAAAGTAAACCTAAAAGATTGGCCAGAGGTACTAACGCTCGTGTTTAATGATGTTTTCATGATTCTGTATGCCTGTGCATACTCTCTGAACCCTAGGTTCTTACAAAGCGGCGCTATCCAATAATTTCTGGGCCTTTGGTATGCAGGGCACACAAACAAGATGTGGAGGTCATCTTCCTCATGAATGTTACAGCAGGGACATATTTTACCACCCCCATTGGTCCACTTGCAGGTAAATGAGTTGATGGGAAGTGTGCCAAGCCTCCATTGGACAAACAATTTCCTCGCCAGGATGGGGACAATAAAATCCATAAAAGGTTCAAAGACATAAGAATTTTTGGATTCCAAGAATCGTTTGGTTAAGGTGCCGCTGTTTTGACCCATCATGTTTGCGAGGGACCTGTCTTTGTAGATTTGGGACAGGGCTCTGCGCGAGATCGTTTGACAACCACGCGCAGGGTCCTCCCATAGCTCACGGAGATTCATGGCAAACAGTTCATTTTTCACAAAGGTGAGCCAGGGGATTTTGCCCATACAGTTCAAGCTCATGACATGGGCAAGATCCTCCCTATAGTGGTGAAGTTCATTTGTGGACCAGAGCCTGTGCCAGAACTTCACTGGCTTCGACACAAGCTCCTCTGCAATAGGAGGGAGACCCATGTCCATCCTCAATGGCTGAAGTGGCGTAGCTTGTGGGAGAGCTAATAAGCGCCTTAAAAAACTATTTTCAACTATTGGAAGGTCCCTACCAGCTTTGTACCCCCATAACTCATTGCCATACATGGCCGCTGTCTTGGCCTGGGTCCTGTAAGTTTCAAGGGCCGGTCTTATGGGCTTGAAAGAGGAAGTATTAGCCACCTTCAGGATTGCGCCCGACAATTGGGACAATTTAACCCTTGATCGTACTATCTGGCGGTCCCAAGATAGGTTTTCCTCCAATGTTACCCCCAGATATATGAAGGTGGAGACCCTCTCAAGGCTAACAGTACCCAGGGTGGGATTAGGCCTGGTTTTAATTGGTGGATTAAAAATCATGTACTTAGTCTTCTCTGTGTTCACCTCCAGACCGTGCTGGCGACAGAAAAGACCAAACCCATCCAGGATCCTCTGAATCCCCATGGGGGATTTGGAAAGCAGGAGGGTGTCATCGGCAAACATAATTGCCGGAACCCTCCTGCCTGCCAGGTGTGGGGCGTCGTTGTCCTTGACGTTTTCCAGATGTGAAATGACATTGTTAATGTATAAACAAAACAGGGTCGGTGCCAGGACACAACCCTGCCTCACCCCCCGACGGACAGGGAACCTGGACGAAAGATTGCCGTCTCTCCCACACCTGACCTGCGCATAGTTGTTCTGATGCAGCCTGGCTATGATAAGTAACTGGGGGGGTACTCCTAGCTTTTCCAACACCTCCCATAGTTTCCTGCGCGGGACTAGGTCAAAGGCTGACCTCAGGTCCACGAAGACCATGTACAATCTACCCCCCTCGATCCTCACCGTCTTCCAGTAGAGGAGTACGAGACGGAAGATCTGGTCCATGGTCGACGTGTTTTTCCTGAAGCCAGCCTGCAAGGGGCTCATGATGTCATTGTCCTCTACCCAGTCTAATAGATGGTTCAGGATAAGGCGCGCAAATAGCTTTTGGGGGACATCTATAAGGCTAATTGGCCTATAGTTGGCCGGGCTCAGGGGAGACCCTTTCTTATGTATCGGCACTATTTCAGCCCCTAACCAAGAGGAAGGGACCGCCATACCTCCTAGTATAGCGTTAAAAAGGATAAGAAGGTACGGACCCCAGATATCAGGATGGTGTCTGAAGAGATCCCCGGGTAGCTTGTCCAGCCCTGGTGCCTTCCCCAGCGCTAAGCGCTCCAGTGCAATCACCACCTCGCCTAAAGTAAATTCCAGGGCCATGTCCTGGGGGCAGGGGGACTCCACCGCCGACCCTTCGGGCCATAAAGTGGTTTCTTGATAGAGTGCTCCGAAGTGGGCCTCCCAAACAGAGGGGGCGATGTTAGGTTCCACTGCGGGTATGAGGTCCCCCGTTCCGTTATTTACCAGGGCCCAGAATTTTCTAGAGTCTTTAGTTTTGAGGGCTTCAGTCAGATCATGCCAGTGGTTCCAATCCCACTCTGCCCTAGCATTGGCCAGTGCTGACTTATACTCCCTCCTAAGAACTGCTACCCTCGCCTTACCGCTACCCTCTTTAAAAGCGGAGATTAGCTCAGTTTTAATTTTCCTGCAGGCAGAAGTGTACCAAGATGGGGTACGAGTCTTCTTCCTTCTTGACTGTGCCACCGGATTGAAGACCTCTGCAAGGACCCTCACTAGGTCCTGGTGAATGCCGGATAGTCTCTTATTAAAATCAAAGGGTCTTGGTTGGTTTATGAGAGTGTCCACCTCCTGGAACCATGGGAGTGCTAAGCCATATAACTTGTTTATGGCATCTTCTTTATCAATCAGCTTCCCCCATTTCACCCGACGCCTATTTGTAGTGAGGAGAATATCCCCCTGGTCAACTCCAAAGTCAGTGGTTGGCAACCCTGCTGCAGGGGCTGGATGCTGGATCTCCAATAACAGAGAATTGTGGTCACTGTCTGTCCTCGGGAGGACTCTAAAATCTTGGACTTTAGACCACAGGGAAATGTCTATTAATATATAGTCCAACCTTGACTCGTGGCCCTTTTTGTTAAATGTGCACTGCGAGGGAGTGTCAGAGGGGGTACGTCCATTGCACGCCCTCAGTGCAAAGTTCAGGGTGAGGGACGTAAGTTGTACTGCCAGCGGGGACCAAGCTTGGAACTCCCCAATGGTCATCCTCAGCAGTGAAAGCACCCTCCATTAGGCCTTCAAAATGGCAGTTAAAGTCCCCTCCCACCACTAGTTTGAGATCACCTGACAATTGACCTAGAAAGGAGGACAATTCATCTAGGGTGGGGGATTCTTTGCCCACAGCAACTGGACGTGAATAGACGTTGACAATTGCCCATGTTCTTCTGCCGGGCCATCTAAGCAGCACACACTGGATGTCCTGTGAGAGTGTGACCATACTTTCCACCTGACACCCAATGTGACTCGCCACCCAGATTGCTAGACCTCCCGAGGGTCTCCCCCTCCCATTCCACTTTGCTGGGATTTCAAAGATGTCAAAGCCCCTCCTAGTCTGTGGTTCCCTTGCCCACGTCTCCTGGAAAAGGAGAATATCACTACCATTTACCAGGAGATCCCACTCCGGTGTGCCTGCCTTGCTTGTGATGCCTGCCACATTCCAGGAGAGAATTCTCAGCCCTAGGCCTTGTGGTTGCAAGTCTACCCCACTTGAAACGGGCGGGGTAGCGACTGTAGGATCGTCAGAATCACACAGGCCACTTCTAGTGGTCGGGATGGATAGTACAGCCAGCTCCACTGGTTGCGTATTAGAGGCAATCAGTGTGCTTGATGATACTTCTGCTTGACCCAAGATACTTCCCAAGGAGGTCCCTCCCCCTTTGTCAATGACCTGAATCCTTTTACCAGTTGCGTGAGCAGAAGTGACTTCCCCCCTGACTGGAACCACAAGGGCAGATTTTTCTGAATGCTGTAAAGTGTCTCCCATTTGTGGTCAATCTACTTGGTCCAGGCAAGAGAATCTATTCTGATGGATGAAATTGCCATGAGCGGGAAGTGTATTATGCTTGGGCCTGTAACGTGAACCATCTACTGCAAAGCCCACTCTAGTCCAGCACTGATCCCTCCCCACAACTGGATTACAAACATTTGGGTAAAAGTGTGAGAGGGACACTAGTTCGATGTTGGACTTGTCAGGCCTTACCAGCCAGTTGCAAATGTATGGGGCAACTAATGGACTTTTAAAGCTGACTATAATACAGTCCCCTGCCCTGTTCTTGGGGGTAACTCCAATCCATGGGATCCTTCTGACCATCAATACATCACCTTTAATATTGGGAGGGAGGGGCCTATTAATGTTAAGCCAGTTAATTACCTTATTCCGAAGTGAGTCCTGTGGCTCTCTAGTGTCGCCAGTGAGCTCAGGAACTCCCACCATAATTGCTGTGTATGGCACTGCCTCAGGGGGCAGATTGATCGCCCTTCGCCTGATGTTAGGGTTAGTGGGCCGACCAATCTGTCCGTTGGCAGCACTCCCCTCACCCGTTGGTAGGGGTGGAGCGTGTTGCTTGGATCTTCTTGGAGCGGGTACAGGGGGCCTGGACATTTGTGCGGAGGGCATTAGAGGGGCAGGGCTACCTGTGCTACTGTGTTGTAATCCAGACTGGGCCTGGGTGCTTATTCCAACAGTAGGAAGTCTGTTTCCCACTGATTCCCGGGGAACCGTCTGAACTTTTGAACGCAATCCCAGACTAGGGCTACTTCTATTATGTGAGGTTTCTAGAGCCATAAGTCTAGCTTCTATGGAGTCCAATTTAACAGACAAGGGATTCAATAGATTCTTAAGGATGTCCGTGAATGAACTGATTAGGGTATCTGCAATATTAGGAGGGGTCCCACCAAAAATAAACGGCCCAGAGCACACTGGTAGAGCTGTGGCTACTGTCAAGCCAGATTGATCGGGCCCCATTCCCGGAGAAATGACCTCAGAAGAGGCCGAGATATCCGTACTGTCATCCAGTGATAACCTGGTTGTATACACTTTGGCCCTTTTTGCCCCTCTTGACTCCCTTGACCTTTTCCTTTTCGGAGCATGGTCCCCTCTGCTGCTTGCGGGTTCTGTTAAGGCTACAACTTGGACCCCATCCAGCGACTCAGATGTTTCCGCACAGATCACATTGGGAGAAGGCTCCACCACCCCAGATAGGCGCAGAGACTCACTATGCCTCTGGGAGTTTGACGGGGTCCTGAGATGTTGTAGGACTGACTCAATAGTCTGGTCAATACTGTCCAAGAGTGACAAGTGGGTAGCGTCGAGGGGTAGTGGGGTACTAGCATCAGTTAGGGGGGAATCCGAGGAGCCTACTACCACATTGCCTATGCTCACCTCAAGGAGGGTGTCTGGGACTGTTTGGACTTTGTTGGCCACAACACTGGCCTTAGGAAAGAATTTTTCCAAAGTGCTCGAACACTGTTGGTGAGCCTTGCTCCTGGATGCTCTGGTAGACATGGCAGAAGGAACACACAGGACCGCTGGGTAGTGCTAAGGAGGGGTACTTGGAAGAGGCACGACGTCAGAGGGGAGGCCCGGTCCGGTCTCAGCCGGCCTCGAACGGCCTAAAACGGCCCGCTCTTTGCCCCGCGCGCGTCCCGCGATGCGCGTAACCAGGGGCACTTAAATGTAACAAGGGGGCATGGCACTGGGAGGGGGCGCGGCACGGGCGGGAAGAGGAACCAGCTGGTGATGTTTGGAGGAATGCTGGTCCTCGCAGTCCCGCTCGCCGCGCCTCTCACCTCCTCTGCGGCCGAAAACGCCAAAGACACCGGACAATCCGCCCAAGGGTCCAGAGCAAGGTAGGGATCTTCGTATGCTACTCCAGTAGCGTGCAGGCAGGATTCCCAGGCAGCAAGTCACTCTCGAGCGGCTCCCGCGAAGCGGGGGCCGCGAGAGGTAAAGTACACCCAGGCAGGGGGCGTGGCACTGGGAGGGGGCGCGGCACGGGCGGGAAGAGGAACCAGCTGGTGATGTTTGGAGGAATGCTGGTCCTCGCAGTCCCGCTCGCCGCGCCTCTCACCTCCTCTGCGGCCGAAAACGCCAAAGACACCGGACAATCCGCCTAAGGGTCCAGAGCAAGGTAGGGATCTTCGTATGCTACTCCAGTAGCGTGCAGGCAGGATTCCCAGGCAGCAAGTCACTCTCGAGCGGTAATGATGTACTTAAAACAGGCTTGATTCCGGAATCATGGCAGGGAGGTATTATCCAACCAATTTATAAAAGTGGTCCCCAGGACAACCCCGCAAATTATCGCTTAATCGCATTAACAGATGTAGAATCGAAAATATTTTCTAGTTGTCTTTTGGAAGAATTGGAATCATGGGCCATGAGAGAGGATTTGATCCCAAACTTAAACAAGCATTTGCAATGCAATAGGTCTCGCATTAGGAAAGTTTGAGCTATTGGTCTTGTAAATGACAACATTTTTATTTATGTTTTGTTTTTGAAAATAGCAAAATTAATAGCTTTGTCATTTACAATGCCAATAGTTAGAACTTTCACAAATGTGACACCTATAGCATTTGTAATACAATATGTGTTGTATTTACGTGACTTAAATGTATTGAGATTACGAATAACAATGGCTTTTAATTTTTTTAAATATATAGGGCCAGATGTAGGTGGGAGATTGCTACATCTGGCCCTTAATACTTAAATAAAAGTTATTGTAATTTATAATGGCAATAGCTTAAACTTTTGTAAATAACTTTTTTGAAGATTATATTCAGTGTATTTTCTTGTCACGAAAATCCAAGAACAGAAGTGAAATATTAACATATTTTTGTTACATTTGTAATAAAGCTTGAAACAGTTAACGGTTAACAGGGCTGCAAACTTGATTGCACCTGGTAATTATCTGGTGCGATTAACATCGTTCCTATAGTAATTGCAATCCCTGTGCAAACAATTTAACGGGGCAGTTATAATCAGGCCGGTAGCGCCTTGTCAGAACAGATATAGCATTAGGGCGCTTGTTGAACACACCAACCTTTGGACAGCTGTTACAAGGTAGCATACATATAGTGAGAGAACATATTCATGTTATTCCCCATTCCGACGGGAAAACGTGCAATCCTCGGATCCAGATACAAATATCTGTTGAGCACCATCCTTTTTCTATCCCACTCGCTACTTCACCTGTAGTAATCACTGCTGAAAATGGTTTAGTTCTTCATTCAGACACACAGCACTTGATAACAAGTGACCTGGCGTCGAATGCGCTAAATATCGCAACTAATAAAACACCGAGGGTCACATTTACAAGCCCCTTGCGCCATGTTTGCGTCACTTTTCCCAAAAGTGTCGCAAGGGGTTCGTAAATCTGCCCCTGAGATCTTCGATATTTTTAGTGTGAGCAAATTATTACCTATTCTGAGTTTTGCTATGAAAATGGGGCATACCATGCAGATTTTGCAGTTTATGGCACCAAAATCGCCATGTCCTGTTATTTGTTGTGCATTTTTACCTAATGTAGTCCGGCAGGTTTGACCTACTGACATTTACCGGTTAACAGGGCTGCAAACTTGATTGCACCTGGTAATTATCTGGTGCGATTAACATCGTTCCTATAGTAATTACAATCCCTGTGCAAACAATTTAACGGGGCAGTTATAATCAGGCCGGTAGCGCCTTGTCAGAACAGATATAGCATTAGGGCGCTTGTTGAACACACCAACCTTTGGACAGCTGTTACAAGGTAGCATACATATAGTGAGAGAACATATTCATGTTATTCCCCATTCCGACGGGAAAACGTGCAATCCTCGGATCCAGATACAAATATCTGTTGAGCACCATCCTTTTTCTATCCCACTCGCTACTTCACCTGTAGTAATCACTGCTGAAAATGGTTTAGTTCTTCATTCAGACACACAGCACTTGATAAGAAGTGACCTGGCGTCGAATACGCTAAATATCGCAACTAATAAAACACCGAGGGTCACATTTACAAGCCCCTTGCGCCATGTTTGCGTCACTTTTCCCAAAAGTGTCGCAAGGGGTTTGTAAATCTGCCCCTGAGATCTTCGATATTTTTAGTGTGAGCAAATTATTACCTATTCTGAGTTTTGCTATGAAAATGGGGCATACCATGCAGATTTTGCAGCTTAAGGCACCAAAATCGCCATGTCCTGTTATTTGTTGTGCATTTTTACCTAATGTAGTCCGGCAGGTTTGACCTACTGACATTTACCGGTTAACAGGGCTGCAAACTTGATTGCACCTGGTAATTATCTGGTGCGATTAACATCGTTCCTATAGTAATTGCAATCCCTGTGCAAACAATTTAACGGGGCAGTTATAATCAGGCCGGTAGTGCCTTGTCAGAACAGATATAGCATTAGGGCGCTTGTTGAACACACCAACCTTTGGACAGCTGTTACAAGGTAGCATACATATAGTGAGAGAACATATTCATGTTATTCCCCATTCCGACGGGAAAACGTGCAATCCTGAGATCCAGATACAAATATCTGTTGAGCACCATCCTTTTTCTATCCCACTCGCTACTTCACCTGTAGTAATCACTGCTGAAAATGGTTTAGTTCTTCATTCAGACACACAGCACTTGATAACAAGTGACCTGGCAATTACAATCCCTTTGCAAACAATTTAACGGGGCAGTTATAATCAGGCCGGTAGCGCCTTGTCAGAACAGATATAGCATTAGGGCGCTTGTTGAACACACCAACCTTTGGACAGCTGTTACAAGGTAGCATACATATAGTGAGAGAACATATTCATGTTATTCCCCATTCCGACGGGAAAACGTGCAATCCTCGGATCCAAATACAAATATCTGTTGAGCACCATCCTTTTTCTATCTCACTCGCTACTTCACCTGTAGTAATCACTGCTGAAAATGGTTTAGTTCTTCATTCAGACACACAGCACTTGATAACAAGTGACCTGGCGTCGAATACGCTAAATATCGCAACTAATAAAACACCGAGGGTCACATTTACAAGCCCCTTGCGCCATGTTTGCGTCACTTTTCCCAAAAGTGTCGCAAGGGGTTTGTAAATCTGCCCCTGAGATCTTCGATATTTAGCGCCTTGTCAGAACAGATATAGCATTAGGGCGCTTGTTGAACACACCAACCTTTGGACAGCTGTTACAAGGTAGCATACATATAGCACGATATGCACTGTCTGACACAGCGCATCATGTCCAGGTACACATACTTAGTAGCACCATGTGTTGAT
Source organism: Lissotriton helveticus (assembly GCF_964261635.1). Taxonomy (NCBI): domain Eukaryota; kingdom Metazoa; phylum Chordata; class Amphibia; order Caudata; family Salamandridae; genus Lissotriton; species Lissotriton helveticus. Next base: position 1,391,072,057 of record NC_136057.1, read on the forward strand.
GACCTGGCCTGTTACAGAACGCTACGTTGAGAGCAGATGTTAGCGCAACATTCCTTTTTGGCAAAAAAGTACAACCCCTTAATTTAGCAATCTCTTCAATGAGCCAGTTTACATAGCACAGATAAACATCCCATTAATCAATGATCCCCAGTAAAAACACAGTTGTCACAAACATGCAGAAAGCATTAACAGCGTCAAATGAAGCACATAAATGGCCCGATTCATAAAGGCTTCTGTACAAATGTGTGACCTGCAGTGCGTATAAAAGTAAAAAAATAATAATAATGGTTTTAGTTTTCAGCGCAACAACTTCCGAATCATAACATCTACATAGTTGAGATGACCCATCCAAGGTAGCCAATTATTTCTCACGCCTGAGCGCTCTACCTTATTTGTTCGGCAGCAACGAGAACCAAAAGGATTCTGCATACAGCTCCCAAGTTATTAACAGAACAAACAAAAGCTGTTAATGTTTCACTGCTGCCGGCCGTGGAGGAGTGGGAGGGCGGGGGCTGCCTGCGCATGCGCGCCACGCCTCAGTTTCGTTTTCAGGTCGGAGCGCGATCCCGGAGAAGAGAAGTGCCGCATGAAGTCCCGGGTCCCAGGAGGGGGCCCGGGTGAAGACCAGCGTGGAGACTGCGGGCCCCCATGCCTATGGGGAGAGCTCCGCTTTTTGGGAGAGTGCCAGAGGACCTCGAGTGCTCTGCGGGGCTCCCTGAACAGATGGTGCGACGAGTCCGTCTCCGGTGAGTTAAAGGGAGGGGAGGGAGGGAGGGGCTGTGTGCCTGTATGTGTGCTGTGTGCCGTGTGCCTGTATGTGTGTGCCTGCGTGTGCATGCGCTCGCCTGTGTGTGTGTGTGTGCGTGCATGCAGAGGGGTGGGGGCTGCCTGTGTCTGTGTGTGAGCAAGTTACTCTGCGCATGCGCGGCTCAGACGCGCGCTCACGCGGTCAAAACTGGAAACAAAAAGCGCGTGTCAAATTGGTGTCCTCAAAACTAAAGACGGGTAGCAATAGGTCTGAAGCAGACACCTCAATGCTCACGCATTGAGAGTACGTCTGCTCGACCTAAAAACGGATTTAGAAAGGGAGAATCGACTTATACCAACTTGATTTTATTAACATTATTAGGCGAAAGAGCCAAATATAGGAAACAAAAATTGTATATTTGTTTCATTGACCTAAAAGCCACCTTTGATTCTGTGCCCCTAAATGTACTTTGGTCGAAGTTAATCAAGTGGGATATATCTGACACACTTTTAAAAATGATCAAATTATTAAATTCCGATACTTGGGTACAGATCAAAGTAGGCGATGGAAGACACACGACTCGTCGCCTTGGGACCAATATCGGCTTGAAACAAGGATGTGTCTTGGCCCCCTGCCATTTTAACCTTTTTATGTCTGATCTTCCGGCCCATTTTAATGATGTTAATGGCCACTTTCCTATTGTGTTGGGTAAAGAGTTTAAATACTTACAATATGCTGACGATAACATTTTAATAAGCCAAACTGTCATAGGAATAAAAAGTTTAATAGACTCTTTTAACAACGGTCTAAAACTAAATACAAAAACCCCAAAAATAATGACCGTGGGAAGAGGCAAACTAGGAGTAAAAGAATGGAATATTAACGGTTTGATTATTGAATGTGTAAAATCGTATAAATATTTGGGAATCACATTTGATGACAGTATGTCATTTAGGCAGCATTTTAATAACCTTGAAGCTAAGGGCACATCGCTCGCATTTGCTTTTAGAAAACTGAGAGATAAGCTATTATGCCCAAATTATGATCACTTGCTGAAGGTTATGAAAGCTAAGCTAATTCCATTTTTGGATTTTGGTTCTATTATCTTCCGTGGCAAAGATGCGAAAATACTTGATGATATTGAATTAAGGATATATAAATCAGTTTTTAGGATTCCCAGATATATTAGTCGTGCCAATATAAGACTAGAATTTGGTCGAAAGAAACAGATTTTGGCCCGACAATCTACATTTTTAAAGTCCTTATTGACACTGTCTCGAGCTGAAGAGGGTTCTCTAGCAAATCGATGTTGGCTTGAGATAATAAAAAGTGAATATGCGAGTAGTTGGCAAACTTATTTAAATGGGTGTTTACTTAACTTTGATTGTCCAAACTTAGTAGATGAAGTGAGGAGTAAAATGGTTTACAAAAAATCAATTAATCAATCAGCTGCTTCATTGTCTACTATAATGGATAAAAATGAATTAAGGAAAAAAAAAACATCTATGCTCAATAGCTAACTTTTTTGGCAAACTAGCTCCCCAACCTTATTTGTTGTTTCATTTAAAACCTTTGATTAAGAATAAATTTATGTTATTAAGGTTTGGGAGATACCTAACTAAAGACGGAATTCCAAAATGGGAGAAAAAGTGGCCGTCCTGTAGCAGGTAGTAGTAAGTGAACCTCTTTAAAAAAGAAGTGGAACTGCCTTCTACAGGAGCGGGACAATGTTCCCACTGGGTATAATTAACAGTATTCCTCCTAGTATTTGCTTTATGCAGGTAGTGATTCCCAAAATGTTGATAACAAAACAAATCACCATAATTTGCGGAATCAAGATACAAATCATCAGCATCAAAGGTTGCATAATATCAAAGGTTGCATAATATTTCAAATCAGAAAACAAAGCTTCAACGGCCTGAACATCCCAATCATCAGACCGTATATTTTGTTTAATTACATCCCCCATAGAAACTCTCAGGACGTTTAGGACATTAATAACCTCGGTGGGCCCATGGATTTGAAATCTAATAGCATCCCACACAATCTCATCTAAGACTGGCCAAGCAGTGATGTTAACAAAAGCCCGGTCCCTCCTTAATCTGTGTGATGAGGAATGGGGAGCCAATGTTCCATTAATATGTCGAATACATGTTCTTTCTTCAACATAGTGTCCGTTGACAAGGCGGAACAAATACACCGCAAATCCAATAGACATGAACAGGTAAATCGAAAAAAGCACCAACCAAATGTAGGTCCAAGGAGGAATCAAAAAATGTTTTTTAGTGTTGCAAGAACAGAAACCTTGGAAGGGGTCTTCGATGTGTGAGAGTCAGTGTCAAATGAAAATCTGGATTCTGTAGCCAAACAAGTTTGCAAATCAGGCATCGATAAGTCAGTGGGGTAAGTATATTCAGTCTCATCAAGATGAGCACCAGGTAGTGAACTCAATAAAGGACTTGAAACTGCAGGCATCTCGAGGGCAACATCAGGCCTGGGATTAGGAGCCGGAGCCAAAACCGAATTTCTCAAACTCGATGGACATGAGACTGCCGGAGTCATACTAAGAAGAATCGGCCACTCTGTGTAATTTGACATTGTCAATGGAGATATACCTTTGACCTTTACGACCTGGAAGTGGTGGTAAAATTACTGTTCTTATGCCCTTCACGCCAAGCACGGGAACTGCAGCTCGATATGAGGGACCAAACTCCTTCTTGTTCTCGATCTTCTCTCCAACCAGTTCTCCAACTGTGGGTAGCCAGCCAACTACCGGAATCTGCAGCGCAGTATCAGATGTGGAGGGCAAGTGTCTCTCGTCTTTTGTAGATCCTGTAAAACATTGCAATGTTCATCTACGTCAAAGGAGGCAGCAACTGCCGCCTGCTCTAGACCGTCAAGGTCCGGGACAAACATCTTGATACCAAAGAGCATTTCGTATGGGGTCCGCCCACCCAGAGACCTTCTAGGGAGATTATTAAGGGCACGCTGCACGCTATTGAGGTGGGCCAGCCAGTTCCTGCCAGTGCCTATAACCCTAGCTGTCAAAGACTGCTTTAAATCTCGGTTCATTCGTTCCACAACACTATTACCCTCGGGTCTGTATGGAGACCAAAACTTGACTTGGACCCCCATCATAGCAATGGCATCCTTATACGCCTTAGAGGCGAAAGCAGGACCCTGATCCAAATGGATGGTACTACAGGCAAAAATCCCTACAAAGACACGCAAGTCTCTTATGACAGATCGTGAATCAGCGCTGCGGTGTGGCCACACCGACACAAAGCGTGTGCATGAATCAACTGCTACTAAGATGTACTTATACGCAGTATCAGAAGAAAAAGGACCGCAGTGATCTAAATAAACACAACCAAGTGCCTTATTAGAAATGTACAACTGTGTCTGGGGCGGACGCGCAGCAGTTGAAGGTTTAATCTGCTGGCAAATGTCACATTGAAGGTCATAATCACGCGTCTGTTTGTACAGTCACCGTCACCGGAAATGTTGTTGCAACTAAGAAACAGTAGCCGAAACGCCCACATGCGCAGACGCAACACCTTCATGGGCAGCTGTAATCAGTGTGGACCTGCGGTCTGCGTTGGGAATTAACCTTTCACCAACGTCCGGTATTTTCACATAAGGAACTTTATCAGGACTTGTATACTTCGAAGGGAACCCCTTAGGATATTTACTTCCCTTCTCAGTCGCGGCTACAGCTGCCAAGATATCATCATCATCAATCTTACTCTTGGAACGTGTAACTGCCGCGACCAAATATGTCGATACTGCTGATTTTGCGGCCTCATCTGCCAAAGAATTGCCAACAGCGTGAACTCCCACGCGCTGACGACCAAGAGTGTGAATTACATACACTCTTTAAGCTCAGCCACTCAGACCCAGATCATTTTATGTTTTATATTGCTACCTTTGGAGTCACAAACATCATTCTGAATCCAACAGAACAGGTTTTCATTGTAAGACTGGACACAGTAGTAAGAATCACTCACAATAAGAGTCGTCACACTAGGATCAGCGTACTCCAATGCAAGCATCAGAGCAAGGAGCTCTGCCAATTGTGCGGTACAGTTCACTAAAGTCTGCGTGTGCACGACTTTGGACTTGAATTCATCATTCACCATGGTACCCACCACAATGGCGCAAGCTGAGACGTATGCGTGTTTAGACCCATGCGCAACTTGCGCTGAACCATCAGTGTATATTATACAATGGAACTCCTCTAAAGGTCGCATAGTCAATGGCGCAGGATGAACAAACTCATACTGCAAAAACTCTTGTGACTGTAAGGAGGCATCAAAAACGAAAGTGACATCCGGAGACGTCAAAGATGATGCCTATTGTATCCACCTTGGGTGCAAAGCTTTTGAATTTGGTACACTGGCCTTTGTCACTGCCTCCAGTGCAGGATACGGGGTAACAACCAACATGCGTCCCTTGCGACAGTGCACGCTCTTTAAGAGTTGCCATTTGCACTGCTGTCAAAACCTTTTCCACAGTGGAAAACCGCATTTCAGCCGAAGTGTACTAGTGTGATTTGTAAGCAATAGGTAATGTGTCTCCTTCGTTAAAAGTAAGGTAAGTGAAACCCACCGCCCCAGGGATGATTCTTATCATCAGGTTGGTGTGGTTGTCACGAGTCAGTAAGAATTTAGATTCTAGAAGATAAGCCTGCAGTGATTGCAAAATGGCTGAATGTTCAGGCAGCCAACACGATTTGTTGAAAGTAGGTTGTATCAAAGCATACAAAGGCTTGATACGCTGGGCATATTCGGGAATGTATGTATGCCCGAAATCCAAAAATCCCTGCAAGGACTGTAATTTTTTCAGAGTTGTTGGAGCGCGCTGTTGTGTGCATTTCTCCAAGAACTGAAGAGTCAATCCTCGACCTTCATGGTTGAGCTCGTAGCCCAGGAACAACACTGTGTACTCTGCAATGTGAGACTTTGCAAAGTTGAATTTGTAACCGAAGTCCGCAAAGTTACAAATTATGCGGTCAACGCGACACAGATGCGCCCAAATTTCGTCGTCTGTGAGATAGATGTCACCCACATACGAACAGGCATCTGGGTCAACTCTCTCCAAGAGAGAGACAATACGGGCCGCAAACACACCCGGACTATTCCTCTAGTCCATCGCCAGGCGTTTATATTGGCGTTGTTTGCCGCCACAGGTAAAACTGGTCCATTGGGAACTAACCCCCAGATGCATCAAAGTTATTTTTTCGAGTCCTTAATAGCGAATTTTAAGGATTCACTATTAAAGACTCGCAAAACGGGATGCATGTAGGAATCACAATGTTATTTGCGACTCCTACTGATTCCTTATTTGCGATTCGCTAATTGCTAATCGCAAATAAGGAATGGCTTTCCTAAAGGCCCATAGGAATGAATGGGGAGTCATTCCTTGTCATTCCTTGTTTGCGATTAGCAATTAGCGAATCGCAAATGTGCCGCAATTTCAAGGGTGCCAGGGTGTCCAAAGGACACCCTGTTGCACCCCTGAAATGGTAAAGTTCACTGGTGTTGCGCACACACATGTCCCAAGGACATGTGTGTGTGTAATATACAACTTAGAAAAATGCACTAAAGTGCATATTTCTAAGTTTTTGCTATTTACCACGTAGTTTGAATTTGCGGTAAATAGCGACCCCAGATTGCAAACGGCTAAATTTTGCGATTCGTACCATTTGCGCTTGCAAAAATGCTTGATGCATCTACCTGTTAGACCATCCAAATTGTGGGCAAAAAAAACTTTGGATATGTCAAGTGTGGTTTTAAACAGCTTTCGCACAAGACCATCCACTAGAGCAGAGCCGTGGGTATTCTGTACTGCACAGGTACGGCAATGCGAGTTCAAATGCTGGTAATCCAATACCAAGCGGTACGTACCGTTTGGCTTGGTTACAGTAAAAAGTAGGTTATTCATCGGTGACACGCAAGTTTCAATTACACCTTGATATTCCAGTTGTTCAAGGATTTCCGCAACGGAAGCCTTAGCTTCACGTCGGATGGGATATTGAGGTTGAGGCTGTGGCATACACCGTAAGGGAATCTCGTGGTGTGGGGAAAATGTATCCCAACCACAGTGCGTACGGTATAGAGCCGGCGCAAGGGCTTTAGCCCACTCTTCTGCAAAATTCAGCGCATGCTCCTTCGAGACTGTGTGCACGAAACTAGGGAGGATCACCTCCTCCCCTCTCGGAGCTGCGAGAACAAAAGGTGGGGGCCAGTCAGCCTCCGCTACCAAAATGTCATAGGTAGTTGTAAGATTTTCCAGAAATACCCCTTTTATTGTACATTGTATGTCACCTTCAATTAAAAGGACTATTTCATAAAAAGTCTATCAGGGGGAGCTACTCTGGTATCAGCTGTCTCCACAACAACATATCGGTCAGTCGATGTCACCTTCAGTAGTGGACGCAGGACCTCTCTCACAATGGTAATCTCCGCCGCGCTGTCCAACAACGTCAGCGCCCATGTCTGATTCCGAAGCTGCGTTCTCACTATCTGTGGCATATCTTGCTGTTAAAGCGGCAACTTTCTTTTTATGGAACTGGGGTCTTTTCTGTGAAGAAACGTCCTGCTTGCCTTTTCCGTCTTTCGGGAGGGGTTGGTCGCGACTCTGCTGGCCACCCCGACCTCTGCCGCCGCCTCCACCACCGGACGATAAGGCCGATGTGTCCTGTAAAGAACGAGGAAAGCGTTGATCAGGAACCTGAAATCGATCAGGCGAATTAATCGTAGTGCGGTTGCGCAAATTATAAACGCGCTCAGTAGACTCAGGCATTGGTGATGGGGGACGGGACTCCTGTTTCTGTTGCTGTTTAACCTGTTTTTTATTTCTGTTCCAATTTGTCTTTGGAGCTGTGGGTTGAAAGTTTGTTTTAGACTTCGCACCCTGGGTTTGCTTCTTATCTTTAGCAGAAAAGGGCTTGACACCTAAACTATTGCGGCCAATGGTTTTGTACGCAGCCGTAATAATTCTCAGTAACTGTCGGGGTTTGTCGGCATCGGGGACCTCGCGTAAGGCATTAGCCACCTGAAAGTTTACCGCATCTCCCTTTATATTTGAAAGGACCAGATCGAAAACTACATAAAATGAGCCTACGAGTCTCATTCCCAATTCAACCGCAGCCTCAGCCTCAGATCCGTGTTTGTCCTGAACACGCTTAATGACCGTCAAAAGGACAGCCATTGACGGAGTGCCGAAGCACCTTGTGTACACTGCCGCAAAAATTCTACCCCATGACTCAGTCACCGGCTTCCGGTACCAAATCCTTGGGTAAACTAATTATAAGAATCCTGTGTTTTTCCACGGGACCCGAATTAGGAAAAACAGCCTCCAGCTGGTCAAATTTCTCGGCAAGCCAAAAAGGCATATCATCCTTATCTTGGGGATGTTTGCCCATTACTGCATTGACCATCACGGGACTAAGCTTCATTCTGCGCCCTCCAAACCAACATTGTATGCTTGCAAATGATTGCGAACCGCAATGCGACTATGCTGCGGTATAACAATGTCAGCCATAATGACACAGAGACAAAAAAGGCACAATGTATAACCTAGTAGCACAACTGGGTAGTAATTCAAAACGAAACCATTTGAAAAGATTCAAGCTTGAAAAGACCTATGTAACTATAGGTAGGTTTGTTCGACACTACTATTATCCGGAAACAATAGCGAAGGGGTTAAGGACTGAATGAAGTACTACTCAAGTGTCATGTAATAAGACCACCATTGTATGGGCGCCATGTAGCAGGGATTCTGCTCCTACACAGAACTGTGCATAGAGACTTGGAACCTCAGTGAATTAGGGTGTGCCAAAACTCACCTTAGTAGCAAAAATCCCCTACCAGACTAGCAATCAGTGTCTCATTGGTTCTTCCATACCCCCAATGATTAGACAACCCAGAACATGGAACTTAGAATACCTCAGGCAATGTGGAACACATGAGCACTCTTTCGTTATACACTCATGCTAGTCCAAAACGGGGAGTAAATGAAGACACATGCAAGTTTGAAATATTTATTTCTAATGCCGTGTTCTCAAGCGCAGTATCTTAGCTAATACAAGCAGACATATTATAAGCAACAAGATTATCAGCATAGTTACTGTTCCATAAAATACAAAAGGAGAAAGCATGTTAAAATGCTAAATGGAAATAGACTAGATTACACCTAGATTTCACACACCCTTGTTATTAGGTTATTTTATATCTAAAGAAGGTCTCTTGGGTTTACAAGGGTTTACAAGGGCGGCCCCATACCTCTGGTCCTAGTAGAAACGGATCACATCATTTTCTACACCAGCTCTCTGCATGCGAATGTTCTCCAAAGAATGTGTGTAAGCATGCCTGCGCAGTGCATTATTAAACGCGCCAAAATCAGAGGCCGCCACAGCTGCATATATGTTATGCCTAGAACGTGCGCTGATCAGACCGAACAACAACCACTGTGTTGAAATAACCTTGAATGCCTCGACACTCACTGTTCAAACACCGCTTACCAAGCCAAGCTACTAGCAATTTCGCGTTCTCTGCAGAACGCGAAATTACCCAAATTCCACAAATTCCTCGAGCGGAACGGAATTTACCGCCCAGGCCTAATTACATGCTCCGTGAAGTGTGACCTATCTGCAAACTAAAATGGCAGAAAGTTCTTCCATTCTGTACCACTGAGAAGAACATCAATGTCCCCATTTCTACACCTATACCCGAAAGGTAGGACCCACTACTCATGTATAAATCTTTCCCCTAAGTCTTCATATCTGTCTACTTGATAGTGTTGTAAGCAGTATGTGAAGTGGAATGTTGAAATTGGCAGAGAGATAAACCCATGAATGATCCAATCGGCTGACCGTGTTTCTGCCACAGTTAACGGTAATTCCTTTAGATGTTCTATGTTTAACATTGTGAATGTCGCGTCCTTCTTTGCTATAATTCTCTGTTCTCGTGTTAAATTGTATGGCAGAAATGAATCGGTAGTGTTCAAATGTTTTCAAGGCACATGACCATTGCACAGTCTGTAAAGTCCAGCTTAATAACATGAAGGATCTAATCTGACTCTGTCCATGTTGTAAGAGGGACATGTCACTGTATTCTGTCAATTGCTGCCATCACACTTCTGCTCAGAGAATACATTCTAGTGGATAAAGTAGTCCTACCATTATCAACTACTCCTAGAGCCTTTTCTAAATTTGCTCTGTCAATTTCACGTATCCGCTCGGGAGCTTCCGGCTGTGAAACCTTCCACAGTTTGTTGTATATAGCAACAAAAAGTGTTTTTGACGTGGCTTTTTAGGACCATTTAACTCAAAGGCATCAGAAAGGAGTGGGATGTGTTCTTTCACCTCATCTGATGTGGAATGTTTTAGCCATTCAAGGAACAATTTTCCCACAATGTATGTTATTATTACTCCCAGGTGTTGTGCCTGCTCGTATTGTATGTCTGGTCAGCTTATTCTAAACGACTTCATGTTGTTCAGAAAACGAGCATGGCAACCAATAGTATCTAATTGCCACACTAGCCATCCCTCTGGGTTGGAATGTGAAGAATTATATGTACTATTGTTGAGCATGTTGTCAAATTCTTCCTCTGTATAATTTGTAAACGGTTGCCAATTATCAAAATGTGGAAACGTTTGGTGGATTCATATCCTTTCTCTTGGCCCGGCAGAGGCAGTATGTTTATTGCACAGTTTTGTTCAGGAAAATAATTTGTCTTGGTGTAAGACAGAGTCTAAACAGAGCCTCATTGCCTTGAACTTGCAAGTCTTTAGTTAGTGCCACTGCTACCACTCGTGTGAAACGAAGCGATTCTTGAGCTGCTCATATTGCGATCAGTTTAAGTTAGTTTTAATCTATTTTTAACTAAAACTTACTTCATATTCCGTGCATTTGCACAGCACTGTTTGCACTTTGTCCCCTGCTCTGGTCCACTGTGGCGGGTGCCGTATGTGTGGAGGGCAGGGCAAAACTCTCAATGCGCAGTTGACACCATTTCGGGCTGAAAGGGGGCGGAGCTACTCCCACTCTCTCCCATATCAGCTGATGGGCCAGCAAACGCACGCAGCGGATGCGCCGCTGGCTCGCCAAAGCCAAGCCCATCTGCGCCTGTTCACGTCCGGGCCGCGTCCAGCACCAGCCACGCTGCCCGTTTTCAACCAACTACAAGAATAATGCTGTCTAGGGAACAAATCCTTGAGTTAAAGTCGTCAAAAGGCTGTCCTGAATAGTTTCAGAGCAGCAGCAAAATAACCACCATGAAGATGCTAGAGCAATGCAGACTAAGGCAATATTAATTGTTTTATGTGATATTTGTTGAAACATCCTAATGTGGCTCTTTACTTTTGATGTACCTGTCTATATCGATGACTTTGTTCATTCAACCCTGTGTACAGCTCTGTGATACCCTTTAGTCATGCATGCGCTTTATAAAACACTCTAAATAAATAAATAAATGAATATGTAGAACACAACACAGTTGGCAAAACACTGTACAGCCCTTCCTAAAATGGCATAACATGGATTCTCAAAATGCTAATTTTTTTCCCCAATGAGTTGTCACAGCGTGTAACCATCAACAAAACCCTAGCCTATTACGGTCTGTGTGATTCCATGTATCAAATTACCTATGTACACGCTTCAACACAGTGTAATGACAATCCATCCTTGTAGTCCTATAGGCTTGAGCATATGCTTTTCACAATAAATAAACTTTCATAACTAACAGATCAGGCTTACACCCTTGGTCATTGGACTGTCACCATAACCAACTCTGTCCTGCTGTACTGACGAAACCCTTTATCTCAAGGCAAAAAATGTAACTACAAGCACGATATTTCAGTGGCTGTTCACTTATGCCCAATCAAAATCTGTACTCTATGGAATCATAGCACTGAGTAGTGCTTCGTAAGCGTTTTATTTTAATCACATGGCTGCAAGCTCCTAAAAATAGGACATTAATAACTTCGAGATTACAAAACGGCAGCAAAACCTATTCAAAGTTCCTTGCACAACTTGCAGATGAAACAAACTGAACTACTGCAGTAGATGCTGGATATCCCGGGAACCTGACAGCTGTGCAGAAGTCTGGAATCTTCATGAGCTTTTATCAAGTGAAATCTTGAAAATCGGGTTGAGAATGTGTTCAAGGGTCTTCTCTTGAGAGGAGTGAATCATTCTACGCTTGCCAACCTGTGGAGGACGACGATCTATAGAACCTTAAGTCACTCTTCTTAAAGTAAGACTTTGAGTGAACAGCCACATGGGGTGCAGCATAGGGTACATTTTTAAAACTCATGATCCAGACACATTGTCATTAGAAATATTAGTGATACCTCTCTTTTTTCCCCTCCTTTAGTCATGATTTATGTCAAGTACATTACAGTTGTTTTGTGGCTCATCTCAAAGTCCTAATCCTTCTTGCTGGTGTTTTATCTTTTACCCCTAATGGCTCTGCACTCCCGGAGAATGTAAAAAATTGAATTGTTATAGAGGAGAAAATAATCTCCATAAGTGCCACTAAGAGGAAATGAATATGCAAAAACCCTGCATATTGCTATGATTATGCCTTCATATTTCTTTAGTTGACTGTTTTCTCTTGGTAGGTAATTATGTGACAAAAATTTTATTTTTATACCTTGCACTTCTAATTTACGTTGGCTCAGATTATACAGCTAAATCAACAACTTTTACTGCTTTCTTGCCTCTAGCCCCCCTCATTTCTTACCCTTGTCTTCTCTTTCGTCCCAAGGGTGGAGAACGGCAAACCTCACAAAGAGCCTCCATGGATTGTGCTGGTTCAGGAAAAGAGGCGGAAATCGGCTCCTCTGCCCCCAGGGACTCCTCCAAGGGCCCTTACCGAAGAACAACTGCAAAGCCCTGCCCAGGACCGGGTAGGCCGGACCTCTCTCCGGAAGCCACCACTTCAGCCCAAGCCTTACAACCCTTTTGATGATGACGAAGATGATGACCCAGAGGCCAGTGACTCCTCACTGAACCAAAGCCACCCTTGGTACGGTATCACACCCACCAGCAGCCCAAAGCAGAAGAAGCGAGCAGCCCCCAAGGCACCTAATGCCTCTCCTCTAGGTAAGAGCATACTTCAGGGGTACAGGCTACAGGACTGTCTAGAAAATTGAAACCTGTTTTCCCTTCTTTTGTGGTGGAACCATCTCTGATTCTTATTACACGTTTGCCAGAAAAACAATTCTGCAGAAATAAGAGTTCCCATCCAAATCAAGATTACCAGTTTGCAGTAAAATGTGCATCTTTGGGTTTCTCCTTGGACACTTTTTTAAGTGAAAAGCTGGTTGTGAGAAGTTGGCCTGATGTGCAGTGTTCACTATTCTAGTGATCACTATATATCAGTCCAAACAACCCTTATTGATGATTGGTTGTAAGTCAACCTTATAGACCAGCTATCCTAGTAGCATGGATACGAGCAGTCTAAGGCTAAGACTCTAGAGGGCGTGTTAAGCCAGCTGTTTTACCATCACATTACCCCTTGAACACCCAGTGAAAGGACACCACACAAGTGTTATGAAAATAAACAATGTATTTATTAGAATCACAACAACCCTGTACTCTTTATGAGGACAGGGTGCTAAGCACACAACAAAACTCTTATGAAAATACTTAAGTTAGCACGTTATACACAAATGCCCGAGGGGCACGAAAAACCATATACTCTAAAAGTGGAATGCGAATTACTAGCAGGTAAGTAACAGTACTAATAGGCTTTGGAATCGCTAGGACTTGACTAGGGAATCGTTAGATTACTACTAGGAGGCCCAGGGGACTCGGGTGCAGAGTGTGCACTCTCACGCGGGATGCGGGACAAAGTCTATGGGAGCTAGAATTCACAAAGTTAGTGTTCACGGGCGAACCCGACCTGGTAGGGAGAAAATGACAGTGGATCCTGACCCTTGGATAGTGAGGCTATGCTGGGACACCGAAGTGCCGAAGTTACCTAGCCCAGGGGCTGCAGCTGCATAGGTCTGAAAAGACGTCGGGAATCCACGTGCCGGACCAGGAGCCTGGAAGAAGGAAGTTGCTGGCAGGCGACCAGTGAAGAAAAGTTCGAGGGATCCAAGCCTGGATCAAGGAAGAAGAAAACCTGAAAGCAGAGGGGACCAAGTTCTTGAATCACTAGCCAGTGATTAAGTGGGCACCAGGATGGCACCGGGCGAAGTCACCTCGACTAGGTGAGTGGGCGACGCTGGCTCTGCAGATCTCACGGACCAGGAGGCGTTGTCGGCGACCAGGATGGAGAGGCGAGCTGTCCCACGATGGATGAAGCTGTCGGCGTCGAAGTTACCCAGGATTGGGCAACAAGCCTTGGCTAATTCAAGCCCACGCGGTGGACTCAAAATGGCGTCTTGAGTGGACCAGGAGGGTCCGGGGTGCTCCTCTTTTGGAAGGGAGCAAGGGCCAGCCTGGAGCAACCAGACCAGCAGCAGTGATGTCGTCGGGCGTCGTTCAGAAGGCCACAAGCCAGCGGGCTAGTAGCCAAACAACGCGGTGAGCAGCAAAAAGCAGAAGGGCCCCACGCAGATCGTGGAGATGCTGGGAGGCTGCACTTCGGTGCTGGAGCTGCTCAGGGTCGGGGCTTCTCGGACCCCAAAGCACTCACCAGGAAATTACTCGGCGGGCTTGCTGGAAAGAAGTCGTGCAGTCTTGAAGATGGCCGGTCCCTCGAGGTCTCGTCACACCCACGAATCTCAGCGTGACTGATGATGTAGGTCGAGGTCAGAGGTGCCAGGGAAGCCGGTTCTCGTCGAGCTGGGCAGTCTTGATCCGGAGGAGAGACTTGCAGCAGACCGCAGTGCTCTTAAGATGGTGCCTGCGGATGCAGGGTGACTACTCCTTAGTCACAAGGGAGAAATCTTAGGAAGAAGTCTTGAGTTCCTTTCGTGGAAAGTAGTTTCAGGATTCAAAGATGATCTGATTTGGAAGGGGGCCAGTCTCTACCTTTATCTGGGAAAAGGGGGCTGGCACGCGACTAGGTCCTGCCCTATGGGTGGGACCAGGAGGGGGGTGGTTACACCCACTTCCTTGGCGGGCTTTTCCCCAGGCCAGGGGCTGGAGTGCCCCTGGAACTGGTTCCAGCCAGCCTATGCACAGTGAGCACCGGGGTGCCACGTGCAGTCACCTTCCTCTAAAGCCCTGCCTACCTACAATACACAAAACCCTGTCTGGGACGGTGCTGGCACCGCCCCTGGCAGGAAACCCTTTGTCCTTATCTCCTGCTCTGGGAGGACTCCCAGCAGCAGGAGGGCAGACTTGTGTCTCGGTGGCAGCATCCATTTTGTGGATGCTAAGGCTCTGTCTGACTTTTAACCGGGTTATAGGTTACATGCATGTCGTGTCCCTCTAGAAGGGTGGAATGCTAACCCCGTCGCCAGAATTGGCGAGGGGTTAGTATTCCAATTCGTATGACACCTTACTCGACATGTTTTGATAAAGCGATACCAGAGTTGGCACATAACCGCGAGGATTATAATGCACTTAAGAGTATATGGTATGCGATATCATGGAAACGGCTAAGGGATGGATCCCGAAAGCCGCAGACAGTCTCAGCTCATGCTAGAGCACCATCTCACACGATTCCAAGCACTCTGCCTTCAGGATTGTTAAGGCCTGCTATAGGAGTGACTGATAGGAGATCTGTGTGTCCATTTTTAGGGTTAGATATAGGTATACTATATCTAAAGCAAAGGGTGAGTACACCACCTTGCCCCAGCTGTCGTGCAGCCAGTTGTGTCAGTTTTAGTTAGTCAATCCAGGGGTGGCATAATACATGCTTCAGCCCCTGGGAGACTTCTGGGTGCACCTCAGCCCTGGGTACAGGGACTTGGAGAGGGCCCAGTGCCAATTCAGTACCTGAGTACAATTTGGATAGAGAGAACAGCTAGGCTGTGGGTCTGATTAGCAGGCCCACAGCCAGGGAAAGTCGTAAACCAGTGCAGCAAAAAGCAAAAATCTGGGTGATCATAGGATTGCAGACCCTACTCTCCTACACTGGTTGAATGCATCAGGGGAAAAATGCTCTGAATGAGGGAAAGGCCTGAGGAAATCGATGCTCAAACTTTTTATTCCAGAGGTTGTATTGGCACAGTTATACTGCAAAAAACGACCATACCCCATAGCATTGTTAATTGTGGGTGAGGTATTACTGAAACCTTTTTCACATAGGACTCGTAATGACTTCTTCAAGGGTTTTGGGGTGGTTGTGAGAAAGTGCCCTCTTTCTTGCATTGGTATGCCCCCACTTTTTGCTGAATGGCTGATGTGCTTTGACTAAGTGTGCCCTGGGCTCCTGCCAACCAGGTGCCCAGGGCCTGTGCTCCTTCCCTAAAACTGTGTTGAAACTAAAACCCAATTGGCACCTCTGGCCACCTGTCAGCCCCTAGTAAATGGTACCCTAGGTACCCAGGGCGGCCTGGTGATCAGAGAAGACCCCTAAGGGCTGCAGCACTTATTGTGCCACCCTTAGGGGCCCTGTACCCTGACACCCACACACTGCCTTGGCAGGCTGAGTGTCTAAGTACAGAACCAAACAGAGAGTCGACATGGCACACATCCCTGTGTGCCATGCCCACCAACCCACTGCCCTGGCATACATCAGCCACCCCTCTAGCTGGGTGCCCTATGCCATTGGTGTGGGCACAGGGGCATGAGCCCTGTGCCCCTACAGTACCCAGTGGTACAAAAGGGGGTGGTGATGGACAGAGCCTCTGAAGGTGGCAGAGTGGGCTAAAGAACGGTGATGGATTAAACCCAGATCTGTTGACTGGGTGTGAGTGTTTGATTGGTTCAGATGCTCCGTCCATCACCACCCCCTTTTGCACCGCTTTGTTCGCCATAAGTTGGCAGGGTATGCTCAGACGTGAGTCCCTTGCTCACTTTGCCACTGGATTCAAGCAAGCCTGGCTGAAGACGGCTGAAATGCCAGAAACCGGTCCTAGGAAGCTTGTTTCCGGTCCAGGGAAGGCATGGCTTGGCAGTTCGGGCTGGACTGTTCCCATGAGGCACAGGGTCAGACTGATTTGCATATGGCCATGTCTGAACTGGGAAGGCAGAGTGGGCTAAAGAATGGTGATGGATTAAACCCAGATCTGTTGACTGGGTGCGAGTGTTTGATTGGTTCAGATGCTCCGTCCATCACCACCCCCTTTTGTACATACAGTACCCAGGGCCATTCCTGGGCACTGTAAGTGCAGTGATGCCACTAGGGAAGGCAATGACCCTGACGCCCGACTCTGTTTGCTCAACATATGGGAGGACATAGACCTGACTGAAATCCAACAACAATTGGTGACGCTGGGCTACACATTAGTAAAAAGGGAACTGGCTAGAGGATTGTGGGGGGGGGGAGTGGCACCACCTACTGTGCTGGTGTGGCTGAAAGAGCTAGATAGGTGCATGAGAGCGGAGAAAGAAGTCTTCATATCCAGGGGATGCCCGAAGAAATGGGATAAAAAATGGCAGAAGTGGAACACTCACAGGGGGAGATCTGTGTATCGCCTATGGTGGAACTTGACATGCGAAGAAATATGGACAGAGATGTAACTGTTTAATGTAACGTTTTCCCAATTTCCGTAGCATATGTGGTGATTAATGTACCCTGCAGTTATTATCTGTAAGAACTGTATACTTGTCTGACATGTCTCACTATCAATAAAAACAATAAGAAAAAAATAAAAGAGTATATGGTGCTCGGAGGTTGTCATTACGAACTCCACAGCACCATAATGGCTACACTGAAGACTGACAAGTTTGATATCAAACTTCTCAGCACATTAAACTCACACTGATGCCAGTGTGGAATTTAATGTAAAATGCACTACAGAGGGCATCTTAGAGATGCCCCCTGAAACCTAACCATCTGAAAGAAACAGGTTAGTATTAGATTCCTTACCTTAGAATATCCCCAGGCGTCAGTCTGGATCCGGAAACTTTTGCGTAGCAGTACCCCTGCGCGTCGGTAGGCGTCGTCTGCAGGCGTCCCCTGCGGCTCCGCGTCGTCGGCGTCGTGCGCCGTGATGACGTCGCTGGAGTATATAGACGCCGCCTCCGCGCGCTGACGTCAGTTCTTCTTTTTTCCGCGCCAGTTAGCGCAGATCCGAAGAGCAGTACTCCGGTCTTTTGACCAAGTTTATTGTTAACTACTTAATCTTCTACGGTGCCGGTAGGATGCCCGGTTTCAAGGGTTGCGACGAGTGCGACCGCCTGATGTCGGTCACCGACCACCATCGACTCTGCCTCCGGTGTCTGGGCGCGGACCACGACGTGGAGTCCTGCGTCGACTGTCGGGCCTTGACTGGTAAAGCTAGGCGGGAGCGGTCCCGCAAGCTTCTCGAGCTCCGTGTGTCGGCCCCGCGTCGAGAGCGGTCCCGGTCCGGTCGGAGGTCGAGGGAGCGGTCGAAGGAACGATCGCGGAGCCGCCATGAGCGCTCCGGGAGTCGCCACCATTCCTCCGGTTCGTCAGGTAAGCGTAAGAAGTCGGGGCGTCGTCATCGTACCCCCGACTCCCCCCAACGCCCGCGTGATGCGGCCGGGGGCTCGGGTGGCCCCACCCCCGCGGCCCCGCGTGGGTTGCCGACGCCGTCTGCCCCATACCGGTCGGTCCCTGGGGAAGGCGCGTCGCGTGAGGAGATCGAGGCCTTCCTCATCGCTGTGAGAAGTTGGCCTGATGTGCAGTGCTCACTATTCTAGTGATCACTATATATCAGTCCAAACAACCCTTATTGATGATTGGTTGTAAGTCAACCTTATAGACCAGCTATCCTAGTAGCATGGATACGAGCAGTCTAAGGCTAAGACTCTAGAGGGCGTGTTAAGCCAGCTGTTTTACCATCACCTTACCCCTTGAACACCCAGTGAAAGGACACCACACAAGTTGTTATGAAAATAAACAGTGTATTTATTTATAACAAGACTACCCTGGCTCTTTATGAGACAGGGAGCTAAGCACACAACAAAACTCTTACGAAAATACTTAAGTTAGCACGTTATACACAAATGCCCGAGGGGCACGAAAAACCATATATTCTAAAAGTGGAATGCGAATTACTAGCAGGTACGTAACAGTTCTAATAGGCTCTGGAATCGCTAGGACTTGACTAGGGAATCGTTAGATTACTACTAGGAGACCTAGGGGACTCGGGTGCAGAGTGTGCACTCTCACGCGGGATGCGGGACAAAGTCTATGGAAGCTAGAATTCACAAAGTTAGTGTTCACGGGCGAACCCGACCTGGTAGGGAGAAAACGACAGTGGATCCTGACCCTTGGATAGTGAGGCTATGCTGGGACACCGGAGTGCCGAAGTTACCTAGCCCAGGGGCTGCAGCTGCATAGGTCTGAAAAGACGTCGGGGATCTCGTTGCCGGACCAGGAGCCTGGAAGGAAGAAGTTGCTGGCAGGCGACCAGTGAAGGAAAGTTCGATGGATCCAAGCCTGGATCAGGGAAGAAGAAAACCTGAAAGCAGAGGGGACCAAGTTCTTGAATCACTAGCCAGTGATTAAGTGGGCACCAGGATGGCACCGGGCGAAGTCACCGCAGTCAGGTGAGTGGGCGCTGCTGGGCTCTGCAGTCTCTCGGACCAGGAGGCGTTGTCGGCGACCAGGATGGAGGTGCGAGCTGTCCCACGACGGATGAAGTTGTCGGCGTCGAAGTTACCCAGGATTGGGCAACAAGCCTTGGCTAATTCAAGCCCACGCGGTGGACTAAAAATGGCGTCCTGAGTGGACCAGGAGGGTCCGGGGTGCTCCTCTTCTGGAAGGGAGCAAGGGCCAGTCTGGAGCAACCAGACCAGCAGCAGAAATGTCGTCGGGCGTCGTCAGGAAGGCCACAAGCCAACGGGCTAGTAGCCAAACAACGCGGTGAGCAGCGGAAAGCAGAAGGGCCCCACGCAGATCGTGGAGATGCTGGGGGGCTGCACTTCGGAGCTGGAGCTGCTCAGAGTCGGGGCTTCTCGGACCCCAAAGCACTCACCAGTAGATTACTCGGCGGGCTTGCTGGAAAGAAGTCGTGCAGTCTTGAAGATGGCCGGTCCCTTGAGGTCTCGTCGCACCCACGGTTCTCAGCTGGGCTGTAGAGGCGGGTAGAGGTCAGAGGTGCCAGGGAAGCCGGTTCTCGTCGAGCTGGGCAGTCGGATTCCGGAGGAAGGACTTGCAGCAGACCGCAGTGTTCTTAGATGGTGCCTGCGGATGCAGGGTGACTACTCCTTAGTCACAAGGGAGAAATCTTAGGAAGAAGTCTTGAGTTCCTTTCGCAGAAAGTAGTTTCAGGATTCAAAGATGATCTGATCTGGAAGGGGGCCAGTCTCTACCTTTATCCTGTAAAAAGGGGCTGGCACGCGACTAAGTCCTGCCCTATGGGTGGGACTAGGAGGGGGGTGGTTACACCCACTTCCTTGGCGGGCTTTTCCCCAGCACAGGGTCTGGAGTGACCCTGGAACTGGTTCCAGCCAGCCTATGCACAGTGAGCACCGGGGTGCCACGTGCAGTCACCTTCCTCTAAAGCCCTGCCTACCTACAATACACAAAACCCTGTCTGGGACGGTGCTGGCACCGCCCCTGGCAGGAAACCCTTTGTCCTTATCTCCTGCTCTGGGAGGACTCCCAGCAGCAGGAGGGCAGACTTGTGTCTCCGTGGCAGCATCCATTTGGTGGATGCTAAGGCTCTGTCTGACTTTTAACCGGGTTACAGGTTACAGGCATGTCGTGTCCCTCTAGAAGGGTGGAATGCTAACCCCGTCGCCAGAATTGGCGAGGGGTTAGTATTCCAATTCGTATGACACCTTACTCGACATGTTTTGATAAAGCGATACCAGAGTTGGCACATAACCGCGAGGATTATAATGCACTTAAGAGTATATGGTATGCGATATCATGGAAACGGCTAAGGGATGGATCCCGAAAGCCGCAGACAGGCTCAGCTCATGCCAGAGCACCATCTCACACGATTCCAAGCACTCTGCCTTCAGGATGGTTAAGGCCTGCCATAGGAGTGACTGATAGGAGATCTGTGTGTCCATTTTAGGGTTAGATATAGGTATACTATATCTAAAGCAAAGGGTGAGTACACCACCTTGCCCCAGCTGTCGTGCAGCCAGTTGTGTCAGTTTTAGTTAGTCAATCCAGGGGTGGCACAATACATGCTTCAGCCCCTGGGAGACTCCTGGGTGCACCTCAGCCCTGGGTACAGGGACTTGGAGAGGGCCCAGTGCCAATTCAGTACCTGAGTACAATTTGGATAGAGAGAACAGCTAGGCTGTGGGTCTGATTAGCAGGCCCACAGCCAGGGAAAGTCGTAAACCAGTGCAGCAAAAAGCAAAAAATCTGGGTGATCATAGGATTGCAGACCCTACTCTCCTACATGACCCCCCACCCAAACTTTGGGACAATAAACTAACCTTGACCAGGTGAGTCTTCTTGCTCTAAGTGGAAATACCTGGAGAGCCCATCAGCATTGCTGTGATCAGTCCCAGGTCTATGCTCCACTGTAAAATCCATCCCCTGTAGGGAAATGGACCACCTAAGCAGTTTGGGGTTTTCACCCTTCATCTGATTTAGCCACAAGAGGGGCTTATGGTCTGTCTGAATGGTGAAGTGAGTGCCAAACAAGTAGGCCCTCAGCTTCTTCAGGGCCCAGACCACAGCAAAGGCCTCCCTCTCAATAGCTGACCAATTTTTCTCTCTGGGTGTCAACCTTCTACTAATGAAAGCAATAGGCTGATCATTACCATCAAAATTCAGTTGAGACAGAACAGCTCCCACACCCAACTCAGAAGCATCTGTTTGGACAATGAATGGCTTGGAGTAATCTGGACTCTTGAGGATAGGTGCTGTGCACATGGCCTGCTTTAGGTCATTGAATGCTTTCTGACAGCTTGCTGTCCACTGAACTTTCTTTGGCATCTTTTTGCTTGTCAGGTCATTAAGGGGGGTCACTATGGACCCATAATTTCTGACAAACTTCCTATAGTACCCAGTCAGGCCCAAGAAAGCTCGAACCTGAGTCTGGGTGATTGGAGGAGTCCAGTCCTTGATGGCCTGTATCTTACTCTCCAGTGGCTGAACCTGGCCTCCACCTACAAGGTGGCCCAGGTATACAACCTGTGACTGCCCTATCTGGCACTTTGTGGCCTTGATAGTGAGGCCTGCCTTTTGCAGGGCCTCTAACACTTTCCTCAGGTGGACCAGGTGATCCTCCCAGGTGGAGCTAAAGACAGCAATATCGTCAAGATAAGCTGCACAGAAGTCATCCAGCCCAGTGAGGACTTGATTCACCAACCTTTGGAAGGTGGCAGGTGCATTTTTCAGTCCAAAGGGCATTACCACAAATTGATAATGCCCTCCAGGGGTAGAAAATGCTGTCTTGGGTTTGGCTTCCTCAGCTAACCTGATTTGCCAATACCCAGCTGTCAAATCAAATGTGCTTAAGAAGTTGGCAGAAGCCAATCTATCTATAAGCTCATCTGCTCTTGGTATTGGGTGGGCATCAGTCTTAGTGACTGCATTGAGGCCTCTGTAGTCTACGCAAAACCTCATCTCTCTCTTACCACCCTGGGTGTGAGGCTTTGGTACTAGAACTACTGGGCTAGCCCAAGGGCTATCTGAGGGCTCAATGACTCCCAGTTCCAACATTTTCTGCACTTCAGTTTTGATGCAGTCTCTAACATGATCAGGCTGTCTGTAGATTTTACTCTTGACAGGCAGACTGTCTCCAGTGTCAACATCATGGGTACACCAATCAGTTTGGCTGGGTGTCAGAGAGAACATATGTCGAAAGGATTGCAGAACTTGCCTGCAATCCTGTTGCTGATGTTCAGTGAGGCTGCCACAAAAGACAACACCATCAACTGACCCATCATCAGGATTCTGAGTGAGCAGGTCTGGGAGAGGGTCACTCTCTTCCTCCTGTCCCTCATCTGTGGCCATGAGCAAGCTCATGTCCTTCCTGTCAACATATGCCTTGAGCCTGTTAACATGGAGCACTCTGAGAGGGCTCCTGGGAGTTCCAAGGTCCACCAAGTAGGTAACCTCTCCCTTTTGCTCAATGATGGTGTGGGGCCCAGACCATTTGTCTTTCAGAGCTGCTGGGGCCACTGGCTCCAGCACCCACACCTTCTGTCCTGGCTGGTACACAGTCAGTACAGCCTTTTGGTCATGCCAAGCTTTTTGAAGTTCCTGGCTGGCCTCAAGGTTTTTAGATGCCTTTTCCATATACTCAGCCATCCTGGAGCGGAGACCAAGTACATAGTCCACTATGTTGGTTGCAGGCTTTTTGAGAGGTCTCTCCCATCCTTCCTTCACCAAACACAGGGGTCCCCTTACAGGATGCCCATACAGAAGCTCAAAAGGGCTGTAGCCAATCCCCTTCTGTGGGACCTCTCTGTAAGCAAACAAGAGGCAGGGGATCAGGACATCCCATCTTCTCCTAAGAGGTTCAGGTAGTCCATGAATCATCCCTTTCAGGGTCCTGTTGAATCTCTCAACAAGCCCATTGCATTGTGGATGATAGGGTGTGGTGAACTTGTAGTTCACACCACACTCTTTCCACATGGCAGTCAGATATCCTGACATGAAGTGTGTACCTCTGTCAGAAACGACCTCCTTAGGGAAACCCACCCTGGAGAACACTCCAACTAGGGCTCTTGCCACTACAGGGGCTGTAGTGGTCCTAAGGGGAATAGCCTCAGGATACCTGGTGGCATGGTCCACCACCACCAGTATAAACTTGTGTCCTGATGCTGTCTGGGGTTCCATTGGACCAACAATGTCAATCCCCACTCTTTCAAAGGGAACCCCCACCACAGGTAGTGGTATGAGGGGGGCCTTTGTTGTGCCACCTGACTTACCACTGGCTTGGCAAGTGACACATGAGCGACAAAACTCCTTGGTATTCTCATTCATATGGGGCCAGTGAAAGTGTGAGACAAGCCTGTCCCAAGTCTTTGTCTGACCTAAATGACCTGCAAGGGGAATCTCATGGGCCAAGGTGAGAAGGAAACCTCTCAGAGACAAGGGGATGACCAGCCTCCTGGTTGCACCAGGCTTGGGGTCTCTTGACTCAGAGTACAGGAGTCCATCTTCCCAGTATACCCTGTGGGCACCTGTGGCATTCCCTGCAGCCTCAGCAGCAGCCTGCTGTCTGAGGGGTTCAAGGGAAGGGCAGCTCAACTGTTCCTTCCCCAGGTCTGCTCTGGAGGGTCCCCCTGAGCCCAGAAACTCAACTTGATCAAGTTCAAGCTCTTTAGGCTCAGTTTCCCTCAGCTCCTCTAGATCAGCCTCCTCAGAGACTTGATCCTCAACCTGGGGCAAGGGGGAAGGCAAAGCCTTACCCTTACTGCTCTTCTTCTTGGGAGGTGTCTGGTCCATAGTTTCAGGATCCAGCACCTGTTCAGTGGGGCATCTTCTGGCCTGTGACCTAGTCACAGCAAGCACATGTGCTGGCAAGCCTAACATCTCCATGTGAGTCCTCTGCTCCACTTCTGACCATTGTGATGACTCCAAATCATTGCCCAACAAACAATCAACTGGGAGGTCTGAACTGACTACAACTTTCTTTTGTCCCTTCACTCCACCCCAGGAGAAAGCCACAATTGCCACACTATGACTAGTAGTGACATTGCTGGCATTGGTCACCAGGAAATCAGTACCTGGCATGATCTGTCCAGGGTCCACAAAGTTAGGTGTCACCATGGTGACACTGGCACAAGTGTCCCTATAGGCCTGAGCTATTTTGCCATTTATCAAAGGTGTCTGCCTGTATTTGCCCAAAGTATTGGGACTTATTTCAGGGGACATATCCATATCCCCTGTACAGACAAGGACAGCCTGAGTGAGTGTGCCAACTAAGTTGTCAGACCCCTCAGTACCCAAGGTTAACCCAACTAATGCCTTGGGAGTGACACTACCACTACTGACTGTACTAGGGGGTGCAGTTGCTTTAGGAGCTGTAGTGGCAGGCGTTTGTCCTCCTCTTTTGGTGCACTCACTAAACCAGTGAGATTTACTTTTGCAGTACTGGCACCACCTTTTTGACTGGCCTTCTTGAGTCTTCTTCTTCTGGGAAGCCTGACCCCCACCCTCTTTGGTTTGTTGGGGACCTGGTGAAGACTTCTGGTCATTTTGCTCATTCGTAACATTACCCTTCTGGTCTGCTTTCTTCTGACCACCCTGGTTCTGGTTCTGGTTCTGCTTGATCCTTGTCCTGACCCATTTGTCTGCCTTCTTTCCCAATTCTTGGGGAGAGGTCAGATCTGAATCAACAAGGTGCTGGTGCAGCAACTGGTTCTGACAATTGTTCAAAATTTGTTCTCTCATCATTAGATTATACAATCCTGTGTAATCTGTAACCTTGCTACCCAGCAACCAGCCCTCCAAAGCCTTAGTGGCACAATCCACAAAATCAGACCAGTCCTGAGACTGAGTTTTCTGGGTGTCTCTGAACAGCAACCTGTACTGCTCAGTGGTTAAACCAAACCCATCAACCAGTGTATTCTTCAGGACCTGGTAATTGTTAGCATCCTCCACTCTTGTAGTGAGGAGCTTATCTCTACCTTTACCATCAAAGGAGAGCCACAGTATAGCTGCCCACTGACTCTGGGGAATGCCCTGCACAGTGCAGGCCCTCTCCAGAGCAGCCATCCATTTCTGGATATCATCCCCTTGCTTAAAGGGGGGCACTATTTTAGTCAGGTGTTTAGTATCTAAACCCTTCTCTTTATCTCTTGGGAGATTGCTGCCACCAGTGGGAGCTAGCCCACTCATCTGCTGCTCTCTTGCCAGGGCAAGCTTCTCTTTGGCCAGGGCAATTTCTTCCCTTTCAATCCTCAGTTCAGCTTGTCTCATCCTAGCTTCATGCTCCTTTCTCTGAGGGGAAGTAAATCTCCTCTGTGGAGGATTCCTTCTCCCCTGAGAAGAGGCATTAGAGTGCAGAGATCTATTGGAGTCCCTAGAAAGAGATCTCTCTCTCCTAACTCCAAGGTTAGGCCCACTTCGGGTTAGTACTGGGGGGCCCCCAGATCCTAGCCCAAGTAAGTCTAAGTTGGTCCTAGTTAGCCTTCTGACTACCTCAAGACCTTTGTCTACCTCATCCCCAGAGAGTACCTCCTGATCCTCCTCCTCAACTGCTGAATCAGTGTTGGGGAGATCTGGATCCCCAGAGGTTCCCTCTAAGGCTGGCATGTTCTCATGTAACTGAGAAAGCTTTCTGGCATCATATGTCTCTAAGAGACCTATCAGAAAGGAAGTGGTGGGGTTAGACCCCTGCTTCAGTTTTCTGGAGACACAGATCTGTCTCATTTCATGAAAACTGAGAGCTGCATATCTTGAAGTGACCTGTGGAGGGTCAACACTGACCAGGGGAGTCTCAGTAGAGTCCCCCTGAGTCGACATGCTTTTCTAGTGAGGTGTAAGTGGTGCACTTACCTACACTATATGTTTGCCTACTGATCCCTTGCTAGAGTTGTAGTTTAGGGTGTGCTAGGCCCTAGGAGCTACAACAGCTGGTTCAGTAGAACTCAGAGTATTCTAAGCTAAGTTATATGTACCTTTAGTACTTATGTGATCTTTCACAAGATATTCTTAGGGCATGTGTGGTAAAACAACAGCAAGCTCAAATCCCACCGCTGCTCACCAATGTGAGAAGTTGGCCTGATGTGCAGTGCTCACTATTCTAGTGATCACTATATATCAGTCCAAACAACCCTTATTGATGATTGGTTGTAAGTCAACCTTATAGACCAGCTATCCTAGTAGCATGGATACGAGCAGTCTAAGGCTAAGACTCTAGAGGGCGTGTTAAGCCAGCTGTTTTACCATCACCTTACCCCTTGAACACCCAGTGAAAGGACACCACACAAGTTGTTATGAAAATAAACAGTGTATT
Source organism: Lissotriton helveticus (assembly GCF_964261635.1). Lineage (NCBI taxonomy): Eukaryota > Metazoa > Chordata > Amphibia > Caudata > Salamandridae > Lissotriton > Lissotriton helveticus. The sequence continues at coordinate 1,391,098,729 of NC_136057.1, forward strand.
TATTTATAACAAGACTACCCTGGCTCTTTATGAGACAGGGAGCTAAGCACACAACAAAACTCTTACGAAAATACTTAAGTTAGCACGTTATACACAAATGCCCGAGGGGCACGAAAAACCATATATTCTAAAAGTGGAATGCGAATTACTAGCAGGTACGTAACAGTTCTAATAGGCTCTGGAATCGCTAGGACTTGACTAGGGAATCGTTAGATTACTACTAGGAGACCTAGGGGACTCGGGTGCAGAGTGTGCACTCTCACGCGGGATGCGGGACAAAGTCTATGGAAGCTAGAATTCACAAAGTTAGTGTTCACGGGCGAACCCGACCTGGTAGGGAGAAAACGACAGTGGATCCTGACCCTTGGATAGTGAGGCTATGCTGGGACACCGGAGTGCCGAAGTTACCTAGCCCAGGGGCTGCAGCTGCATAGGTCTGAAAAGACGTCGGGGATCTCGTTGCCGGACCAGGAGCCTGGAAGGAAGAAGTTGCTGGCAGGCGACCAGTGAAGGAAAGTTCGATGGATCCAAGCCTGGATCAGGGAAGAAGAAAACCTGAAAGCAGAGGGGACCAAGTTCTTGAATCACTAGCCAGTGATTAAGTGGGCACCAGGATGGCACCGGGCGAAGTCACCGCAGTCAGGTGAGTGGGCGCTGCTGGGCTCTGCAGTCTCTCGGACCAGGAGGCGTTGTCGGCGACCAGGATGGAGGTGCGAGCTGTCCCACGACGGATGAAGTTGTCGGCGTCGAAGTTACCCAGGATTGGGCAACAAGCCTTGGCTAATTCAAGCCCACGCGGTGGACTAAAAATGGCGTCCTGAGTGGACCAGGAGGGTCCGGGGTGCTCCTCTTCTGGAAGGGAGCAAGGGCCAGTCTGGAGCAACCAGACCAGCAGCAGAAATGTCGTCGGGCGTCGTCAGGAAGGCCACAAGCCAACGGGCCAGTAGCCAAACAACGCGGTGAGCAGCGGAAAGCAGAAGGGCCCCACGCAGATCGTGGAGATGCTGGGGGCTGCACTTCGGAGCTGGAGCTGCTCAGAGTCGGGGCTTCTCGGACCCCAAAGCACTCACCAGTAGATTACTCGGCGGGCTTGCTGGAAAGAAGTCGTGCAGTCTTGAAGATGGCCGGTCCCTTGAGGTCTCGTCGCACCCACGGTTCTCAGCTGGGCTGTAGAGGCGGGTAGAGGTCAGAGGTGCCAGGGAAGCCGGTTCTCGTCGAGCTGGGCAGTCGGATTCCGGAGGAAGGACTTGCAGCAGACCGCAGTGTTCTTAGATGGTGCCTGCGGATGCAGGGTGACTACTCCTTAGTCACAAGGGAGAAATCTTAGGAAGAAGTCTTGAGTTCCTTTCGCAGAAAGTAGTTTCAGGATTCAAAGATGATCTGATCTGGAAGGGGGCCAGTCTCTACCTTTATCCTGTAAAAAGGGGCTGGCACGCGACTAAGTCCTGCCCTATGGGTGGGACTAGGAGGGGGGTGGTTACACCCACTTCCTTGGCGGGCTTTTCCCCAGCACAGGGTCTGGAGTGACCCTGGAACTGGTTCCAGCCAGCCTATGCACAGTGAGCACCGGGGTGCCACGTGCAGTCACCTTCCTCTAAAGCCCTGCCTACCTACAATACACAAAACCCTGTCTGGGACGGTGCTGGCACCGCCCCTGGCAGGAAACCCTTTGTCCTTATCTCCTGCTCTGGGAGGACTCCCAGCAGCAGGAGGGCAGACTTGTGTCTCCGTGGCAGCATCCATTTGGTGGATGCTAAGGCTCTGTCTGACTTTTAACCGGGTTACAGGTTACAGGCATGTCGTGTCCCTCTAGAAGGGTGGAATGCTAACCCCGTCGCCAGAATTGGCGAGGGGTTAGTATTCCAATTCGTATGACACCTTACTCGACATGTTTTGATAAAGCGATACCAGAGTTGGCACATAACCGCGAGGATTATAATGCACTTAAGAGTATATGGTATGCGATATCATGGAAACGGCTAAGGGATGGATCCCGAAAGCCGCAGACAGGCTCAGCTCATGCCAGAGCACCATCTCACACGATTCCAAGCACTCTGCCTTCAGGATGGTTAAGGCCTGCCATAGGAGTGACTGATAGGAGATCTGTGTGTCCATTTTAGGGTTAGATATAGGTATACTATATCTAAAGCAAAGGGTGAGTACACCACCTTGCCCCAGCTGTCGTGCAGCCAGTTGTGTCAGTTTTAGTTAGTCAATCCAGGGGTGGCACAATACATGCTTCAGCCCCTGGGAGACTCCTGGGTGCACCTCAGCCCTGGGTACAGGGACTTGGAGAGGGCCCAGTGCCAATTCAGTACCTGAGTACAATTTGGATAGAGAGAACAGCTAGGCTGTGGGTCTGATTAGCAGGCCCACAGCCAGGGAAAGTCGTAAACCAGTGCAGCAAAAAGCAAAAAATCTGGGTGATCATAGGATTGCAGACCCTACTCTCCTACAATCGCTATGAGGGCGAGGTCTCCTCCGGCGGGGCCTACGGCGCCTGCGGGCCCGTCGGTCCCGTCTGGGGGCCCGAGCGGTTCGGGTGCTCCTGCCTCGACGCCGCCGGTGGCTCCGGCCTCGGCGCCGCTGGGCCCCTCAGGTTCGTCGCCGGCTGGTCTACCGGCCTCTCCGGCGTCGGTTCCTTTGGGCCAACCCGTGGTACCGCCTCCGCGCGGTGCAGCGACTCCGCCGTCGGTTCCGGCCGGCGTCGGGTCCCCGGCGCCGACGCCACGCGGCGCCACCCCCATTCCCCCTCTGACTCCTGACGCGGAGTCGGACCGGCGTCGTCCGACGCCGGATCCGGCGCCGATGGGGCCCATTGACCCCGAGGTCTATATCGTCGATCCAGAATATGGCGATGAGGACGAGTATGGAGAGGGTTGGGAGGGGTCTGAGGACCCTTTATCCCATGCCTGCCAGTATGATGTGGACTGGGTAGGTGATCTGGGTGATGCCAGTGGTCTGGACGAGTCGCCCAACCCTGGGTTTGTCTCCCCGACCCCTGTGGCGTCTGAGGCAGGTGCTGCCTATTCGGTGGTCCTGATGAGGGCTGCCAAGGCCCTGAGCCTTGAGCTCCCTGTCGCGAAGGTCAAGCCGAACATTCTGACCGAAGTGTTTAAACCGCAGTCATGCCCCCAGGAGCCTCTGCTGCCGTTTAATGAGGCCCTGACGGATGTCCTTTTGGGCACCTGGTCCAGGCCCGCTTCCGGTGCACCGGTTGACCGGAACGTTGCCAGGCGTCACCGTCCGTGCTCGGACGACCCTGCCTTCCTATCCACCCATCCCTCCCCGGAGAGTCTGGTGATCCAGGCCTCCACTTCGCAGTCCGCGTTCCCGTCGTCTCCGCCCGATCGGGAATCAAAGCGGTATGACCAATTTGGTAAAAAGGTCTTTTCCTCTTTGAGCGCTGGACTGCGGTCTTGTAATACCGCGTGCCTCTTGGGCCGCTACACCCACTCCCTGTGGGATACGGTCGAGGAGTGTTTGCCGCAATGCCCCCAGGAAGTGCGGGACAAGCTCACCCAGGCCTTCGTTGAAGGCCGGGATGCGGCGCGGTACTCGATCCGTTGTGGTCTGGACACGACCGACTCGCTGGGACGGGCTATGTCCACGACGGTGGCGATTCGTCGCCATGCTTGGCTGAGATCTGCCAACTTCTCGCCAGACGTCCAAAATACACTCATGGACATGCCATTTGATGGCAGTCGCCTGTTTGGTGACAAAGCGGACCACGCGCTGGAGCGCTTCAAGGACTCCAGGGTCACGGCCAAGTCCTTGGGTCTTTCGACCCAGCGCCAGCAGACGGGTTCGTTTCGCCCCTTTCGTGGCCAAGGGAGGGGCGGTCCCACACGTGCTGCCAGCCACGCGCCGCAGAACGCTCCCCAGCGCGGTGGCGGCCGTGGTTTCCGCCGTGGTGGCGGTAGAGGCCAGCGGCGAGGTCAGTCCACGCCTCCCCCCGCTGCTGCTTCCAAGCCTTCCTAGTCCGAGCTTTCGGGCTCACGTGACGCCAGTGGGTGGCAGGGTTCGCCATCACCACTCCCGCTGGCGCGCGATAACATCGGACAGGTGGGTGCTGCAGCTCGTTCGAAGGGGCTACGCCCTCCCCTTCGAGTCCACTCCTCCAGCCATGCCACCGCAGAACCACCGTGTGTCGGGGGACCACTTGACACTTCTGCAGGAGGAAGTTACGGCCCTCTTGGCCAAGGGGGCCATCGAGCGCGTTCCTGGGCCAGAAGTAGGGTGTGGTTGCTACTCCCACTACTTTCTGGTGCCCAAGAAGGACAAAGGAGGCCTGCGTCCTATCTTGGACCTACGGAACGTCAACGGCTTCCTCCGGAAGGAGAAGTTCAAGATGTTGACTTTGGCTCAGGTCTTGGCTGCTCTAGACCCACAAGACTGGATGGTAGCGTTGGACTTGCAGGATGCGTATTTTCACATCCCCGTCCTGCCGGCCCACCGGCGTTACCTGCGGTTCACGGTAGGCCACGAGCACTTTCAGTTTATCGTGCTCCCCTTCGGCCTTACCAGCGCCCCACGGGTGTTCACGAAAGTGATGGCGGTGGTCGCAGCTCATCTGCGCCGGTTAGGGGTTTCAGTCTTCCCCTACCTCGACGACTGGTTGTTGAAGGCGGGCTCGCCCCAGACAGTCGTCCACCACCTTCAGATGACGGCAGACCTCCTGCACGAGCTGGGGTTTTCCATCAATGTGCCGAAATCACACCTGTGTCCCTCTCAAAAGCTCCTTTTCATCGGAGCGGTTCTCGACTCGGCGCAGTTTCGGGTTTATCCCCCGGAACGGCGGGTCCGGGATATTCAGGCTCTGATTCCCATCTTTCAGCCGTTATCCCGGGTTTCGGTCAGGTTGACGCTGCGGCTTCTGGGGCTGATGGCCTCCTGCATCCTACTGGTGCATCACGCCAGGTGGCGGATGAGGGCTCTGCAGTGGGACCTGAAGTTTCAGTGGGCCCAGCATCAGGGCAACCTATCCGACCATGTCCTGATCTCGGAGGGCACTGCGAGACAGTTGCAGTGGTGGCTTACGGACCGCGATTGGGTCAGAGGCAGATCCCTCTCCCTTCCCCAACCGGAGCACGTGGTTGTGACGGACGCGTCCCTCCAGGGCTGGGGTGGCCACTTGGGAGAGGCGGAGATCAGAGGCATCTGGTCTCCGGCGGAGTCCCGGCTCCATATCAACCTGTTGGAGCTGCGGGCGATTCGCCTAGCACTGAAGGCATTCCTCCCCTTTGTCAACGGGAGTGTAGTGCAGGTGTTCACGGACAACACCACCGCCATGTGGTACTGCAACAAACAGGGCGGTGTGGGGTCGTGGACCCTTTGCCAGGAGGCTCTGCGTCTCTGGCAATGGCTGGAACGTCAGGGCGTGACTCTGACGGTTCAACACCTGGCAGGTTCTCTGAACGCCAGGGCGGACGAACTCAGCCGTCGGTGCTCGGTGGATCACGAATGGCGTCTGAACTCGGACGTGGCGAGAGGCCTCTTTCAGCAATGGGGAGAGCCTTGGTTAGATCTATTCGCCACAGAAGAGAACGCGCAATGTCATCAGTTCTGCGCGTTGGAGTTTCCAAGACGGCACTCGCTCGGCGACGCCTTTCGGCGCGAGTGGATTTGCGGTCTGTTGTACGCCTTTCCGCCTATACCACTTCTGCCCAGAGTGCTGAAGAAGATCAGGCGCGACCGGGCCCAAGTTATCCTTGTGGCTCCGGACTGGGCTCGAAGATACTGGTATCCCGAGCTACTCAGCATGACAGTCGGTCCCTCGATCCGCCTGCCCCTTCAGGAGGACCTTCTGTCGCAGCAGCAGGGGACGGTCCTCCACCCGAACCTGTCCAGTCTCCACCTCCATGCTTGGAGATTGAGCGGCGGCAGTTGAGGCCATTTGACTTGCCTCCTGAAGTCTGTGATGTAATTCTGGCAGCCAGGCGTCCCTCCACGAAGTCGGTATACGCCTGCCGGTGGAACAGATTTGTGGCATGGTGCACAGCAAAGGCTGTGGATCCCCTTTCTGCCCCTCTGTCTGAGGTTCTCCTCCTCCTCCTTTCCCTTGCCCAGCAGGGCTCTGCTCTGGGCACTATCAAGGGCTATCTTTCTGCCCTTTCCGCCTTCTTGAGGCTACCTGATCAGCCATCTTTATTCAAGTCCCCTATTGTGTTAAGATTCTTGAAGGGCATCACGCACATGTATCCTCCAACTCCGTTCGTGATGCCTCAGTGGGACTTGAACCTGGTCTTGACTTTCCTGATGTGCGCTCCCTTTGAGCCCCTTCATTCCTGTCCTCTCCGTCTTCTCACTTTAAAGACGGCCTTCCTGGTGGCCATCACCTCTGCCAGGAGAGTGAGTGAGCTCCAGGCTCTTTCTGTTAAACCTCCTTTCTTGTCTGTTCATCCTGATAAGGTGGTCCTTCGGACTAGACCTTCTTTCCTGCCCAAGGTAGTCTCTGCTTTTCACATTGGGCAGTCCATCACCTTGCCCTCCTTCTTCCCGCCTCCGCATCCTTCAAAGGATGAAGAGCGGCTCCATCGTCTGGACCCAAAACGTGCGTGTAGGAGAGTAGGGTCTGCAATCCTATGATCACCCAGATTTTTGCTTTTTGCTGCACTGGTTTACGACTTTCCCTGGCTGTGGGCCTGCTAATCAGACCCACAGCCTAGCTGTTCTCTCTATCCAAATTGTACTCAGGTACTGAATTGGCACTGGGCCCTCTCCAAGTCCCTGTACCCAGGGCTGAGGTGCACCCAGGAGTCTCCCAGGGGCTGAAGCATGTATTGTGCCACCCCTGGGCTGACTGACTAAACTGACACAACTGGCTGCACGACAGCTGGGGCAAGGTGGTGTACTCACCCTTTGCTGTAGATATAGTATACCTATATCTAACCCTAAAATGGACACACAGATCTCCTATCAGTCACTCCTATGGCAGGCCTTAACAATCCTGAAGGCAGAGTGCTTGGAATCGTGTGAGATGGTGCTCTGGCATGAGCTGAGCCTGTCTGCGGCTTTCGGGACCCATCCCTTAGCCGTTTCCATGATATCGCATACCATATACTCTTAAGTGCATTATAATCATCGCGGTTATGTGCCAACTCTGGTATCGCTTTATCAAAACATGTCGAGTAAGGTGTCATACGAATTGGAATACTAACCCCTCGCCAATTCTGGCGACGGGGTTAGCATTCCACCCTTCTAGAGGGACACGACATGTATGTAACCCCTAACCCCGGTTAAAGTCGAACAGAGCCTCAGCTCCACAAAATGGATGCTGCCACCGAGACACAAGTCTGCCCTCCTGCTGCTGGGAGTCCTCCCAGAGCAGGAGATAAGGACAAAGGGTTTCCTGCCAGGGGCGGTGCCAACACCGTCCCAGACAGGGTTTTGTGTATTGTAGGTAGGCAGGGCTTTAGAGGAAGGTGACTGCACGTGGCACCCCGGTGCTCACTGTGCATAGGCTGGCTGGAACCAGTTCCAGGGTCACTCCAGACCCTGTGCTGGGGAAAAGCCCGCCAAGGAAGTGGGTGTAACCACCCCCCTCCTAGTCCCACCCATAGGGCAGGACTTAGTCGCGCGCCAGCCCCTTTTTACAGGATAAAGGTAGGAACTGGCCCCCTTCCAAATCAGATCATCTTTGAATCCTGAAACTACTTTCCACGAAAGGAACTCAAGACTTCTTCCTAAGATTTCTCCCTTGTGACTAAGGAGTAGTCACCCTGCATCCGCAGGCACCATCTACAGAACACTGCGGTCTGCTGCAAGTCCTTCCTCCGGAATCCGACTGCCCAGCTCGACGAGAACCGGCTTCCCTGGCACCTCTGACCTCTACCTACATCATCAGTCACGCTGAGATTCGTGGGTGTGACGAGACCTCGAGGGACCGGCCATCTTCAAGACTGCACGACTTCTGAACAACAAGCCCGCCGAGTGAATTCCTGGTGAGTGCTTTGGGGTCCGAGAAGCCCCCACCCTGAGCAGCTCCAGCACCGAAGAGCAGCCCCCCAGCATCTCCACGATCTGCGTGGGGCCCTTCTGCTTTGTTCGAGGCATATGGGCTGCAGATGGTACATTTATGAATAGATCGCCATCTGGTGTTGGGCTCGGATGATTGCACTTTGTTTTTCTTCTGGAGAAGTCTTTGTCGTCATAGGTGACTCCTCCTCTCGGTGTTAGTGCGCATGGGCATCGGCTCCATCCTTAGATTGTTTTTTTCCGCCATCGGGTTCGGATGAGGATCGAAGCGCTCCGGACCGACTTCAACAAAGAAGGTTATAACCGGCGCGTATTCCTTTCCAAATCGACGGTATCGTTATCGAACGCGAATTCACTCCATACCGACGCGATTCGAAGGACGACGACTACGAGAAACTCGACGTAGTCCAGCCCGGGGTCCATGGAAAGGACTCCATTCAAAAAATGTCCAACGTGTGGTGCTAAGTTCCCACACAAGGACCTACACGAAGTGTGCAACCTCTGCTTGTCCCCTGAACACGAATCCAGGGACTGTGAGGCCTGTGCAGCGTTCTCGTCAAAGTCGACGATTAGAAACCGTCGAGCCCGAAGACACGAGGTATCGAGAATGCAGTCACAAGCAATCCCGGAGCTGTTCGAGGACCAGCAACCAGAAGAGGAGGAAGAAGAGGCCGACGAGGCGGGGTCAGAAGCGGACGAGTCCGACGTCGAGGAAATCGACGTCCAACAAACCGTGAGTGACGACGTCCCTTTACCGAAAAACAGACCCCGCACGGTGTCGACCCCGCCCTCGAGCCCGGTCAGACAACCGAAAAAAGTTTCCAACGCCCCGCCTTCGAGCCCGGCAACGAAACAGAAACCGAAACACTCGGTCCCCCATCATAGTGGTTCCGGTTCCGATAAACCAACCACATCGACACCGAAGCACCAGGTCAAGGAAAGCTCGAAGTCGAAGCAGTCCATGTCGACACCGAAGCACGCTTCGGCGCCGAAAATACCCTCGACACCGGGGACATCTTCGATACCGAAGAAGTCGGATCCGAACAAAACTTCGGCACCGAAAATACAAATGGACATTTCAAAGAAAAGACACCTTTCGGAACCGAAAACTGCGGTACCGACACAGGAACACGGAACGGATCCTAAACAAAAGACTTTGTTTATTGACCCAAAGACTGGCAAGGTAGTCACAGAGCTACCTAAAAAGAGGAAACATGAACATTTGGACGACAAGGCTCATCCAAAGAAGAGAACAATGGGGACGAATACAACTCCTCCCCCTTCTCCCAAACCTCACACACCATCTTCGCCTATTCCTCACAATAGGCCAGATATTCCTCCCACACGTCCATCTACACCTACAACAGATGGAGAAAGTGACACAGGGGAGGGGGGACACCCTGGGGATGATGAGGACACAATCCCAGAGGAGGCAGACCCATGGGAGGAGTATAATGTGGGATCAGGTAATGATACCGACCTTGAGTCATATCCCTCAAAACCTTCACCTCCTGATGACAATACTGGGTTTGCACAACTCATTACTAGAGCAGCAACATTTCATAAGGTAGACCTACATACAGAACCTCTAGTACAGGACTTCTTATTAGAGACACTACCTACTGCACAAAGAACATCAGGAACACTACCAATGCTAAAAGGCCTTCTCAGTCATACATCAGAGATATTCAAAGACCCAGTGAGGGCTAGGGTATTGAACCCAAGAATTGATAAAAAATATAGGGCAGCTCCAAAAGACCCAATATACATTAAGGGACAAATTCCTCTAGACTCACTAGTGGTCACAAACGCTCGCAAGAGAGCAAACTCTTTATCTACGGGAGAAGCGCCACCTCCTGACAAAGAGTCTAAACTAATAGATGCCTCTGGCAAGAGAGTAGCATCTCAAGCGGCAAACAGTTGGCGCATAGCTAATACGCAAGCACTACTTGCAAGGTATGACAGAGCGCATTATGATGAGTTAGAAACACTCATCAAACATCTCCCTAAAGAACATCAAAAGAGAGCTGATCAACTTATACAAGAAGGGAAGTTAATTACTAACACTTCAATAAAGTGCGCCCTAGACGCAGCAGAAACTGCGGCAAGGTCGACAAATACAAGCATCATGCTAAGGAGACATGCATGGCTCAGAGTGTCAGGATTCAAACAAGAGGTACAAACCTCGTTACTTAATCAACCTTTTGATGGGAAAACACTTTTTGGCACAGGGACAGATGAGGCCCTAGAAAAAATGAAAAAGGATACAGAAACGGCTAAATCAATGGGAGCATTGCAGCAGCCGACACAAAGAGGTTCCTTTCGTAGATCCACCTATAGAGGAGGATCCAAAAGTACAGGTACAAACCAACAGCAAACCTCTTTTACACCTACATCACCCAGAGGTAATTCTAGAGGTGGATACAGGGGTAACAACAACAAGGGTAGAGGTCGCGGAAACAACAACAACCGCAACTCTCCAACCCCAAAACAGTGACTTCATAGAGCTTCCCCCAGACCATATAACACCGGTAGGGGGACGCCTATCACAGTTCCTACCTGTCTGGGAAAACATCACATCAGACAAGTGGGTAAGACAAATTATCCAACATGGTTATTGCCTAGAACTCACAGCTACCCCACCAAACATCCCCCCCAAACAGCGTCCAATGAAACAAGATCACCTGACACTGTTAAAACAGGAAGTAATATCACTACTAGAAAAGCATGCCATAGAGAAGGTTCCACAGCACCAACAGGGAACAGGAGTATACTCCCTATACTTCCTAATCCCCAAAAAGGACGGGTCTCTAAGGCCAATACTGGACCTAAGACCTCTCAACGCATACATAAATTCGGAACATTTCCACATGGTCACGCTCCAACAAGTACTTCCTTTACTGAAGAAAGGGGACTTTCTTTCTACACTGGATCTAAAAGACGCTTACTTTCATATCACTATTCACAAAGCCCACAGGAAATACCTCAGGTTTGTGGTAGAAGGACAACATTATCAGTTCAAAGTCCTCCCATTTGGTGTCACGACGGCACCAAGGGTGTTCACAAAATGCCTGGCAGTGGTAGCAGCTCACCTAAGAAGACAACAAATTCATGTCTTCCCATACTTGGACGACTGGCTAATAAAAGCCAGGTCGCAAGAGGAGTGTCTGCAACACACACAAAAGACAATTCAGCTACTACACCAGCTAGGGTTCACGGTGAACTACACAAAGTCACACCTACAACCAAACAAAGTTCAACAATATCTGGGGGCTACCATAGACACAGAAAAAGCCAAAGTGTACCCCAACCCAATAAGAGTCCAAGCAATGCTTACAATCATTCAGAGATTTCAGCCACAACACTCACTAACAGCAAGAGTGTTCATGCAGCTACTAGGCATGATGTCATCCTGCATACTGCTAATACCATATGCAAAACTACAAATGCGTCCGCTACAAGAATGCTTAGCGACACAGTGGAATCAGGCTCAAGGACAGATTACGGATCTGGTGTTGGTAGACGACCGCACACACCGCTCTCTGAAGTGGTGGAACAGAACAAACATTACCAAGGGGCGGTCGTTCCTAGAGCCAATTCCACAGGTGACAATAACAGCAGACGCATCGCTCACCGGATGGGGAGCACATATGGACAAATACACAGTACAAGGAAGGTGGAGTGTGCAGGAAAAAACACTGCACATCAACTATCTAGAACTACTGGCAGTGTTTCTAGCATTGAAAGCCTTTCAGATACATGTTATCCACAAAGCAGTCCTGATCAGAACAGACAACATGACAGCAATGTATTATATTCAAAAACAGGGGGGGACGCACTCTCTCCAATTATCCAGACTAGCACAGGAGATTTGGAGATGGGCCATTCCTCAAAACATCTATCTGTTAGCCGAACACCTACCAGGAGTTCAAAACCAGATAGCAGACATCTTAAGCAGACAGTCGGAACAAATACACGAATGGGAACTGCACCAACAAATACTGCAGCCATTCTTCCAAGGATGGGGACAACCAGAGATAGACCTATTTGCCACTCATCAGAACGCAAAATGCCAAAGCTTCGCGTCCAGGTACCCACATCACCTGTCGCAGGGCAATGCGTTATGGATAAATTGGTCCAACAAATTTGCATACGCTTTTCCCCCTCTCCCACTAATCCCATTAGTGGTCAGGAAACTGCAACAACATTCAATGACCATGATACTAGTAGCACCCACGTGGGCAAGACAGCCGTGGTTCACCACGCTCCTGCAACTCTCACAAGTGCCACATCAAAAGCTACGAATTCTACCCATGCACCTTACACAGAACCATGGAGAAATAATGCACCCAGATCCAACTCAATTGAACTTAGCGATCTGGCTCCTGAAATCCTAGAATTTGGGTACTTAGATCTCCCCCCAAATTGCATGGAAATAATTAAACAAGCGAGACGTCCAACCACCAGAGCATGCTATGCAGCTAAGTGGAAGAGGTTTGCTATACACTGCACTAATAACAATATCAACCCTCTAAACGTATCAACAAGGGAGATTATTTGCTACTTGTTACACTTACAGCAATGTAATCTAGCGTACACATCTATCAGAGTACATCTAGCAGCTATAGCAGCATACCTACAAAACAGGCAGCGCATATCACTGTTCAGAGTACCAGCGATAAAAGCATTCATGGAAGGTCTTAAAAGAGTCATTCCACCAAGATTACCACCTTCCCCAGTCTGGAACCTCAACGTAGTACTCACCAGACTAATGGGGCCACCCTTCGAACCTATGCATAGGTGCGAAATACAATTCCTTACATGGAAGGTGGCATTCCTTATAGCCATTACCTCACTCAGAAGAGTAAGCGAGTTACAGGCATTAACAATACAAGAACCATTCCTACAGATACACCAGAATAAAGTGGTTCTTAGAACAAACCCAAAGTTCTTGCCTAAAGTAATTTCAGCATTCCACATCAATCAGCCAGTGGAATTACCAGTCTTCTTTCCAAAGCCACAGACGGTGGCAGAAAGGGCTCTACATACACTAGATGTTAAAAGAGCCATTTCATACTACATAGAAAGAACACAAGACTTCAGGAAAACTAAACAACTATTTGTAGCATTTTCCCCAACACATAAGGGCAATCCTATCTCTAAAGCAGGCATCGCAAGATGGATTGTAAGATGTATACAAATATGTTACATTAAAGCAAAGAGAACATTAACTGTTCCTCCTAGAGCTCATTCCACAAGAAAACTAGGAGCATCTATGGCATTCTTAGGGAACATTCCCCTAGATGACATATGTAGAGCAGCAACTTGGTCTACACCACATACATTCACAAAGCACTACTGTGTTGATGTACAGGCTGCACAACAAGCCAGAGTGGGCCAAGCTGTATTAAAAACTCTATTTCAGACAGTTGCGACAGACACTGGTGACCACCGCTAGGGAGGTAACTGCTGTACAATCTATTCATAAATGTACCATCTGCAGCCCATATGCCTCGAACGGAATATGCTACTTACCAGTATGCATCTGTTCTTGGCATAGAGGGCTGCAGAGTGGTACATGCCCTCCCTGCCTCCCCGGAAACCTGTGTCTGTCCCAACATTATCTTATTTAGATACATTTACATGGGCATATCTTTATGTACTACACTACACTACTCCATCTAACCCTACTATGGCAAAACAATCTAAGGATGGAGCCGATGCCCATGCGCACTAACACCGAGAGGAGGAGTCACCTATGACGACAAAGACTTCTCCAGAAGAAAAACAAAGTGCAATCATCCGAGCCCAACACCAGATGGCGATCTATTCATAAATGTACCACTCTGCAGCCCTCTATGCCAAGAACAGATGCATACTGGTAAGTAGCATATTCCTTACTGCTCACCGCGTTGTTTGGCTACTAGCCCGCTGGCTTGTGGCCTTCCTGACGACGCCCGACGACATTTCTGCTGCTGGTCTGGTTGCTCCAGACTGGCCCTTGCTTCCCTCCATCGGAGAAGTACCCTGGACCCTCCTGGTCCGCCCAAGACGCCATTTTAGGTCCACCGCGTGGGCCTTGCATTTGCCAAGACTTGTTGCCCAACCCTGGGTCCAGCGACGTCGACAGCAAGAACCTTCGTGGGACAGCTCGCACCTCCATCCTGGTCGCCGACAACGCCTCCTGGTCCGAGAGACTGCAGAGCCCAGCAGCGCCCACTCACCTGACTGCGGTGACTTCGCCCGGTGCCATCCTGGTGCCCACTTAATCACTGGCTAGTGATTCAAGAACTTGGTCCCCTCTGCTTTCAGGTTTTCTTCTTCCTTGATCCAGGCTTGGATCCATCGAACTTTTCTTCACTGGTCGCCTGCCAGCAACTTCTTCCTTCCAGGCTCCTGGTCCGGCAACGAGATCCCCGACGTCTTTTCAGACCTATGCAGCTGCAGCCCCTGGGCTAGGTAACTTCGGCACTTCGGTGTCCCAGCATAGCCTCACTATCCAAGGGTCAGGATCCACTGTCGTTTTCTTCCTACCAGGTCGGGTTCGCCCGTGAACACTAACTTTGTGAATTCTAGCTTCCATAGACTTTGTCCCGCATCCCGCGTGAGAGTGCACACTCTGCACCCGAGTCCCCTGGGCCTCCTAGTAGTAATCTAACGATTCCCTAGTCCAGTCCTAGCGATTCCAAAGCCTATTAGAACTGTTACTTACCTGCTAGTAATTCGCATTCCACTTTTAAAGTATATGGTTTTTCGTGCCCCTCGGGCATTTGTGTATAACGTGCTAACTTAAGTATTTTCGTAAGAGTTTTGTTGTGTGCTTAGCTCCCTGTCTCATAAAGAGCCAGGGTAGTCTTGTTATAAATAAATACACTGTTTATTTTCATAACAACTTGTGTGGTGTCCTTTCACTGGGTGTTCAAGGGGTAATGTGATGGTAAAACAGCTGGCTTAACACGCCCTCTAGAGTCTTAGCCTTAGACTGCTCGTATCCATGCTACTAGGATAGCTGGTCTATAAGGTTGACTTACAACCAATCATCAATAAGGGTTGTTTGGACTGATATATAGTGATCACTAGAATAGTGAGCACTGCACATCAGGCCAACTTCTCACAGTGCGCTTTCGTTTTACATGGATCGCACACGCCAGTTCCGGGTGGATGACCAACTGTTTGTTGGCTATGTGGGTGAGAAGAAGGGAAGGGCGGTGCAGAAACAAACCATCTCTCGGTGGGTCGTCCTGTGCATCAAAGCATGCTACTCTTTGGCTCGGAAGGAGCCTCCTGTTGGGCTGAGGGCCCATTCCACTCGGGCCACGGCGGCTACTACTGCCCTGGGCCGGGGAGTCCCTTTGCAGGACATTTGCCAGGCGGCCACGTGGGCCTCGCTGCACACCTTTGCGAGGCACTACTGCCTGGACAGTCAAGTCCGGAGGGATGGCTTCTTTGGCCGTTCGGTCCTCCAGGACTTTCTGGTGTAGGTTTGTATTGGTTCGCAGACCCACCACCGGGGTTGGTATTGCTGGGGTATCTATTCTAAGGTAAGGAATCTAATACTAACCTGTTTCTTTCAGATGAACAAGTTACTTACCTTCGGTAACGATATATCTGTAAGAAACAGTAGTTAGTATTAGAATTCTTACCGCCCCACCCATCCTCCCCGTTCTGCGAACTGATACCTAGGGTTAAGGACATCCCTTTCAGGGCCCTAGTTTCAAATGGCACCAGTGTTAGTTCTCACATGGCTCTGCGTGTTCTGGCGCGGAAAAGCTGTGTGCAAAGAACTGACGTCAGCGCGCGGAGGCGGCGTCTATATACTCCAGCGACGTCATCACGGCGCACGACGCCGACGACGCGGAGCCGCAGGGGACGCCTGCAGACGACGCCTACCGACGCCCAGGGGTACTGCTACGCAAAAGTTTCCGGATCCAGACTGACGCCTGGGGATATTCTAAGGTAAGGAATCTAATACTAACTACTGTTTCTTACAGATATATCGTTACCGAAGGTAAGTAACTTGTTCTACAATCCACATCTTGTCTGAGAGGCTGCCTAGGCTGCCACACAGCAGACATGTTGCTGGGCCCCTGGGTGGAGAGCCCTCGCTCTCCTGGGCCTGCAACAATGCACATCCTGGGATGAGGTGCCAAGCCTCCTCCCCCAGAATGGGCAGGGGAAGCTTCAAAAGCATTCCGCCTTTGTGAGCTACTCCAGACCATCTGCTGTACTCAGCAACTGGCCCCCACCAGTTCTGACCCTCCCACTCTGGCGGGAAGACTGGCGGGAAACCCTACGTCAGGAAGGGGGGTGTGCCAGCCTGTGCAAACTCCAACCCCTAAGGTGTGAGAGACGAGGTGAAGCACGACCCTGGGCTCCAGCCATCTTGAAGATGGGGAGCCGTGCCCTATCACAGCTAGGCTCCTGCCCCCCTCCCACAGGAGAGGAGCAGACTAGGGGGTGTACCCACCCCAGGACAGGGACCCATTGGTCCCTGCCCTTGCCCTACCTGTAACGCCCCTAAATATAGTGTTTAGGGGCACCCTGAACCTTCCTTCCTTAGATCCCGATAGCAACAACAAGAAGACCAAGAAACAAGACGACCTGCCGCGCAGCTGCTAACAAGAGGACGATGCCCACCGACTTGGCCCCAGAACCCTACAGGCCTGTTAATCCTTGAACCTGCTCCTGTGAAACTCCGGCGTCTCCCGCGGACAGCAACCTCGACAACCCGGAGGACCTGCCTGCCTTGAACCTTCTAAAAGACTGGGACTCCCATGAGCAGTGGTTCTGCTCCAACAGCAATACCCCTGGTGCCAGCCAGGAACCGCAAATTCAGCCCACTCTGCACCTGCCAAGCCCGGCCTGTGCCTGAGTGACCCAAGTCCACGCGGACATCCCCCGGCAACTGGGACCCGAAGTCCAGTGCCCAAAGTCCTTCCTCAACGAACCAGACGACGCCTGCAGCCTCAGAACCAGGGACCCCTCTAACCGTGACCAGCAGAGATAAGATTTCCCAATGCCAAAAGACACCCCTGCACCCGGCGGCCCCCTGTGCCCTCCTTTGGGGTACCTACCTCGTCTCCAAGATCCCAACTTACCTCTCAAAGTGGTGGTCGCACCTGAAGAATCCCCATCCCCGAGCCTGCAGCCTTTGTTCACTTTTTAACTTTCCCATTGGATAACATTGAGCGCCCGACGGCTCAAAAGCACCCTGCACCCAGCCGCCCAAGTGCCGCTGGAAGTGCAACAACTACCCTACTCTACTTCCCCACTTGCCCTTAGTAAGTGACCAGGAGCTCAGCTCCCACAGACTTGCTTGCAGCCACCAACCGAAGGCCCCCTACCCCCAATTGGATTGCATTGGGCCTACTCTCTCTGCACCCAGCTGCCCCTGTGCCACTGAGGGTGTAACTACTGTACCTTTCCGACTCTGGGAGACCCCTGAGTCTATGCCCAGAACCTTATCTCCACCAGTCGAGTACTTATCTAAAAGCCGATAACTCACTCTCCTTCCATAGGCTAACATTGACTGGTTTTCACTGAAATTTCTACTAAGTGTGGAGTTTTGAAACTTTAAAATATTAATCTGAAAAAAGCCGAATAACGAATTCCGAATTACTCACCTGTGATCAGGAGAGAAGCCAGTACTGTACCTTTTAGCCCAGTACTGAACCGCAAAAGTAATCTTAACTGTGCTTACCAGTTACCTGCATTTTCTTCCATAGGAAACCATTGACCGTTTTTCTGTGAAACTTCTTCTTCTAAGTGTCGATTTTTGCAAACTACAAATATTCTTTAAAAATCGGACCAAATACTGAAACGTAATTACTTGCCTGTCTTAGGTAGAGGTCCCCGTGCTGAACCTAGGAGTCTAGTACTGGATTACAAAAGTAACAAGAACCTACTTTACCTGTGACTTGAATTTCCTTCCATAGGATAACATTGCTAGTTTTTCACAGAAAAGTTTTTGTGTCAACTTTGAAAATACATTTATATTCTTTAAAAATCACAACTGTAACCAAAACGCTTTTACTTAACTGTTTACAGCTTTGGTCCCGGGACTGAATCCAAGATCCAGTCCTGTGGTTAGAAAAGTACTCCTTAAAGTAATCAACTGCATTTATGTAGGAAAAACCCATTGAGCTCAATGTTAAATTGTGTTTAGAATTGTGTTGCCTATTGCAACGCCTGTAGCTATTGTACTTACAAAGTCTATTGCCTTTCTGCAAATTAATTAACTGAAGTCACTCATATTGAGAAAAGTATATTTTGATACCTGTTGGTTCTAAAATAAAACAACTATATCTTTTGATTTAAAAACAATTGGCCTAGAGTTCAGTTCTTGAGTGTGTGAAACCTTTTGCTGACTGAGTGGGTGCAACAAATGCTTTACACTGTCCTCTGATACTGCCTTACTGCTCGACCAAGCTACCACTTTAGAGAGTAAGG
Organism: Lissotriton helveticus; assembly: GCF_964261635.1. NCBI lineage: Eukaryota > Metazoa > Chordata > Amphibia > Caudata > Salamandridae > Lissotriton > Lissotriton helveticus. Next base: position 1,391,117,155 of record NC_136057.1, read on the forward strand.
TCATATCTGGCTTTAACCTCTGTTATACCTTTGGAGATTGGGGACTCTATACACACTGTACCTTACTTTGGTCCAGTATATATAGAGCAACTTTCTTACAGTGGTGGGATACGTTTTACAAGTGACTTTTTTCCTGGACTAACCCTTGAGTACTTCATTAGTGCTTTGTGTTCCAGCAACAAACTTCTCTCACTATATCTCTCATTGTTTGTTCACAGCTCGGCATACCAGCCTCCATCCAGCCTCTCGGATCTCGCACTCCGAGCCATCCTCCTGTACTCCATCTCCAGCTCTCAGCATAGAAAGTCTTTCTTCAGACCCTTCCCTGAATGAAACGGTCAGCAAGAGCTCCTCAGAGCCTGCTGTGCATGCCGCAGCTCTCTGCCCCACCAATGGTGACCCAACACCTGCCAGGCTTTCTGCTGGTGAGCTGGCTCATCGCCCGGCCGATCTGGCTACTTCGCCGCAGAGCAGCAGGAGCTCCTCATGCGGCAGTCTGAAGTCCAGCCCACACCGGCCTCCACCTCCTAAGCCTACAGTACCCTCTGCTGCTGCTTCTTCCCAAGAGGGCAGTGAGAGTGTTACTTCACCACCACCGAAAACACAGCCAAAGGTAAGCCACATCACACAGAAAATCAGCAAGGGAAGGTGGAGTTGTGATATACTGATACAGAATGTGTGAGGAACCCTGTGGATGTCAACAGTCATTCACATGTACAGATGTTGTTTGGGCTCTTGAGGGTGGTGTCAGTGATACAAAGGTAAGAAGAAGCAATGAGCTCTGGAAAACATCCAGATAAATGTATGGGAGCTCTTAGGTGTGCTATCACTGAGGCAGGGGTACAGAAGATGTGAGTGCTTCTGTGGCGATATCTATAATGCAGTTGCACAGGCTGGGAAGGTTACATAGGGATGAAGTCAGCGATGCATGGGTACATTGTGTGAGAGGGCACCTGGGGATTCTTTCAATGATATATAGATACGGAAGGTGTGAGTATACCCAGGGAGTGATATCCATGATAAACCAGTAGAGGAGGTGTGAGGGTCCCTGTGTATGTGACGGTGTCTGGGTTTGCAGTCAATGTCTTGACAGAAGAGGTTTGAGGATTACCTAGGGGTGACAAAAGTGATGCACCGATACAGATGATATGTGGGGATTACATCAGTGACACAGAGATTTAGCACTACTGGGAATATCCTCAGTGAAGCACACATACAGAGGGCGTGAGTGGCACGGTGAATGGTATCAGTGATGCACAGATAGAGGATGCAAGGGTCACTACCTCTGGGTTTATACAGTAACACTCAAACAGTTCATGGTTCCTTCACTGTGCCTTTATCTTACAGTCCTCTTGTAAAGAGAACCCGTTTAATAGGAAGGCCTCACCTGCCGCCTCACCGGTCATATCTCCATCAAGGAAAAGCACAAAAGGCCCTAAACCGGCACGGCCCCCTGCCCCAGGGCACGGCTTCCCACTGGTTAAACGCAAGGTAAGCAGAAACAGAAAATGTCTGAAGGGGAACTAGTGGGGAAAACGAAACCATAAAGACAGATCTCTCACATACCACAGAGACACTGAATACATGGTCTACTCTTGCCCTAGAGAGAGGAGGGTCCATCTTCTAACCTCCCACAAAGAAACTGGAGACCATCCTCTGAGAATGGAGGCACTGCCCCTTCAATCCTCCAGAGAAATTAGGGACTGGCCTTTCACTTCCCTAGAAGAAACCAGTGACCAAACTCTACAGATGCAAAATTGCCTCTTCGCCCCTCCCAGAAAATGAGGGTTCAAACTCACTTCTCACTAAGAAAGCAGTGACGAATCTCTGAAAATGCAGATATGGCTCATGACCCCTTCAGATTAATGTTTTTACAATGTTTTCACAATTGCCACTAAAAAATCACTTCCAAAAGACAAACCTAAAACTTGCATCTCCTCACAGACATCTGACACAGACCTTGCACTTTCCACAGAAAATTAAGGAAGAGAGCCCCCTCCCTTCTACAAAGAAATCAGAAAGATCTCTCATTAAAGGGTTAAATACCTGATACTGCACACCACCATCAGTTTTTACTCTGTGATAACCACGTGTCTCTGTCTGCTCCTGGGTAGGTACAAGCAGACCAGTACATCCCAGAGGAAGATATCCACGGGGAGCTGAACACTATTGAGCGTCAGCTTGACGAAATGGAGCGGCGCGGGATCGAGCTGGAGAGCAAACTGCGCAGCTTAGATAGCGGTAAGAGGGGATGGACCATTCTAGTGAAAGAGTGAGTGCTGTGCTTGGGTAGATAAGCTATAAAAACCCAGTGAAAATGCTTTGTTTACACAACTTTAAAGTGGACTATATCATTCCTTTTTAAAACAGGAAGAACGTACCATACAAGCGGTAAGCAGTGCCACATAGTTTTCATAAAAAGTGTGAGGCGCTTAGCATGGACAGTGGTTACGAGCCTATCCAATTTCTGTTAACGATGGGGGAAGTTTAGCTAGACAATGGCATTATGGGTCCTGTTATTCCAGTTCAAGGTGAAAGTTTATCTCTGGGTCCGATTTTCAGTTTGGTGGACAGTCTGTCTCAAATGCAACAGAGTACCCTGCACTGCAAACCCTTCGTCCGCCCACCTCATGTACAGGTTGATAGACCTTAAGTATTCCGTTGACGGATCCTCTGTTGGCTCCATCAATGGAATTCTTTCTCCAACGTCCCTTTTTAGGATGGTCGGTGTAATGTAGTTAATTTCTTTTTCCTGTTTATCACTGCCTGAAAATACTTGCTATGAGGGACAGAAAAAAACCCTGTAATGACACGCAGAAAAAACTCCACGGTGTAGAAGTCATTAGTTTGCTGTTTTTATGGGGAAAAAAAGTTAGAAGCTGGGTGAACTGTCATCAAAACCAACAGTGGCCTTCCACCAAACTTTTAGTACCCTGCAAGGAATCACCTGCTGGGCCGGAGGTCAACTATAAATTTGGTGGAGGCTAGTCCGTCAGGGTGGCAGAGGTAATGTCCTCCGCCACACTTAAGGATTGCATTCCGTCCACCAAACATTAAATCAGGCCTCTTGACTTTAATAAACAGAGCAATATCTTTCCAGTAAACATAAGAGGAGATTAGGTTAGACAGTGGTAAGAGAGGCCATGTAGTCTCCATTCAAGATAGAAGGACCATGGCTTAGAATGAGGTTACAGGGGCTATATCAATCAGATTCAAGGGAAGACGGGCTTCGTTTAACAAAAAGGAGGAATGCAAGTTGTTTGTGGAGGATGAAATTAAGTGGGATTAAGGTAGGGTGGATTTTGCCATTCTGGTTAAACGGAAGAGATTAGCTAAGACTGTAATTTAGACTTGTGGTCAGATAGCTGTAAGAGGGTCATACTATTCCAGTAACATTGAGCTTAGCTTAGACCCAGATAGAAGGAATGTTTGATTCCTGTAAATGAGGAAGGTCTTTACTTCACCTACTGCAGTATTCTTACGAAGTGTATGATGTGGTTTTAGGAAAATGTTGCACACCCTGTAAGTATCTGTTTGTGGCATGTAGTGCTCTAGATTCACCTTCTATGCATACAGAGATGTCCATGGATACAAGAAAAAAGAAATATTAGAAAATACTGCAACGGCCACAGGTTTCCAGGGAGGAAGCTGGGCACATGTGAATCTACAGCACTACATCCCAAGAACAGATGCTTCCAGAGTAAGTAACATTCTCTATTCGAAGCTTGTGTGGCTGTAGATGCACATGCTGTGCATAGATCTGAATCTATTTAACTATCCATCTGACAAGGCCTGTCTTGGATATAGCCTTCCCCTCATGATAGTGGGAGACAGCCACAAAAAGTTGTGTCTTTCTAAAAGTCCTACTTCTATCAATGTAGTACATGGGGGCTCACTTTACATCCAAATTATGAAGAGTCCATTCGCAACTGAGTCTGGCTGTGGAAAAAACCAGGTAGGTCGATTGACTGATTAAGATATAATTGAGTCACTATCTTAGGTAGGAATTTGGGGTTGGTGCCTGAGGACAGCTCTGTCTCTATGTATTTGGAAAAAAGTTCTTCCTGGGTTAATGCTTGAGGCTCACTGACATGCCTGAGTGAGGTAATATCAATGCGTCATGTAAGTACAGTGTTAAGATTCCATGAGGGTGCTGGTGGAACCCAGGGAGGACTCACTCTTATGAGACCTTTCATGAAGACTTTAATGACTGGTATTTTGAAGTGAGAGATGTCTAGTCTGAAGATATGCAGCTACTGTGGCTAGATGTAAGCGTATGGAAGTAAAGGCTAGTCCAGAAATCTGTAAGTGAAGCAAGTAATAAACAGTGTTCTGTACTGTAGCTTTGAAAGGGTCAAGTTGTTTCGAGTGACAATAGCAGTCAAACCTATTCCATTTTGCTGCATAGCAGACACATGTGGTAGGCTGAGGGTTTCCTTGAGAATGGTCTTGCACTCAGGTAGAAGATGAAGGAATCCAAAATCTTGGACCTCAGGAACCAGATTGCAAGGTTTAGAGACATAAGATCTGGGTGCCTCGTTTCTTCAAGGTTCTGCGTAAGAAGGTCAGGCCTGTTGGGGAGCCTCTCGTGTGGGACCAGAGAGAGGTCAGGCAGAGTTGTGAACCATGGTTGGCGAGCCCTTGTGGGACTACCAAGAAAAATGTAGGGGGTGTCTGCCAAAGCTTTCGAACTACAAATGGAAGAAGAGAAAGAGAAGGAAAAACGTAGGCAAATATCCCTGACTACTTCATCCATAGTGCATTGCCACTGGATTTTCGGTGTTGGAACCTGGAGGCGATGTTTGGGCAATTGGTGTGGTCTGCGGTTGTGAAGAGATCTATTGAGGGGACCCCCGTTTGTGAAAGCAATGATGGAGGACTTGCGGGTGGAGTTACCACTTGTTGCCGCATCCTGCTGACGAGAAGGCTTTTACCTCCTCTTTGAGTAGTGTTTGGTATTCTGCTGATAGTCTGTGTTTGCAAGGTGGAATAGTTGGAGGCGTGGAAGTGAGTTCCAGACAATAACCATGTTTGATAATATCTCACACCCACTGGTCCGAGGTGATTGTTTGTCAGGTGGGAAAGAACCCTTGTAGACGTCCCCCAACAGGTGTTTTGTGGTCGGGAGGAAGAGGCAAGCCAGGGTTTGGTGGCGGATGTAGATCCTTTTGGGAGATACCCTTGCCTCTGGAGTACTTTCCCCTATTGGACCCTCTTAAATGACCCCTGGGAGAGGATTGCTGGTACCGGGTGCGCTGGTAAGAGGTGGAGGTTCCAGATGAGGTGGTCTTTGAAATTCCACGATAGGATGGGCAGCGGAAGGAACTACAAGGAGCTGATTTTTGAGGTGCCCATATTGCTTTCGCCGACTCCATACCCTTTTTTCTTTTCTCTAGAGTTTGGCCCACCTGTGGGTCAAAAAGATCATCCTGATCAAAAGGCATGTTCAGCAGATTTTACTACCAGCAATATGTAGCCATGCATGTCTGCGGAGGGGGGCGGAGCTTGCCTGACTCACAAGACCGCCACCACAATCCAGCAGAATCTTGGTGCAATAAGTGACTTAAATACACTATTTGGGTCACAGAGTAATGGCACATAGCAGATATAACGGAAACGGTCCAAGAAAAATAACAAGTAAGCACCACGGAGCGGCTGGAGGAGGCCAGGAAGACTGAAGCCAACTGCCGGAGGCGTGTGCGCAGCCTCAGAATAGCATAGAGAGGAGGCCCCAGGGCAGAGACAATGCTGATGCGGAGGTGATTGGGCGCGAACCCCCAGCAGGAACAGCGAGAGGCGCGTGTGGGTCTAACGGAGGGACGGACGACAAGGGACAGACACCCCCCCATCCTGGATCTCCTCCCCCCCCCCCCCTCCCCCAGACCACACAGGAGGCAGGGACACAGAAACAGAGGTGCACAATCCAAATGAGGGGCAATCGACTGTGCCGGGCGTTGCACCTACATGAATACTTGGCTGGGTGATTGAGTCCTCCAAAGCTGCCGGGAAGGTGAGGCAGACACCCGTTGGGCTGGCGATAGAGACAGAGCTGGTGAGAGGCTGAGAAACGAGCGGTAGAGGGCGCAGGTGGGCTATGCTGGCTCCGGTCTCAGACAGTGTGAGCCCCTGTCGGAGTGGAGGAGGCTGGGCGAGGAGCCTGCAGTGGTGTAGCGAACACCAGATCGGCACCCCCTGAGACGAAGTGCAGAATGGAAGACAAAGGTATAGGAGGCCTGCGGGTGCACGACTGGCCAAAGAGAGGAATAAAATCCATAAACGTCCCCCCCAGCTGGGGTGATCTGGCGTGGCGGCTTTTCCTGGGAGGCCATGAGAGAGGCTGCAGCCTAGGGAGCTGAAGCGGACCCAGCAGGAGCCTGGAAAGTTTGAAAGCTTTCGAGCCCTAAGGGGCTACCAGGGACTAAGCGGCTGCAAAGAAAGTGAGGAATTAAGAGGAAGGTGCCTCAGAGGAAAGCTGCAACGCCCTAGTAGCAATTCAGCAAGGGAGAAGTGGACAATAGCAGGAACACAGGAAATAGTGCAAACAAAGACAGAAATTGTGTGTTACGTAGCCAGGGTGGAAGGGGCTAACTGATCAGACTGCCTGAGCCTCAGTGCCGAACCAGTGACCACGATTCCACGAGGGGCGGCTGGGAACAGGCTATGAACACGCTCTACATAAGACATAAATAGTGAGAATGCTACACACACAGGGTAAAGGAGGAATAGAGCACAGGCAGTAGACGACCGGGAGAGGAGTAGCTGCAGGATCACAAAATGGAGAAACCAGACAAACAGCAATCAAAGTTGCAATTTGAATTGCGCAAGACCTCCAAGTCTCATGAAATGGGTGCTTCAGATCCTGAATCAATGTCCGATGACGCAGAGACCATGGTCGAGGCTGACCTGAAACACATATTGCGAACAATGCAGCAAAGCCTCTCAAAAATCTATAGTAAAATTGATGCTCTTCTCTTTCTTATGGGCAGAATGTCAGAGCGACTGGACAAACATAATGAGAGACTCGATGCAGTGGGGCAGAGAGTCTCAAATGCAGAAGATGTTCTCCAGATAGAATCCACAGCACAAGACACAATGGATACATTATTGCAATCGCTCCAGTCTAAAACGGAAGACTTAAAAGCAAAGTCTAGAATAAACAACATTAGAATTATTGGCATAGCAGAATCGACCAGCATCAACAACATGGAACACTACATGGAGCGGGTGCTGATGGCCCTGTTGGGCAGAGAAACCGTCTCAGATATATTTGTAGTTGAGAGGACCCATCGGTCTCTAGTGCCTCACGGTAGAGGCAGCTCCCAGACCAATTATCCCCAAATTATTAAACTACAGGGACCTTGATGCAGCGCTGAGGAAAGCCGGAGATTTGGGAAGGAACTGAGATATCCCTATTCCCGGACTTCACCCTGCAGGTGCAGGAGACGAGCCGCTTGTTTATCCTGGCAAAAAAAAAAGAGGACATGAACTGAATCTGTAGTATCGCACGCAATACCCTGCGAAACTAAGAGTGAATATGGAGGGCAAAGTGCACTACTTTACGGACACCAAGTCAGTAATGCCGTTTATTAAACATTACTGTTTATTAAACCGAGAGAGCGAGCAGGAAAGCGACGAGGCTCCCCTGGATGCTCCCATGGTAATGAGGCAGAAGCACTAGAGATTGAGGAACACTGACACCTGAGACAAGGAAAACGACGAGAATCTTAATTAAAAGACCCAATGCAGAGAGTATTAGAGGAAATGTGAGGGCGAGATTATCTAAATTGTAGACTTGAAAGACGTACCCTTACCGCCTGCGTGCTAGAGGGGGGCACACAGCTGCAGGGAAGCATCCAGTGTCGATCTCTGGTAAGACTGCTCAAATGACCCCTGATGATTGAAGCACGCGTGGGGGGCCTTGATTGAGAACTCATATTGAACTGGACATGCAGTATAGGGAACGATTAGCCTAGAACTCTTGACAAAATGGGCAGTAAGACTGAACGCACAGAATATGAAACGGGGCACCATGATAGCCCATGCAACATATGGGTGGCAGAAAGTGGCTGGGAGGTAAAGAGTGGGTAAAATCTGCTCCCAGGTTTGTTCCACCAAGTGCAATGGTTTATATAATGCTTTTGAAATGGAGTTTGTTTGGGGAGGGAGGGACACACAAATGCTATGAGTGTTGGGGGTTTACATAGCGTGGGATGGACAATTAGGGCAGGAATTGTTGCTATATTTTGAATGGGAAGAAATACATCTGAACACTGAACCAGGCACCTCAACAGTACTACACGACACATGGAGATATAGCAGACGTAAACTCAGAGGCAACTAGTGGGAAAGCAAGCAGGGAGTTGAGGCTCTTGACTTGGAACGCAAGGGGCCTCAATGATAGTAGAAAGGTCAGAAAAGTGGTGGCATATATCAAGAAACACAAAATAGATATTGCAGTCCTACAGGAAACACACCTTAAACCAAATGACAGGACACTGACACAGCGTAAGATGCAGGGCCAGTGTTATGCCGCTGGCTACACATCACATGCCAGAGGGTGCTCATTTGGGTGGGCTGGCGCTCCGTGGTGAAGTTAACAGTGCTATACAAAGATCCAGGAGGTAGATGTATAGTAGCGAAGTGCAGCAAGGATGACATGGTCTTCCTAATAATGGGCATATATGGACCAAACTATGATGATCCCCTATCTTACTACTCCGTGGAGGCCAAATTACACCAATGGGCAGACTTCCCTCAGATATGGGGGTTGACTTTAACTGCATTTTAAACCTAGACATAGACCGCTTCAAAGGTCCCGCCAAGCGCCCCTCAGCAGCAGCATGCACTATCCTTAACCGCATCGCTGCGGCGGCTTTTCCCGCTGTGCGCGGTAATTTTAAAAATACCACGTTACATGACGAGCTCGTCATGAGCGCACGGCAGGTTACGCTCATGACGAGCTGAGCTAGTCATCAGCCTGGAAGGGGTTAATTTGATGCAAATAACGATACACACACCTGCATAGATCACTGGCTGATTTCCAGTGCGTTAAAATCAAGAGTCCCAGACTGTACCCATCTCCCTAGGACCTACTCTGACCACTCCCCAATGCAATTGACACTAGAGTACCGAATGCGTCGAGTCGCAGCCTTTACTAGAAGGTTTCCGACATACTCTTTATTGGAAACCTTCTTTAAGACAGAACTAACGCTAGCAGTAGAAGAGTATTTTTCGCGATTTATGGGATTGGTCATTTGCAAGGGTATGGGAGGCCTTTAAGGCCGATATCCAGGGGATTACAATCGCCAAGCATGCGTGGGTACTGTACTCGATAAGGGGAAGGTTAGCCGTCTTTGAGAAAAAAATAGTAAAGATGGAGGGGGCATTGCAGGAGGGAGAGGGACCCACCTGCATGGCTGACATAAAACAGAAACTTACTCCAGTATTGGAGCTTTCATAGAGTCACATGCCTGAATCATTCCCCGTCGTCGAGACGGGAGTCTCTGGTATATAAAAAAGCAGTGCTTAGTAGTATAGCACACTGAAAAGAGGCCTAGGCCCATTTCCCTTTTGCAACCCATAGCCTTTGGTATGTAAAAAAGGCCCAAACTTTTCTCTGAACCAATCAGAGCTCCTCACCCTCTAGAGCACTCCTGAGAGAACCTTCTGCCCCTCAGATTTTTCTACCGCACGTTGTGCTAGGGAGTCTCCTTTGAGCTCTGCTCAAACTCTTTACTTCTACAGTATTTTGACTTGGATTTGAGGTTTCTACATCAACCATGTCTGAGAAAGAGAAAAAAGGATTATTTAGAGCTTGTTCAACCTGCTCCAAGAAGAGGCTGTTTACAGATGACCCTCACAAGGACTGCATCTACTGTCTCTACCCAGACCATAAGGCAGCAGATTGTAAGGTATGTCGTACCTTTTCAAATAAGACCTTGAGAGATCGTGAGGGAAGGCTACTGATCTGGCTTCAGAAAGACAAAGCCAGGAAGGAAATCCTCTCAAGTGAGAGTGAGGAGGAATCTGTGGCGTCTAAGAGATCTCAGAAGAGAAGTAGATCTCCTCAGACACATTCCTCATGGGAAAGACCTGAGAAGACCACTCCAGGGTCTTCGGGGCGCAGTCCCTCAAAATCCTCTTCAGTCTCATCTAAGGGGAAGAAGGGTTCTGCTGGTGAGGTGAAAGGAGCAAAATCCACCTCAGATCCACCACACTCACCTCAGAAGATCAAGATTACCATCAAACGATCTTCTTCTGCGCCTTCTGAGGAGAAATCAACTCCATCGACGGGACCGTCGACTAAAAAGGGACCATCGACGACGACGACGACGAAAACACCTCCGTCGTCGATGAAAAAGGATAAGGCTGGTGAGAAAAAAGCGTCGACGGCAGCGTTGACGAGGACTGTGACGACGACGGCAGCGTCGAAGTCGACGAGGACCGCGTCGACGGTCACTACAACGTCGACGGTGGCGTCGACGACAATGACTTGGTCGACGACGGCGATGGGAATCTCGTCGACGTGCTCGTCGACGAGGGAAAAAACACCAGAAAAAAGGTTGGTGCCTTGGAAAAAACCTATAACACCTGAGGTTACATCTCCAAGCAAGGTCTCCCCATTGCTACCGTCTCACTTACTGGAGGAGGAAGATGATGAGTATGGTATTGCCATTAGCCCATCACAATTACAGGTCAAGTACCAAGAATACGATTCTGAGGAGGAATATGGGGGTTATCAAGAGCAACCCCAGGAACAACACCGATATCGCCAACAGCAACGAGAGGAGATGACAAGTGTGCCATCCTCTTTGTTGAAGGATCTCCAGGGAATGTTGGAGGATTATAGGAAAAGATACCCAGCAACTCCAGTCGCTCAACAGGCCATAGAGGCTACTCCACGTCCACGATCGGTTCCAGGAACTCCGATTCATAGGAGAGAGATTGTGCCGGAACCTACTGTTAGGTCCCCACCACCGACAACACACCACGATACCTCGGATGAGGATCAAGAGGAGGGTGAGATTGCGGACACAAATGCGGAATGGCATGACTGTCGCCCAATCACCTTCAACTCCTCCGCAGAGACCAGTGGACTCAGCACCGGAGGACATTGGTGGATTTCATAATTTGATGGAGAGAGCCACTAAGAGGTTTGCACTGACCATGACAGAGGAGAAAGCGGAGTGTTTTCTATATGACTTTAAAGACTCATATAGGAGATCTGTACGATCTCTGCCTATAGTGTCTCATATCTGGAAGGAAGGATTGAAGGTCATGGAGACGCCAGCGACGGTAACACAGGTTCTGGCCAGACTGGATAAAAAGTATAAAGCACTGGTCGATGCTCCATCTTGCCTTTTGGGTCATCCCAAACCGGATTCTGTGATCACGCAGGCGGCACAACAGAAATCCAGGAACCCATCTGCTCCGATTGCAACACCTCCAGACAAAGAGGGCAGAAGGTTGGATAACGCAGGGAAACGTTTTTCATTAATGTCTGCTCTGCTTGTGAGAGCCGCTAATGCCCTCGCTATATTGGGAAGGTATGACAGGCAGATGTGGTGTGACCTGTCTCCGTACGTTAACCTGGTGCCAGATCCAGAGAAGCAAGAGGCGAAGAAAATTCTCATGGAAGGAGAGAGGACTTCGGCTAAAGTCATAGACTGCGCTATGGATATAGCGACCACGGCATTTATATCCTTGGGAGGAGCTGCGGTCCTGCGCAGGCAAGGTTGGCTACGGGCAACAGCATTTAGGCCGGAGGTGTAAAACAACATTTTAGACCTCCCTTTCAATGAAGAAGAATTATTTGGAAAACATATAGATGATACGCTGGAAAGTATCAAGAAGGATACTGATACGGCAAAGGCTCTGGGAACACTGCAGTACAGGAAAACCCCTTTTCGTGGCTCCAGGGGAGAGGACAATCCTCGTATAGAGGAGGATACCAACAAGAGAGATATTTGTCTTCTTATCAGTCCTCATCGCAGCCGTACCGTGCGCAATATAACCAGCGTCAGTCAGGAGGATACACAAAATCAACTCCAAGAGGACGTGGTGGCCGAGGAAAGGACAACACCCGTCGGCAATGACACCCTCCATCCTCCGGCTCTGTCAGTTGCTCCCCTGGGTGGAAAGATTGCTCACTATCTTCACAATTGGCGGAAAATAACAACGGACCAATGGGTCCTCAAAATAGTTCAATTCGGTCACACCCTAGAATTTCTTAAGACGCCCCCTTGTACGCCACCGATGCACCAGAGAGCCAATCATCTGCATCAACTCCGGCAGGAGATTCGGACAATGCTCCGAAAGGGAGCAATAGAACCGGTACCGAAATCCCAGGAAAACAAGGGGTTTTACTCCCGTTTTTTTCTTATCAAGAAAAACAAGCTCCAGTGGCGTCCCATTCTGGATCTCAGATCCTTAAACACCTATCTCAAGAAACAATCTTTCAGCATGGTATCCCTACAGGACATCCTTCCGTTTTTAAATCCAGGAGATCATATGACCACATTGGACCTACAAGACGCGTATTTCCACGTGCCGATACATCCTGCACACAGGCAGTACCTTCGGTTCTGGGTAGCCGGAAGACATTACCAATTCAGGGTACTGCCATTCGGCTTGAAGTCAGCGCCAAGAGTTTTCACGAAATGCCTGGCTCCAGTGGCGGCTGTGTTGAGGAAGCAAAGACATCAAATATTTCCTTACCTCGACGACTGGTTAGTCAAAGCACCATCAAAGACACAGGCCATAGCGTCGACGCAAGCTTGCATAGACTTATTCGCCGATTTAGGATTGACTCTAAACGAGGGAAAGTCAAACCTCCACCCAGCAAGAGTGATCACATTTCTGGGGGCAATATTGGACACGGAATGCAACAAAGCATTTCCCTCTGAGGAAAGACAACTGAGGATTGTGTCCCTCTTCCAAGACTTGGGAAAAAGAAAGTCTCTTTCAGTCCGCAGGTACAAATCCTTGCTGGGCACAATGTCCTCTTGTATTCCACTGGTACCTTGCTGCAGACTAAGGATGAGACCATGGCAGGAACAGATCGATCTCCAATGGCGTCAGGCGGAGGGATCCTTCGACGATACAATAAAGGTGACACCAGTGATGCTGCAGGCAGCAAAGTGGTGGACGCAAAAGGCAAATGTGTCAAGGACTGACGTTTCTAGCAAGAGCAGCTCCGCTAGTGGTAACGACAGATGCATCGTTAGAAGGATGGGGAGGTTTCCTTCAGGTCAGCGGCCGTTGGAAGGCAGATCAGGGCGATCCGCTTGGCATTACTGGCTTTTCTGCCAAGGATTAAAGGTGCGCCGGTGTTGGTAAGAACAGACAACACGGCGATGCATTATGTGAACAAGCAAGGGGGAACAAGATCTCTCTCCCTGTCTCAGGAAGCCCAGGAGATATGGGAATGGGCTATTCAGCAGGGAATATCATTGACAGCAGAACACCTCCCGGGAGATCAGAACGTCAAAGCGGATACTCTCAGCAGGCTAAAATCGTCCTGCCACGAATGGGAGCTAGACAGGAGATCCTGGACAGCGTCTTTCGGAGATGGGGAACACCGATGGTGGACCTCTTCGCAACAAGGGAAAACAGAAAATGCCAGTACTTCGCAAGCTGGCTTCCCCAGAGGGGATCTTGGGGGAATGCGTTTTCCATGGCATGGTCCGGCATCTTTGCCTACGGTTTTCCTCCAATTCCTCTTCTCCCCCGCGTACTGGTGAAGATCAAGAAAGAGCCGTGCAGGCTGATCCTAGTAGCCCCGTGGTGGCCAAGACAACACTGGTTCACGGAACTGCTGCTACTGTCGGAGGACCATCCAATTTGGTTGCGCCTGATTCCATCGCTTCTGACAATGTCCAAGGGGCAGGTGCGCCATCCGGACCCGAAATCCTTGCGATTAGCAGCCTTTCTCCTGAACACTGTGAGTTTAGCCATCTGAACATCTCACATGAATGTCGGGAGATCCTGTCCAAGGCCAGAGCGGAGAGTACCAACAAAACCTACAGAATGAAATGGAAGAGGTTTTGTCTGTGGTGTAAGAGACATGATGTTCACCCTCTTACTGCTGCACCTCATCAAATTATACCTTACATTCTGCTGTTAGCAAAGTCAGGATTAGCACACGCCTCCATCAAGGTGCATTTGGCTGCGTTATCCCGCTACAGGAGATCATCGTCAGGCCCATCATTATGGTCCTCAAGGATTATCAAACAATTCATGAAAGGGATATTCAGAGTCTTTCCACCAGTAAAACCTCCACCACCTTTATGGAATCTGAATATTGTACTCTCTCAATTGATGAAGCCACCATTTGAACCGATACACAGGGCAGACCTGAAGTTCTTGTCCTGGAAAGTGGCTCTTCTCATTGCATTGACTTCAGCGAGAAGAGTAGGTGAACTACAAGCGCTCACGATTCAGGAGCCTTTCTTGCAATTTCAAGAGGATAAGATGATTCTCAGGACAAACCCGAAGTTCATTCCGAAGGTGCCAACTGATTTTCATTTGAACGAACCATTGGTGCTGAAGCGTTTCTTTCCTCATCAATCAACAGCGGCAGAAAGAGTATTACACTCGCTGGACGTTCAGAGATGTATGAAATTTTACTTGAAAGAAACTAAGGCGTTTCGCAAGTCTTCCCAGTTATTCGTCGCCTTCAGCGCACCCAGGAAAGGTTTCCCGCTGTCAAAGAGGGGAATTGCCAGATGGATTTCCAGTGCGATTGTCTACTGTCATCAAGCTGCTGGAAAGCCTTTGAATGCACGAGTCCGTGCCCATTCCACGAGGGCGATGGCCACATCCACTGCTCTGTTTGGAGGAGTGCCAATCCAGGATATCTGCAGAGCAGCAACCTGGGCATCTACGCACACCTTCACCAGGCACTACTGCTTGGAGGCAGCCGCAGAATCGGATGCGGCGGTGGGAGAGGCGGTACTGCGGAACATCATCCAGTAACGGTGAGCCTTTCTTGCATCCCTCCATCCAGAAGTTCTCTTGTTTACAAAGTCACATTTTATATAAGTATGTATATATGTATATGAGATATGCTTCATTTTCTAATGGTATTGCATGATTATGTAATGTATCAGGAAAATGTGCTTTGTTTTTTCACTGCTCGCTATTCTGATTCAGGCATGTGAATCTATGAAAGTTCCAATACTGGAGTAAGAAAACAAGTTACTTACCTGTAACTTTAGTTCTCCAGTATTGGAATCTTTCATAGATTCACATGCACCCACCCTCCTCCCCTGAGAGGCTCACCTCGGATTTAGCACAAGCAGTGTGTTATATGCACAAGTGCGCGAAAAATCTGAGGGGCAGAAGGTTCTCTCAGGAGTGTTCTAGAGGGTGAGGAGGTCTGATTGGTTCAGAGAAAAGTTTGGGCCTTTTTTACATAACAAAGGCTATGGGTTGCAAAAGGGAAATGGGCCTAGGCCTCTTTTCAGTTTGCTATACTACTAAGCACTGCTTTTTTATATACCGGAGACTCCCGTCTCGACGACAGGGAATGATTCAGGCATGTGAATCTATGAAAGATTCCAATACTGGAGAACTAAAGTTACAGGTAAGTAACTTGTTTTCTTCCAGGAGTTAGCAAACGACGAAATCAAGCATATGGGGAAATATGCCAATGCGCTCCTACGGAGAGCGAGATAGACTGGGCGTGACATTGGCTGGTATACTCAGACCCTAAGAACGTCAGATATGATCACGGACATAATAGATGACGGAGGTTGAACTTTTCCTACCCCAGAAGATATAGTACAACAGTACAGCAACTATTACAAAACGATATACAGTCGCAAATCTCAACCACTAATGACGCACTGACCGAATACCTGACTCACATAAGAATGACCTGGCTGGCGCCAGAGCGCTGGCTGCATCTGATGGCACCCCTGCAACTGGAAAATTCAGGACCGCACTGCAGAGCATGTCAACGGGCAAAGCACTGGGATTTGTTGGGTTGACGGTGGCACTCTATAAGTAGTTTCAGGAGTTAATACTATTGCACCTCTTAACATTATATGAGGAGATGGCAGCGGTAGGGAAAATTGCATCCCCCCCCCACAAGTGGAGCTGTGATAGTGACAATATTAAAGCTGGGTAAGCAGCTTGAATTATGCTGCTCATACCAGCCGCTATCTCTACTGAATGTAGATACCAAAATGTATGCCAAATTCCTAGCCAACAGACTGGCACCACTGATGCAGGGGATAGTCCGACCCAAACAAGCGGGCTTCGTCCAGGGCCAAACTCTGACACACAACTTGAGGACGTTATTCGGAGTTATACAATTAGTGACCCCAGATACAAAAGCCACTGCTGTGTTCCTAGATGCTGAGAAGGCAGGCATTCGACTCAGTTGAGTGGGGATTCATGTCCGCCATGCTCCGCAGGATAGGAGTAGGGGACCTCTTTATAAGCCTTGTCCCACTATTGTATACTGCACCGACAGCCCGGGTGCAAGTGGGTGACATATACTGTGATGCCTTTGGCATCTCCAGGGGGACCAGACAGGGATGCCTGTTATTGTTACTGCTTTATGCGATTGTGGCTGAACCACTGGCCTGTGAGTTGTGTGAGTACCACAGCCATTGGGGTCTGAGATTTCCTGGTGATAACCTCATAATATCAGCGTATGCTGATGACACAGTATTGTACGTCTGTAACACTGACACTAATCTCTCCCCTATGTTAGAAGAGGTGGTCCGCTTTGGGTGCCACTTGGGTCTGAGAATTAACTCAACAATATATTTATATTTAATATTTGTAAGGTGCGGCGAATGATTCCCAAGGGGATCTCTCGGTGCCTGAGAGTCAGATTACCGGGTGGACAGTGCTCTAACAAAACAGCCACGTTTTGAGAAGCTTCTTGAATTGTGACAGGTTAGGACATGCTCGCAGCTCCTATGGTAGGCTAATCCAGTGGGCGGGGACTAGAGAGATAATGCATGCCCTCCCATCTATGTTTTTAGGTCGAGCCTATAGCAGCGTGCATGCGCTGCAATGGGAAAACGACCCCTTGGAGCTTACCAGCAGTTCGCGCACAAGAGAGCAAGCTCGTGCTCGAAGTCCTGACATTCCATTGGCCTTTGCATGCGTCTTCCGTAAAAAACAGCACGCAATTGGGTAAAGGCGGGTGCATGCCCCGCCTTTCCCAGCCAGTTTAACCGTCCACGGCCTAAGGCTTGCGGTTACGCGCACGGGCCACATCTGTTTTCAATTATCGTGTCCGGTCGCGATAAATGGAAAACAGATGGGCTGCTCTCGCGCACCACTCGCAGGCTTGTTCTTGTTTTGGTTTCGCAAGTGGCAGCCTGGCAATTTTCAGCTGTGTTTCACCCTCTCATTGTTTGAACAGTGCTTCTGAACGACTCATTCGTCAATGTCTGGTCCCTGTCCTTAGCAACCGACAGTGTGGATGTGCTTGTTCATGTTAAGCTCTGCCTTCTGCTAACCTGTCATTTCTTAACATGATCTATGCTCATCAGTCAGGGAGAGTAACTGCAGGGTGAATCGGGAGAATGATGAAATGCAGCACCTCTGCGGAGGCTTGAAGTTTTAACCTTTGCCCTTGTATTTGCAAAGTCAATTATTTGGTGGTGTTGGAAATGAGAGTTTACAATTAGCCGTTCAAATATAGTTGAGCAGACAAGGACAAGCAAATTGAGGTATTGTGAAAACTGCGCGCTTGTGCACAATTTAGGCAGAAACTACCCTCTTGAACAAAAGAGAGTCTAAAGAAAAATACTTCTGCTTATTTTAAAATCCAGTTCTTTCATTCTTCTCCCTCGTGGATATCTTAAAGTCGGATAAGAGAACTGGACACTCAACTTTCAACTTGTAAAAATCCTACTTCCATAGTTTGTGAGTCTTTTAAATGTCTGCCTGGCTTCAGTTTACTCTGTATTCAGTGTACATACAGCAAGTATGCAAAACCTCTGAGTCACTGTGCGCTTTTTGTATTTTTCATGTCATGAGGCTGACATGACACATATCTGACTCAGTCATCAGACAGCAAAGCTGTGCCCCAGGCTACACAGGTCTAACAGGATCAAGTTTGAGACAGCAGAGCTGTTCCTCATCCGCACATACCTGTCCGGTTCGATCCTCGGACCCCAGAGATGCACCGCTGTCTGCACAGATCTTACAGGCTCGAGCATCAGTCAGCAGATCAGCGTGTCTGGCTAAGCAGTAAAGGCTCGTGTTTTAGACAGCAGATCCGTGCCTCGTGCATGTAGATGTTACAGGCTCAAGCAGAGCTGAAGTGAAAACTGGCATGCTCAGCAACTGAATTCTGGGTAAATGTAACTTTGTCCACTGTACTGCCATCCTGCAGGACTGGTACCAGTGACAATGTGAACTAGGCCTGTGGATATGCTTTTCACAGAACCTATAGGCTCAATCTGACCGCAGAGCAATGGCCGCTGCTTTACAGAGCTTACAGGCTTAATAACCCTCCGACAGCAGAGCTGTCGCTCCCGCTGCAAGGAGCTCGCAGGCTCAAACCTCTGACAGCGCACAGCGTGGGCAGAGCCATTTACAAATCTTCCATGGTGCAACTTCTCCATCCTTTATCAGTGCTCCAAGAGCCCCCCTTCCCCCATGGTCCGAAGTGCTCCTCACCTCTACTGTCCCTCATTCCCACAATAGACCCTGTGTTCCAGGGCCCTGTGCCCCTCCAGTGCTCCAAGGTCCTTCTCTCCCCTCTGCCTCTGCCAGTCATGAGGTGACAAGACATTCATTTGTGAACAATAATCCTATTTGATCTGGATTTAAAATATTTTGTGCCAGCATAAACATTTGAGTTGCGCACCGGGCGACTCATTTCTGGTAGCTGTGAGTGGAGTCATATGACCAACGTCATTCTCAATGTAAACTACACCAGGGTGCTTCCATGTAACCTACAAGAAACAATTATATCAATCTAAGGCTGGAGTGCTTCCAGCGGGTTTTCTTAGATTCACAGCGGTGCCTCTTCCTGTAAACGGTATTCTATGCCCCCGCCACCCCTCATCTGACCAGCCAGAGGCCAGACAGGTTACTGTCTGGCCTCAGATAGGTCTGAAACGTTTGAGGCCAGGAGCCAAGTTTTTTTGGGAATCTTCTCTATGGTGTCTGCTCAAACGAGCTGCTCGGAATTGGGAAGGGATGTACTCGGGTGCAAGAGAAAACACAGTATTTGGCACCACCTAGTGGCGGTGCTTGCTAGCTGCATCAAAAAGAACAAGCATTGGCATAGCCAATAGGTCTCGCCTTTGGGACTTTATAAGTGTTTAGCCATGCAACAGTTGATGTAGCACCTATGATAGTGCTTCATAATTAAATACTTATAAGGTCCCAAAGGCGAGACCTATTGGCTATGCCAATGCTTGGTCTGATTCTGCAGGTGGGGAGCAGCCTTTGACTGCTAGATCTCAGGAGCATACCATTGCAGCTTCTCGGTTAAGTATGTAGGTCCGTGTCCTTGCAGGGCTTTGAATACCAGACATAGGAGTTTAAAAATTGATCTTTTCCTTATAGGAAGCCAGTGAAGTTGCCGTAATAGAGGAGATGATGGGGCTCGTGCAGGCTTGTTTAGGGCCAGACGCGCTGCTGTGTTTTTTACAACCTGCAGCCGTGATAACAGATCTTCTCTGATCCCTACCAGTAGAGAGATTCCATAGTCTAGTCTACTGACTAGAAGCGCCTGAATGAGAACTTTCCTGGTGTAGAGGGGGATCCAAGGAAAGACCTTTCTCAGCATGCGCATCATGCTGAAGCACTTACCCGAGGTGATTTTTTTGTGCTCCTCCATCGAGAGTTTGTCGTCAATCACCACACCCAGGTCCTTAGCCCATTATTTTGGAATGGGGGCTTCCCCCAGTTCCTCTGGCTCATAACTCCTCAGCTTTCCCGAATAGCAAGATCTCAGTTTTACTAGAATTGAGTTGTAAGAAGTTCTTGCTCATCCAGGTTGCAGTTTTTAGCATGCAGCTCTTAAATTTTTCTCTGGTCAGAGCGAGGTCTTTCCCAATACGGACTCACCTGGGTGTCGTCTGCATAAGAGATTGTATGGAACCCACACGATCTAATGATTGGGGCCACATTGTGTTCTTTCTGTCAGGAAGCTATGTATCCAGTTTAAGGTTGAACGTTTGACACCAATCCCTCGCAGCTTATCCAAAAGGAAACTGTGAGAGGTGGTGTCAAAAGCTGCTGACAGATCCCGGAGAATTAGTATAGCGGGGGTTCCTTCATCCAGTAGCATCCTTATTGAGTCTGTAACCTCTGTTAATGCAGATTCCGTGCTGTGACCAGCACAGAAACCCAACTACGACGGATCGGACAGATAATATTGTTCTAGATAGGCAGATAGTTGTCGATTTAATCAGGGATTCCATGATTTTAGAACAGTATGGAAGAAGTGAAATTGGCCTATAGTTTTGTAGGTCTGTAGGATCTGCTAGTGGTTTCTTACGTAGTGGCTTTATATAGGCCCTTTTCCATTTTGCCGGGAACACGGCTGTGTCCAGAGATAAGGTATTGACTTCCATGATCGAGGCTGATAAGGCCGGTGCCAAGTCTGCGATGATGTGGGGGGGAGGGCACATCTGACGGCGAGCCTGATATGGTGTGTAGCAGTAAGGCATGCACTTGCTTGGTAGTAATGGCTGCAAAGGTCTCTAAACTGGGGGTGGATGGATCTTCCAAGGGAGGAGTAGGTGCCAGGAGAGCCTCTTCCACCTCAAACGTGTTATAGATTTTATCAATTTTCTGTTTGAAATAAATGGCAAGATCATCGCAAAGCCCTTGAGTGAGTAGGTAGGGTGGGGTTATTGTCTCTGGGATTAGTGAACTCTTTAAGAATCTTGAAGAGCTTTTTGGTGGAGTTACTGGCTTCCGCGATTCTTTCCCCTAGGTGCGCTCTCCTGGCTCTGTTGCAATTACCAAGATAAGTTATTTGTAATGATCTATAAGCCAATTTATCCTCATCCCTCTTTGATTTCCTCCATTTCCGCTCAGGAACTCTACAGATAGCTTTTTCTACCTTCAAGCTTTCTTAGTACCAAGGTGCTAGGGCAGCTCTTTCCCTCACTATAACTGTCTTGGCTGGCGCTATAGTATCAAGGGCCGCCGTTTTAGATTTTCAAGCATATGAAGTGTTGAGTTGCTATCCGTCTCCATGCTGAAAGACGGGGAGAAAATGCTGACTTAAATGCTGGTAAAGTCACTTTCCTCCATGATCTACGCGAACTCTTCCGCCCTTGGACCGGACTTGAAGGTGGCAGAACAACCAGGGAGAATCCTAGAACCATATGGTCCATCCAGCTTAAGGCTAACGGAGGATCTACTAAGAGATCCTTCATGTTCGTAAAGATGTTATCAAGAGTATGTCCGGCTATATGTGTTGGGCTATGAATTCTGGGACAAAGGCCTAAGGACTCCATGGCTGCTAATAAGCCTAGGTAATCAGAGTTCGAGCTGATATCTAAATGATGATTAAAATCACCTATGAGTAGAAAGTTGTCGGCTTGCATGGTGTAAGGAGCCAGGTTCTTCTGTAATGGCACTCAGAAGTTCTTTTTGTTTTCCCCGGGGGGTGGTATACTACTGCTCCCATCAGCTTAATATCTAGGGCATGTCCCATTTTAAATATCATAAATTCCATACTAGGGGTTGAGATAGTATATAGGATTTTTGTCTGATGGGCTGGGCGCGTAACTATAGCCAACCCTCCTCCCCTTTTGCCTGTTCTATCTAATCTCGCCACTGTATAATCTGCAGGAAAGGCTGTTGCTACAGAAGGAGCTAATTGAGTGTGCAGTCAGATCTCTGTAAAAAAACAGGTATCTGGCTTTAAATCATCCAGAAGGTCCCAGACTTCCCTGGCATTAAGGTATAAACCTTGGAAGGTAGTTTTTTGCCCACCCCTCTTCCGGCTTTTCCTCCTGCAGTCTGTTCCAATGGTACTCGCCAGTCTGCGGGATGGCCGCTAGCAAGGTCAATAGTGCTATGCGCGTGACCTAACAGCCAGCCACATTGCGGGCAGTTACTGCCCGTGCCCTCAAACTCTACCACTGCCTTTCCCCCACAACCCGTCGAGGGGACCTTGTCCCTTAAATTCAGTAGTGTCTGTTTAGCATATGTTATTAAAGGCATGTGTGGACCAGAGAGAAAAATGGGCAGTGTGTCCTGGCAGCTGGCAGCGTTCAGGCGCAGACGGGCTTGCCTTGGGCGGGCCTTCGGCGTGTCCGCGAAGGCGGTAGCTTTATGCCTAAATGCCCGTGAATGCTAGTGCGCTAACCGCAACAAAGATGGCGCCCGTTCTCGGCCCCCTGAGATCGGCTTACTCTCTCCACACAATCAGTCATAGGGATAAACCGTGGTGGACCGGAGAGTTGCCGACGAGTGGTAAGGTGAGCATTAACTGGTAGAGCAATCATTCTTTTAAAATCACCCAGTGGCATTTGCGGCGAATAAAAGCAGTGGCAATCAAATAACATTTTTAAAATGCAGTGAATAAAGCAGTGTTCGAGGCATGTGGGCTGCTGAATTTATATCTATGCATAGATCGCCGCCTAGTGTTGGGTCCGGATGATTGCACATTGTTGTCCTGGAAGAGTCTTCGAAGTATCACGAGATGGGTGGCTCCTCCCCTGGACTACAGTGCACATGGGCATCCTCTCCATGCTCAGATTGTTTGGGTTCGGATGTACTTCTTAACTCGCGTTCGGAAAATATATTAGTTACTCTTTTTCGAGGCCAAAAGGCCTTCGGGGCGTCTGCATTGTCTTTCGTTCGGTGCCTTGTACCTCTTTGATCAGGACGTCGAAGGACTATTGCCTTTCGACACCAAAGGCCCATCGACGATCGACGATGGAACGGAGTCCGTTCAAGCGCTGCCCCGTTTGCAACTCGAAATATCCCCACATCGACGTGCACCCGGTGTGCAATAAATGCCTCTCACCGGACCACGACGAGGCCAGCTGCATGGCCTGTTCCAAATTCAGATCGAAGAAAACTCTCCGTCTTCGGCGCGCTGCACGACAGTTGGCGCGGGAGTCGGCACCCGACCCAGAAAACATCTTCGGAGGTGACGACGAGGAGGGTGTACAAGAGGAGGGTCCAGATCAACACTCGGATCCCGCGTCGGAGCAAGACTCCAACTACAATGAGGACGAGGAAGAACTCTACGTCCATGATGAAGATATCGTCGAGGTAGGAGACGACGTACAACCTATCGGAGCCGTCAACGATGACTCAAGCGAGGAGCTAGGCCCAACCGCAGTAGCAGGGCCCTATAAAGACTATTCCACGGCTCAGCTCGAGGCATTGCCGGAAGACCTTAGCCAAGATCTTCATCCACGTTCTTTAGTCCCGCTTCCAGGCCCGACTAAGAACATTTCCAAAGAGCCATCGGTCGATCGGCCACAAACAGTGGAAAAACCGAAACAGAAAGACACGAAATCGAAACCGAGAGTGGCGAAAGCAACCATCGGCTCGACGACTTCGGAACCTACCAAGTCGAAACGTGCGCTTGACCCCTCGGGGTCGAAACGGGGCGTCGAACCGAAGATCGGATCGACTACGCCAGTGTCGACGGTTAAGCCCATCACGCTCAAGCCGACGTCGACGTCCGGCGCCAAAGATGGCGACTCTTCTAAAGGACTCGAGGCCCAAAAAACCATCGATCCGAAAATTAAGAAGCCGCTGCTGGTCAAAGCCTTCCAGCCGAAACCCAAACTCGGACCGAAGGAACAGACCGCGTCGAAGCACAAGAGCGTGCCTGCTGCACAACAACAGCTCGAGTCGACGCAAGGCTTCAAACACGCGGACCTGTCGAAGGCGGTCGGAACGAAGACAACGCCTACATCGAAGCAGGTCAGTCCGTCGCCGATGCTTTCGGCGCCAATAAAGTACGGACTACCACCGACAGCACGGCCTAAAACGGTTCAAGCCACTAAGGCTGCCGACTCATCCAAGTCACCATCAGTAGCCGCATCCACTCAGCCTAGGACAGATGAAGTTATGTTCAAGCCACCGTCCTACGACGAACAGTCCAAACTGTACATCGACTCCGAATCGGGTCGACTCACCGTTTACAAACGAAAAATCATGCCGGAAACTCCTATGGAGTCTTACAGAATACCACTAAAGAGAAAAAGGGACTCCACCACCTCTCCTGTCTTTTTTTAACCCATTCAATCACATGGGCGAGACTATACCTACTCTCCCACACCTATCACTGAGGATGTGGAGGAACGAGACAACGAGGACCAGTTTAACTATCCCTTTTATACAGATCAGGATGAATCACAGCCATGGGCTGACACTGTGGACCCTGATGAACCACACACCACCCCTGACACTCGGTAATATGTGGTCAAACCTTCGCCTACTGAAGATACTGCTGCATTTAACGCACTTATTGAAAGGGCGGCACATAACCATGATGTCGACATGCACGCCGACCCCGTGGAGGAAGACTTTCTCTTTGATACGTTCTCAACGTCAGAAAGATCTATCAAGACTCTGCCTATGCTAAAGGGTGTGCTCAAACATGCAAGCAACATTTTTAAAGAGCCCACTAAATCAAGGGTGGTGAACCCCAGAATTGAGAGGAAGTACCGGCCTGCGCCTGTAGACCCTACCTATATCAAGGGCCAACTCCCCCTGGACTCCTTGGTGGTAGCTAATGCTCGTAAAAGAGCGAACTCTCAAACAACTGGTGATGCTCCTCCTCCGGACAAAGAATCCAAGATCTTAGAGGCATCTGGGAAACGTGTCGCAGCTCAAGCTGCGAATATTTGGAGGATCTCCAATACACAAGCCCTGTTAGCAAGATATGATAGGGCCCACTATGACACGTTAGAACAGCTAATGCAACACCTGCCAGATACTTATAAGGAGGGAGCAGAAATGCTTATACAAGAGGGGAAGTTGATCTCAAACGCGTCCATTAAGTGCGCGTTAGATGCAGCTGACACAGCAGCTAGGGCCATAAACACTAGCGTAATGCTCCGAAGGCATGCCTGGCTCCGCATCTCTGGTTTCAAGTCGGAAATCCAAACTACTCTACTTAACCAGCCAGTTAACCC
Source organism: Lissotriton helveticus (assembly GCF_964261635.1). Classification (NCBI taxonomy): domain Eukaryota; kingdom Metazoa; phylum Chordata; class Amphibia; order Caudata; family Salamandridae; genus Lissotriton; species Lissotriton helveticus. The sequence goes on from NC_136057.1 coordinate 1,391,142,261, forward strand.
TGACTTCCGGTTTGGTCCAGAGGTAGACACCACTCTGGAAAAGATCTAAAAAGACACTGAAACTGCAAAATCCATGGGAGCTCTGCAGTCTCAACAGTTCAGGGGCGGTTCCTTTTGTCGCTCCAGTAACAGGGGAGCTTCTAGAGGACAAGTGTCGCAACAAGCACAATACACCAAGGGAGGCACACAGACCACCTATAACAAGAACAATAGGGGTGGATACCGAGGGAACAGCACCAAGGGCAGAGGACGTGGAAATACTAACGCCAGATCCTCCGCCGCAAACAAACAGTGACGTCTTGTCACTGCCCCCGACCATACAACACCGGTAGGGGGGAGACTTCAGCAGTTCCTGCCAGTCTGGGAAAGCATTACCACGGACAGGTGGGTGAGACAACTTATACATTACGGTTATTGTCTGGAGTTAACATCCACTCCACCCAACATACCCCCAAGGCACCGTCCTATGTCCGCAGAGCACATGCACTTATTGCAGCAAGAAGTCATCTCCATGCTGCAAAAAGGGGCCATAGAACTCGTGCCTTTAGACCAACAGGGTACAGGGGTGTATTCACTGTACTTCTTAATCCCAAAGAAAGACGGGTCTCTCAGGCCCATTCTAGACCTCAGACCCTTAAACCAATAAATCCTATCAGAACACTTCCACATGCTCACTTTACAGCAAGTTCTACCATTGCTCAGTCAGGGGGATTTCCTAGCAACCCTAGATCTGAAGGATGCCTATTTCCACATTCCTATTCACCCCAGTCACAGGAAATATCTCGGATTCACCATCAACGACCAGCATTACCAGTTCAAGGTACTGCCTTTCGGGGTCACTACAGCCCCCAGAGTATTTACAAAGTGCTTGGCGACAGTGGCCGCGCATCTTCGGAGGCAACACATCCATGTCTATCCGTATCTAGACGACTGGCTTGTCCAGGCAAAATCAGCCCAACAGTGTGCCGGCCACATGTCCCGCACGATTCACCTCCTACACAGTCTAGGATTTTCACTGAATTACCAAAAGTCTCATCTTCAACCCGCACCTGTACAACAGTACCTAGGCGCAGTGATAAACACTCTCACTGCCACAGCGCAGCCGAACTCCGCGAGAGTCAACGGCATGCAGGTGCTAATTCAAAAATTCAAGCCACAACACTCACTCCCAGCGCAAGTTTTCATGCAACTAACAGGCATGATGGCCTCCTGCATCTTTATAGTCCCTCACGCGAGGCTACACATGCGTCCGCTTCAGGAATGCTTAGCAGGTAGTGCTAACAGCGGACGCATCTCTCCAGGGATGGGGAGCTCATGTCCTCCATTATACTGTGCAGGGACTGTGGACCACGCAGCAGAAAAGGTTGCACATCAACCTACTGGAGCTGATGGCAATCTTCATGGCGATGAAGGCATTCAAGTTGCATCTCTGCAACAAAGTCGTGCTGATCCGGACGGACAACATGACTGCAATGTATTACATTCAGAAGCAGGGAGGGACACACTCTCCACAATTGTCACACCTGGCACAGTGCATGTGGAAGTGGGCCGTTCAAAGGAACATGTTCCTCATGGCGGAACACCTCCCAGGCAAGGACAACCAGATGGCGGACCTGCTCAGCAGACACAGCCATCAAATGCACAAGTGGGAGATACATCCCTCAGTGCTCCAACCATATTTCCAGCGGTGGGGTCATCCAGAGATAGACCTATTCGCCACACAAGAAAACGCAAAATGCCACACCTTCGCCGCCAGGTTCCCACACCCGCAGTCTCAGGGCAATGCGATATGGATGAACTGGTCGAACAAATTTGCTTACGCTTTTCCTCCAGCACCACTCATACTGCTGGTGGCACGCAAACTGAGGCAGCACTCCATGACTCTCATCCTGGTTGCTTCAACGTGGGCAAGGCAAGCATGGTACACCACGTTCCTAGAACTTTCAGTGGTGCCCCACCAGCGCCTAAAGCTCACGCCCAGTCTCCTCACGCAGAGCCATGGAGACATTCAGCACCCAGATCCGCAACAGCTGAGCCTTGCAATATGGCTCCTGAAGTCATAGAGTTTGGCTACTTCAACCTGCCCCCTGACTGTATGGACATCATCAAGGAGGCTAGACGACCTACCACCAGAGCATGCTATGCGGCAAAATGGAAGCGTTTTGTCATCTATTGTTCCAATAATGACATAAATCCACTGGATGCTTCCATGCAAAACATCATATGTTATTTGCTGCACCTATACAGATGCAATTTAGCGTATAGTTCCATCAGGATACATTTAGCTGCAATGGCAGCTTATCTCCAAAATAGACAGCACCTATCCCTTTTCAGAGTGCCGGCCATTAAAGCTTTTATGGAGGGACTCAAAAGAGTCATTCCTCCAAGACACCCGCCTTCGCCTGTCTGGAACCTCAACATAGTCCTCACCAGGCTCATGGGTCCACCATTTGAACCTCTTCACTCTTGTGAGATACAATTTCTCACATGGAAAGTGGCTTTTCTGGTGGCGATCACGTCGCTGAGACGGGTTAGTGAGCTGCAAGCCCTCACTATTCAGGAGCCTTTCATTCAAATTCATGCTAATAGGGTAGTGCTGCGTACCAACCCTAAATTTATCCCCAAGGTAGTCTCACAGTTCCACATTAACCTAACTATTGAACTACCAGTCTTCTTCCCAAATCTGATTCGGTAGCAGACAGGGCACTACACACACTGGATGTTAAAAGGGCTCTCCTGTATTACATAGACAGGACTAAAGATTTCAGGAAAACTAAACAACTATTTGTTGCCTTCTCTCCACAGCACAAGGGCAACCCAATTTCCAAATCAGGTATTGCCAGATGGATTGTTAAGTGCATCCAAATCTGTTATCAAAAGGCTAAACGCACGTTAACAGTTCCCCCAAGAGCGCATTCCACACGCAAGTTAGGGGCATCCATGGCTTTCCTAGGTAACATTCCTCTAGAGGATATATGTAGAGCAGCCACATGGACCACCATACACACATTCACCAAACACTACTGCGTGGATGTACACTCAAAACAGCAAGCTGCTGTAGGTCAAGCTGTTCTCAGAACTCTTTTTCAGACTGCTGCAGCTGGCACGGGCAACCGCCGTTAGGGAGGGTAGTACTATTTATTCTATGCATAGATATAAATTCAGCAGCCCACATGCCTCGAACGGAATATGCTACTTACCAGTATGCATCTGTTCTTGGCATGTAGGGCTGCTGACATTTATATCGCCCGCCCCCCTCCCCGGTGCCTGTCGCAGCTGTAGCACTCAGAATTCTTCTCAAGCATGGTCATCACTTACTATCTCATACTCCATCTCTGCCACAATGGCGAAAAACAACCTGAGCATGGAGAGGATGCCCATGCGCACTGTAGTCCAGGGGAGGAGCCACCCATCTCGTGATACTTCGAAGACTCTTCCAGGACAACAATGTGCAATCATCCGGACCAAACACTAGGCGGCGATCTATGCATAGATATAAATGTCAGCAGCCCTACATGCCAAGAACAGATGCATACTGGTAAGTAGCATATTCCGTTTAACACACAATCACAACAAAGCTGTATGGCAGTATCTGCCGCTCCGCTGCACGTCCGCGAAGGCGGCAGCTTTATGCCTTAATGCCCAAGTTGATTATTTCCCCCCTCTCCCCATCACGGACTCGCCAAGGTCAGAGTACCTCCTTAAATGGACAACCGACTCAGTACGGTATCTGAGTATTTGGATTTATACAGACCCTTCGGTGGTACTACTCGAGAACTATGAGGTAGCCATTCAGAGGCTCATGAAGATGTAGACAGATGGATTAGGCTCCCGCTGTCAGTAGTGGGGCAGGTAGCATCAATGAAAATGATAATTATGTAGAGATTCCTGTTCTTGTTTCAAAACATACTGATGCTATTATCTCACACAATGTTCCAGCGATTGCACTCGATTATGATCAGATTGGCCTGGGCGGGACGACAGCCTAGAGTGCGTTGGGATTGACTCACCTAACCTTATAATCAGGGTGGCCTTAACTCTCCTGACATAGAGATGTAGTATAGAGCAGCCCAAAGTGCATTTGTGCACTACTGGATCCATGATTCGCCAACGACGACACACTTATATCTGGAGAGGGATGCAGCCTCCCCGGTTACTCTACCACAGACTTTGCAATCCAACACGACGACATGGGGTAGCTGTCACGACACAGGCTTGGCATGCATTACTGAATAGACAAACAGGTGGATTGTTATACTCCCCAGATATACAGCTGCACTGGTGTTTGGGGTTCCCAATGGGCCAAGGGGGGGGGGGACGAGGAAGGCACTAAGCACTCTGGGGATCAACACTATGGGCGACTTCTTTATAAATGGGAAGATGAGATGCTGGGACAGCATCAGGGAAAGGACCCAACACACAACAGGGTTTGCCAGATACCACTACCACCACGCCAGACACACAATGCAAGAGCTATTAGGGGAAGACATGGTGGAACCACAACCCATGGACACACTTACGACCTTGATAAGGACAGATACGCCCATCAAACTAATAACAAACTTTTACACCAGCGCACAGGCAGTGCACAGGCCAGGAATGCTTAAGGTTCGACTGGATTGGCAGCAATATTTGGTCAGTCCGATCAATGACAAGGAGTGGCAGTACTGCTGCAATAGGACTAAAACAATTTCCATGAACGGTAGGCATAGGCTCATACGCTTTCAGTTTTTACATAGAACCTACTACACACCTGAAAGACAATGCCAGTACGGGCTGAAAGAGGAATAAAAATGTCAGAGATACAGCGAGTATAATGCTGGGTTTATGCACACAGCCTGGCACTGCCCTGGGATTTACGAGTACTGGGGCAAAATATTCCATGAACTAGGGACCATAGTGAGCGCAGACTTAGAACCGGATCCCAAAATGGCACTGCTGGGACATGATCTGAGAGTGGAGAAGTCAGTCAGACCATTGATAGCCATAGGCCTTTTATTAGCCAAAAGAAGGGTAGCTATGAAAGGGGCAAGAGGGCCGATGCCCACAGTTGAAGATTGGCACACAGACATGCTTTATTGTAACACACAAACCGATGCATACAATGAGCTGCTTCCCCCCAAAAACAGACCCCAAAATGGCTGGGGGCCATATCAATCTTACTTAGTTAGCCAAGAAATGGGGGAGGAAACTGCGAATGCGGATTAGGCAAACTGAATACGGAACGTGTAGCATATGAACGTTTGCACAAATTAGAAGGCACACTCAAGCAGAAGTATGAAGTAATACTAATTGAACATAGATAAGAGCGCAACTGGGTGCCCTAGAGAGTACTGCAAGAATGTTACTTAGATGCTGCAGAATCTGATGTATCATATGATGTACCTATGTCTGTCAGTCTCATATAATTGAAATGTACTGTGAAGAACATGATAAACAATGACTGTAATTTCTGGTCAAGATGTATGCTGCTATTACTATTTTTTTTTTTAATGCATGTCTGCGGAGGATACTAGTATTCACCCTCCTAGTCGAGGTTTGAACTGAGGCCAGGGCACATCAAATGGAAGCATTAGAAATAAACTTACCCTCTGATACTATTTCCTGGCCACATTTCCTTTGCTTCGGAGGGAGTAATTAGAGAAGCTTCTCCATTTCGTCCCAGTGGGCATGGTCCTATCTTGCAAGGAGCCCCATGGAATTTGCAATATGCCAGTGGTTGATTGATTACACTGCCACCCTTTTCCTCACGCATTTGCTCTCTATCTGGTGGTGAGGCTTCTCCGCTGGCCTGGAGTTTGCTTGTTTACGGGCACTGGTGATGACAAGTTAGTCTGGGAGGAAGCTTAGCACGAATATAAATAGGGTTGGGTGGGGAACCTTTTTTTTCACCCTAGGTGTTATAACCCTAGCTCTGTCAGGTCTTTAAAAATATCAGGGGCGTGGCGAAGCATGCCCTTGAGCATTGGGAGATACTGGGTGGAGCGGTGAGTGGCGGAAAGGGTTCCGAAAAGAAAGTTCTCTTCTAAGGGCTCCCTGTACAGTACCACCTTATGGAAGGAGGCAGCTCTACTAATCAGTTGTTGGAAGGATGCAGAGTCATCAGGAGGGGAGAAGCGGCCAGGGCACAGGTCTGTGTGCCCTAGTGGCTCTATATCATAGCAATCCCTGAGTCACCTTGTGGAGGAGTATCAAACGTGTCCACTCCTCACCACGCCCACCTGTGTCAGAATGTGGAGACCCTTGAGGTGTAATGCCAAGGGGGTCCCTGGTAGAAGGAGGTGGCGAGGACGAAGGCAAAGGTGGGGGAATAGGTGGTGATGGTGGTCCAAGAGGTAAGGGGCTAGCAGCCTTTCCTGTCTTCATGTGAAGCTTGGCAGGAACAGGAGCATCCAAAGCTTCATGGAAGGAGCTGCTGTTGAGAGGATGGAGTAGGAGGTCTTGAAAGTCGGCAAGGATGTGGCCAGTGTGAGGGTGGATGACCAGTTGCGTTTGCCTTGAATCAAGTTCTTCCTGGAGCTTACGGAGGATGGGCTCAACTGGTGCGCTAGCGTTGGACTTAGAGTTTGTCGCGGAGGTCTTCGGTTCAGAAATAATCTTTTGTTGTGGCGCCGAAAGGCTGCTTGGTGCTGAGATGTATAAAGTTGATGCCAAGGGTTAGCTCAGTTCCAGGGTGGTCAGAACCGAAGTGCTTGGTCTTGCAAGATTCAAGATTTCGGTGCTGTACACACAGACTGCTGAGCTGGTGAAAGGTCCTCCATCTGCAAGTGGGAGCTGCCTTCTGGGGGTAAAGCTTCTTCATCTGCAGGCAATGGCTATGGGTGTTGTTCCCCCTCTGTTGCTGGGACTGAAAAGGTCTGGTGTGCCTTCTACGCTTCTCCGTGACATCTCGAGTCTACAGTTCTGATGATTGCGAAGAGTCTTCTTGGAGCGGAAGGAGCAGCAGGCATTCCAGTTGGCCATTGGTGGGTTACGGTTACAGCCACAAATTACAGATCAGATGTAGGTTGGTCCGATGGTATTTAGTGTAGCAGCTAGACAACCTCTGAAAGGGCATCAGTTCCATCACCCTTGAGGCATGGTGGAGAGACAGAACAGAGATAAGAGAAGGGCGGGACAGGTGAGGTGCAGAAGGGGCCGCCAATACGATCTCAGCTCAATCAAAGTCTTTGAACGTTGACCCGCACAGGAAAGAAGAGGAACACAATCGAAGTACAGTTCCGATGGAGATAAGGTTCTGTGTGAACCAAACAGAGCACCACAACGGTGTTGAACCAGAGCACAGGAGCACATGTCCAAATTCGATTGTGGAAAGAAAACAATCTAAAATAAAAAGTTGATGCCCATGCACATTATCACCAAGAGGAGGAGTCACTCTACCTTGTGACTTTAAAGACTTCTGTGAAGTAAAACATCTTGCACACATCCAGGCCAAAAACTAGATGGCAGGAGTATGCACAGCATGTGTGTCTACAGCCACACATGATTCAAACTGGGATATACCCTTTTTATGTGTGCAAGGAGAATGTTTAACTTCTGCTAAAAAGAGTTCTACCTTTCTTGTGTGACAGTTCAATTGTTTTTATGATTTGTGTGTATAGTGCTACTTGTGTAGCACAAACGTATAAGGGGAGAAACACAGCACTGAATATCAGTCGTTTACAACGAGGCGGTAATAAGTGGGTTCCTTTTTGTGAAAGGCTGTATAGTGTGATGAGTGCTACTCGGCCATAGGAATTTTGTCCAAGCTAAGGCATGCCTGTGGTGTTCTGCCAGCAATTTTCTTGAATTCTGGCTCTTGTCTGAATGCATTTCAATAAACAGCGGCACAGCAGTGGGCCAGTAGGTCACACATCACACTGAAAAGCAGTGCTAGTTAAACACTATTGCTCTCTGAGCCGTAGGTAGTTTTAGAGAGGCATGACACCCCTCTGACTATGGAAGGTAGTTTACCCCCAGTGCATTTTCCCTCTTATTTTAGTGGTTACCTAGAATAGTGACACCCATCTTGGTGTCAGTATGAGGTTTTCCACGGATTAGCCAGCTCTCTGTGTTGTGTGTTAGTTACACAGGCCTTTGTGGGCTCTCTGGATATGGTGAAGTAGTTTGCAGTGCGTGTACCAACCCTTTGTATTTTCTTGTACCTTTCAAAGCATATACTAAACACATATCCACTCCAGGAGTGGCAAGATCACTTCTGTTGGTTGTAACAATCCTTTTTGGTGTGATTGAATAATTTCCCATGCTCTACTAGCCATCTCATTTTATTGGGTACTTTTTCTGCACCATCTGTGGTAGGATAGTTATCCTTCATTGTACCTTCTTTCTCCGTGTGATAGGTTGCTACCCAGAATTGACCATTCCACTCATATTTCCCCCCTGCTTTGCAGAGACCGAGGATGATGACGAGCTGCTGGTGGACTGGTTCAGGCTGATCCATGAGAAGCACATGCTGGTGCGGCGGGAGTCTGAGCTTGTCTATGTGTAAGTGTGCTTCTTCCGCACCATGAGTAAAGATGGCTGTAGCAAAACCTGAGTTTCATAGGGCCAATTGGACAGATGCAGCTCCGGTGCACAAGGAAAAAATTGATTTTGATGTTTGGGTGCTGCCCATTTCCACTTGAATCCTCAACCAACAAGGTTTATAGCAAGGGCCTTTTATTGTAATCTGACACATACTGATGCTGTAAGGCAACTATCTGCAGTCTCTTCCATCATCAAAACTTGATTTGTTTGGAAAATATTCCATAAAGTCAAGTAAGTACACATAAACAAATACATTACATCACTTAACGATAGAACATTGCAATGTTCTCACAAAATACAGCAAACATAAAGCAATATATATAACACAGATGAGTTATGCATAAAGAATAGATAAAAAGAAATGTAATTTAGCCTGAAACAGGCTAGCAGAGTCAAAGCTAAATATTCTACATGGCTACTTGATCCAATTGCTTCCTTATCATAATTGCTGCCATAAGGAATGTACCCACAATGAGGCAAACACAGTAGTAACTGAAAGCATAAAAAAGTGGGTGTGAAAAGTTGGCCTGATATGCAGTGCTCACTATTCTAGTGATCACTATGTATCATTCCAAACGACCCTTATTGATGATTGGTTGTAAGTCAACCTGATAGACCAGCTATCCTAGTAGCATGGACAAGAGCAGTCTTTAGGCTAAACTCTAGAGGGCGTGTTAAGCCAGCTGTTTACCACCACATTTACCCTTTGAACACCAAGTGAAAGGACACCACACAAGTTGTTATGAAAATAAAAGTATATTTATTTATAACAGTACTACCCTGAACTCTTTATGAGTCAGGGAGCTAAGCACAACATAAAACTCTTAAGAAAATACTTAGTCGCACAATTTACACAAATGCCCGAGGGGCACGAAAAACCATATACTGCAAAAGTGGAATGCGAATTACTAGCAGGTAAGTAACTATTCTCAGAGGCTTTGGGATCGCTAGGGCTAGACTACTGAACCTTTAGATTACTAGCAGGAGGCCTAGGGAGATCTGGTGCAGAGTGTGCACTCTCACGCGGGATGCGGAACAAAGTCTATGGAGGCTAGTAAATGCAAAGTTAGTGTTATCGGACGAATCCGACTAGGTAGAGCTGAAACGAAAAAGGATCTGGACACTTAGATAGTTAAGCTATGCTGGAGCACCGAAATGCTTAGGTTACCTAGCCCAGGGGCTGCGGCTGCATAGGTCTGAAAAGACGTCGGGAATCCTCGTTGCAGTCTACGGAGCCTGAAAGAAGAAGTTGCTGGAAGGCGACCAGTGGCAGATGTTCGATGTGATCCAAGCCTGGATCGATGAAGATGAAGATGAAGACCTGTAAGCAGAGGGGACCAAGTTCTGAATCACTAGCCAGTGATTAGGCGGGCACCAGGATGGCACCGGACGAAGTCACCTCGACCAGGTGAGTGGGCGTTGCTGGGCTCTGCAGTCTCTCGGACCAGGAGGCGTTGTCGGCGACCAGGATGGAGATGCGAGCTGTTCCACGGTGGTATCTACTGTCGACGTCGCTGGACCCAGGATTGGGGCAACAAGTCTTGGCAAATGCAAGCCCACGCGGTGGACTCAAAATGGCGTCTGGAGTGGACCAGGAGGGTCCGGGGTGCTCCTCTGTTGGAGGGGAGCAAGGGCCAGTCTGGAGCAACCAGACCAGCAGTAGTTGTCGTCGTGGAGCGTCGTGAGAGGGCCACTAGCCAACGGGCAAGCGACCGGGACAACGCGGTGAGCAGCAAAAAGCAGAAGGGCCCCACGCAGATCTCGTGGATGCAGGGGGGCTGAACTTCGGTGCTGGAGCTGCTCAGGGTCGGGGCTTCTCTTACCCCAAAGCACTCAGTCGAGGGTCACTCAGCGGTCGTGCTGGACAAGCGTCGTGCAGTTCTGAAGATGGCTGGTCCCTCGAGGTCTCGTCACACCCACGGATCACAGCTGGGCTGATGATGTAGGTTGAGGTCAGAGGTGCCAGGGAAGCCGGTTCTCGTCGTGCTGGAGCAGTCTTGATCCGAAGGAGAGACTGGCAACAAACCGCGATGCTTGGTTGGTGCCTGCTGCTGCAGGGTGACTACTCCTTAGTCACAAGGGAGAATCTTGGGAAGAAGTCTTGATTTCCTTTCGTGGAAAGTAGTTTCAGGATTCAAAGATGATCTGATTTGGAAGGGGGCCAGGTCCTACCTTTATCCTGCAAAAAGGGGCTGGCACGCGACTAAGTCCTGCCCTATGGGTGGGACTAGGAGGGGGGTGGTTACACCCCTCTCCTTTGGCGGGCTTTCCCCAGATCAGGGGCTGGAGTGCCCCTGGAACTGGTTCAAGCCGGCCTATGCACAGTGAGCACCGGGGTGCCACTTGCAGTCACCTTCCTCTAAAGCCCTGCCTACCTAGAATACACAAAATCCTGTCTGGGACGGTGCTGGCACCGCCCCTGGCAGGAAACCCTTTGTCCTTGCCTCCTGGGCTGGGAGGACTCCCAGCAGCAGGAGGGCAGACTTGTGTCTCGGTGGCAGCATCCATTTTGTGGAGCTAAGGCTCTGTCTGACTTTAACCGGGGTTACAGGTTACATACATGTCGTGTCCCTCTAGAAGGGTGGAATGCTAACCCCGTCGCCAGAATTGGCGAGGGGTTAGTATTCCAATTCGTATGACACCTTACTCGACATGTTTTGATAAAGCGATACCAGAGTTGGCATATAACCGCGAGGATTATAATGCACTTAAGAGTATATGGTATGCGATATCATGGAAACGGCTAAGGGATAGATCCCGAAAGCCGCAGACAGGCTCAGCTCATGCCAGAGCACCATCTCACACGATTCCAAGCACTCTGCCTTCAGGATTGTTAAGGCCTGCCATAGGAGTGACTGATAGGAGATCTGTGTGTCCATTTAGGTTTAGATATAGGAATACTATATCTACAGCAGAGGGTGAGTACACCACTCTGCCCCAGCTGTCAAGCAGCCAGTTGTGTCTGGTTTAGTTAGTCAGCCCAGGGGTGGCATAATACATGCTGCAGCCCCTGGGAGACTTCTGGGTGCACCTCAGCCCTGAGTACAGGGACTTGAGAGGGCCCAGTGCCAATTCAGTACCTGGGTACAATTTGGAGTAGAGAGAACAGCTAGGCTGTGGGTCTGATTAGCAGGCCCACAGCCAGGGAAAGTCGTAAACCAGTGAAGCAAAAAGCAAAAATCTGGGTGATCATAGGATTGCAGACCCTACTCTCCTACATGACCCCCCCCCCAAACTTTGGGACAATAAACTAACCTTGACCAGGTGAGTCTTCTTGCTCTAAGTGGAAATACCTGGAGAGCCCATCAGCATTGCCATGATCAGTACCAGGTCTGTGCTCCACTGTAAAATCCATCCCCTGTAGGGAAATGGACCACCTAAGTAGTTTGGGGTTTTCACCCTTCATCTGACTTAGCCATAAGAGGGGCTTGTGGTCGGTCTGAACTGTGAAGTGAGTGCCAAACAAGTAGGACCTCAGCTTCTTCAGGGCCCAAACCACAGCAAAGGCCTACCTCTCAATAGCTGACCAATTTTCCTCTCTGGGGGTCAGCCTCCTGCTAATGAAAGCAATTGGCTGGTCGTTGCCATCAAAATTCAGCTGAGATAGAACAGCTCCCACACCCAACTCAGAAGCATCTGTTTGGACAATGAATGGTTTGGAGAAGTCTGGACTCTTTAGGATAGGTGCTGTGCACATGGCCTGCTTTAGGTCATCGAATGCTTTCTGACAGCTTGCTGTCCACTGAACTTTCTTTGGCATCTTTTTACTTGTCAGGTCATTAAGGGGGGTCACTATGGACCCATAATTTCTGACAAATTTCCTATAGTACCCAGTCAGGCCCAAGAAAGCTCGAACCTGAGTCTGGGTGATTGGAGGAGCCCAGTCCTTGATGGCCTGTATCTTACTCTCCAATGCCTAACCTGGCCTCCACCTACAAGGTGGCCCAGGTATACAACCTGTGTCTGCCCTATCTGGCACTTAGTGGCCTTGATAGTGAGGCCTGCCTTTTGCAGGGCCTCCAACACTTTCATCAGGTGGACCAGGTGATCCTCCCAGGTGGAGCTAAAGACAGCAATATCATCCAGATATGCTGCACAGAAGTCATCCATCCCAGTGAGAACTTGATTCACCAGCCTTTGGAAGGTGGCAGGTGCATTTTTCAACCCAAAGGGCATTACCACAAACTAATAATGCCCACCAGGGGTAGAAAATGCTGTCTTGGGCCTGGCTTCCTCAGCTAACCTGATTTGCCAATACCCAGCTGTCAGGTCAAATGTGCTTAAGTAGTTGGCAGAAGCCAATCTATCTATAAGTTCATCTGCCCTTGGTATTGGGTGGGCATCAGTCTTAGTGACTGCATTGAGGCCTCTGTAGTCTACGCAAAACCTCATCTCTCTCTTACCCCCCTGGGTGTGAGGCTTTGGCACTAGAACTACTGGGCTAGCCCAAGGGCTATCTGAGGGCTCAATGACTCCCAGCTCCAACATTTTCTGCACTTCTGTTTTGATGCAGTCTCTGACGTGATCAGGCTGTCTGTAGATTTTACTCTTGACAGGCAGACTGTCTCCAGTGTCCACTTCATGGGTACACCAATCAGTTTGACTGGGTGTCAGAGAGAACATATGTCTGAAGGATTGCAGAACTTGCCTGCAATCCTGTTGCTGATGTTCAGAGAGGCTGCCACAAAAGACAACACCATCTACTGATCCATCATCAGGATTCTGAGTGAGCAGGTCTGGGAGAGGGTCACTCTCTTCCTCCTGTCCCTCATCTGTGGCCATGAGCAAGCTCATGTCCTTCCTGTCGACATATGCCTTGAGCCTGTTCACATGGAGCACCCTGAGGGGGCTCCTGGGAGTTCCAAGGTCTACCAGGTAGGTAACCTCTCCCTTCTGCTCAATGATGGTGTGGGGCCCAGACCATTTGTCTTTGAGGGCTGCTGGGGCCACTGGCTCCAGCACCCACACCTTCTGTCCAGGCTGGTACACAGTCAGGACAGCCTTCTGGTCATGCCAAGCTTTTTGGAGTTCTTGGCTGGCCTCTAGGTTTTTAGATGCCTTCTCCATGTATTCAGCCATCCTGGAGCTGAGACCAAGTACATAGTCCACTATGTTGGTTGCAGGCTTTTTGAGAGGTCTCTCCCATCCTTCCTTCACCAAACACAGGGGTCCTCTTACAGGATGCCCATACAGAAGTTCAAAAGGGCTGTAGCCAACCCCCTTCTGTGGGACCTCTCTGTAAGCAAACAAGAGGCAGGGTATCAGGACATCCCATCTACGCCTGAGCTTTTCAGGTAGTCCATGAATCATCCCTTTGAGGGTCCTGTTGAATCTCTCAACAAGCCCATTGCACTGTGGGTGATAGGGTGTGGTGAACTTGTAGTTAACACCACATTCCTTCCACATTGCAGTCAGATATCCTGACATGAAGTTTGCACCTCTGTCAGAAACAACCTCCTTAGGGAAGCCCACTCTGGAGAACACTCCAACTAGGGCCCTTGCCACTACAGGTGCTGTAGTGGTCCTAAGTGGAATAGCTTCAGGATACCTGGTGGCATGGTCCACCACCACCAGTATAAACTTGTGCCCTGATGCTGTCTGGGGTTCCATTGGACCAACAATGTCAATCCCCACTCTTTCAAAGGGAACCCCCACCACAGGTAGTGGTATAAGGGGGGCCTTTGTTGTGCCACCTGACTTACCACTGGCTTGGCAAGTGACACAGGAGCGACAAAACTCCTTGGTATTCTCATTCATGTGGGGCCAGTGAAAGTGTGAGACAAGTCTGTCCCAAGTCTTTGTCTGACCTAAGTGACCTGCAAGGGGAATCTCATGGGCCAAGGTGAGAAGGAAACCTCTCAGCGACAAGGGGATGACCAGCCTCCTGGTTGCACCAGGCTTGGGGTCTCTTGACTCAGAGTACAGGAGTCCATCTTCCCAGTATACCCTGTGGGCACCTGTGGCATTCCCTGCAGCCTCAGCAGCAGCCTGCTGTCTGAGGGGTTCAAGGGAAGGGCAGTCTAACTGTGCCTTCCCCAGGTCTTCTCTGGAGGGTCCCCCTGAGCCCAGAAACTCAACTTGATCAAGTTCAAGCTCTTTAGGCTCAGTTTCCCTCAGCTCTCTCAGATCAGCCTCCTCAGAGACTTGATCCTCAACCTGGGGCAAGGGGGAAGGCAAAGCCTTACCCTTACTGCTCTTCTTCTTGGAAGGTGTCTGGTCCTTTCTTCCAGGATCCAGCACCTGTTCAGTGGGGCATCTTCTGGCCTGTGACCTAGTCACAGCAAGCACATGTGCTGGCAAGCCTAACATTTCCATGTGAGTCCTCTGCTCCACTTCTGACCATAGGGATGACTCCAAATCATTGCCCAACAAACAATCCACTGGGAGGTCTGAACTAACCACAACTTTCTTTTGGCCACTTACCCCTCCCCAGGAGAAAGCAACAATCGCCATACTATGACTGGTAGTGACGTTGCTGGCATTGGTCACCAGGAAATCTGTACCTGGCATGATCTGTCCAGGGTCCACAAAGTTAGGTGTCACCATGGTGACACTGGCACAAGTGTCCCTATAGGCCTGAGCCATTTTGCCATTTATCAAAGGTGTTTGCCTGTATTTGCCCAAAGTATTGGGACTTACATCAGGGGACATATCCATATCCCCTGTACAGACAAGGACAGCCTGAGTGAGTGTGCCAACTAAGTTGTCAGACTCCTCAGTTCCCAAGGTTAACCCAACTAATCCCTTGGGAGGTGCACTACCACTACTGACTGTACTAGGGGGTGCAGTTGCCTTAGGGGCTGTAGTGGTAGAGGTTTGCCCTCCTCTTTTGGTGCACTCACTAAACCAGTGAGACTTACTTTTACAGTACTGGCACCACCTTTTTGACTGGCCTTCTTGAGTCTTCTTTTTCTGCTGTGAAGCCTGACCCCCACCCTCTTTGGTTTGTTGGGGACCTGTTGAAGACTTCTGGTCATTTTGTTCACTCTTAGTATTACCCTTCTGGTCTGCTTTCTTCTGACCACCCTGGTTCTGGTTCTGGTTCTGCTTGATCCTTGTTCTGACCCATTTGTCTGCCTTCTTTCCCAATTCTTGGGGAGAGGTCAGATCTGAATCAACAAGGTGCTGGTGCAACAACTGGTTCTGACAATTATTTAAAATTTGTTCCCTCATCAGATTATACAATCCTGTGTAATCAGTAACCTTGCTACCCAGCAACCAGCCCTCCAAAGCCTTAGTGGCACTATCCACAAAGTCAGACCAGTCCTGAGACTGAGTTTTCTGGGTGTCTCTGAACAGCAACCTGTACTGCTCAGTGGTTAAACCAAACCCATCAACCAGTGTATTCTTCAGGACCTGGTAATTGTTAGCATCTTCCACTCTTGTAGTGAGGAGCTTATCTCTACCTTTGCCATCAAAGGAGAGCCACAGTATAGCTGCCCACTGACTCTGGGGAATGCCCTGCACAGTGCAGGCCCTCTCCAGAGCAGCCATCCATTTCTGGATGTCATCCCCTTGCTTAAAGGGGGGCACTATCTTTGTCAGGTGTTTAGTATCTAAACCCTTCTCTCTATCTCTTGGGAGATTGCTGCCACCAGTGGGAACTATCCCACTCATCTGCTGCTCTCTAGCAAAGGCAAGCTTTTCTTTGGCCAGGGCAAGTTCTTCCCTTTCAATCCTCAGAGCAGCCTGTCTCATTCTGGCTTCATGCTCTATTCTCTGGGGGGAAGTCAATCTCCTCTGTGGAGAGTTCCTTCTCCTCTGAGAAGAGGCATTAGAGTGCAGAGATCTATTGGAGTCCCTAGAAAGAGATCCATCTCTCCTAACTCCAAGGTTAGGCCTACTTAGGGTCAGTACTGGGGGTCCCCCAGATCCTAGCCCAAGCAAGTCTATGTTGGCCCTAGTTAGCCTTCTGACTACCTCAAGACCTTTGTCTGCCTCATCCCCAGAGAGTTCCTCAGGCTCCTCCTCCTCAACTGCATTTACAGTGTTGTGGAGGTCTGGATCCCCAGTGGTACCCTCTAAGGCTGGCATATTCCCATCTAGCTGAGAAATCTTTCTCGCATCATATGTCTCTAAGAGACCTATCAGAAAGGGAATGGTGGGGTTAGACCCCTGTTTCAATTTCCTGGAGGTACACACTTGTCTCATCTCCTGGAAACTGAGAGCTGCATATCTTGATTTGACCTGTGGAGGGTCAAGATCCACAAGGGGAGTCTCAGTAGACTCTCCCTGGGTAGACATGCTTTTCTAGTGAGGTGTAAGTGGTGCACTTACCTACACTATATGTTTACCTACTGATCCCTTGCTAGAGTTGTAGTTTAGGGTGTGCTAGGCCCTAGGAGCTACAACAGCTGGTTCAGTAGAACTCAGAGTATTCTAAGCTAAGTTATATGTACCTTAGTACTTATGTGATCTTTCAAATGATATTCTTAGGATATGTGTGGTAAAACAACAGCAAGCTCAAATCCCAACCGCTGCTCACCAATGTGAGAAGTTGGCCTGATATGCAGTGCTCACTATTCTAGTGAACACTATGTATCAGTCCAAACAACCCTTATTGATGATTGGTTGTAAGTCAACCTGATAGACCAGCTATCCTAGTAGCATGGATACGAGCAGTCTAAGGCTAAGACTCTAGAGGGCGTGTTAAGCCAGCTGTTTTAATATCACATTACCCCTTGAACACCAAGTGAAAGGACACCACACAAGTTGTTATGAAAATAAACAGATATTTATTTATAACAAGTCTACCCTGAACTCTTTATGAGTCAGGGAGCTAAGCACACAACAAAACTCTTAAGAAAATACTTTAAGTCGCACAATTTACACAGATGCCCTAGGGGCACGAAAAACCATATACACAGTAAGTGGAATGCGAACTTGCTAGCAGGTAAGTAATACTTTTCTAGACTTAGGAATCGCTAGGCCTACAATTCTAAACACTGGGATTAGATGCAGGAGGCCTGTGGACGTCGTGTGCAGAGTGGGAACTCTCACGCGTAAGGCGGGAAAAAGTCTATGGAGGCTAGCAGTTGCAAAGTTACTGTTCTCGGGCGAACCCGACTAGGTGGGTCGAAAACGGGAGTGGATCCGAACACTTAGGGTGTTGGACTATGCTGGAGCACTGGAGTACTCAGGTTACCTAGCCCAGGGGCTGCGGCTGCATAGGGTTGAAGTTGCGTCGGAAACCCTCGTTGAAGATCCAGGAGCCTGAAGAAAGAAGTTGCTGGCAGGCGGCCAGTGAAGGAGTTCGTGGTGATCCAAGCCTGGATCAGGGAAGAAGAAACCTGTAAGCAGAGGGGACCAAGTTCTGAATCACTAGCCAGTGATTTGAGTGGGCACCAGGATGGCACCGGACGAAGTCACCTCAGCCAGGTGAGTGGGCGCTGCTGGGCTCTGCAGTCTCTCGGACCAGGAGGCGTTGTCGGCGACCAGGATGGAGGTGCGAGCTGTCCCACGAAGGTACTTGCTGTCGACGTCGCTGGACCCAGGATTGGGCAACAAGTCTTGGCAAATGCAAGGCCCACGCGGTGGACCTAAAATGGCGTCTTGAGTGGACCAGGAGGGTCCAGGGTGCTCCTCTTTTGGAGGGGAGCAAGGGCTAGTCTGGAGCAACCAGACCAGCAGTAGTTGTCGTCGTGGAGCGTCGTGAGAGGGCCACTAGCCAACGGGCAAGCGACCGGGACAACGCGGTGAGCAGCAAAAGGGCCCCACGCAGATCTCGTGGATGCAGGGGGGCTGAACTTCGGTGCTGGAGCTGCTCAGGGTCGGGGCTTCTCTTACCCCAAAGCACTCAGTCGAGGGTCACTCAGCGGTCGTGCTGGACAAGCGTCGTGCAGTTCTGAAGATGGCCGGTCCCTCGAGGTCTCGTCACACCCACGGATCACAGCTGGGCTGAGGATGTAGGTTGAGGTCAGAGGTGCCAGGGAAGCCGGTTCTCGTCGTGCTGGAGCAGTCTTGATCCGAAGGAGAGACTGGCAACAAACCGCGATGCTTGGTTGGTGCCTGCTGCTGCAGGGTGACTACTCCTTAGTCACAAGGGAGAATCTTGGGAAGAAGTCTTGATTTCCTTTCGTGGAAAGTAGTTTCAGGATTCAAAGATGATCGGATTTGGAAGGGGGCCAGGTCCTACCTTTATCCTGCAAAAAGGGGCTGGCACGTGACTAAGTCCTGCCCTATGGGTGGGACTAGGAGGGGGGTGGTTACACCCCTCTCCTTTGGCGGGCTTTCCCCAGATCAGGGGCTGGAGTGCCCCTGGAACTGGTTCAAGCCGGCCTATGCACAGTGAGCACCGGGGTGCCACTTGCAGTCACCTTCCTCTAAAGCCCTGCCTACCTAGAATACACAAAATCCTGTCTGGGACGGTGCTGGCACCGCCCCTGGCAGGAAACCCTTTGTCCTTGCCTCCTGGGCTGGGAGGACTCCCAGCAGCAGGAGGGCAGACTTGTGTCTCGGTGGCAGCATCCATTTTGTGGAGCTAAGGCTCTGTCTGACTTTAACCGGGGTTACAGGTTACATACATGTCGTGTCCCTCTAGAAGGGTGGAATGCTAACCCCGTCGCCAGAATTGGCGAGGGGTTAGTATTCCAATTCGTATGACACCTTACTCGACATGTTTTGATAAAGCGATACCAGAGTTGGCATATAACCGCGAGGATTATAATGCACTTAAGAGTATATGGTATGCGATATCATGGAAACGGCTAAGGGATAGATCCCGAAAGCCGCAGACAGGCTCAGCTCATGCCAGAGCACCATCTCACACGATTCCAAGCACTCTGCCTTCAGGATTGTTAAGGCCTGCCATAGGAGTGACTGATAGGAGATCTGTGTGTCCATTTAGGTTTAGATATAGGAATACTATATCTACAGCAGAGGGTGAGTACACCACTCTGCCCCAGCTGTCAAGCAGCCAGTTGTGTCTGATTTAGTTAGTCAGCCCAGGGGTGGCATAATACATGCTGCAGCCCCTGGAAGACTTCTGGGTGCACCTCAGCCCTGAGTACAGGGACTTGAGAGGGCCCAGTGCCAATTCAGTACCTGGGTACAATTTGGAGTAGAGAGAACAGCTAGGCTGTGGGTCTGATTAGCAGGCCCACAGCCAGGGAAAGTCGTAAACCAGTGAAGCAAAAAGCAAAAATCTGGGTGATCATAGGATTGCAGACCCTACTCTCCTACAGTGTGCCCCAGGAACTGGTTTGAGCCGGCATATGCACAGTGAGCACCGGGGTGCCACTTGCAGTCACCTTCCTCTATAGCCCTGCCTACCTGGGATACACAAAACCCTGTCTGGGATGGTGCTGGCACCGCCCCTGACAGGAAACCCTTTGTCCAAGCACTCCTCGCTGGAAGGACTCCCAGCATCAGGAGGTCAGACTTGTGTCTCGGTGGCAGCATCCATTTTGTGGAGCTGAGGCTATGTCCAACTTTAACCGGGGTTACAGGCTACCAACATGTCTTCTCCCTCTAGAGGGGTGGAATGCTACCCCCGTCGCCAGAACTGGCGAGGGGGTAGTATTCCAAAGCGTATGACACCTTACACGACATGTTTAGATATTGTCAGACCAAAGTTACCATAACCGCGAGGATTATAAGGCACTTAAGAGTATATGGTCTGACGCTATCATGGAAACGGCTAAGGGATAGATCCCGAAAGCCGCAGACAGGCCCAGCTCATGCCAGAGCACTATCTCACACGATTCCAAGCACTCTGCCTCCAGGATTGTTAAGGCCTGCCATAGGAGTGACTGATAGGAGATCTGTGTGCCCATTCTAGGTTTAGATATAGGTATACTATATCTAAAGCAGAGGGTGATTACACCACCTTGCCCCAGCTGTCAAGCAGCCAGTTGTGTCAGTTTTGGATGGCCAGCCAGGGGTGGCATAATACATGCTTCAGCCCCTGGTAGGCCCTGTGTACACCTATGCCCTGGATACCTAAGGTATACTGTACAGGGACTGATAAGGTGACTTAGTATCCAATCAGATATGTACCTAGGGTACATGGAATCCATTTTAACAGAGAGAGCAGTGGGCCTGGGGTCCTGAATAGTAGCAGGGCCTCAGGTCAACTAAGTCAGAAAACCAGCAAAACACCAGGCAAAAAGTTGGGGGCAACCATAGTCAGGGATCTACCTTCCTACAGTGGGCCACTTTTGTTAAAGCCTGCATTTTTAAAAAACAGGCAGATGACCCTAGGCTATGGTTCTTAAAAATAAAAAGGAGGGTCAAAAATACAATACAAATGCATACATAGTTGTTGCAGTATTTTCTCACAATGGAGTGGGGTGACAATCCCACAGGAAATTGTAGAATGTATTGAAAAATGACTAAATGAAATGAGTAATTAAGGTCCTGGTGCACAAAAAATATTTGCAGTCGCAAAAACTCCGATTTGGAGTTTGCTACCGCACCAAATGTTTTGCCCATGTACCAATCTCTTTTTAGAAGTCAATAACGTTTTGCTGACTGGTGACTGTGACTGGATACTAATTCAGTATTTGGAAGGATCGTGTTGCGGGCTTCTCTTCAAAATACCGAATTGATAACAGACGTATCAATGCACAAACCATTGAAAAGTTACAGACTCCCAAGTTGGAGTTGTTAGTTTGGTCCCCTTCCCGAACGGTGAAAAAAGTGTTAGGGGTAGCCGGCAGTGGTCTGGGAGATATCTGCCGACTCTCAAAGAAACATGCAAAAAAAATGTGTGGGTGGGTGTGTTTTATGTGTATATATATATATATGTTCGAGGCATGTGGGCTGCTGAATTCATATCTTGTGCATAGATCGCCACCTAGTGTTGGGCCCGGATGATTGCAGTTTGTTGTCCTGGAAGAGTCTTCGAAGTATCACGAGATAGGTGACTCCTCCCCTGGACTACAGTGCGCATGGGCATCTTATCCATCCTCAGATTGGTTTTTTCCGCCATTTGTTTAGGATTTTATTCCTTTACTCCAACTTCGGAAACCGAAATTAACTACTTTTAAAGGCCAAAAGGCCTTCGACTGTATTGTTCTCGTTCGGTACTTCTTGACTCAACCAACCTCTCCATCTTAATCCGGTCGTCGACGCGGGCCGTTGGGCCTTTTCGACGCCACGTGGGTCTGCTGTCGATGGAAAGGAGCCCGTTCAAAAGGTGCCCACAATGCCACTCCAAATTCCGCCATACTGACAAGCACACAGTATGCAACAAGTGCTTATCACTGGAGCACAACGAACAAAACTGCCCAGCGTTTGCCCAATTCCGTTCGAAGAAGACCATCCGGATTCGACGGGCCGCTAGGCAAGAGATGCAGCGGTCGGCACCGGAGAACATCTTCGATGATGAACGCGACCTCCCAGAAGCGGCGGACTCGGACCTAGAGATCGTTACCCTCGAGGACCAGTCGGACTCCGAGGACGAGATCCCACCGGGGCAAATCGTGAGTACACATCCCCCAACGCCACTTATCCCGAAACCGAATGCCCCGGTCGAAGCATCGCCTAAGGGCCTTAGCCGAGTTCGAAAAACACCTTCAGAAGCCCCGCCCTCCGGCTCGGCTCCGAAGTCCAAATCGAAGCCTTCCAAAAGCCCAGGACCAAGTAAACTTCCCCCCAAGAAGGTCGGCGAACCCAAAAGGGTTGTCGAGCCGAAGGTCGCCGACCCAAAAAAGGCCATCGAGCCGAAAGTCGTCGAGCCAAAGGTCGTCGAACAAAAGAAGGTCGACCAGCCAAAGGGCATCGAGCCGAAGAAAGGGGTTGAACCACAACAGGTCGTCCACCCCAAAAAGGTGATCGAACCAAAAACTATCGATCCAAAGAAAAGCCTCGACCCTAAACATTTCATCGATCCGAAAGCAGCACCCGATCCTAAAAAGAGTGCAACTAAACCAAAGCCAGTCGAACCGAACAGTGGCATCGACTCAACCAAAGACACTGACCCTAAAAAAGGCGTCGAGCCTAAAAAGAGGATCGATCTGAAAAAGGTCGTCGACCCAAATAAAGTCGCCGAACCAAAAAAGACTGCCAAACCGACAAAAGACGTCGAACCAAAAAAGGTTACCGACCCCAAACCGACAGTCGAGCTGAAAAAGACTCCAGAACCAAAGGCCCTCGAGCCAAAAGGTCACAAGCAAGTCAGTAAGCCGAAAACATCGGCGCCAAGGCCAAGGACAGTGGAAGAAGAACTCTTCCACCCTGATCCAGAATCGGAGGAACAATAAAAACTGTACATAAATCCTGAAACCGGCAAAGTAACCATCTATTACCGGAAAAAGAGACCATTGGACACAGACACTACTTGCCCTGTACCACCAAAGAAAAAGAACTTCGGGACATCTCCCTCTAGGCCTTTTACTCCTCCTCCTTTCTATCCTAATATGCCTTTTGTGCCCTACTCTCCTACACACTCAGAATACAATGATGAGGACAACATGGGGGAAGATCCTCAGGAAGATTTTAATGACCCAGAGGATCCACAGCCTCAGGATGACACATGGGATGATCAAAATGATCCATATGACACACAACCCATACCTGACACCTCCCCATACCCTACTAAGCCATCGCCTACTGACGACACCATTATGTTTAACCAACTGCTAGATAGAGCAGCAAAATACCACAAGGTCAACATGCACACTGACCCAATAGAAGATTTTCTATTTGACACTTTTCCAACCTCCGAGAAAAATGTCAGGACACTTCCTATGCTAAATGGGGTACTAAAACACGCGCCAGACATATTCAAGGATCCAGCCAGGGCACGGGTGCTAAATCCAAGGGGTTGAGAAAAAATATAAGGCGGCCCCTACAGACCCTACTTACATTAAAACACAATTGCCTTTAGACTCACTGGTAGTAGCAAAGGCTCGCAAAAGAGCCAACTCGCAAACGACAGGAGACGCTCCACCTCCTGACAAAGAGTCTAAAATATTGGAGGCCTCAGGCAAAAGAGTGGCCTCACAAGCTGCTAATTCATGGAGGATCGCAAACACACAGGCTCTCCTAGCTCGCTATGATAGGGCGCACTACGACCAGCTTGAAAGTTTGCTGCAACACCTGCCAGAACCTTTCAAAGCTCAAGCTAACGACCTCATACAGGAAGGCAAGTTTATAACTAATGCTTCCATTAAATGTGCACTTGACGCAGCCGACACAGCAGCCAGGTCAGTTAACACTAGTGTGTTACTACACAGACACGCGTGGCTACGCATCTCTGGTTTTAAAAACGAGGTGCAATCCACCATCCTTAACCAACCAGTTAATCAAGACTTCCTGTTTGGTCCGGCAGTGGATACCATTTTAGACAAAATGAAGAAAGATACTGAAACTGCAAAATCTACGGGCGCGCTGCAGTTTCAACAACATAGAGGTTCCTTTCGTCGGTCCTCCTACAGAGGCCCCGCAAGAGGCAACACTTCACAGACTTCCTCTACATACAAAACCAACACTCAAAGCTCCTTCAATAAGGGCTCCAACAGGGGAGGTTACAGGGGCAATAACAACAAGGGCAGAGGACGTGGCGGCAATAACACCAGAGCCTCCACTGCCACCAAACAGTGACTTCATCACACTCCCTCCAGACCATTTAACACCAGTCGGAGGCAGAGTCAATCAGTTGCTACCAGTCTGGAACGCAATTACCACAGACAGGTGGGTGAGACAAATTATCCAGTATGGTTATTGCCTGGAACTCACTTCTACTCCACCCAACATACCTCCCAGACAACGTCCTATGTCCAAAGAACATATCACCCTGCTACAACAAGAGGTCAAGTCCATGCTAGATAAGGGAGCCATAGAACCAGTACCTTTTCAACACCAAGGAACAGGAGTATACTCACTATACTTCGTTATTCCCAAAAAGGACGGCTCCCTCAGACCAATATTAGACCTCAGACCTCTAAATCAATACATACTCTCAGAGCACTTCCATATGATCACTCTGCAACAAGTACTCTTATTACTCCAGCAAGGCGACTTCCTAGCAACATTAGACCTCGAGGACGCATATTTTCACATACCTATACATCCAGCTCACAGGAAATACCTCAGGTTCACAATAGAGGGTCAACATTATCAGTTCAAGGTTCTCCCCTTCGGGGTAACCACAGCCCCAAGAGTGTTCACAAAATGTTTAGTAGTAGTAGCTGCACACCTCAGACGGCAACATATCCACGTTTTTCCATACCTGGACGATTGCCTCATAAAAGCAAACTCGTACGCGCAGTGTGCAAGCCATACGTCTCAAACACTCCAGCTGCTACACAGCCTGGGTTTTTCAATGAACTACCCAAAATCACATCTACAACCCTCCCACATACAAGAATATCTGGGGGCTACAATAAAACCTCTCTAGCGAAGGCATATCCAAATCAATCAGGGATAGCCAACATCCAGACTCTCATTCAGAAATTCCAGCCACAACACTCTATGCCAGCTTGAGTATTCATGCAACTAATAGGCATGATGGTCTCCTGTTTATTCATAGTCCCCCATGCCCGACTTCAAATGCGTCCGCTACAGGAATGCCTAGCACGGCAGTGGAAACCAGCTCAGGGACATTTAAAAAACCTAGTGTTGGTGGACAGTCGCACTCACAACTCTCTGCAGTGGTGGAACACACAAAACCTTTCCAAGGGGCGACTGTTCCAAGAGCCGGTTCCACAAGTAGTACTAACAGCGGACGCATCACTGACTGGTTGGGGAGCCCATTTACTACAATACACAGTCCAAGGGTTCTGGACAATCAAACAAAGGAGACTGCATATCAACCAATTAGAGTTGCTAGCAATATTTCTGGCACTAAAAGCATTCCAAAACTACCTGTGCAACAAGGCTGTGTTGATCCGGACGGACAACATGACAGCCATGTACTACATTCAGAAACAAGGTGGGACGCACTCTCCACAACTATCCCACTTAGCACAGAACATATGGAAATGGGCAATTCCAAAAACCATTTTTCTCCTAGCAGAACACCTGCCAGGAAAAGACAATCAAGTAGCGGATCTGCTAAGCAGACACAGTCAACAGCTACACGAATGGGAGATTCACCCTCAGGCTCTACAACCATTCTTCCAAAAATGGGGGCAGCCAGAGATAGATCTGTTTGCCACAAACGAAAACTCAAAATGCCAGTACTTTGCCGCCAGGTTCCCACATCCACAGTCACAGGGCAATGCGATATGGATGAACTGGTCAGGCAGATTTGCGTACGCTTTTCCACCAGCTCCACTGATTCCGCTAGTGGCACGCAAACTACGTCAGCAGACACTCAATGATCTTGGTTGCTCCCACATGGGCGAGACAACCATGGTACACAACGTTCCTGGAACTCTCTGTAGTCCCCCACCAAAGACTGCGCCTCGTGCCCCATCTTTTAACTCAGAACCATGGAGAAATCAGGCACCCAGATCCCAATCAGATGAACCTAGCGATCTGGCTCCTGAGGTCTTAGAGTTCGGATACCTTAACTTATCTCCTGATGGCATGAACATTATCAAGGAGGCAAGACGGCCAACTACTAGAGCATGCTATGCAGCTAAATGGAAAAGATTTGTAATTTACTGCAACAATAACCAAATCAATCCATTAGATGCTTCCATCCAAAACATTATCTGTTACCTCTTGCACCTTCAAAAATGCAATCTAGCATACATATAAGACTACATCTTGCTGCTATTGCAGCATACCTCCAGAACAGACATCTGTCTCTGTTTCGAGTACCACCAATCAAAACTTTTATGGAAGGTCTTAAAAGGATAATTCCTCCAAAGCACCCACCTTCACCAGTCTGGAACTTAAATATAGTACTTACCAGACTTATGGGACCTCCTTTCGAACCACTCCACTCATGTGAATTACAATTTCTAACATGGAAGGTGGCATTTCTAATTGCCATTACCTCCCTCCGGCGAGTAAGTGAGCTACATGCACTAACATCCAAGAACCTTCTATGCAAATACATGCTAATAAGGTAGTACTTCGGACTAACCCTAAGTTCATGCCAAAAGTCATATCCACTTTCCATATCAACCAATCCATAGAATTGCCAGTCTTCTTTCAAAACCCACAGTCAGTGGCTGAAAGAGCCCTACACACACTAGATGTTAAGAGAGCTCTGCTATATCATGTGGACAGGACTAAATCATTTCGTAAAACAAAGCAACTGTTTGTTGCTTTTTAACCACAACATAAAGGTAATCCCATCTCAAAGTCAGGAATAGCCAGATGGATAGTTGTGCATCCAAATATGTTATCAAAAAGCTAAACGCACTCTAACTGTTCCCCCAAAAGCACACTCTACGCGTAAAATGGGGGCATCCATGGCTTTCCTAGGGAATATTCCCCTTGAAGACATATGTAGAGCACCTACATGGTCTACCATACACACTTTCACTAAACACTATTGTGTAGACGTGCAGTCAAAGCAGCAAGCTGCGGTAGGCCAGGCTGTCCTTAAAACTCTTTTTCAGACTGCTGCAGCTGGTACAGGTAACCACCGCTAGAGGAGATACTGCTGTTCGAGGCATGTGGGCTGCTGAATTCATATCTATAGCATATATTGCCGCCTAGTGTTGGGTCCGGATGATTGCACATTGTTGTCCTGGAAGAGTCTTCGAAGTATCACGAGATAGGTGGCTCCTCCCCTGGACTACAGTGCGCATGGGCATCGACTCCATCCCCAGATTGTTTTTTTCCGCTATTGGGTTCGGATGTATATTCGTTATCTCCAGTTCGGAATCGATATAGACTTTTCTTAAGGCCTGAAGGCCTTTTCCTATACCGTCGGTATTGTTTTTGCGCTCGGTGCCCAACTCTGTTCCGGCTCAGTTCCAGAGTCGGACGTCCCGAGGAGTCGCGCGACTCTTTGGTGCTCGAGGCCCAGTCGACGCAACAAGGCTTTCCACTACACATCATGGAACGGAGCCCGTTCAAGAAATGTCCCGTGTGTGGATCGAAGTATCCACACATCGACGTCCACCCGGTGCGCAACAAGTGCCTGTCGCCGGACCACGATGAAGCCAACTGTATGGCTTGTTCCCGGTTTCGATCGAAGAAGACGATTCGACTTTGGCGCGCCTGGAGGCCCAGCAGTCGGCCCCGGCACCGGTGGACATCTTCGAGAGAGAAGAAGCAGACGACCAAGAAGTTCATCTGCAGATTTCACCTCCTGCGGAGGAGATCGACTACGACTACGACGCGGACGTCGAAGCGCTCGATGCAGAAGAAGACGTCGACGAGGTAGGAGACGACAATGAGGCCTATGGGGCCATGGAAGATAGCTCAGGCGAAGAGCTATGCCCCGTTCGAACAATCACTAAGGCTCAGGTCGCGGGATCGCCACACGGCCTTACCCAAGACCTTGCACCCAAATCCACGGCCTCGCCTACGGGCCCGGCTACGGACACTTCTGCGCAGCCGCCGGTGGTAAAAACAAAACCGAAAGTGAAACCCTCGGTGTCGACGAAACCGAAAGTGATGGAGACGCCGTCGAAACAGAAGAAGTCTGTCCCTCTGGCCCCCTCCTCATCTTCCGATATGTCGGGGCAGACGAAGCCGAAGAAGGCTGTCGACACGGTGAAATCGACCAAAGCCGTCGAGCCGAAGACGGTCAAGGGCGTCGATCCAAAACCGAAAAAGGGCGTCGAGCCGAAGACTGGGGCCCCAACCCCGGGAGTCAAGGCCGCCGACCCGAAGTCGTCGGCGCGGAAGGAGGACACGGCGCACCTAAAAAAGCTGCTCCTGTGCCTCAGCCGGAGAAGAGCAAGACATCGGCGCTCGAGTCTTCACACGCTGGTGGACCGAAGACGTCTGTCGGGTCGACGAAACCGTCCGCTTCCTTTACGAAGCAGGTGTCGGACTCACTGCAACTCATCAGGAACAAGGCTTCCGCGGTCGCTCCGAAGGATGCTTCCACCTCTAAGCAATACAGAAAAGGGGGTGGTGATGAACAGAGTGTCTGAATTAAGCAGACCACTCTTACCCAGTCCAAAGATCAGGGCTTGATCCATCACCGTTATTTATCTCACTGCCCCATCCCAGCTCAGAACCTGGCTATATGCAAATTAGTCTGTCCCTGGCCCAGTGCATCATGGGAACAGGGCAGACCAAACTACCAAGCCAATTCTTCACTAGAAAGGAGACAAGCTACCGAGGACCGGTTTCTGGCATTTCAGCCTCTTCGGCCCGGCTTGCTTGAATCCTGATGGAGCAGTGAGAAAGGGACTCATGTCTGAGTATACCCTGCCACACCTATAGTGGCCAAAAACGATACAGAAAAGGGGGTGGTGATGAACAGAGTGTCTGAATTAAGCAGACCACTCTTACCCAGTCCAAAGATCAGGGCTTGATCCATCACCGTTATTTATCTCACTGCCCCATCCCAGCTCAGAACCTGGCTATATGCAAATTAGTCTGTCCCTGGCCCAGTGCATCATGGGAACAGGGCAGACCAAACTACCAAGCCAATTCTTCA
Source organism: Lissotriton helveticus (assembly GCF_964261635.1). NCBI lineage: Eukaryota > Metazoa > Chordata > Amphibia > Caudata > Salamandridae > Lissotriton > Lissotriton helveticus. The sequence goes on from NC_136057.1 coordinate 1,391,171,251, forward strand.
CTAGAAAGGAGACAAGCTACCGAGGACCGGTTTCTGGCATTTCAGCCTCTTCGGCCCGGCTTGCTTGAATCCTGATTGAGCAGTGAGAAAGGGACTCATGTCTGAGTATACCCTGCCACACCTATAGTGGCCAAAAACGATACAGAAAAGGGGGTGGTGATGAACAGAGTGTCTGAATTAAGCAGACCACTCTTACCCAGTCCAAAGATCAGGGCTTGATCCATCACCGTTATTTATCTCACTGCCCCATCCCAGCTCAGAACCTGGCTATATGCAAATTAGTCTGTCCCTGGCCCAGTGCATCATGGGAACAGGGCAGACCAAACTACCAAGCCAATTCTTCACTAGAAAGGAGACAAGCTACCGAGGACCGGTTTCTGGCATTTCAGCCTCTTCGGCCCGGCTTGCTTGAATCCTGATGGAGCAGTGAGAAAGGGACTCATGTCTGAGTATACCCTGCCACACCTATAGTGGCCAAAAACGATACAGAAAAGGGGGTGGTGATGAACAGAGTGTCTGAATTAAGCAGACCACTCTTACCCAGTCCAAAGATCAGGGCTTGATCCATCACCGTTATTTATCTCACTGCCCCATCCCAGCTCAGAACCTGGCTATATGCAAATTAGTCTGTCCCTGGCCCAGTGCATCATGGGAACAGGGATGGTGCAATGAGCTAAAAAACGGTGTTGGATCTAGCCCTGATCTCTTGACTGGGTGAGAGTATTCTGCTTAATTCAGAGACTCTGTCCATCACCACCCCTTGTTGTAAATCCACCTCTAAGCAGGCTGCCAAGACGCCAACGTCTTCGACGCCACTCCTGTTTACGTTACCGCCTAAGGTGGCACCGAAGGCCTTCGCACCAAGGTCGGTCACCAACGCGCCCGTGCAAGGGTCTGCTGGGTCGAAGCCTTCTCCACAGCTTGTGAGCTTGAAGCATCGACAACCCTTGGTGGAGGAACAGTCGGAACACTTTATCGACGCCGACACCGGTAAACTTACCCTCTACAAGAGAAAGATCACGGCGACGCAGCCTTTGGAGTCCTACACGATTCCTTTGAAGCGCAAGAAGCCTTCTACGGATTCCCCGGTTCTGGTTGAGCCACTTGCTCCACAAACTCCAAGAGTTGCTACACCCTCACCCACTTACTCAGATGTGGAGGCTGGGGAAGGTGAGGACGAACAGTATAACTTTCCTGCCAACACTGATCCTGAGGATCACCAGGACTCTTGGGCAGATGCTGGGGACCCAGGGGATCCGCAAACTGTCCCGGACACTCAGGTGTACAATGTCAAAACCTCTCCTACTGAGGATTCTGCGGCATTTAATGCTCTCATTGAGAGGGCGGCTACAAACCACGACGTCCAGCTGCTCGCTGACCCTGTTGACGTGGACTTCCTTTTTGATACCTTTTCCACAGCAGAAAAAACTGTCAAAACTCTCCCAATGTTGAAAGGGGTTCTGAAACATGCTGCGGACATCTTTAAAGAACCCACACGTGCCAGGGTGGTCAACCCTAGAATTGAAAAAAATATATAAGCCGGCACCTGGCCCAACCTACATCAAGGGCCAGTTGCCATTCTGGTCATTTCTAATGCCCGGAAGAGGGCGAATTCACAAACAACTGGTGATGCTCCTCCCCCAGACAAGGAATCTAAAGTGCTGGAGGCATCAGGGAAGAGGGAGGCGGCTCAAGCAGCCAATATCTGGCGTATCTCAAACACTCAGGCACTCTTGGCCAGATATGACAGGGCGCACTATGACACACTAGAGACCCTGCTACAACATCTACCCGATCAGTATAAAGAGGCGGCGGAAATGCTCATTCAGGAGGGGAAGCTCATCTCCAATGCTTCTATTAAATGTGCACTGGACGTGGCAGACACCGCGGCCAGGGCCATTAACACCAGTGTGATGTTAAGACGTCAGGCATGGCTCAGAATCTCCGGTTTCAAACCGGAGATACAAACCACCATCCTCAATCAGCCGGTCAACCCTGATAGGTTGTTTGGTCCTGACGTGGATGCCACACTGGAAAAAATAAAGAAGGATACTGAGACTGCAAAGTCCATGGGAGCTCTCCAGTCCCAACAGTTTCGGGGCAGTACTTTTCGTCGCTCAGGCAATAGAGGTGTTTCCAGAGGCCAGATGTCCCAGCAAACGCAATACACTAAAAGTGGGGCGCAGTCCTCTTACACCAAGCAGAGTAGAGGCGGCTATCGGGGCAACAGTGCCAAAGGCAGAGGCCGTGGAAATAACAACTCCCGTTCCTCTGCCACCACCAAGCAGTGACGCCCTGCCCCTGCCCCCCGACCACACAACACCTGTCGGGGGGAGACTCCAGCAGTTCCTGCCAGTCTGGAAATCCATCACCACAGACAGGTGGGTCAGGAAACTTATCCAGTTCGGTTATTGTCTAGAGTTAACATCCACTCCACCCAACATGCCACCAAAACACCGTCCTATGTCCTCAGAGCATTTGCACTTATTGCAGCAGGAGGTACTTGTCATGCTGCAAAAAGGGGCAATCGAGCTTGTGCCGGTGGAGGAAGAAGGCACAGGAGTGTACTCCCTGTACTTCTTAATCCCGAAGAAGGTCGGGTCCCTCAGACCCATTCTAGACCTCAGACCCTTAAACCAGTATATTCTCTCAGAACACTTTCACATGCTAACGCTGCAGCAAGTTCTTCCGTTGCTCAACCAGGGAGACTTTCTCGCAACCTTGGATCCCAAGGATGTGTACTTTCACATTCCACTACATCCATCACACAGAAAATACCTCAGATTCACCATTCAGGGTCGGCATTATCAGTTCAAGGTCCTTCCGTTCGGAGTGACCACGGCGCCGAGGGTATTCACAAAATGCCTGGCGACAGTGGCTGCGCACCTCAGGAGGCAGAACGTTCACGTTTACCCTTATCTGGACGACTGGCTTGTCCAAGCGAAGTCGGCCCAGCTGTGCGCCACCAACATGTCCCACACCATTCACCTTCTTCACAGTCTGGGATTCTCGCTAAATTATCCCAAATCGCACCTTCAGCCAGACCATGTGCGGCAGTATCTGGGCGCAACAATAGATACTCTGGCGGCCACGGCTCAGCCGAATTCTGTGAGGATCAACAGCATTCAGTCGCTCATCCAGAAGTTCAGACCGCAACACTCGCTTCCAGCAAGAGTGTTCATGCAGTTGATAGGCATGATGGCCTCCTGCATCTTCATAGTCCCGCACGCAGTGCTTTAAATGGGCCGGTACTCACCGGTACTGAGTACCGGCACTTCTAAATTTTCGGCGCTTGAGTACCGGAACTTCTCTTTGTCCAAAAGAGAGTACCGGTACTCACAGGAATGTTAACCAAGCTCCGTGAAATTGGCATTTACAAAAAGAAGCACAACACAGCTGACAACGAGTGGGTCCGTCCGTTTTCTTGAAGCACTCTGATCGAGTGCTAATCTACCCCCCACAATGTGCTAATTGAGCGGCTGCCAGGAGGCATTAATCCAGAGCCAGGGAGCTGGCAGGAAGTTTGGGCGGGGCGGACACACACTGTGATTACTGACACAGCCTGTGACTCTCTGTCTGCTCTGACCAGAGTCAGACTGGGACAGGCTCATAACGGGGTGCAGTGCTGGTGGGGGGAGGAACCTGCGCCAAACAGATCTCTTCCACTTAGAGCATCTGACCTGAGATAAAGGCACGTATATTAATTGTTTCTGTGGTATGTTTGATGTACAGCGGGCCTTGGGCTTGGTGCACTGAGCAGAGAACAGTGTTATTGCCGATATTGTTTGTTCACTTACACATGAAGCTGCTGTTTTTTGTTCAGCTCACGTCAGACAAATGTTCTTGTAATTTCCTCGGATGAGGGTTTGTTCGTGGTTCGAGGTCACAGATGTGCCTTATTAAAGAGACAGACGCCACCCTTCGACCTAGTTGCCTGGGGGTGAAGTTAATGAGAACCTTCGCTCTGCCCTCACTTCGTTGACAGCACAGCATGACACTGCTGGGGGTGCATTTAATCAGGGCTGCTGGGGGTGCATTAAACCAGGGCTGCTGGGGGTGCATTTAACCAGGGCTGCTGGGGGTGCATTAAACCAGGGCTGCTGGGGGTGCATTACACCAGGGCTGCTGGGGGTGCATTTAACCAGGGCTGCTGGGGGTGCATTACACCAGGGCTGCTGGGGGTGCATTACACCAGGGCTGCTGGGGGTGCATTAAACCAGGGCTGCTGGGGGTGCATTTAACCAGGGCTGCTGGGGGTGCATTTAACCAGGGCTGCTGGGGGTGCATTTAACCAGGGCTGCTGGGGGTGCATTAAACCAGGGATGCTGGGGGTGCATTACACCAGGGCTGCTGGGGGTGCATTAAACCAGGGCTGCTGGGGGTGCATTTAACCAGGGCTGCTGGGGGTGCATTTAATCAGGGCTGCTGGGGGTGCATTTAATCAGGGCCGCTGGGGGTGCATTTAACCAGGGCTGCTGTGGGTGCATTTAACCAGGGCTGCTGGGGGTGCATTACACCAGGGCTGCTGGGGGTGCATTTAACCAGGGCTGCTGGGGGTGCATTTAATCAGGGCTGCTGGGGGTGCATTAAACCAGGGCTGCTGGGGGTGCATTAAACCAGGGCTGCTGCGGGTGCATTTAACCAGGGCTGCTGGGGGTGCATTTAATCAGGGTTGCTGGGGGTGCATTAAACCAGGGCTGCTGGGTGTGCATTTAATCAGGGCTGCTGGGGGTGCATTTATTCAGGGCTGCTGGGGTGCATTAAACCAGGGCTGCTGGGGGTGCGTTTAATCAGGAATCTCCTAAGCTTTGGTTCGAGAGTTTAGTGCAAGAGTCTTCCATATGCAGAATATTCTGGTGCCCTCCAGAACACCAGGCAAGGGCTGATTGATTTGAAAGCAAGTGTGAATAATCATGAAATTGTATTAGTAGGCAGCTGAGATCATGTGTGTAGGTAGGGCCTCTTACATCCTGTTTGGTACAGTCTGGTGCCAAAGTGCCCTTTCATTTCAGGTGCTCTGCAGTAGTTTTAAGATCTTCTTGGAGTTTCTTGTTGCTCAAATGGGTGTAATTTCTGAAATGTATAGGTTTCCCACATTTTCACTGCTTGATTTTGCCTGTGGGAAAGTGTCACTCATAGTCGTTGAATGTCACTCATATTTACACTGAAATTATGAAAATGTCACACATAAAACCTTTGCAGCTATCTGCAGTGTGTACTCAGGCACTCTGGAGTCCATAGCACTGTAGGTGTGAGAGCGGGCCGGCTAACAGGCATATCTCGTGACTCTCAGGAAATCGAAGAGAAGACTTCCTGCTGGCATAGCAGAATAGGGCAGCAAATGTTTGGATCCAAACTGAGGAGGAAAGTGGTGATAGTGATGCTGTGCACAGCCAGTGGGAGTTAAGGTTTAGCAATGTGGGCAGGAGCTAATGTAAGCATTTCTAAAACGCATGTACTGAATCCCCTGTCTGCATGAATGCTTCTGTGACCCTGTGCGTATTCTTGCATGAGTGAGTGTTGTCTGCAGTGTCCAGCATAGCAGATGTATAGCTGCAAGCCCAACAAGCCCTGTATTACTACACTCTGCACTTGACGAGCATGTGAAAGGGTGCGCTTGTAGCAAGTGCAATGCCACTCTCTCCCCAGTGCAGATCTGCTCTCTCCGCAGTGTTTCAACACAATTGCATTTTGTCTTGTACATGCCATTTTCTCCTGAATAAGTGGAGGGGCTCTGGGATGCGTAGAGATGGTTGAACCAACAAATTAACAAGAAGAGCCCAGTCAGAGCCGAACCAGGAAGTCTGGCCTGGCCTTAAAAGCTCATACAGTAGTCGAGCCCTGAAAACATTACCAGTGAAATAAAATTGTATTTTTTTCATGTGGAAGCAATTCTCAAAATTTGGTCATGTGGGGAAGCTGGGATTGATCCCAGAATTTCTGCTTTAACATTGTGCAATTCAGCCTCTAGATGGCTGTATCTTTCTTTCTCTCCTGTATTGCAATTAAGGTCACTATTTTGTTTTAATCTTTGCACATGAGTTTAGAGTTTGGCAGGCACATGCACTATCACAGTTCAGTTCATTTTTGGCTTGAGGGTGCAAGAGGACCTGGAACTGAGCCAAAGCCAGGCATCCTCGCTCGAGCTTTCAGCAGCTTGCCCGACTCCAGAAAGAGGGAAACTGACTTTACAGCAGGTAAGGAGCTTTGAGGCCAAGCTGTGCCAACTGCGAGGTTCTGGGTGATGTCTGCTAAGTGGCAACTAAATAAGAGGGTTAACCATAGTTAAACCTTTCCAAAAAATGTTAAGGAAAATATCTTGTGCAAGTCATAGGTGATCTAGGTGTTGCACCATGAGAAGCCCACTTTAATAATAAATATACCCTTTTGTACGTATAAGGGAAATGCAATATTCAAATATATACAAGAAAGGCTTCCGTATAATTATGCACATCTGCACACCAATTAAATCTCAATCACATTAAATGTGTGCCCCTGGCCGGATCCCATTACACTGCCCATAGCCCCGCCCCCTCGCCCCGCCCCAAGCCCCGCCCCCCTAGTACACATCTCAATTTGGTGAGTACCTGCACTTATTTTTTTCCATTTAAAGCACTGCCCGCACACGAGGCTACATATGCGTCCGCTTCAAGAGTGCTTAGCTCGTCAGTGGAATCAGGCTCACGGACAGTTAAAGGACCTAGTGTTGGTGACCGGTCGGGCATTGGTGGAATCCACACAACCTTTGCAAGGGCCGACCGTTCCAGGAGCCTGTGCCACAAATCATCCTAACGACGGACGCATCTCTCCAGGGTTGGGGAGCTCATGTACTCCACTACACAGTGCAGGGACTATGGACGTCACAGCAAAAGAAGATGCACATCAACCACCTAGAGCTGATGGCAATCTTCATGGCGATGAAGGCATTCAAAGTACATCTGTGCAACAAAGTCGTGTTGATCCGGACGGATAACATGACAGCCATGTACTAGATTCAGAAGCAGGGAGGTACACACTCTCCACAGTTGTCTCATCTGGCTCAGAGCATGTTGAAGTGGGCCATTCAGAGAAACATCTTCCTCATGGCGGAACACCTCCCGGGCAAGGACAATCAGATGGCGGATCTGCTCAGCAGGTACAGCCACCAAATGCACGAGTGGGAGATACATCCATCAGTACTCCACCCGTACTTCCAGCAGTGGGGTCATCCAGAGATAGACCTGTTTGCCACAAGGGAAAACGCAAAATGCCAACACTTTGCCGCCAGGTTCCCTCACCCACAGTCGCAGGGCAATGCGATATGGATGAACTGGTCAGGCAGATTTGCGTACGCTTTTCCCCCAGCACCTCTCATACCGCTGGTGGCCAGAAAGCTAAAGCAACACTCGATGACGCTCATCCTGGTTGCTCCAACGTGGGCACGCCAACCATGGTACACCACGTTTCTAGAACTCTCCGTGGTACCGCATCAAAGGCTGCACCTCACGCCCAAACTTTTCACGCAGAGCCATGGCGAAATTCAGCACCCAGACCCGCAACAGCTCAACCTGGCGATCTGGCTCCTGAAGTCTTATAATTTGGCTACCTTAACTTGCCTCCTGACTGCATGGATATCATACGAGAGGCAAGAAAGCCCACCACCAGAGCTTGCTATGCAGCAAAATGGAAGCGGTTTGTCATTTACTGTACAGAACACAACATCAACCCGCTAGATGCATCCACTCACAACATCATCTGTTATTTGTTACATCTTTACAAATGCAAGCTGGCATATGCTTCCATTCGGATACACTTATCCGCCATAGCAGCTTATCTCCAAAACAGGCAGCATCTCTCCGTTTTCAGGGTGCCTGCCATTAAAGCCTTCCTAGAAGGACTGAAACGGGTCATCCCTCCCAGGACCCCGCCAGCTCCTGTATGGAACCTTAATGTGGTCCTCACCAGGCTGATGGGCCCACCTTTTGAGCCTCTGCATTCATGCGAGGTTCAGTTTAGGTCTCGCCTGTCGATGCGCATGCGCATCGAGCAAGCGAGACTATAGGGGCTCATCCAGACTTTATCTAACTTTCAAGGAATCGTGGCGATTCCTTGCAGTGCCCGTGACTTTTAAGCTCAATGCGCATGTGCATTGAGCTTAAAAGCGCGTGCACAGCCGCCCGCATTCCTCCGACACCTTTGAAGTGAAACTTAGCTTCACTTCAAAGGCCCGGCTTGTTCACACCCACATGCCGCTCTGCCCCGCTCCGCCCCCTCCCCTGAGTCATCCTGCCTGCCCCTTCCCGCCGTGTCGCATTTCTCCTCCCCCCTCCCCTCTCCCCTCTCCCCTCTCTTCCCTCCGTCTTGTTTTCTTTGATGCTGGTATTGCTGGCAGCGGCATTGCGCTTGGAGGGACAGCAACAACATAAAACTGACCATGAAGTTAATCACAGGACCCTGCAGCCGAAGGCTTCGTGCACTGAGCCCTCCCGGCATACACATAATTTTATCGCTCTCTTTCTCTCGCGCTCTCCCTACATCTATAGCTCCCCCTCCCTCTCTCCTGTCTTCCTCTGTCTCACTCTAACTGTGTTCCTCCCTCTGTCTCACTCCCCCTCTCTTTTTCCTCCTCTCTCCCTCCCTCTCCGTCTCGCAGCTTAGATTCACGTTTCTGCCTGTTTCACTCTCTCTTCCAACTCTCACCCCCCTCTCCATTTACTTACACAAATCTCGCAGATACCCCAAGCAGCGGTGCACGCAGTACCAATCCTTCTGTTATGCCACATCTCGCAGCTTAGATTCTTTCGCTCTTTCTTTTAACTCTCCACGTTTCTGCCTGTTTCACTCTCTCTTTTAACTCTCACCCCCCTCTCCATTTACTTACACAAATCTCGCAGATACCCCAAGCAGCGGTGCACGCAGTACCAATCCTTCTGTTATGCCACATCTCGCAGCTTAGATTCATTCGCTCTTTCTTTTAACTCTCCACGTTTCTTCCTGTTTCACTCTCTCTTTTAACTCTCACCCCCCTCTCCATTTACTTACACATATCTCGCAGATACCCCAAGCAGCGGTGCACGCAGTACCAATCCTTCTGTTATGCCACATCTCGCAGCTTAGATTCATTCCCTCTTTCTTTTAACTCCCCACGTTTCTGCCTGTTTCACTCTCTCTTCCAACTCTCACCCCCCTCTCCATTTACTTACACAAATCTCGCAGATACCCCAAGCAGCGGTGCACGCAGTACCAATCCTTCTGTTATGCCACATCTCGCAGCTTAGATTCATTTGCTTTTTTTTTTAACTCTCCACGTTTCTGCCTGTTTCACTCTCTCTTTTAACTCTCACCCCCCTCTCCATTTACGTTTCTGCCTGTTTCACTCAGCCACGCAACGCCACTCAGGCACGCAACGCCACTCACGCACGCAACGCCACTCAGCCACGCAACGCCACTCAGCCACGCAACGCCACTCACCCACGCAACGCCACTCAGCCACGCAACGCCACTCAGCCACGCAACGCCACTCACCCACGCAACGCCACTCATGCACGCCACTCACACACGCAACGCCACGCACACATGCAACGCCACTCAGCCACTCACTGCCACTCTGCCACGCAACGCCACTCAGCCACGCAACGCCACTCAGCCACGCAACGCCACTCAGCCACGCAACGCCACTCACCCACGCAACGCCACTCAGCCACGCAACGCCACTCACCCACGCAACGCCACTCACCCACGCAATGCCACTCACCCACGCAACGCCACTCACCCACGCAACGCCACTCAGCCACGCAACGCCACTCAGCCACGCAACGCCACTCAGCCACGCAACGCCACTCAGCCACGCAACGCCACTCACCCATGCAACGCCACTCACCCACGCAACGCCACTCACCCACGCAACGCCACTCACCCACGCAACGCCACTCACCCACGCAACGCCACTCACCCACGCAACGCCACTCACCCACGCAACGCCACTCTGGCACGCAACGCCACTCACCCACGCAACGCCACTCTGGCACGCAACGCCACTCTGGCACGCAACGCCACTCTGGCACGCAACGCCACTCTGGCACGCAACGCCACTCACCCACGCAACGCCACTCAGCCACGCAACGCCACTCAGCCACGCAACGCCACTCAGCCACGCAACGCCACTCAGCCACGCAACGCCACTCAGCCACGCAACGCCACTCACCCACGCAACGCCACTCACCCACGCAACGCCACTCACCCACGCAACGCCACTCACCCACGCAACGCCACTCTGGCACGCAACGCCACTCTGGCACGCAACGCCACTCTGGCACGCAACGCCACTCTGGCACGCAACGCCACTCACCCACGCAACGCCACTCCCCCACGCAACGCCACTCCCCCACGCAACGCCACTCACCCACGCAACGCCACTCAGCCACGCAACGCCACTCAGCCACGCAACGCCACTCAGCCACGCAACGCCACTCAGCCACGCAACGCCACTCACCCACGCAACGCCACTCACCCACGCAACGCCACTCACCCACGCAACGCCACTCACCCACGCAACGCCACTCACCCACGCAACGCCACTCACCCACGCAACGCCACTCACCCACGCAACGCCACTCTGGCACGCAACGCCACTCTGGCACGCAACGCCACTCACCCACGCAACGCCACTCACACACGCAACGCCACTCACACGCAACGCCACTCACCCACGCAACGCCACTCAGCCACGCAACGCCACTCAGCCACGCAACGCCACTCAGCCACGCAACGCCACTCACACACGCAACGCCACTCACCCACGCAACGCCACTCACCCACGCAACGCCACTCACCCACGCAATGCCACTCTGGCACGCAACGCCACTCTGGCACGCAACGCCACTCACCCACGCAACGCCACTCACCCACGCAACGCCACTCACCCACGCAACGCCACTCACCCACACAACGCCACTCACCCACGCAACGCCACTCACCCACGCAACGCCACTCAGCCACGCAACGCCACTCAGCCACGCAACGCCACTCAGCCACGCAACGCCACTCAGCCACGCAACGCCACTCACACACGCAACGCCACTCACACGCAACGCCACTCACCCACGCAACGCCACTCAGCCACGCAACGCCACTCAGCCACGCAACGCCACTCAGCCACGCAACGCCACTCACCCACGCAACGCCACTCACCCACGCAACGCCACTCACCCACGCAACGCCACTCACCCACGCAACGCCACTCACCCACGCAACGCCACTCACCCACGCAACGCCACTCACCCACGCAACGCCACTCACCCACGCAACGCCACTCAGCCACGCAACGCTACTCAGCCACGCAACGCCACTCACCCACGCAACGCCACTCACCCACGCAACGCCACTCACCCACGCAACGCCACTCACCCACGCAACGCCACTCACCCACGCAACGCCACTCACCCACGCAACGCCACTCAGCCACGCAACGCCACTCACACACGCCACTCACACACGCAACGCCACGCACACATGCAACGCCACTCAGCCACGCACTGCCACTCTGCCACGCAACGCCACTCAGCCACGCAACGCCACTCAGCCACGCAACGCCACTCACACACGCAACGCCACTCACACGCAACGCCACTCACCCACGCAACGCCACTCACCCACGCAACGCCACTCACCCACGCAACGCCACTCACCCACGCAACGCCACTCACCCACGCAACGCCACTCACCCAAGGAACGCCACTCAGCCACGCAACGCCGTTAGTATGTATAGCATTGCACCTAAAAAACAGTTAATATTACAACCCACAAACGCCAGCACCTCTCCCCTCTGTTCCCGTACACATCCAGGCTCGCAATTCAACTCCCCCTCCCCAGACGCCAGCACCTCCCCTCTCTGTCCCTGCACACAGCCAGGCTCTCAGAACACAAAAAGACTTGAAATTGAAATCGTCTACAAAATGAAATAATGACAGACGCATTACAAGCTACATGGCCTTGTACATTCCCTAATCAGCAGACCTACTATTCCCACCCCTCCCTCTACAGCCTGCTACGCCAAAAATAGCGCTTGTATTTATAGCATTGCACCTAAAAAACATGTAATATTTTGACATGTTTATAAACGGAATGAAACACACAGAGTCAGTTCAATTCAACGGGCCTACTATTTCCCTCCTCCGACACAGAGTGACATCACAGAGCCTCTAGCACATCCACGTGACTAAACAGTCCTCGCAACCCGCCATAACCCCCAACAATACGACGGACCTGCTGGGACCATTCTTTAATACCATTTACATGAACACAAAGCCAGGCCACAGACTCCAAGGCTTTCGTTACCAAAACTCCAGGATGCTAGACTACTTTAAGCGCCGTGTTCAAGATTGTAATCACTTGTGAAGTTCCTTTGGGGATGTGCTAATTTAGAACAGCAGGATGCGAGCCGGGTGTTACCTCGAGAACAACAACAAACCCCCCCAAAAACAAAGTCACTGGAAGAAAATACTAACACTAGAAACGTGATGCTTTTTCGCTAAACTTAAACAATCCCACTGAACGAAAATACTAACACTAGAAACGTGATGTTTTTTTAACAAAAATTATTTACTTCACATAACCATGTCTAGTATTTCACAACTTCCCTCTACAGCGTGGTATTTAAAATCGGCCTATTCTACGTCGACGCTTGTACAGACTAAAGATTTCTTATGTTGCCTTCAGTGGAACATTTCCGATGTTGCCTTCTTTTGGATAACTACCATATTTCTTATACACACACATTAAGGGGCGCATCCGCAGCAGCCTCACCCTCACTCACCCTCACTCACCCTCAACCCCTCATGCTATTTTGAAGGGTAACTTGGAGCAGACAGTTCAAGTCGAATTACGGTAAGGCCACTCAGCCACGCAACGCCACTCAGCCACGCAACGCCACTCAACGCCACTCACCCACGCAACGCCACTCACCCGCAACGCCACTCACCCACTCACCCACGCAACGCCACTCACCCACGCAACGCCACTCACCCACGCAACGCCACTCACCCACGCAACGCCACTCACCCACGCAACGCCACTCACCCACGCAACGCCACTCAGCCACGTAACGCCACTCAGCCACGCAACGCCACTCACACACGCAACGCCACTCACACACGCAACGCCACTCACACACGCAACGCCACTCAGCCACGCAACGCCACTCAGCCATAACACTTCACGAGCAGTCCCGGGCTTTTAGCTACAACATTGCATTCTGGGACTCGTAGTTTTGTTTCTTTTAGTAATAAAACGCTAGCAAATAATGGAAGGACCGGCTGAATGCGTTACACAGATATCTCGAAGACCTCGTTAGAATAACACCGCTCCAACAATACGTCATAGCACACCGTCATGCACTGCCTATGGAACCAATTCATACCGTGCTTGAAAGTGTATTAAAGCCAGTCTTAACACAGGGACATCAGAACAGCAAGCATGTTGGCGCAGCAGCCCGCAATGTGCATTTCTCCTACACCCCCTCCCCACAGCAATGCCCTCCGTCTGTTTTACAATTTGAAGAGGTGCCTCCTCACATTTCACTTCACTGCCTTCCAACCTCATGTTTGAAACTTTAGTCACCATCTCCTGTTTGTCGTACCCCAAGCAGCGGTGCACGCACTACAAATCCTTCTGTTATGCCACATCTCGCAGCTTAGATTCATTCCCTCTTTCTTTTAACTCTCCACGTTTCTGCCTGTTTCACTCTCTCTTCCAACTCTCACCCCCCTCTCCATTTACTTACACAAATCCCGCAGATACCCCAAGCAGCGGTGCACGCAGTACCAATCCTTCTGTTATGCCACATCTCGCAGCTTAGATTCATTCGTAACGCCACTCACCCACGCATCGCCACTCAGCCACGCAATGCCACTCAGCCACGCAACGCCACTCAGCCACGCAACGTCACTCAGCCACGCAACGCCACTCACCCACGCAACGCCACTCACCCACGCAACGCCACTCACCCACGCAACGCCACTCACCCACGCAACTCCACTCACCCACGCAACGCCACTCTGGCACGCAACGCCACTCAGGCACGCAACGCCACTCAGGCACGCAACGCCACTCACCCACGCAACGCCACTCAGGCACGCAACGCCACTCACCCACGCAACGCCACTCAGCCACGCAACGCCACTCAGCCACGCGCAACGCCACTCAGCCACGCGCAACGCCACTCACACGCGCAACGCCACTCACACGCGCAACGCCACTCACCCGCGCAACGCCACTCACACGCGCAACGCCACTCACACGCGCAACGCCACTCACACGCGCAACGCCACTCACCCGCGCAACGCCACTCACCCACGCAACGCCACTCACCCACGCAACGCCACTCACCCACGCAACGCCATTCACCCACGCAACGCCACTCACCCACGCAACGCCACTCACCCACGCAACGCCACTCACCCACGCTACACCACTCACCCGCAACGCCACTCACAAGCAACCCCACTCACAAGCAACCCCACTCACACACGCAACGCCACTCACACACGCAACGCCACTCACACGCAACGCCACTCACACACGCAACGCCTCTCACACACGCAACGCCTCTCACACACGCAACGCCACTCACACACGCAACGCCACTCACACACGCAACGCCACTCACACACGCAACGCCGTTAGTATGTATAGCATTGCACCTAAAAAACAGTTAATATTACAACCCACAAACGCCAGCACCTCTCCCCTCTGTTCCCTTACACATCCAGACTCGCAATTCAACTCCCCCTCCCCAGACGCCAGCACCTCCCCTCTCTGTCCCTGCACACAGCCAGGCTCTCAGAACACAAAAAGACTTGAAAGTGAAATCGTCTACAAAATGAAATAATGACAGACGCATTACAAGCTACATGGCCTTGTACATTCCCTAATCAGCAGACCTACTATTCCCACCCCTCCCTCTACAGCCTGCTACGCCAAAAATAGCGCTTGTATCTATAGCATTGCACCTAAAAAAAAATTATTATTTTGACATGTTTATAAACGGAATGATTAAATCAAAAAGAGACTAGCTCAAGTTACTTTAGGGGAGGGTGAAGACTCTGGTATGTTTTGTCACGGAGTGTGAACACCCAGCAGGTGTGTTCAAAAAGCCCTCACCCACCAACCTAGTTGGTGGCATGCTTCATCATCGGGCCCACCCAGTGGCACCTAGCGTGCCCCGGGTGTGCTTCAACGCCTGACTACAGCGGAGCTGGTATTTTACTGAGTGTGCGGTGAAGATAGTTAAGGAAGTGATGTTAAAACGGCTGAACGGTGGTCCCAGTACCCGTAGGTAAAATTAGACTTTAATACCTGGGCCTCCGTCAGCGGTTAAAAATAAGGCAAGGGGATGTAAGGGGCGAGTTACGACCTCTCACATCCAATGGGTCAACATGTTTCAGCCAGTGCCTTATGACTAGACTGGCTTTCTTCAGGACCTAAAATAAGTGAGTGCAAACTACCTAGTGGGGGTGTAGGGGAGACTATGTGTCTACACGCCCTAAAGTGTATCTACGTGTGAGAGGGGTATTCCCTTCTCAAGACCACGCAAGTTATTTGCTCAGTCTGACCTCAAGGTTGGGAGGTGGCAAAGGCTTGACCAGTACTTCTGGGTTGAGCCTGCTCTGGACCTGTAGTGCCTCCTTCGCATACCGGTCATATAACGGAATGAAACACACAGAGTCAGTTCAATTCAACGGGCCTACTATTTCCCTCCTCCGACACAGAGTGACATCACAGAGCCTCTAGCACATCCACGTGACTAAACAGTCCTCGCAACCCGCCATAACCCCCAACAATACGACGGACCTGCTGGGACCATTCTTTAATACCATTTACATGAACACAAAGCCAGGCCACAGACTCCAAGGCTTTCGTTACCAAAACTCCAGGATGCTAGACTACTTTAAGCGCCGTGTTCAAGATTGTAATCACTTGTGAAGTTCCTTTGGGGATGTGCTAATTTAGAACAGCAGGATGCGAGCCGGGTGTTACCTCGAGAACAACAACAAACCCCCCCAAAAACAAAGTCACTGGAAGAAAATACTAACACTAGAAACGTGATGCTTTTTCGCTAAACTTAAACAATCCCACTGAACGAAAATACTAACACTAGAAACGTGATGTTTTTTTAACAAAAATTATTTACTTCACATAACCATGTCTAGTATTTCACAACTTCCCTCTACAGCGTGGTATTTAAAATCGGCCTATTCTACGTCGACGCTTGTACAGACTAAAGATTTCTTATGTTGCCTTCAGTGGAACATTTCCGATGTTGCCTTCTTTTGGATAACTACCATATTTCTTATACACACACATTAAGGGGCGCATCCGCAGCAGCCTCACCCTCACTCACCCTCACTCACCCTCAACCCCTCATGCTATTTTGAAGGGTAACTTGGAGCAGACAGTTCAAGTCGAATTACGGTAAGGCCACTCAGCCACGCAACGCCACTCAGCCACGCAACGCCACTCAACGCCACTCACCCACGCAACGCCACTCACCCGCAACGCCACTCACCCAAAAACTAACCCAATGTTAGAAACGGGACCCTGGCCGGCCAAGACTCGCGTCGAGGTCAGTCAGGGATCACCATTTCCAAGGTCAGGGCTAGGGAGTCACACACCAAGATAACCCCCGCTCACCCTCTAGGTAACGTGGCGCGAGCAGCAAGGCTAATCTCAGAGGCGATGTGTAAAGCGTTTGCGCGCGCACCCCAGCGACAACAATCAAAGGCCCACCACAAAGGAAACTCCACACAAGGTTATATAAAAAATAGCCTTTGTATTATAATAATAAAAACACATTAGATAACACACACACTTTACAATGTGCCAACAGGCACGGGCAAGATTTACAAGGGATTATGTACAGGACAGGGCCACCTGGACCACTGTCAGGGGTATGCACTTGTTAGAAATAATACTTGTAGGTATAACACTTTAGCACATAAACATACAATGACTGTAACACAGAAATAGTAAATGTAGCATACAACCAGTAACTACTGGTAAAGGGAAAATACCTCCTACGCCACCCTAGTCTCTGTAGGGAAATCACGCAGGGAGCTAGGACCTATGGAAGGAAAACCTATCACCTACTACGCCACCCTAGTCTCTGTAGGGAAATCACGCAGTGAGCTAGGACCTTATCATCAGGACCTATGGAAGGAAAAATTACTACACACAAGGAAAGTGCGACCGAAAAACACGTACGCCAAAACGAAACTCAATCCATGCCAAAGAATAAAACTAAATAGCAGCCATTGATAAAATACTAAACACACTCTAATGAGAGGAGCCAGACAGAAAATACGTACGAGCAAAGCAAAACCAAATACAATAATTACATTAACATCAATAAAAGGAAAGGCATAAACAAAAGTATAAGAACTCACAAAGGCACTTTTTCATAATATGCAAATAAAATTGTCATTACCTGTCGATCGTAGCAGCTCATTCCCTGAAATGTAGAAAATATAAAAAAAAAAACAACAAAGAGAACATACACAGTGCATACATTATACTTTTAACTACAACAAGCAACTAACAAAAAAAATGAATAGCGGCGAAACAAGTCACATACCGGTACAAATGACACAAGCAAAAGCTAAGTCAGAGGGAAAATAAACATCACAGTGCCACCTCAGGCGAAACGGAACTACTGAAACTACATACCAGGAAGACACTAGCAAAGATTACTCAATGCATCCCAAAGAATCTACTTAAACACGAGCCAACATTCGCATAAAGATCAAGAAAAATTCAAAACACAAGGAAAGTGAGCGAGAAATAACAAGGGACGCAATTTCAAAGACATAACACATACAAACATAAACATTGCTTTATGTAACATTTCGAAAAAACTATATTTTTCAAACATATATCTTTTAGAACAGTACTAAGGAATATTGTAACTCAAAACTCGATAATACACATGGCGCAATACAATAAAACACTCATACATCCTAATAAAACATTATTAATAATACGTATATACACACACGTATTAATACATTCAAATTCATGTACTCACTTTTAATAAATGTACATCTTACCAGTCAGACGACGCAGCAACAAACACGGAGGAATAACACACCTTTACCGCACGAACATTCACATCAATTTGGAAAAAGCCCCGTTGACGCATGTCAAATGCAACGCTACGTCACACAACGTAGAGCTGCGATTGGCTAAAAATTACGTAACGCTCATAATTACATCACCATCAATTAAAAAATAGAACGCTAACATCCCTTACGTAACAAACGTAAAGGGAATACATTGCGTAATACCCTTTACTAGAACAGAAAAACAAAAACTTTTATTTACATACACTACATAATTTTAGAAACGTATACACAAGCCAAGTGCGACCAAAAAACACGTACGGCAAAACGGAACACAATCCATGGCAACAAATACACCGAAATAGCAGCCATTGATAAAATAAAAATCAAATGCAAGAAGCCAGGCAGAAAGTACATGCGAGCAGAGAGACCTAATAAAATAATTACATTAGCTTTACAATAAGCAAATCAATAAACAAAAGTATAAAAGTCACAAAGACACGCTTTAATATTATGCAAATTAATTTGTCATTACCTGTCCATCGTAGCAGCTCATTCCCTGAAATAAAGAAAATATAAAAAAGAAAACACACAAAGAGAACATACACAGTGCATACATAAAACTTTTCACTACAACAATAAACAAACAAAAAAAAAAACTGTGCACGCACTACCAATCCTTCCGTTATGCCAGATCTCACAATCTTCCATCACACACGGAGCTGCTCCAGCACAGGCAACGGCAATGCAAGCTTCACTCAAACACGGAGCAGGTACAGCACAGGCAACAGCATTCCCTTACACATGGAACAGGTACAGCACCGAGAGCTGCAGTGCAATCTTCCCTCACACATACATCAGGTACAGCACAGCCGGCAGCAGTGCAAGCTTCCCTCACACACAGAGCAGGTACAGCACAGGCAGCAGCAGTGCAAGCTTCCCTCACACATAGATCAGGTACAGCACAGGCGGCAGCAGTGCAAGCTTCTCTTACACATGCAACAGGTACAGCACTGACAGCAGCAGTGCAAGCTTCCATCACACACGGAGCAGGTATAGCACAGGCAACGGCAATGCAAGCTTCACTCAAACACGGAGCAGGTACAGCACAGCCAACAGCAGTGCAAGCTTCCCTTACACATGGAACAGGTACAGCACCGACAGCAGCAGTGCAAGCTTCCCTCACACATAGATCAGGTACAGCACAGGCGGCAGCAGTGCAAGCTTCACTCGAAAACAAGGAGCAGGTACAGCACAGGCAACAGCAGTGCAAACTTCCCTTACACATGGAACAGGTACAGCACCGACAGCAGCAGTGCAAGCTTCCCTCACACATAGATCAGGTACAGCACAGGCGGCAGCAGTACAAGCTTCCCTCACACACAGAGCAGGTACAGCACAGGCAGCAGCAGTGCAAGCTTCCCTCACACATAGATCAGGTACAGCACAGGCGGCAGCAGTGCAAGCTTCCCTTACACATGCAACAGGTACAGCACCGACAGCAGCAGTGCAAGCTTCCATCACACACGGAGCAGGTATAGCACAGGCAACGGCAATGCAAGCTTCACTCAAACACGGAGCAGGTACAGCACAGGCAACAGCAGTGCAAGCTTCCCTTACACATGGAACAGGTACAGCACCGACAGCAGCAGTGCAAGCTTCCCTCACACATACATCAGGTACAGCACAGGCAGCTGCAGTGCAAGCTTCCATCACACACGGAGCAGGTATAGCACAGGCAACGGCAATGCAAGCTTCACTCAAACACGGAGCAGGTACAGCACAGGCAACAGCAGTGCAAGCTTCCCTTACACATGGAACAGGTACAGCACCGACAGCAGCAGTGCAAGCTTCCCTCACACATACATCAGGTACAGCACAGGCAGCTGCAGTGCAAGCTTCCATCACACACGGAGCAGGTACTGCACAGGCAACGGCAATGCAAGCTTCACTCAAACACGGAGCAGGTACAGCACAGCCAACAGCAGTGCAAGCTTCCCTTACACATGGAACAGGTACAGCACCGACAGCAGCAGTGCAAGCTTTCATCACACATACATCAGGTACAGCACAGGCGGCAACAGTGCAAGCTTCCCTCACACACGGAGCAGGTACAGCACAGCATACCCTCAGACCCTCACCCTCAACACCTCACCCTCACTAACTTCACCCTTATCACCTCACCCACAATTCCACACCCTCACTCACCCTCACCATCACTCACCCTCACTCACACTCAACACATCACCCTCATCTACACTCAACATCACCATCACTCACCCTCAACATCTCATCCTTAACACCTCACTCTTAACACCTCACTCACCCTCACTCATCCTCAACAAGTCACACTCACTCACCCTTAACACCTCACCCTCACCCTCAATACCATTCAACACCTCACCCTCACCTTCACTCAACATCACCCTCACTCACCCTCAACGACTCACCCTCAGTTACACACACTAACACTCAAAAACGCAACAGCACTCTGCCTCTCCATCATTCACACTCTATCCATCATTCACACTCTATCCATCATTCACACACTATCCATCTTTCAGAAACTCTGCATCATTCACCCACTCACCATCATTCACCCAATCTCCATCATTCACCCAATCTCCATCATTCACCCAATCTACAGCATTCACCCAATCTACAGCATTCACCCAATAGACAGCATTCACCCAATAGACAGCATTCACCCAATCTGCAGCATTCACCCAATCTGCAGCATTCACCCAATCTGCAGCATTCACCCAATCTGCAGCATTCACCCAATCTGCAGCATTCACCCAATCTGCAGCATTCACCCAATCTGCAGCATTCACCCACTCTGCAGCATTCACCCACTCTGCAGCATTCACCCACTCTGCAGCATTCACCCACTCTGCAGCATTCACCCACTCTGCAGCATTCACCCACTCTGCAGCATTCACCCACTCTGCAGCATTCACCCACTCTGCAGCATTCACCCACTCTGCAGCATTCACCCACTCTGCAGCATTCACCCACTCTGCAGCATTCACCCACTCTGCAGCATTCACCCACTCTGCAGCATACACCCACTCTGCAGCATTCACCCACTCTGCAGCATTCACCCACTCTGCAGCATTCACCCACTCTGCAATTTGAGGAATGTTAGGCCATTTTCTTACACATAAAGAAATTTCAGGACGGAAAACAAGGGGGTCGACGGAGTATAGCATCAGATACGTTAGACACAAAAAAAACTTAACATCATTGACCTAAAAGGATGCAAGGATGTTAATCAGTCTTCGGGCCAAAAAGTAAATTTAATTCGTACGATATTACAACAATATTACACAAAGGAAACAAATACAAATATGTGGCAGGAAGCGAGGACGAGGAGATACAAAGACACAAGTGAAACAGGCAACTTTTTCGCCGGGCAATAAACAAGCACTATTCATCCGGAGAATGGGACGGTTTAAAGACAGTAGTCAACAGTTACACAAAAAACCGGACGCATACAACAATAGCACTTCTTCTCACGGAATTCCGTCTAATATAAAGCAAATATGACGAAATAAACAAAAATTCAGAAACAATCAAATTTTTCAGAGGGAAATAAACAAGAACGATTCATCCGGAAAATGGGACGCATTGAATACAATAGTCGAGATTTACACAAAAAAAGAAACGCTTAACACAATAGCATTTATCCAGACGGAATTAGTTCAAATACAATAAAACATATTACGAACATAGAAAGAGTCAGTCACAAAAATCTAACGAAAAATACATTAGTTCACTGTACATGTCGTTCATACATTGCTAAAAATACTACAGTCAGCAAAGACACAAAGTTTCATTTCATACTTCAAGTACGTCAATAACAAATTATCCGACTACTTCAGCATCACACAAAAAAATAATAAAAAAACAACTTACATCAATATATTACAACACATTTACCACTTCGAAATGAAACAAACCCCTTTTGTATGTCAAATTACCAAAAAAAGGACATTAATACATTACATTACAGTTTAACAAAACATATGCATTACACATCGCCAATAAAAAACACTACTTTATGTTACATTACAAACATTTACAAATATTACGAGTGAATTAAATAAATTTAGCAAGTATTTAAATTTTACATAGTATATATACTACATTACATTACATTAAAATAAACTTAGGAATACATTCTTACCTGTCAAACGACGCAGCAACACCACCGGGACAAGAACACGCCTTCCGCACACCAACATTCTCGATCAATGGGGAATTCAACGGTTGACGTATGCAAATCGGAACGCTACGTCAAAAACGTCGCGCTCCGATTGGCTAGAAAAATACGTAAACAAAAAACACACACAACTCAAAAATAAACTAGACCGCTAAACATAGCAGACGTCGACGTGACGCTATACGTCGGCCATTTAAAAAAAAAAAAAAAAACGAGACTACACAAACATGTTACAAAACATACACATAGTTAGTACAATACATACACATTTAAAATTACATACTAATATACACATAAGACTGAAGTAATACAAAGGGGACACCTTTAGTTACAAACAACACATTACTTAATTATTATTAACATATACACACACTCTTAACATCACCCTCACACAACAAAACTATCACACTCTTTCACACACGCTCAGTAACGCTAAAACAACATCTCCCTCATACACCATCACACACCTTCAGCCTCACACACACTTACTCACCCTCACACTAACACACTCACACACTCTCTTACGCAAATAACTTCACTCATCCTCCCCCCCTCACACCCCCTAACACTCTACGCGATTGCAGCCTGGAATCCCTGATAAATTTTCTTGTATCCGTGGCTGGCATTCAGTCATCCCAACGTAAACTGGTGCATTTGTCTTTTCTTTGCTGAAAATAATTTTCTATACTTCTATTGCATGATTGATTGAAATACTTTATCGGACAATCGTTCACATTCTAGATAGGCAACTTGTACATCACACCCCTCGATGCATTTCGGGTTCGCGCCTTGTCCTTCCTCAAATGGTAAATACTTTTAGGGATGAAAAGGCGCCGGGTCCTGCTGCGTTGTTTTCATTTATATTTCAGACTCGTGCTGTCAATGTCTCAACTACGCTTAAACACACAGGACAAAAAATGACAGTTTATTAAATGTATAATTCTGTTTTTATCAGCTCTGAAGTAGCCTCCCTACCGAGCGAGTGCTATTTTATAACAATAAATACAACACATAAGCTCACAATTTTTTTTGTAAAATGTACCTATCGCATTTCATTCTTTTTCACATATAAGAAGATAATTGGGCTTTTCACGGGCAATCAGTAAGACGCTACCTCACCCTCACTGACACTCACTCACACTCAATCACTCTCACCCTCACTCACCAGCAACACCTCACCCTCAACGCCTCACCCTCAAATCCTCACTCACCCTCACTCTCACTCATCCTCAATCACCCTCAACATCACACACTCACTCACCCTCACTCACCCTCAACACCTCACCCTCACTCACCCTCAACTCCTCACTCACCCTCATTCTCACTCATCCTCACTCAACCACCCTCAACTTCAATGACCCTCAACGCCTCACCCAACACCTCACCTTCACTCACCATCAACATCTCACCCTCACTCACCCACAAAACATCAGCCTCAACACCTCACCCTCAATCACTCACCCTCAACAATTCACCCACACTCACCCTCCCTCACCCTCAATTCCTCACCCACACCCTCAACACTTCACCCTAAACACGTCACTCATCCTCAACGCCTCCCCCTCCCCCTCACTCACCCTCACCCTCACTCACCCTCAACACCTCACCATCACTAACACTCAACACCTCACCCTCACTAACTCACACTCAATCACCCTCAACACCTCACCCTCAACACCTCACCCTCAACACCTCACCCTCAACACCTCACCTTCAAAACCTCAACCTCAACAACTCACCCTCAACACCTCACCCTCACTCACTCTCACTCACCCTCACTCACCCTCACTCACACTCACTTACACTCAGTCACCCTCACTCACCCTCACTCACCCTCACTCACCCTCACTCACCCTCAACTCCTCACTCACCCTCACTCATCCTCACTCACCCTCAACACCTCACCCTCACCATCACCCACCCTCAACCCCTCATCCTAACTCGCAATAACCCTCCCTCACCCTCACCCTCACTCACTCTCACTCTCACTCACCCTCAACACCTCACTCACCCTCAACACCTCACTCACACTCAACTCCTCACTCATCCCCACCCTCACTCACCCTCAACACCTCACCCTCACACAGTGCAATAGGTCTCGTAGGATTTTTTGTTACAGCTTTTACAATTGTTTATTGCTTTTTTGATTTGTAATTCTTTAGCATTGGCAAAAAAAAAAAAAATGCAAAAGATTTACAACAAAAAACCCATAAACAATTCTAAATGCACTAACTCTAATGCTGCGAGACCTATTGCATTTCCAATGCTTGTTTAACATGGAAAGTGGCTTTTCTAATAGCCATTACGTCTCTGCGCCATGTTAGTGAGCTACAGGCGCTCACTGTCCAAGAGCCATTCATACAAATTCACTCGAACAGGGTGGTGCTGCGCACTAACCCTAAATTTCTTCCTAAGGTGGTTTCACAGTTCCATGTCAATCAGACCATTGAACTGCCCGCGTTCTTTCAAAACCCAGAGACTGTGGCCGAAAGAATGCTCCACTCTCTTGACGTCAAACGAGCTTTGATGTACCACATCGATAGGACCAAGGATTTTAGGAGGACACAACAACTCTTTGTTGCCTTTTCAGCCCAGCACAAAGGCAACCCCATTTCCAAAGCAGGTATAGCCAGGTGGATCGTTAAGTGTATTCAAATTTGCTATCACAAGGCTAAGCGCACTTTAACGGTCCCCCCCAGAGCCCACTCCACCCGCAAGTTGGGGGCCTCCATGGCTTTCCTTGGTAATATCCCTTTGGAAGACATTTGTAGAGCAGCCACATTGTCTACACCACACACATTTACTAAACACTACTGTGTAGATGTGCACTCCAAGCAGCAGGCAGCTGTGGGACAGGCTGTTCTTAAAACACTTTTTCAAACGTCTGCAGCTGGCACAGGCGGCTGCCGTTAATGGAGGGACTGCTATATATTCTATGCTATAGATATGAATTCAGCAGCCCACATGCCTCGAACTGAATATGCTACTTACCAGTATGCATCTGTTCTTGGCATGTAGGGCTGCTGACATTCATATCACCCGCCCTCCTCTCCGGCGCCTGTAGCGGCTGCAGAATTCAAACTTACTCTTAGCATGGTCATTGCTCACACTGTTACACTCCATCTTCGCCACAATGGCTAAAAACAATCTGGGGATGGAGTCGATGCCCATGCGCACTGTAGTCCAGGGGAGGAGCCACCTATCTCGTGATACTTCGAAGACTCTTCCAGGACAACAATGTGCAATCATCCGGACCCAACACTAGGCGGCGATCTATGCTATAGATATGAATGTCAGCAGCCCTACATGCCAAGAACAGATGCATACTGGTAAGTAGCATATTCAATACAGTTTATGCACAAGATATTAATTCAGCAGCCCACATGCCTCGAACGGAATATGCTACTTACCAGTATGCATCTGTTCTTGGCATGTAGGGCTGCTGACATTCATATCGCCCGCCCTCCTCCCCGGTGCCTGTTGCAGCTGCAGGATTCTCTTTTGCATGGCCATCTCTTACTTACTATACTCCATCTTTGCCACAATGGCGAAAAACAATCTGAGGATGGAGAAGATGCCCATGCGCACTGTAGTCCAGGGGAGGAGTCACCTATCTCCTGATACTTCGAAGACT
This sequence comes from Lissotriton helveticus, assembly GCF_964261635.1. Classification (NCBI taxonomy): domain Eukaryota; kingdom Metazoa; phylum Chordata; class Amphibia; order Caudata; family Salamandridae; genus Lissotriton; species Lissotriton helveticus. The sequence continues at coordinate 1,391,197,202 of NC_136057.1, forward strand.
CTTCCAGGACAACAAACTGCAATCATCCGGACCCAACACTAGGCGGCGATCTATGCACAAGATATGAATGTCCGCAGCCCTACATGCCAAGAACAGATGCAAGCGTTCACATCGCACTTGCGATGATTTTATAGTCCCGCCCATGTGGGCGTTCACAAGTGTGCATCTTGGTTTTTGTAGTTCTTATTGTTCTGTAGTAGATGCCACGATATTCCCCACTTCATTCAAATAATCACCACAGTGGGTTGCTGACAACATGTAAGTTCACGGGCCTGCATACTAAAGTGCTTGCAAATCGGAGACGACGTTCCAGATGCGTTGAGATACTCACAGCGCAGGACCCTCTGGGATCGCGGTGGGGCACCTTCGCGGCCAGAGCCAGCCGCTAACACATTCCAAACTTAGTTGCTCCCAACATTGAAGGTGCCACACACTGTAGTTGTTTCAATCCTTTTAATTGCAGCACTCGCAAATCACGTGGCATTACTGGTTGCAGCTAAGATGAGGCCATAGTTCCAAACGCGTTTCGGGTGCTCTTCCACCCTTCATCAATGGTTCTCGCTTTCACGGGGATAATGCAGCAAGCGTTCACATCGCACTTGTGATGATTTTATAGTCCCGCCCATGTGGGCGTTCACAAGTGTGCATCTTGGTTTTTGTAGTTCTTATTGTTCTGTAGTAGATGCCACGATATTCCCCACTTCATTCAAATAATCACCACAGTGGGTTGCTGACAACATGTAAGTTCACGGGCCTGCAAATTAAAGTGCTTGCAAATCGGACACGATGTTCCAGATGAGTTGAGATACTCACAGCACAGGACCCGCTGGGATCGTTCACATCGCACTTGTGATGATTTTATAGTCCCGCCCATGTGGGCGTTCACAAGTGTGCATCTTGGTTTTTGTAGGTTCGAGGCATGTGGGCTGCTGAATTTATATCTATTCATAGATCGCCGCCTAGTGTTGGGTCCGGATGATTGCACATTGTTGTCCTGGAAGAGTCTTCGAAGTATCACGAGATAGGTGGCTCCTCCCCTGGACTACGGTGCGCATGGGCATCCCCTCCATGTTCAGATTGTTTTTTTCCGCCATTGGGTTCGGATGTACTTCTTAACTCACGTTCGGAAATTATACTGTTTACTCTTTTCGCGGCCAAAAGGCCTTAGGAGCGTCGGTATTGTCTTTCGCTCGGTGCCTTTTACCTTTCCAGTTCTTTGAACTCTACGTCGGAAGACTTTTTGCCTTTCGACGCCAAAGGCCCATCGACGATGGAACGGAGTCCGTTCAAGCGCTGCCCCGTCTGTAACTCAAAATATCCCCACATCGACGTACACCCGGTGTGCAACAAATGTCTCTCACCGGACCACGACGAGGCCAGCTGCATGGCCTGTTCGAAGTTCAGATCGAAGAAAACTCTCCGTCTTCGACGCGCTGCACGACAGTCGGCGCGAGAATCGGCACCAGACCCAGAAAACATCTTCGGTGGTGACGACGAAGAAAATGTACAAGAAGAGGATCCGGAGCACTCGGATCCCGCGTCGGAGCCAGACTCCACCTACAACGAGGACGAGGAAGAACTCTACGTCCATAATGAAGACATCGTCGAGGTAGGAGACGACGTACAACCTATCGGAGCCGTCGACGACGACTCAAGCGAGGAGCTAGGCCCAACCGCAGTATCGGGGCCCTATAAAGACTCTTCCACGGCTCAGGTCGAGGCATCGCCGGAAGGCCTTAGCCAAGATCTTCAACACCGTTCTCTAGTCCCGCTTCAAGGCCCGACTAAGAACATTTCCAAAGAGCCATCAGTCGATAGACCACACTCAGTGGAGAAATCAAAACTGAAAGACACGAAATCGAAAGCGACACTGGTTAAAACAACCATCGGCTCAACGACTTCGGAACCTTCCAAGTCGAAGCGTGCGATCGACCCCTCGGGATCGAAGGGGGGCGTCGAACCGAAGATCGGATCGACTACGCCTGTGTCTACAGTGAAGCATGTCACGCCCCCGTCGACGTCGACTTCCGGCTCCAAAGATGGTGGCTCTTCTGCGGGACTCGAGGCCCAGAACACCATCGATCCGAAGTTGAAGAAGCCACTGTTGGTCAAGGCCTTCGACCCGAAGCCGAAGGTCGGATCGAAAGACCCTACGGTGTCGAAGCACAAGGGCGTTCCTGCAAAGCCACAACGGCTCGAATCAGCGCAAGGCCTCAAACGCACTGAACCGTCGAAGTCGGTCGAATCGAAGACACCGCCTCCATCGAAGACAGTCCGTTCGTCCGTCACCGATACTTACGGCGCCGATGAAGTTCGGACTATCCCCGACAGCACGGCCTAAATCTGTTTAACATACACAGGCTGCCGACTCTGCCAAGTCGACGTCGGGTGCCGCAACCACTCAGCCTCGGACGGAAGACGTTGTGTTCCAGCCACCGTCCCACGACGACCAGTCGAAATTCTACATCTACTCCGAATCAGGTCGACTCACTGTTTACAAGCGTAATATCAGGCCTGAAACGCCTATGGAACATTATAAGATACCACTAAAGAAAAAGAGAGACTCTACTACCTCTCCTATTCTTTTTGAGCCCATGCAATCATATGATCAGGGCTATGCCTACTCTCCCACAAATGTCACTGAGGATGTGGAGGGAGGAGACAATGAGGACCAGTTCAACTATCCCATTGATACTGATCAAAATGAGTCCCAGCCGTGGGCTGATGCTGTGGACCCTGACCCACACACCACCCCTGATACTCTTTCATATGCTATCAAGACTTCGCCTACTGAAGATACTGCTGCGTTCAATGCACTAATTGAGAGGGCGGCACATAACCATGACGTGGATATGCACGCTGACCCCGTGGAGGAAGACTTTCTTTTTGATACATTCTCCACATCAGAGAGGTCTATAAAAACTCTGCCTATGCTCAAGGGTTTGCTCAAACATGCCAGTGACATTTTTAAAGAGCCCACTAAAGCAAGGGTGGTGAACCCAAGAATTGAAAGGAAGTACCGGCCTGCGCCCGTGGACCCTACCTACATCAAGGGCCAACTCCCACTGGACTCCTTAGTGGTGGCTAATGCTCGCAAAAGAGCGAACTCTCAGACAACGGGTGATGCCCCTCCTCCGGACAAAGAATCAAAGATCTTAGAAGCCTCTGGGAAACGTGTGGCAGCTCAAGCTGCTAATATTTGGAGGATCTCCAATACCCAAGCCCTGTTAGCAAGATATGACAGGGCACACTATGACACGTTAGAGCAGCTAATGCAACACCTGCCAGATACTTATAAAGAGGGAGCAGAAATGCTTATACAGGAGGGGAAGTTGATCTCCAACGCGTCCATTAAGTGAGCGTTAGATGCGGCCGACACAGCAGCAAGGGCCATGAACACTAGCGTTATGCTCAGGAGGCATGCCTGGCTCCGCATCTCTGGTTTTAAGTCGGAAATCCAAACTACCCTGCTCAATCAGCCAGTAAACCCCGACTTCCTGTTTGGTCCAGAGGTAGACACCACTCTTGAAAAGATTAAGAAGGACACTGAAACTGCGAAATGCATGGGAGCTCTGCAGTCTCAGCAGTTCAGGGGCGGTTCCTTTCGTCGCTCCGGTAACAGGGGAGCTTCAAGAGGACAAGCGTCGCAACAAGCCCAATACACCAAGGGAGGCACACAAACCACCTATAACAAGAACAATAGGGGTGGATCGCGTGGAAACCGCACCAAGAAATAATAATGCCAGATCCTCCGCCACTAACAAGCAGTGACGTCTTGTCACTGCCCCCCGACCATTTAACACCGGTCGGGGGGAGACTCCAACAGTTCCTGCCAGTCTGGGAAAGCATTACCACGGACAGGTGGGTGAGACAACTTATACAACACGGTTACTGTCTAGAACTAACCTCCACTCCACCCAACATACCCCCAAGGCACCGTCCTATGGCCGCCGAGCACATGCACTTATTGCAGCAAGAAGTCATATCCATGCTGCAAAAAGGGGCCATTGAACTCGTGCCTTTAGGACAACAGGGAACAGGGGTGTATTCACTGTACTTCTTAATCCCAAAAAAGGACGGGTCTCTCAGGCCCATTCTAGACCTCAGACCTCTAAACCAATACATCCTATCACAACACTTTCACATGCTCACGTTACAGCAAGTTCTCCCGTTGCTCAGTCAAGGAAATTTCCTGGCAAACCTAGATCTGAAGGATGCCTATTTCCACATTCCCATTCACCCCAGTCACAGGAAATATCTCAGGTTCGCCATCAACAACCAGCATTACCAGTTCAAGGTCTTGCCTTTCGGGGTCCCTACAGCCCCCAGAGTGTTCACGAAGTGCTTGGCGACAGTGGCCGCGCATCTTCGGAGGCAACACATCCATGTCTATCCGTATCTGGACGACTGGCTTGTACAGGCAAAGTCAGCCCAGCAGTGTGCCAACCACATGTCACGCACAATCCACCTCCTAAACAGTCTGGGATTTTCACTCAATTACCAAAAGTCCCATCTTCAACCCGCACATGTACAGCAGTACCTAGGCGCGGAAATAAACACGCTCGCTGCCACAGCGCAACCAAACTCAGCGAGGGTCAACAGCATGCAAGTTTTGATTCAAAAATTCAAGCCACAACACTCACTCCCAGCGCAGGTGTTCATGCAACTAATAGGCATGATGGCCTCCTGCATCTTTATAGTTCCGCACGCGAGGCTACACATGCGTCCGCTTCAGGAATGCTTGGCACACCAGTGGAACCAGGCTCAAGGACAACTAAGGGACCTAGTGTTGGTGACCGGTCGTGCATACAACTCTCTGCATTGGTGGAAACCACAAAACCTTTGCAGGGGACGACCGTTCCAAGAGCCTGTACCACAGATAGTACTGACGACGGACGCATCTCTCCAGGGCTGGGGAGCGCATGTCCTCCATTATACAGTGCAGGGACTATGGACACCGCAACAGCAGGAGATGCAATTCACCTACTGGAACTGATGGCAATCTTCATGGCGATGAAGGCATTCAAGTTGCATCTCTGCAACAAAGTTGTGCTGATCCGGACGGACAACATGACTGCGATGTATTACATCCAGAAGCAGGGGGGGGCACACTCTCCACAATTGTCACACCTAGCACAGTGCATGTGGAAGTGGGCCATTCAAAGAAACATGTTTCTCATAGCGGAACACCTCCCAGGCACGGACATCCAGATGGCGGACCTGCTCAGCAGACACAGCCATCAGATGCACGAGTGGGAGATACATCCCTCAGTGCTCCAACCATATTTCCAGCAGTGAGGTCATCCAGAGATCGACCTATTCGCCACACACGACAACGCAAAATGCCGCACCTTCGCCGCCAGATTCCCACACCCGCAGTCTCAGGGCAATGCAATATGGATGAACTGGTCGAACAGATTTGCGTACGCCTTTCCTCCAGCACCACTCATACCGCTAGTGGCACGCAAACTGAGGCAACACTCCATGACGCTCATCCTGGTTGCTCCAACGTGGGCAAGGCAGGCATGGTACACCACGTTCCTGGAACTTTCCGTAGTTCCCCACCAGCGCCTAAGACTCACACCCAGTCTCCTCACTCAGAGCCATGGAGACATTCAGCACCCAGATCCGCAGCAGTTGAGCCTTGCAATATGGCTCCTGAGGTCATAGAGTTTGGCTACCTAAACCTGCCTCCTGACTGCATGGACATCATAAAGGAGGCTTGGCGACCTACCACCAGGGCCTGCTACGCGGCGAAATGGAAGCGTTTTGTTATCTATTGCTCAAATAATAACATAAATCCACTTGATGCTTCCACGCAAAACATCATAAGTTACTTGCTGCACCTATACAAGTGTAATCTAGCGTATAGTTCCATCAGGATACATTTAGCTGCAATGGCGGCTTATCTTCAAAATAGACAGCACCTATCCCTTTTCAGAGTGCCAGCCATTAAAGCTTTTATGGAGGGACTGAAAAGGGTCATTCCTCCAAGACACCCGCCTTCACCTGTCTGGAACCTCAACATAGTCCTCACCAGGCTCATGGGCCCACCATTTGAACCTCTTCACTCTTGTGAGATACAATTTCTCACATGGAAAGTCGCTTTTCTGGTGGCGATCACGTCGCTAAGACGGGTTAGTGAGCTGCAAGCATTCACTATTCAGGAGCCTTTCATTCAAATTCATGCTAATAGGGTAGTGCTCCGCACCAACCCTAAATTTATGCCCAAGGTAGTCTCACAGTTCCACATTAACCAAACTATCGAACTACCTGTATTCTTCCCAAATCCTGATTCAGTAGCAGACAGAGCACTACACACACAGATGTTAGACGAGCTCTCCTGTATTACATAGACAGGACTAAAGATTTCAGGAAAACTAAACAACTGTTCGTTGCCTTCTCTCCACAGCCCAAGGGCAACCCAATCTCTAAATCAGGTATAGCCAGAAGGATCGTTAAGTGCATCCAAATCTGTTATCAAAAGGCTAAACGCACGTTAACAGTTCCCCCAAGAGCGCATTCCACACGCAAGTTGGGGGCATCCATGGCTTTCCTAGGTAACATTCCTCTAGAGGACATATGTAGAGCAGCCACATGGACCACCATACACACATTCATCAAACACTACTGCGTGGATGTGCACTCAAAACAGCAAGCTGCTGTAGGTCAGGCTGTTCTCAGAACTCTCTTTCAGACTGCTGCAGCTGGCACGGGCAACCGCCGCTAAGGAGGGTACTACTATTTATTCTATGCATAGATATAAATTCAGCAGCCCACATGCCTCGAATGGAATATGCTACTTACCAGTATGCATCTGTTCTTGGCATGTAGGGCTGCTGACATCGCCCGCCCTCCTCCCCGGTGCCTGTCGCAGCTGTAGCACTCAGATTTAATTCAATTATTCTCACGCATGGTCATCACTTACTATATCACACTCCATCTCTGCCACAATGGCGAAAAACAATCAGAGCATGGAGGGGATGCCCATGCGCACTGTAGTCCAGAGGAGGAGCCACCTATCTCGTGATACTTCGAAGACTCTTCCAGGACAACAATGTGCAATCATCCGGACCCAACACTAGGCGGCGATCTATGCATAGATATAAATGTCAGCAGCCCTACATGCCAAGAACAGATGCATACTGGTAAGTAGCATATTCCTTCTTATTGTTCTGTAGTAGATGCCACGATATTCCCCACTTCATTCAAATAATCACCACAGTGGGTTGCTGACAACATGTAAGTTCACGGGCCTGCAAATTAAAGTGCTTGCAAATCGGACACGATGTTCCAGATGAGTTGAGATACTCACAGCACAGGACCCGCTGGGATCGTTCACATCGCACTTGTGATGATTTTATAGTCCCGCCCATGTGGGCGTTCACAAGTGTGCATCTTGGTTTTTGTAGGTTCGAGGCATGTGGGCTGCTGAATTTATATCTATTCATAGATCGCCGCCTAGTGTTGGGTCCGGATGATTGCACATTGTTGTCCTGGAAGAGTCTTCGAAGTATCACGAGATAGGTGGCTCCTCCCCTGGACTACGGTGCGCATGGGCATCCCCTCCATGTTCAGATTGTTTTTTTCCGCCATTGGGTTCGGATGTACTTCTTAACTCACGTTCGGAAATTATACTGTTTACTCTTTTCGCGGCCAAAAGGCCTTAGGAGCGTCGGTATTGTCTTTCGCTCGGTGCCTTTTACCTTTCCAGTTCTTTGAACTCTACGTCGGAAGACTTTTTGCCTTTCGACGCCAAAGGCCCATCGACGATGGAACGGAGTCCGTTCAAGCGCTGCCCCGTCTGTAACTCAAAATATCCCCACATCGACGTACACCCGGTGTGCAACAAATGTCTCTCACCGGACCACGACGAGGCCAGCTGCATGGCCTGTTCGAAGTTCAGATCGAAGAAAACTCTCCGTCTTCGACGCGCTGCACGACAGTCGGCGCGAGAATCGGCACCAGACCCAGAAAACATCTTCGGTGGTGACGACGAAGAAAATGTACAAGAAGAGGATCCGGAGCACTCGGATCCCGCGTCGGAGCCAGACTCCACCTACAACGAGGACGAGGAAGAACTCTACGTCCATAATGAAGACATCGTCGAGGTAGGAGACGACGTACAACCTATCGGAGCCGTCGACGACGACTCAAGCGAGGAGCTAGGCCCAACCGCAGTATCGGGGCCCTATAAAGACTCTTCCACGGCTCAGGTCGAGGCATCGCCGGAAGGCCTTAGCCAAGATCTTCAACACCGTTCTCTAGTCCCGCTTCAAGGCCCGACTAAGAACATTTCCAAAGAGCCATCAGTCGATAGACCACACTCAGTGGAGAAATCAAAACTGAAAGACACGAAATCGAAAGCGACACTGGTTAAAACAACCATCGGCTCAACGACTTCGGAACCTTCCAAGTCGAAGCGTGCGATCGACCCCTCGGGATCGAAGGGGGGCGTCGAACCGAAGATCGGATCGACTACGCCTGTGTCTACAGTGAAGCATGTCACGCCCCCGTCGACGTCGACTTCCGGCTCCAAAGATGGTGGCTCTTCTGCGGGACTCGAGGCCCAGAACACCATCGATCCGAAGTTGAAGAAGCCACTGTTGGTCAAGGCCTTCGACCCGAAGCCGAAGGTCGGATCGAAAGACCCTACGGTGTCGAAGCACAAGGGCGTTCCTGCAAAGCCACAACGGCTCGAATCAGCGCAAGGCCTCAAACGCACTGAACCGTCGAAGTCGGTCGAATCGAAGACACCGCCTCCATCGAAGACAGTCCGTTCGTCCGTCACCGATACTTACGGCGCCGATGAAGTTCGGACTATCCCCGACAGCACGGCCTAAATCTGTTTAACATACACAGGCTGCCGACTCTGCCAAGTCGACGTCGGGTGCCGCAACCACTCAGCCTCGGACGGAAGACGTTGTGTTCCAGCCACCGTCCCACGACGACCAGTCGAAATTCTACATCTACTCCGAATCAGGTCGACTCACTGTTTACAAGCGTAATATCAGGCCTGAAACGCCTATGGAACATTATAAGATACCACTAAAGAAAAAGAGAGACTCTACTACCTCTCCTATTCTTTTTGAGCCCATGCAATCATATGATCAGGGCTATGCCTACTCTCCCACAAATGTCACTGAGGATGTGGAGGGAGGAGACAATGAGGACCAGTTCAACTATCCCATTGATACTGATCAAAATGAGTCCCAGCCGTGGGCTGATGCTGTGGACCCTGACCCACACACCACCCCTGATACTCTTTCATATGCTATCAAGACTTCGCCTACTGAAGATACTGCTGCGTTCAATGCACTAATTGAGAGGGCGGCACATAACCATGACGTGGATATGCACGCTGACCCCGTGGAGGAAGACTTTCTTTTTGATACATTCTCCACATCAGAGAGGTCTATAAAAACTCTGCCTATGCTCAAGGGTTTGCTCAAACATGCCAGTGACATTTTTAAAGAGCCCACTAAAGCAAGGGTGGTGAACCCAAGAATTGAAAGGAAGTACCGGCCTGCGCCCGTGGACCCTACCTACATCAAGGGCCAACTCCCACTGGACTCCTTAGTGGTGGCTAATGCTCGCAAAAGAGCGAACTCTCAGACAACGGGTGATGCCCCTCCTCCGGACAAAGAATCAAAGATCTTAGAAGCCTCTGGGAAACGTGTGGTAGCTCAAGCTGCTAATATTTGGAGGATCTCCAATACCCAAGCCCTGTTAGCAAGATATGACAGGGCACACTATGACACGTTAGAGCAGCTAATGCAACACCTGCCAGATACTTATAAAGAGGGAGCAGAAATGCTTATACAGGAGGGGAAGTTGATCTCCAACGCGTCCATTAAGTGAGCGTTAGATGCGGCCGACACAGCAGCAAGGGCCATGAACACTAGCGTTATGCTCAGGAGGCATGCCTGGCTCCGCATCTCTGGTTTTAAGTCGGAAATCCAAACTACCCTGCTCAATCAGCCAGTAAACCCCGACTTCCTGTTTGGTCCAGAGGTAGACACCACTCTTGAAAAGATTAAGAAGGACACTGAAACTGCGAAATGCATGGGAGCTCTGCAGTCTCAGCAGTTCAGGGGCGGTTCCTTTCGTCGCTCCGGTAACAGGGGAGCTTCAAGAGGACAAGCGTCGCAACAAGCCCAATACACCAAGGGAGGCACACAAACCACCTATAACAAGAACAATAGGGGTGGATCGCGTGGAAACCGCACCAAGAAATAATAATGCCAGATCCTCCGCCACTAACAAGCAGTGACGTCTTGTCACTGCCCCCCGACCATATAACACCGGTCGGGGGGAGACTCCAACAGTTCCTGCCAGTCTGGGAAAGCATTACCACGGACAGGTGGGTGAGACAACTTATACAACACGGTTACTGTCTAGAACTAACCTCCACTCCACCCAACATACCCCCAAGGCACCGTCCTATGGCCGCCGAGCACATGCACTTATTGCAGCAAGAAGTCATATCCATGCTGCAAAAAGGGGCCATTGAACTCGTGCCTTTAGGACAACAGGGAACAGGGGTGTATTCACTGTACTTCTTAATCCCAAAAAAGGACGGGTCTCTCAGGCCCATTCTAGACCTCAGACCTCTAAACCAATACATCCTATCACAACACTTTCACATGCTCACGTTACAGCAAGTTCTCCCGTTGCTCAGTCAAGGAAATTTCCTGGCAAACCTAGATCTGAAGGATGCCTATTTCCACATTCCCATTCACCCCAGTCACAGGAAATATCTCAGGTTCGCCATCAACAACCAGCATTACCAGTTCAAGGTCTTGCCTTTCGGGGTCCCTACAGCCCCCAGAGTGTTCACGAAGTGCTTGGCGACAGTGGCCGCGCATCTTCGGAGGCAACACATCCATGTCTATCCGTATCTGGACGACTGGCTTGTACAGGCAAAGTCAGCCCAGCAGTGTGCCAACCACATGTCACGCACAATCCACCTCCTAAACAGTCTGGGATTTTCACTCAATTACCAAAAGTCCCATCTTCAACCCGCACATGTACAGCAGTACCTAGGCGCGGAAATAAACACGCTCGCTGCCACAGCGCAACCAAACTCAGCGAGGGTCAACAGCATGCAAGTTTTGATTCAAAAATTCAAGCCACAACACTCACTCCCAGCGCAGGTGTTCATGCAACTAATAGGCATGATGGCCTCCTGCATCTTTATAGTTCCGCACGCGAGGCTACACATGCGTCCGCTTCAGGAATGCTTGGCACACCAGTGGAACCAGGCTCAAGGACAACTAAGGGACCTAGTGTTGGTGACCGGTCGTGCATACAACTCTCTGCATTGGTGGAAACCACAAAACCTTTGCAGGGGACGACCGTTCCAAGAGCCTGTACCACAGATAGTACTGACGACGGACGCATCTCTCCAGGGCTGGGGAGCGCATGTCCTCCATTATACAGTGCAGGGACTATGGACACCGCAACAGCAGGAGATGCAATTCACCTACTGGAACTGATGGCAATCTTCATGGCGATGAAGGCATTCAAGTTGCATCTCTGCAACAAAGTTGTGCTGATCCGGACGGACAACATGACTGCGATGTATTACATCCAGAAGCAGGGGGGGGCACACTCTCCACAATTGTCACACCTAGCACAGTGCATGTGGAAGTGGGCCATTCAAAGAAACATGTTTCTCATAGCGGAACACCTCCCAGGCACGGACATCCAGATGGCGGACCTGCTCAGCAGACACAGCCATCAGATGCACGAGTGGGAGATACATCCCTCAGTGCTCCAACCATATTTCCAGCAGTGAGGTCATCCAGAGATCGACCTATTCGCCACACACGACAACGCAAAATGCCGCACCTTCGCCGCCAGATTCCCACACCCGCAGTCTCAGGGCAATGCAATATGGATGAACTGGTCGAACAGATTTGCGTACGCCTTTCCTCCAGCACCACTCATACCGCTAGTGGCACGCAAACTGAGGCAACACTCCATGACGCTCATCCTGGTTGCTCCAACGTGGGCAAGGCAGGCATGGTACACCACGTTCCTGGAACTTTCCGTAGTTCCCCACCAGCGCCTAAGACTCACACCCAGTCTCCTCACTCAGAGCCATGGAGACATTCAGCACCCAGATCCGCAGCAGTTGAGCCTTGCAATATGGCTCCTGAGGTCATAGAGTTTGGCTACCTAAACCTGCCTCCTGACTGCATGGACATCATAAAGGAGGCTTGGCGACCTACCACCAGGGCCTGCTACGCGGCGAAATGGAAGCGTTTTGTTATCTATTGCTCAAATAATAACATAAATCCACTTGATGCTTCCACGCAAAACATCATAAGTTACTTGCTGCACCTATACAAGTGTAATCTAGCGTATAGTTCCATCAGGATACATTTAGCTGCAATGGCGGCTTATCTTCAAAATAGACAGCACCTATCCCTTTTCAGAGTGCCAGCCATTAAAGCTTTTATGGAGGGACTGAAAAGGGTCATTCCTCCAAGACACCCGCCTTCACCTGTCTGGAACCTCAACATAGTCCTCACCAGGCTCATGGGCCCACCATTTGAACCTCTTCACTCTTGTGAGATACAATTTCTCACATGGAAAGTCGCTTTTCTGGTGGCGATCACGTCGCTAAGACGGGTTAGTGAGCTGCAAGCATTCACTATTCAGGAGCCTTTCATTCAAATTCATGCTAATAGGGTAGTGCTCCGCACCAACCCTAAATTTATGCCCAAGGTAGTCTCACAGTTCCACATTAACCAAACTATCGAACTACCTGTATTCTTCCCAAATCCTGATTCAGTAGCAGACAGAGCACTACACACACAGATGTTAGACGAGCTCTCCTGTATTACATAGACAGGACTAAAGATTTCAGGAAAACTAAACAACTGTTCGTTGCCTTCTCTCCACAGCCCAAGGGCAACCCAATCTCTAAATCAGGTATAGCCAGAAGGATCGTTAAGTGCATCCAAATCTGTTATCAAAAGGCTAAACGCACGTTAACAGTTCCCCCAAGAGCGCATTCCACACGCAAGTTGGGGGCATCCATGGCTTTCCTAGGTAACATTCCTCTAGAGGACATATGTAGAGCAGCCACATGGACCACCATACACACATTCATCAAACACTACTGCGTGGATGTGCACTCAAAACAGCAAGCTGCTGTAGGTCAGGCTGTTCTCAGAACTCTCTTTCAGACTGCTGCAGCTGGCACGGGCAACCGCCGCTAAGGAGGGTACTACTATTTATTCTATGCATAGATATAAATTCAGCAGCCCACATGCCTCGAATGGAATATGCTACTTACCAGTATGCATCTGTTCTTGGCATGTAGGGCTGCTGACATCGCCCGCCCTCCTCCCCGGTGCCTGTCGCAGCTGTAGCACTCAGATTTAATTCAATTATTCTCACGCATGGTCATCACTTACTATATCACACTCCATCTCTGCCACAATGGCGAAAAACAATCAGAGCATGGAGGGGATGCCCATGCGCACTGTAGTCCAGAGGAGGAGCCACCTATCTCGTGATACTTCGAAGACTCTTCCAGGACAACAATGTGCAATCATCCGGACCCAACACTAGGCGGCGATCTATGCATAGATATAAATGTCAGCAGCCCTACATGCCAAGAACAGATGCATACTGGTAAGTAGCATATTCCTTCTTATTGTTCTGTAGTAGATGCCACGATATTCCCCACTTCATTCAAATAATCACCACAGTGGGTTGCTGACAACATGTAAGTTCACGGGCCTGCAAATTAAAGTGCTTGCAAATCGGACACGATGTTCCAGATGAGTTGAGATACTCACAGCACAGGGCCCGCTGGGATCGCGGTGGGGCACCTTCGCGGCCAGAGCTGGCCGCTAACTACATGATTTTGAAAAGCAGAATGCCAAGTGAATTACATGACCATAATGTATCGGGCTGACTATAAGCGCGCTTGTCTTTCTGTTTTATGTATAACGTTGACTGATAAAATGTTGAAACACTACATATCCCATAATGCCACTTTAAGGCAAAGATGGGAGTATAAATGTTGAAAGTAAGGAAGGACTTACTAACCGTGCAAAAAGCCTAGAGTGGCTGAAACGCGTTGGTGGGGTGAACGCTAATATAAAAAGAAGCTAAAAACCATTCTAAGAGTGCCGCATCGTTTGTGGAAAATATATATATATATATATATATATATATACGACACTGACAAAGCTTTTCATAGCGAAACGCGTCTGTCTGGGGTGAGGGGGGTTTGCAGAATAAAATTCTTTACATCGGATTTCCAGCGTGCTTGCCGTTTTTCTGACGAAGGAAAGTCAGATTGTGTCCGAATATATATATATATATATATATATATATATATATATATATATATATATATATATATATATATATATATATATATATATATATATATATATATATATATATATATATTGCTACTAGGTACAGGCTCGTGTGACCAAGACACCGCTGAGTGTCGAAACGCGTAACGGTATAATGGATTAAAACCTGGTGATTGGAATTCCCTTCTGAGTGCGCAGTCTTATTCTTAAAAAATTTTGGACATTTCGTACCGGCTGGGGTTTCTGCCAGAATTGTGCCACCTGACTGAGGGATTGGTCTCGGAAGTAATATATATATATATATATAGATCTAGATCTATCTATCTACTAGGTACAGGCTCCTTATATTCACCTAACATCCCACTGCAACAAAATGAGACTGTTGTTCAGCGCACCCTTAATAAGCTAAAGCTATGCACCATTGGTTCACTCTTCCCAGACAGGCAGGCAATAACCATGTCGGACTTGCTCACAAAAGATGAAATATCGTATATGGACAAATTTATAGCGACCAGACTGATTGGTGCCCTCCGCTCGGCCACTCCTTCATTCCCCTCTCCTCCTGAGGAGTTTTCACCACTTACGCTGCTTATAGCTGATAAGGACGGGGCACGTTTGGTCACCAAGTTGTACCGGGTGTATATGGCGCTCAAACAAGTGCAGGGCAGGGGGGTGTGACGTCGCTGGATGGAGGACTTAGGTCAACCACTGACGAATAAGGAATGGGCATTCTGTCATGAACAAACAAAGAGGGTATCCCCTGACCATAGGCATAAACTGCTTAATTTTACGTTTATAAACCGGATCTACATTACCCCATGACAACTGACCAAATATGACCATACCAAATCGTCCAGTTGTCCAAAATGTCAAGCTTTAGAAGCAGACTTTGCACAAATGACTTGGACGTGTCCCCCTGTGGCTGCATATTGGGCAGATGTGTTCCAAACGCTATCTACTATAATCTCCATGCCGCTCCCTGCCTCTCCAAAGTTGGGCCTACTGGGCATAGTTAGTGATGTGAAACTCTTCTACCGTAGATTTAACGCCATAGCACTGTTGCTAGCGAAAAGAGATATCATTGTCATGGGGCGCCAAACACTACCCTAAGCAGGAGGCATGGTTGCGAAGCATGACATAATGTAACATGCAAACTGAAATATACGCTACGCTCCAGCCCCCAACCTCGCGACCCAAGGACATTTGGCATGTCTACCATTGCTATATACAATTGGTACACCCAACCCCACCGACCCTCTCGCCCACACAACGGCCAGTGCCGGAGGGATCCTCATCTACAACGTCTTTACACCCATCTTCAGGACAGGCACACTATATTTACACATATCCCCCGCCGTTCCAGACAAGGTATAGGTTATTTCTACTAGTTGAGTACAAATGCAGAAAATACCGCATGGACAGCTTGACACGTTTCCAAAATAACCGATATATTGGAAAGTACAGAATGCATAAGTTGGCCCCTCCCCTCTTTCCTTCCCTCTGTTTTTCTCCCCTCCCCCCTCACTTTGTGTCGGTATTTTTGTTACATTTTTCAATATTACTACATGGAAGGTCTGTGTTCCTTCAAGTGAATGATGCTGACAATCATGTTTTTTTCGTTTTGTTGTTCATGTATATGTGTCATTATATAATAAAAATGTATAAAAAAAATTAAATATATATATATTCTCTTGGAAAACTAAAGGTTACAGGGATGTTGTAGTTGAGAAATAGTATTAAAAAATGTGTAAATTCACTGAAAAACACAAAGGTTACCGGGACGTTAAAGTTAGGCTCAGGTTTCTCTTGTAGAAAACCATAGAAATTCAGCATGTTATTGTTACCTGAGCTAACTATAATTTAAGCCTCCGCAATGCACTGCTTAGGACCTCAAATGTTACATCACTCAAGACATGGTCAGTGACATCACTGATGACATCTCAAATGACATCACTCATGACATCATCCATTAAGTGTGTTTTGTAAGAGTTTGAGTGTTAAAGATATATACAGACCTACTACAAAAGTTAGATTAGTATACTAGGCGCACTACAAATGAGTGATACTATTTCTAACATATATGATCTGAGTGGTTGTGTGACTGTATCAATATGTGAGTGGGTGTTTGAGTGGCTATGTGTGTGAGTGGGTATGTTAATGGCTGTATGGGTGAGTGAGTAGGTGTGTAAGTGACTGAGTGGGTGATTGGTTAAGTGAGTTGTTGTGTGAGTGGCTGTATTGGAGATTGTCTGTGTGAATGGATGTATGGGTGAGTGAGCGGATGTGGGAGTGCCTGTATGGATGTGTGCATTCTTGTATGGATGTGTGCATGGGTATGTACGTGGTTGTAATGTAGTGTATGGGTGAATAAATAGGGGTGTGAGTACCTGTGTGGGTGAGTGACTGTATGAGTGGTTGTGTTGGTGAGTTAGTGGCTGTATGGGTGACTGAGTGGCTGTGTGAGTAGCGCTATGGTTGAGTGACAGGATATGTAAGGGGGTGTATGAGTGAGTGAGTGGCTGGTTCAGTGGACTGATATGGCACAGTTAGTGTCTGTGTGAGTGGCTTTATTGGTAAGTGAGTGGGCATGTGAGTGGTTGTATGGATGTGTTAATGCGTATGTAATTGGTTGAGTGGGTGAGAAGCTGTATGGGTGAGTGTAAGAAAGTGGGTATCTGTTAGAGTAACCCCCCCACTTTTTGCCAGACTACTGATGCACTTTTCCTTGGTGTGCTCTGGGTCCCAGTCAATCAGGTTCCCAGGGCCTGTGTTCTACCCCCAAAAACGAACCCAATTGGCATCTCTGGCCACAGGTCAGCCCCTGGTAAGTGGTACCACAGGTAACCAGGGACTGTGACCAGGGAAGACCTCTAAGGGCTGCAGCACTTATTGTGCCACCCCTAGAGGCCCTGTACACTGAAACCTACACACTGCCTTGGCAGGCTGCGTGTCTTGGTGCAAAACAAAGTAAAGAGTCGACATGGCACACATCTGTGTGTGCCATGCCCACAAAACACTTCCCTGGCATACATCAGTCACCCCTCTAGCTGGGTGCCCTATGCCAGTGGTGAGGGTACAGGTGCATGAGCCCTAAACCCCTACGGTACCCAGGTCCATTCCTGGGCACTGTAAGTGCAGTGCTGCCATTAAGAGTATATGGGGCTGGGAGTTTGTCATTACGAACTCCACAGCACCATAATGGCTGCAC
Organism: Lissotriton helveticus; assembly: GCF_964261635.1. NCBI lineage: Eukaryota > Metazoa > Chordata > Amphibia > Caudata > Salamandridae > Lissotriton > Lissotriton helveticus. The sequence continues at coordinate 1,391,214,758 of NC_136057.1, forward strand.
TGAAGACTGGGAAGTTTGGTATCAAACTTCTCAGCACATTAAACCCACACTGATGTCAGTGTGGGATTTATTGTAAAATGAACAACAGAGGGCATCTTAGAGATGCCCCCTGAAACTCGACCAACTCCCAGTGACCTGACTGAGTGGCTGCCTAGGCTGCCACCACCAGACATGTTTCTGTACCCCTGGGTCGAGAGTTTGCTGCTCTCGGGGGCCTGAAACAATGCACATCCTGGGACGAGGTGCCAAGCCTCCTCCCCCAGGATGGGCAGGGTTCACGAAGGAGAAGCTTCAAAGGCATGCCCCTTTGTGAGCCTCTCCAGACCATTTGCTGCGTTCAGCAATTGGTCCCTACTGGTTCTACCCCCACCTTTGGGCGGGCGAACCAGTGGGAAAAACAAGTGAGGAAAAGAGGTGTGCCCACCTCTGCCAATTCCACTCCTAAGGTGGGGGAGGCGGGGTGAAGCACAACTTCGAGTCCCCGCCATCTTGAGGATGGGAGGACCCAGCCAACCAGGGACAGGCTCCTGCCCCCCTCCCACTGGAGAGTAGCAGAATAGGGGGTGTACCCACCCCAGGGAAGGGACCCATTGGTCCCTGCCCTTTACCTATCTGCAACACCCCTAAATGTAGTATTTAGGGGCACCTTGAACCTTCCTTCCTCAGATCCAGCAACCACAAGAAAAGAAGAAGAACGAGAAGCGGTGCAGAGCTAACAAAAGGACGACGCCCACTGACTTGGCCAATGCCCTACAGGCCTGTCTCCCCTCGAACCTGCTCCTGCGAAACCCCAGTATGGCCAGCGGCCAGCAACCTTAAAAACCCCGGAGGACCTGCCTGCATTTACATTCCAAGCTGTTTCTCTCATGAACACCGGACATGTTTACTGCAGCTTCTGGTGCCAGCCAGAAACCGCGAATCCAGCACACTCTGCACCCGCCAAGCCCGGCCCGTGTTTGTTTGAACAAACACCACGTGGAGGTCCCCCCGGCGATCCTGACCCGAGAACCGGCGACCCCTGACCTGCCTCCAGCCTCCATATGACGCATGCAGCCTCAATCCAGATGACCCCCCCCTACCGCGACCAGAGCGGGTAAGAAAATCCCACGTCCTAAGGCACCCCTGCACCCGACGCCCCACGGCCTTGTGTGCCCAACCCAGCGGTGCCTAACTATCCCTCTACGTTTAAGAAACACAAGAGAACCCAAAAGGTATGCCATAGGGACCTTGGGCAGTATCATGTTACAAAAAACAGTGGTCCCTACTCGTGGACACAATGGTATACTGAGCTAATAATCACACACACCTGATAAGTGTTATGTCTTTTGTCCAGCGGGACAAGGAATTTATTTAACAATTTTCTTAATAAAAACTGAATGAACACAATAATAACAAGTGGGCACAGCCGTGACCCACAACATTCAGACAAAACAACGAACAGAATGGTAAAAGGAGCAAAGCAAAAATATGTCTGTGTACTTGTAGTCAGTGTTACAGACAGAGATTGTTATAACCACACCATTGCATTTCACAATATTTTAAATGTCATATTGCATACGGGAGGAATCGGAGGAATCGGTACTGCCGTGTCCAGCGTGGGAAGTCGTCTGGATTAGGAGCGTAATAGCTCGATATGCAGAAGTCGGGGGCGCTGTGGCGGATGATGGGGTTCTGGTTCTTTGACTAGAACCCCACCATCCGCCACAGCAGTACCGATTTCTCCATTGTTCATGGTATCTGCTGATCCGTTGAATTGCCTGATGTGATACGCAATTGCGTTAAAAGGCAGTGTAATATTTAAAGACAACAATGACTATGTTTTTGTCCTGATGATGATGCCCCTCATTTAACTTAGGCATCGAAACGTCGTCGGCCAAAAAAAACCCTGTATGCAATATGACATTTAAAAATATTGTGAAATGCAATGGTGTGGTTATAACAATCTCTGTCTGTAACACTGACTACAAGTACACAGACCTATTTTTGCTTTGCTCCTTTTACCATTCTGTTCGTTGTTTTGTCTGAATGTTGTGGGTCACGGCTGTGCCCACTTGTTATTAATGTGTTCATTCAGTTTTTATTAAGAACATTTTTAAATAAATTCCTTGTCCGGCTGGACAAAAGACCTAACACTTATCAGGTGTGTGATTATTAGCTCAGTATACCATTGTGTCCATGAGTAGGGACCACTGTTTTTTGTAACATAACCATCCCTCTACATCCCAACTTACCCCTCGAAGTAGTGATCACTCCTGGAAGATCCTCGTTCCCGAGCCTGCAGTGTTTCTTTGTCCCGGAGAATCTCCATTGAAATCAACAGGGCACCCGACCTCAAAACAGCACCCTGCACCCGGCCGCCCTAGTGCCGATGAGGGTGCCCCTTTTGTGCTAACTTGGTCCCCAACTTGCCCTGAGCTAAACCCTAGGAGCTTTGCTCCCACAGCCCCGTGGCCTGCTTGCCAGCAGCCATCAAATGGAGCCCCCTATCCTCCGTAGGATAACATTGGGCCTTAACACTCTGCACCCGACCGCTCGAGTGCCGCTGAGGGTGCCATAACAGTACATCACTGACCCTGGGAGACCCCTGAGTCTAACTCCAGAACCCGAACTCCAAAGACCGATTACTTACCTCGAAACCGATAACCTGTTTTTCCTCATAGAATAACATTGACACGTTTTCTCCCAAACAGTTTCTGGGTGTCGACTTTTGAAAACTAAGAATATTCCTTAAAAATCACAAAAATAACCCAAAAACATTTTCTCAACTGTTTTCAGGAAATGTCCCAATGCTGAATCTAGGTATCCAGCACTGAGTAAGAAAAGTAACGTTAAAGTAACTTACCTGTGAATTGAATTTCCTTCCGTAGGATAACATTGGTGGTTCTAGGTGAAAAAGCTTCCAAGTGTCAACTTTTGAAATACATGAATATTCTTTAAAAATCGTACCACTAACTAAAACGCATTTACTCAACTATCTTCAGGAAATTCCCCGGTGCTGAATCTAGGATCCAGCACTGTTAGTAAAAGTAATCTGAATAGTAATTAATTGCATTTTTACTAAAAAGGCCTATTGATTCCTTTGTACTGAGTCTACTAAGTTTGTGCATTGCGTTGCAACCTCTGTAAACTGGAATTGGTACAAAGTCCTACTGTATTTTGAAAGTGTTCAACAGCATCTTGTAGCTGAAAAGCATTTATATGCTTACCTGTACCAGGCTTGCTTGTTTCTAGAAATAAAACAACAGTATAATTTTGTTATCATACAAAAACAATTGGCCTAGAGTTCAGTTCTTGAGTGTGTGAATTAATTTGCTGACTGGGTGTGTACATCAAATGCTTAACACTGTCCTCTTATACTGCCTTACTTCTTGACCAAGCTACCACTTTAGAGAGTAAGGTTCTATCTAACTATAACCTCTGCCAAACCTCTGGAGACCCATGGACTCTATACACACTGTACCTCAATTTGATGCAGTATATATTGAGCCAATTTCGTACAGCTACCCCCTGTCATTTTTTGACAGACTTTTTAAAAACTTTTTGTCGACTCCGTTGGTGTGTTTGTGATGTCAAGTAAAGAGACGTCGGGGTTCAAGCCATGCAGCGCCTGTCAGCACGCCATGTTGGTTACGGACCCCCATTTGGTTTGTCGGTGGTGTCTGGAGCGCGACCACTACTCCATGTCTTGTTCCGACTGCCGGGCCATGGAGCCGAAGGCTTTGATGAAGCGGTCCCTAAAACTACTGGCGGCCCGGCGTCCGGCGCCACAGAGGTCGCTTCGCAGTTCTCGATCCCGGTGCAGGTCTCGGTCGAGAAGAAGGTCCAAGCACCGTTCCGGTGATTCAAAGTTCTCTTCATCGAAGTCGGGTAAGAGGCGCCACAAAAAGCACAAGAAGTCGAAGCGTGCTTCAACTTTGCCCCACCCGTCACATGACGCGGTGGAGGAACCTCGGGGCTCAAGGCCCTGCTCTGCGGAGCGTGTGCGTGGGTCGACTCCGCGTTTCCCTCTCTTTCCAGGGCCGGGATCGACCCCCGCCCAACTCAAGGAATTTTATGACGCCATGTGCGTCATATTTGGGCGGTCTGACCCTGCCGGCGGGCATCAGAGCCTTGCAGGTTCAGAAGACGGAGAGATCCCCGTGGTTCTGTGCCGGCGCTTCTGACCTCAGCCCCACGGTCTCCGAGTGGACCCGTTCCCGGGTCCAGACCGTTGCTGGTCGCTCCTCCACAGCGACCTTCCCCGGCGTTGCGTCTGGTGCCGAGGTCCATGGCTTCGCCGCTGCCCACCGGCGGCGCCTCCCCGATCCTCATTCCCGACGACATGGAGCCGGTCGAGCATCCTCCAACGCCGAGACCGGCGCAGACGGAGCCATAGTCTCCAAGCCGTTTTTTCTGCCCTATTCTGAAGGGGTAGGAATGGAGGAAGAGGATTGGGAGGCAAGACCTAGACTGGTATGAGGAATTGGGTGACACCAGTGGTCTGGTCACCTCACCAGATTCTGGCATGCTTTCCCCTCCTACCCAGGCTATGGAGGAGGGAGCAACTTTTGCCATGGTGGTGCGTAGGGCTGTGGAGGTCCTTGACCTATAGCTTCCTACAGTGGCGGTCAAGACAAACGTTTTGATAGAGGTCCTGCAGCCTGGGGTCTTGAGCTCGGAACCCCAATTGCCTTTCAATGAGGCCTTGACAGACTTCCTTCCGGGGACATGGTCCAAACCCAGCACAAGGGCTCCTGTGAATAGGATGATCGTTGGCTGCCATCGCCCCGCACCGGGGGACCTACTTTTCCTAACCACCCCCCAAAGCGTAGTAGTCCTGGCTTCCACGTCTCGAGGCGCCTTCCGTTGCGCACCACTGAACAGGGAATCCAAGTGACTGAAAAACTTCGGGAAGAACCTTTCTCTTCCACCAGCCTAGCGATGCTGTCGGTGAACACTGCATGCCTCTTGGGGCGTTAATCCCATTCTCTATGGGATGCGGTAGAGCAGGTGCGGCCCAGAGTTTCGGAGGAGGACCGGTATGTACTCTCCCAAACGATATCAGATGGGAGAGACGCAACTAAGTTCGCCATCAGATGTGGTTTGGACATGACAGACTCTATGGGTAGAGCGATTTCCACAACAGTGGCAGTTCGTTGCCATCCCTGGCTCATAACATCTGGTTTTTCGGAGGATACCCAAGCCAGCCTCATGGGCATGCCCTTTGATGGCTCCCGTCTCTTTGGTGACAGGGCGGATGCTACCCTTGAGTCCTTCAAGGATTTGCGGGCCACTGGCAAGTCTTTGGGCCTCACTACTGCCCCCAGGTCTTCATTCAATTTTCGCTCAACCGTGGCTATGGACGGGCCTACCAGCAGCACCAACCCTATTCTGGCCAGAAGGCCCACAAGTACAGCAACTTATGCGGGCCGTGGACGCGGCTCATCCCGGCCTCCTACGTCAAAGAACCAGAAGTCGAGCCAAGCAACCAGCCCCTCCTCCACTGCAAAACCTTCCTAGTCCGATCCCCCTCGAACAAACTCGGCCAGTTGGTGGCAGAATACGCCATCACTTCCACCATTTCAGCGGTGGGGAGAGCATTGGTTAGATCTGTTAGCCTCTGAAGAGAACACTCAATGTCAGCTGTTTAGCGCGTTAAGTTTCCAAGGCGGCACTCGCTCGGCGACGCTTTCATCACAAGTGGAGTTCAGGCCTCCTATACGCCTTTCAGCCCATACCACTCCTGCCCAGAGTGCTGAAGAAGATCAGGAGCGACCGGGCACACAGAGTTTGGTATCCCGAGCTGCTGGACATGAACATCGATCCTACTGTCAGGCTGCCTCTTCGGGAGGATCTTCTGTTGCAACCGCAGGGGAGGGTCCTCCACCCGAACCTGTCCACTCTCCGCCACCTCGCGTGGAGATTGAGCTGTGACAGTTGACAGCTTTTGACCTTCCTCCTGAAGGCGGTGAGGTTATCTTGGCAGCCCGGCGTCCCTCTACGAAATCAGTATATGCCTGCTGATGGAACACATTTTGTAAATATTGTACAGTCTGGTCTATTGACCCTTTATTTGCTCTTTTTTCTGAAGTCCTTCTCTTCATACTGTCTTTAGCCCAGCCGGGCTCTGCTCTGGGCACCTTGACGGGCTACATTTCGGCCCTTCTTCTTTTCTTCAGCTGACTGTTAAGCCATCTCTGTTCAAATCTCCTATTGTGCAGATATTTTTTAAGGGGCTAACCCATTTCTTTCCCCCTTCACCTTTCATCTTGCCAAGTGGGACCTTAATTTGATGCTCACTTTCTTGATGTGTGCACCGTTATAGCTGCTGCAGAACTGCCCTCGGCGGTTGCTCACCATCGAGACCGCTTTTTTGGTAGCAATAACCTCTGCCAGGAGTGTCAGCGAACTACAGGCCCTTTCGTCAAAGCCTGCTTACCTGATGACTCTTCCGGACAAGGGCATCTTTTCTTCTTAAGGTGGTATCAAACTTCTATCTGGGACAGACGCTTACCCTGCCCACCTTCTATGCGCCTCGGCACCCTTCCAAGGAAGGGTAACATCTTCACCGTCTGGACCCAAAGAGAGCGTTGTCGTTCTACCTTGATTGAACAAAAGAGTTCTGGATGGGGCGTGAATGCAAAGAGAGGCCATGATATCCAGAAGAGGACTATATCCCGATGGGTTATTGTAAGAAAGTGGCTCTGTATATATTGGACCAAAGTAAGGTACAGTGTGCACAGAGTCCACAGTCCCCAGAGGTATGTCAGAGGCTAAATTTAGATATAACCTTACTCTGTAAAGTGGTAGCTAGGTCGAGCAGTAATGCAGTAACAGAGGACAGTGTAAAGCATTTGTTGTACACCCTCAGTCAGCAAATGGTCTCACACACTCAAGAACTGAACTCTAGGCCAATTGTTTTGTATCAAAATATATAGTTGTTTTATTTTTAGAACCAACAAGTTATCAAAATATACTTTCTCAGAATGAGTTACTTAAGTTAAATACTTTTCAAATAGGCAATAGACTTTTTGATTACAATAGTTACAGTTGTTGCAATAGGCAACACAATTTCAAACACAATGCAACTTTGAGCTGAATGGGAACTTTTAGTAAAATGCAATTAGTTACTTTGTAGATTACTTTTTATTTTTTATTTTATAAAAACCTTTATTGCACTTGAACAGTTTACACAGCCATAGACCTACAACCCAGTGGGCCGGCCGCGACATCAGCAATGCAAGTATTGATCAACAGGATAATATCGCCTATCGGCCGCTATGGTCGGTGTTCGGCTAATTTACAGCATAGTAAAGGTGCATAAATCGCGGCAGCATGTAGCTCTATGTAATTTTGGTTTTCTCTTTTTTAACCTTAAACAACAGAACATTGAGTAAACCACATTTAGGTCATCATTAGAATAAGTAATTTGCACTACTTGTGCCTGGAGAAACTCCTGTTAAGGCCACAGTGTGAACAGTCTGAGTGGCGACCGAGGCCGTGGTGCCTGTGTTGGGAGAGCGGTCCTGCGTGCCCAGTCCTTCCGAGGCTGTATACTTTGGGAACCACTCGCTTCTACCCTCTAATTCACAATCCCTCCCTCTCTACCCGAGGCATCTCCCTCCCTGTCACACCTTACGGGTGTCTTTAGTCTTCTTCCCCCTCCTCATCTGAAGTCAGTGTGTCTTCCTCCGGTAAGGGTTCACAGATCTCCCCCCTGTATGTATTCCACGGGGACCATATCTTGTTCCATTTCCTTGGGCAAGCCCGACTAGCATACACAGCCCTTTCTGTTATCATCACCCTGTCCACATTCATACACCATTGCGATTTCGTTGGCACCTCTACCGCCCCCCACTTTTGCGCTATGTCCCTCTTTGCAATCATTATGCCTAATGTGACCCACTGCTGTCCATATCTGGACAAATCGTTAGGCCCCCATACATTCAGCAAGCACTGCCGCGGCTCCGGGACCAAAGAGGTTGCCATCGTCTGTGATATTGTGCGTAATGTCTGCCTCCAGTATTCCTGAATGCGCGGGCATTCCCATATCGTGTGGAAGAATGTGCCCTCTTCCCCACATCCACGAAGACAGTATGGGTGCTGTGCACGGTGTATGAGGTGTAGCGTCGTTCTTGTATAGTATACACTGTGCAGAATTTTTAATTCTACAAGACGGAATTTAGCCGAAATTCCAACTTGTCTGGGTGACGCTAGCGCCGTATTCCATTCATTCTCGTCCATAGTCTCCACTTCTCCCTCCCATTTGTCTTTCAGTTTAAGCATGGGGTCTGGCAAGTTATTAAGTAATTTGCGGTATACAAGGGAGGTTGCCCTTTCCGGCATGAAGTCCGTAAGAAGGCGATCTTCAAGCGGAGAGGCCTCTGGGATTTCTGTCTCGGGGGGGGGGGGGGATGGCCGTGAGCAGCGCGTGCCGAATCTGAACATAGCGGAACAATTCCCGAGTTCCCAGCTCGTATTGCTCCCTCAACTGATCAAAGGGGACCACCGTGCCTCTTTCCCATAGATCCCCTACCGTGGATATCCCTATGGTATCCCAATGGGAGAAGCCCTTGCTACATCTCAGGGTTCCCAGAGCGCGGGAGTCCCACAGCGAAGTAAGTTTGGTTAGTCTTCCTTTCCATCCCAGGGCCGACTGCGCCGTGTGCCACAGCGCTGTGGTCAGTCTCGTGGGCCCCGTCAATTTGTATATTTTTCGCCGGTCGTATAAAGGGGCCAATAAGGTGTTAGTGCCCAACTGCGCCCTGTCTGCCTGGAATGCAGGGTCGTTCTGGGGGGCATGAAGCCATTGATTTATGGGTTTCAACTGCGCTGCCCAGTAATACAGTTGCAAACTAGGCAGTGCGATCCCTCCGTCATACCAGCTTCTATGCATTTTAGCCTGTGCAATGCGAGCCGGGCGATTACTCCATAGAAGGCCCGCCACCAACGCCGATACCTTCCTGAAGTATCCTGGTTCTACCGGATATGGCGTATTTTCTAGAATGTATAAGAAACGGGGCAGTGACATCATCTTATAGAGTGCTGCTTTACCCAGCATCGTTAGGGGCAGCCCTGCCCAAAATGCAATGTCTTGTTTAAGCCTCTCCATGGGCGGTATCAGGTTCTTCCGGGCAAATTCCGAAGGGTCCATGGTGACATGGACTCCCAAATATTTAAAGGAGGAGCCGGCCATCTTTAATGGGCAATCCTCGTTCAACGCCGGAGCCGGGCCCTTCAGAACATATAGTTCCGATTTAGTCCAGTTCAACGTGTAGCCCGAAACTTTCCCGAGGTCATCACAGAGGGTCAGAAGCGCCGGAACTCCACTCCCCGGATCCGTTAGGTACACCAGCATATCGTCCGCATATAGTGAGAGGCGGTCTTCCCACCCCTCTGCCCGGATATGCCTTTCAGTAAGGGGCTAGACCTAATCAGGTTCGCTAAGGGTTCTAATGCAATTGCGAAAAGCAACGGCGACAAAGGGCAACACTGGCGGGTGACTCTTTGTAACGGGAATGTTCGCGAAATGTGGCCATTTGCTACCACATGCGCCACCGGTTTAGCATAGAGTAGCCTGACCCACGCTACGAACCTGGGCCCGAAACCCAAACGCGTCAGGACCTCGAACAGATAGTTCCACTCCACCAAATCGAAAACCATCTTCGCATCAAGTGCCAGGATGACCGCCGGTTCGGGGATCGAGTCCGCCCGTGCCAGTACTCCATGCACCCTGCGTAGGTTCATCGCCGTGTTTCTGTGTGGCATGAATCCGGATTGATCGGGATGTATGAGGTCAGGCAGGTGCGCCGACAGCCGGGTAGCCAGGAGTTTGGCCAGTATTTTGACTTCCGCGTTAAGCAGAGAAATAGGGCGGTAGGAAGTGCATTCCTCCGGTGGTTTCCCAGGTTTAGGGATTGCGACAATGGTCGCTATCCTTTGGTCATGAGGAAGCTCGCCCAGTCCCAAGCAGTCTTCATACATAGCCAGTAGGTGGGTGCTCAAACTCTCCGGCGTGGCCTGGTACCATTCTATCGGGATACCGTTCGGTCCCAGCGCCTTACCGGGCTTTAACTCCCGTATGGCCATCTGTATTTCCTCTGTAGTGATGTCAGCGTCTAACTCCGCCGATCTCTCCGGCTGAAGTGTTGGTGTTGGGATAGAATCTAGTGCTGCCCTGGCCATATCGGCCGAGACTGCCCTGCCCGGTGTATATACCTCCTCAAAGTGCACTGCCAGTGTCTCCACTATCAGTTCGGGGCTTGTGTGAACCGCCCCTTGCTTATCTCGCACTCGTTGGATACCCCTGGAGCTCCCTCCCCTTTTATCTAGCCAGGCCAGCATCCTACCCGCCTTGTCCCCTATATCATAGATCCTGTGCTGTGTCTGTAATTTGCCCCCTCACCTGATGACGTAAATGTTCCGCGTATAGTTGTTGTTGGTATGGGACGTGTCGGGCCCGGGGTGCGCCTCGTGTGCTGCTGTTGCATCCCGCAGTGCCAACTCTAGTCCGGCAAGTACCGTCTCCTTTTCCCTTTTGTGACCCGTGATCGAGGCTATAGCCTGGCCCCTGAGCACCGTCTTATATGCCTCCCATAAAGTTGCTGCGGAAGGCACTGACTTTGCATTCTCAGCAAAGTAGTGCGTCGTCACCGTCTTCAGTGCTTTCCTGACCTTGGGGACCTTAAGGTACGTGGCCTGTATGGGATAGATGCGTCTACGTGATTTTTCTTGGGTGGAGATCGTCAGGGTGACTGGTGAGTGGTCCGATATGCCTCTAGGGTGAATGTCTACGGTGTCTACGCGCTGTATGCCCTCTCCCAGTGCCAGGAAATAGTCAATCCTCGAGAGACTGTTGTTGACAGAGGAATGGAAGGTGTACTGTCTCTCTCGAGGATGGGTATGCCGCCATATATCCACCAGACCCATGGCGGTCAGGAAGCGTTGAAAGCGGGAGGGGCCACCCGTCGGGGCCACCTCCGGGAATTGGTCTAGTTGGGTGTCTACGGTGGCGTTAAAATCTCCCCCAAGTATCACATCTCCCTCTGGCAGTGTTAAGAGGAAATCACCAAGTGCCGGCAACATGACCGAGTGTAGCGCCGGGGGGATGTATACCGAGACCACATTAATGAGACGCCCCTCCCATTGTCCCTGCAGTGCCGCAAAGCATCCCTGTCCGTCCACCCTGGTGCCCATTGGTATGATTCGTGAGGAGTTCTTGATTAGTATGCCAGTTCCCCTGGAGCCAGAAGTGAATTCGGAATGTGCTACCATGCGATAGCCCCTCCTGTCTAGTGCCTTGGTCGCCCCTCCCATTAAGTGTGTATCTTAGAGAAGTGCCAGGGCGGGCCCCTGTCTTTTCAATGCCATAAGCACCAGTCCGCACGTTACCTTATCCCCCAGCCCTCTTACATTCCACGTCAGCATGAGGAGTGGTGCACCCCGCCTCCTCGGCCCCTCCCCCTCTGTGCTATGTAGATTACTTTTTTTTAACCACAGGACTGGATCCTAGATTCAGTCCTGGGACATTTCCTGTAAACAGTTAAGTAAAAGCATTTTGGTTACAGTAGTGATTTTTAAGGGATATTATTGTATTTTAAAAGTTGACACTTAGAAAACATGTTTACATAGAATCACCAATGTTATCCTATGGTAGGAAATTCACTTAGCAGGTAAGTAGTGTTATCGTTACTTTTTCTTACTCCGTGTTGGATCCTGGATCCAGCACTGGCGCATCTCCTCTAAACAGTTGAAAGAAGAGTTAAAGTCATACAGGCGATTTTTAAGGAATATTTGTAGTTTGTGAAAATCGACACTTAAATACTTTTTGGGTGAAAACCAGACAATGCATTCCCATGGAAGGAAATTCAAGTTACTGGTAAGTACGGTTAAAATTACTTTTCAGGGTCAGTGCTGGGCTAAAAGGTGCAGCACTGGGTTCTCTCCTGATAACAGGTGAGTAAAACTCCACACTTAGAACAATTTCCAAGTGAAACCAGTCAATGTTAGCCTATGGAAGAAAAGTGAGTTATTGGCTTATGGGTAAGTACTCGACTGGCAGAGTTAAGGTTCTGGGCATAGATACCAGGGGTCTTCCAGGGTCAGGTAGGTACAGTTGGTACACCCTCAGCGGCACAGGGGCAGCCGGGTGCAGAGGTAGTTACGCCCAATGTTATCCAATGAGAGGCAGGGGGCCTTCGGTTGGTGGCTGCTGGCAAGCAGGCCACGCGGCTGTGGGAGCTAGGCTCCTGGTCACTTGCTCAGGGCAAATGGGGAAGTAGTTTAGGACCAAGATTGCACTGCCAGGGGCACACAGGCGACTGAGTGCAGAGTGCTTTTGAGCTGTTGGGCGCTCAATGTTATTCAAATGAGATGAACAAAGGCTGGAGGCTTGGGGACGGAGATTCTTCAGGGGCGACCAACACTTTGAGAGGTAAGTTGGGATCTTGGAGGATAGGTAGGCACCCAGGAGTTGGGCACAGGGGGCTGTGGGGCGCCGGGTGCAGGGTGCAGGGGTGTCTTTTGACGTCTGGAAATCTTACCCTCTGCTGGTCGCGGTTGGAGGGGTCCCTTGCTTTGAGGATGCAGGCATTGTCTGGGTCGTCGAGGAGGGTCCTTGGGCACTGGATTCCAGGTCAGAATCGCCGGGGGGACGTCCTCAGGGTCTTGGTCCACTCAGGCACAGGTCATGCTCGGCAGGTGCAGAGTGTGCTGGATTCGCGGTTCCTGACCGGCACCAGGCGTATTGCAGTTTGAGCAGACTGGTCCTCCGGGGTTTTCAAGGTTGCTGTCCACAGGAGTCGCCGGGATTTAGCAGGCGCAGGTTCAAGGATCAACAGGCCTGTAGGGCTGGGGCCAAGTCAGTTGGTATTGTTAGCAGCTGCACGGCAGGTCTTCTTCTTCTTGATCTTCTTTCTTGTTTTCAAATCAGGATCTGAGGAAGGAAGGTTCAGGGTGCTCCTAAATACTAAGTTTAGGGGCGTTACAGGTAGGGTGAGAGCAGGGACCAATGGGTCCCTGCCCTGGGGTGAGTACACCCCCTATCCTGCTCCTCTCCTGTGGGAGGAGGGCAGGAGCCTATCTCTGATTGGGCAGGGCTCCCCATCCTCAAGATGGCCGGAGTTATGCTTCACCTTGCCTCTCCCACCTGAGGGGTGGAGTTGGCACAAGCTGGCACACCCCGTTTCCTCACTGAGGGTTTCCCGCCAGTCTTCCCGCCAGAGTGGGGGTCAGAACTGGTGGGGCCCAGTTGCTGAGTACAGCAAGTGGCCTGGAGAAGCTCACAAAGGCGGCATGCCTTTGAAGCTTGCCCTGCCCACCCTGGGGGAGGAGACCTAGCACCTCGCCCAGGACTTGCATTGTTGCAGGCCCAGGAGAGTGGATTGCTCTCTACCCAGAGGTCCAGCAACATGTCTGCTGTATAGCAGCCTAGGCAGCCCCTCAGACAAGACGTGGATTGTAGGTTAGGTTTCAGGGGGCATCCCTAAGATGCCCTCTGTTGTGCATTTTACATTAAATCCCACACTGGCATCAGTGTGGGTTTAATGTGCTGAGTCTTCAGTGTAGCCATTATGGTGCTGTGCAGTTCGTAATGACAAACTCCCAGCACCATATACTTTTAATGGCATCACTGCACTTACAGTGCCCAGGAATGGCCCTGGGTACTGTAGGGGCACAGGGCTCATGCACCTGTGCCCACACCATTGGCATAGGGCACCCAGCTAGAAGGGTGACTGATGTATGCCAGGGCAGTGGGTTTGTGACATGGTACACAGGGACGTGTTCCATGTCGACTCTTTGTTTAGTTCTTCACCAGGACACTCAGCCTGCAAAGGCAGTGTGTGTGTGTGTGTATCAGGGTGCAGGGCCCCTAAGGGTGGCACCATAAGTGCTGCAGCCCCTAGGGATCTTCTCTGGTCACAATGCCCTCGGTACCTAGGGTACCATTTACCAGGGGCTGACATGTAGCCAGAGATGCCAATTGGGTTTTAGTTTCAACACAGTTTTAGGGAAGGAACAGAGGCCCTGGGCACCTGATTGGCAGGAGCCCAGGGCACACTCAGTCAAAGCACATCAGCAATTCAGAAAAAAGTGGGGGCATACCATGCAAGAAAAATGGCACTTTCTCACAGTTATCCTCTGCATAAAAATGTGTTACGCCTTAGTGAAGAAGGAGTCTCCTGACGGGCTTAATGCCCATTACACGAGGGCAAAAATGGCCACCACGGCTCTCCAATATGATGTTCCCGTTTCGGATATATGCCAAGCTGCCACGTGGACATCTCTGCACACATTTGCCAGACACTACTGCCTGGATTCCCAGGTTCGCAGAGTGGGCCTCTTTGGTCGCTCTGTTTTACAGGATTTTCTGGTGTGAACCGTTCCGCAGTCCCTCCTTCGGGGATAGTATGGCTTGGGTAGCTGTTCAAAGGTAAGGAATCTACAGCTAGATGCCTCTATAAGATGGATAAGTTACTTACCTTCGGTAACGCCTTATCTAAATGAGACATGATCTAGCCGCAGATTCCGTACCGGCCCACCCATCCTCCCTGCACTGCGGAATTGGTTTTAAGTGTCAGGGATGTTCCCCTTCAGAGCCCTCGCTGTTCGTTTTTTTAATACACCATGGTCTGTCACTTCATGGTTCTGCGCTTCTGGAATGGAAAGTCGTGAAAAGTACTGATGTCAGCGTGCCGTAGTCGCGGTTTTATTGACGACTCGGACGTCTTGACGACTAACACGACGCCGATACCGAGTTGACTGACGCCACCTACCGGCACACAGGAGTACTGCTACGAAAAATCTTCGGGATCCAGCCTGATGCCTGGAAGTTCAACGGTAAGGAATCTGCAGCTAGATCATGTCTCTACCAGATAAGGCGGTACCGAAGGTAAGTAACTTGTCCGTTAGTCAGTGCATCAGTGTCTGAGTGTACATTTCTGTTTTATAATTTTTTCTGCCGAATTTGCAAATCCGTTGCAAACTTGCACTGTGGCCGCGCTAGCATCACAGCAGATTCAGAGCATCTACATGTGGAAAACAATTGTTCTGGGGTATTTCCTAACCCATTAGGGGTCCCTCACAGACCCCTAAATTGCACCAATGGGGTCAGGGTATCTCTTCCTTGACCCCTTCTTCTACATTTCATCTAAATTTTTGCAGCCGGGGACTGTTCCCAGATATCTAAAATGGTGGCTGTAACTTTCTACTCCGGATGCGGCCCGCGAATCACGGCATTGCTGTTGGCACATGGATTTACGGCACGCGCAGTGGATTTGAGAAGGATGTGCGCCTTTAGATAGCTATATCTAGTGCTGGGTCCGGCTGTGTGCAAGTTGTTTTTCTTCGAAGAAGTCTTTTGAGTCACGAAACAAAGTTATGACTCCTCTTAATGCTAATGCACATGGCCATCGACTCTATTGTTAGATTGTTTTCTTTCAAATGTCGAGTTCAGACGTGTTCTATAGCAATCCGGTTCAAGACCGTTTCGGGCTCATTTCGGTTCTCTGTTCATTTCCACCCTCTTAGATATTGTTTCAGACATCTTTCCTTTGTCTCGTACGGAAAACCAGAAAACTTCAGCCGTTGTTTCGGGTGCTCCTATCGCGGCCTTCGGGGTTTGTCTGTCCGGGCCCACTATTTGTATCTCTGACCTTTTGTAACTTCGTTCCCCTTTTTTGCCTTTTTGTAACTTGTGCTTGTTTTATTAGTCATTTACCCCCCCGTTCCCCCTTTGCCTTCTGTGCCCCCGTTTCCCGCCTCGCCCTCTGCTTCCCGCCGCTGCTCCCTGCGGCCTCACCCCCCCGCTGTTCCCATTCGCCACCCCACTCCCGCCTCTCAGCTGCTCCTCCCTCCCTCAGCCCCTCATATGGAGGCCGCATGGTGGTAAAGGGAGCGACCCATGACCCTGTCACCAGGTAGGTCGCCCCCCTAGCCACCGCGTGGGCCTCCCCGTGCTGTGCTGCTACGCTCTTCCGCCATTCTGCGAGCTTGTACCTGTAACCTGTTGTATCTCTTTCGTTTTTTTGCCTTTTGTAACTTGTGCTTGTTTTCTGTCGTTGCACCCCTCGTTCCCCTTTTTGCCTTTTGTAACTTCGTTCCCCTTTTTTGCCTTTTTGTAACTTGTGCTTGTT
Organism: Lissotriton helveticus; assembly: GCF_964261635.1. Classification (NCBI taxonomy): domain Eukaryota; kingdom Metazoa; phylum Chordata; class Amphibia; order Caudata; family Salamandridae; genus Lissotriton; species Lissotriton helveticus. Next base: position 1,391,230,870 of record NC_136057.1, read on the forward strand.
TAATTAGTCATTTACCCCCGTTCACCCTTTGCCTTCTGTGCCCCCGTTTCCCGCCTCGCCCTCTGCTTCCCGCCGCTGCTCCCTGCGGCCCCGCCCCCCCGCCGTTCCCATTTCCCACCCCACTCCCGCCTCCCAGCTGCTCCTCCCTCAGCCCCTCATATGGAGGCCGCACGGCGTACACGCAGCGGTCACGTGCAGCGGGCGCGCCGATTGTGCACCGAAGGCGCGCCAAAGGCAAGCCCGTCTGTGCCCGTCCGCGCCCAGCGCCAGGACCCCTGGCCCCCGACGATGCCAGCCCACACGACGGACCTACGACGCTGCCACCCTCAACGCACTCAATCCCGACCGGAACCCCGCCTGCTACCGAGCCACCCCGAAACGCACCCACGGACCCTTCAGCTGCCAAGCCTGCAAGTTCACCTGCCTCCGGACTTGCACCGCACCCAAAAGACCAGGCACCAGCAACAACCACCTCAAGTGCATCCTGCTCAACACCCGCTCCGTCCACAGACACGCCGTCGAACTCTGGAACTTGCTCGACACAACATCACCAGACGTCGCCTTCCTCGCGGAAACCTAGATGAACGCCTCCTCAGCGCCCGACATCGCCATAGCCATCCCGGACGGATACAAGATCACCCGGAGGGACCGCGTCAACCAGACCGGAGGAGGCATCGCCATCGTCCACAGGAACACCATCCACATCACGACCAACTCCGACGACACCTTCACCGCCGCCGAGCACCTCCATTTCCAGATACACACCGACCCCAAGACCACCCTCAGAGGCACCCTCATCTACAGACCCCCGGGACCACGCACCCAATTCAGCGAAGACATCGCAGACTTCATCAGCCCGCACGCCCTCCCCTCCTCTGACTACATCCTCCTAGTGGACCTCAACTTCCACCTGGAGAAAAACAACGACACCAACACCACCACCCTGCTGGACAACCTCGCCAACCTCGGACTCAAGCAACTGGTGAACACCCTCACCCACTACGCCGGCCACACGCTTGACCCCGTCTTCTCCTCCAACAATCACATCTCCTTCAATCACTCCACCGGACTTCATTGGACGGATCACAGCTGCGTCCACTTCAGCTTCAGAAGAACCACGACCCACCACCACCCGCAACAGGTTCCACGCAGGAGCTGGAGCAAGATCACCGCCGACCAGCTCACCACCTCCCTCAGCCTGAACCCTCCCGCCAGCGCAACGGACCCCAACGAAGCAGCCCGCACCTTCACACAGTGGCTCACCAACTGCGCCGACGACCTCTCACCACTGAAGAACCCTCCCAGCAGACCCGGCAGCAAGAAAGCCTCGTGGTTCACCGACGGACTCAAAACATCCAAGAAAAACTGCCGCACCCTTGAAAAACGGTACAAAAGGGGATGGTAATGGACGGAGCATCTGAACCAATCAAACACTCACACCCAGTCAAAAGATCTGGGTTTAATCCATCACCGTTCTTTAGCCCACTCTGCCACCCCAGTTCAGACATGGCTATATGCAAATCAGTCTGACCCTGTGCCTCATGGGAACAGTCCAGCCCGAACTGCCAAGCCATGCCTCCCCTGGACCGGAAACAAGCTACCGAGGACCGGTTTCTGGCATTGCAGCCGTCTTCAGCCCGGCTTGCTTGAATCCAGTGGCAAAGTGAGCAAGGGACTCACGTCTGAGCATACCCTGCACACTTATGGCGGCCAAAAGCGGTACAAAAGGGGGTGGTAATGGACGGAGCATCTGAACCAATCAAACACTCACACCCAGTCATGGGAGTAGATGATGCTTTTTCCACAGCGCCTTTGGATAATTATGACATTGATCCCCGGGCGATGCTGAACCAGGTCTCTACCCAGCCAGACCATCACCCCCTGATGATGCTTCATCTTTTCAGGACCTTATTGCTAGGGCAGCAGCATATCACCAGGTCCCCTTAAATACAGAGGGTGATTTTCTTTTTGAAACGTTGTTCAGCACGGATAGATAATGTCAATATCTTGCTATGTTAAAAGCACATTGGGATGAAATGGAGGAGCTCCTATAACACGTCCCTGAGGAGTTTAAAAAAAGAGGACATGAAATTATAAATTAGGGCAAATTAATTTCCAACAATTCAATCAGATGAGCCCTAGATTCAGCAGACACAGCAGCAGGATGCATCAATACAAGCGTATTATTGCATAGACATGATTGGCTCTGTATATCTGACTTCAAGCCAGAGGTGCAGCTAACACTCTTAAATATGCTATTTGTTATAGAGCATCTCTTTGGTCCCCAGGTGGACCAAGCATTAGAAAAGATGAAAAAGGACCCTGAGGTAGCTAGATCAGTGGGGGTGTGTAGTGTAGAGTCCACACAGGAGAATATGTATTAAAATGGTTTATTAGTAGGAAAAGCAGAGGAGCAAGGTAGGGTACAACCTACACAGGACTTCTTCCCCAGCAACTGTCAATACAGAGACTGGAGAAGAATCCTGTGACAACAAAGAATGTTACAGGAGTACAATTCTAAGAAAAACATTAAAGGGCCAACACGACACATCTTCTTCCTTATAAAAAAAAAAAACAATTTATTAACAAACAAAATCTTGTAACCAAATAGGTTTAGAACAAACACGTTTTTTTCCAATGATGGTATTCTCAGAACAAATGGAATTTTTAACAATAGTGTTGTTAGAGTTTTGACTTGAAGAACAACCTTCACCTGTAATGTGAGTATCACTAACATTTCTGGTGGAAATTAAACTGCCTTTGTTAGCTACATCAGAAGTAGTTACGTTGTCCATACAACCAGGAATGTTTACATCAGGAACAGATACATTTTCAATTCCTGAAATAGACTCATTGTTAATGTCATCAGAAATAACAACATTAGAGGTACAAACAGGAGCAGAAACATTTTCAGAAAAGAGAAAACCACCATGATCCCCATTTTGAACAATTTGAGATTCAGGAGTATTATTAGAAAATGTCCCTGAATTAAAGGAATTAGTACATAGATCTTTCTTCCCTTTGTAAATAGCAATTCTCTTTAAATTCCATACCTTTCCATCACTAAGAAGAACAGCATTTCGCAAGACTTTCTTTACCATCAAGGGTGTAGAAAATTGAGATTCACCTTTGCGAACCTTCCATGGTAATTTCACTTTAACCAACATGCCAGCTTCATCATTTATAGATCCAGAAGCATATTTATTGTCAAAATTCTTCTTATATTGGAGATGTTTCTTAATTATATTGTCTTTGATTTCACTCATGCGGATGTCTACACAATCTTTCTTATGTAACCAGTCAGGATTATATTTTGTCCTAGCGACACGACCCCTCATGATCTCAAAGGGCGACATCTTCAAAGAGTCATGGATGTTGGTTCTGTAGGACCAAACAGCTTTGTGTACACAAACCTCCCAATCTTCTTTTTTAACCTGGCAATTTGGATAGCATTTTTCAGAACTTTGTTAAACCTTTCACATAAACCATTACCATTAGGATTATACAGTGAAGTAGTTCTGTGAGTTATGCCTGTTCTATCAAAATTACATTTAACCAATTTAGACAAAAATTGAACACCATTATCACTAATGATTTGAGTGGGTAAGCCTTCCTCCATAAAAACCTTATCAATAAATTCTAAGACAGTGGTTGAGTCGACTTTATCTACCACGGTAATGCAAGGCCATCTAGAGAAAATATCAATGACAGAAATGATACATTTGTGACTGTCCTCAACAGGCCCCATAATATCCATTGCAACAGTATGCCAAGGACCATCAGGCACTATAGGTACACACATCTCAGGTTTTAAGGTGTTAAGAACTTTATCTGAATTTGAACAAATTACACAATCACGTACCATTCTCTCCGTCATGACATCAATACCAGGCCACCAGTACCACAGTTTAATATTCTGCTTAGTTTTAACAATTCCACAGTGATCCTTGTGGCATAAACTTAAAATGGAGTCTCTCAAAGATAAAGGAGGAATAGCTTTGTCACTTCGATAAATAGTATTGTCCAAAACAGTAAGTTCATTCCTAACCTCCCAAAAAGGTTTAAGGTCGGAAACCAATTTACTTTTCTCTAGCCAACCTTCACGAATAGAGGAAACAACCAAGGACAACAGTTTATCTTCCTCATACTCTTTCATCCAAACTTTTTTTTCAATACAAAAAGGATTTTCATCATGAATAAGGGCCACTTGAAAGGAATCCCACTCACTTACTGTACACTCTTGTAAATCAGAGGGCATGCGTGACAGGAAATCCGCAATAACATTACTCTTTCCTGGAAAATATTCAATTTTAACAATAAAATCTTGTAAGCGCATAGTCATTCTAGCAATTCTAGCAGTGGCATTGTAAAGACCTTCAGTGGAAAGCAATTTGGTAAGAGGTTTGTGATCAGTTCTAAATACACATCTTTTTCCCCATATAAAACTCCGAAAATGTTCTAATGACCAAACAACCGCAAGAGTTTCCTTCTCAATAACTGAGAATTTACTTTCAGGAACAGAAAGGGCTCTAGACGCAAAAGCAACAATGTGTTCTTTACCAAATTTGTCAATTTGTGAAAGAACACCTCCCAGACCCTTATTGCTGGCATCCACTGTAATAACAGAATTAAGGTCAACATCAAAAGGGGATAAAACTGGAGCATTAATGATGTCGGATTTAATCCTATTGAATTCATTCTCGCAAAGAGCAGACCACTCAAATTTGACTTTACTTTTTAAAAGTTGTCTAATGTTAAACACTTTACTGGAGAAACCTTTAACAAATTTAAAATAAAATTCTACCATTCCCAGAAATGATCGAACATCATCCTTACTAGTCGGAGAAGGTGCTTCTTTAATAGCATCAACTAGTTTGGGTTTAGTCGATACACCATCAGAACATAATACATGACCCAAAGAAGTTACAGATTTCACCCCGAAATGACATTTGGAAAATTCAATAGTCAAACCTTTCTCTTTAAGAATAGTAAGAACTTCTTCAAGAATAGAATTGTGTTCAACTTCATCTTTTCCATAAATTAATATGTCGTCCTGAAAAAATCTAATTTTGGGGTGCTTGCCAAAAAGTTGGTGCATAATACGTTGGAAAATGGCAGCAGCAGAAGCTAAACCAAAAGGCATTCTCTTAAATTGAAAACAACCCATAGGTGTAATAAATGCTGTGAGATGTTTACTGTCATCGTCTAATGAAATCTGATGGTAAGCAGCAGAAAGGTCTAAGGTCGAGAAAATGGAGGCATCTTTAACTGAAGACAGCATTTCAGAAATTTTGGGCAATGGGAATTTATCGATTACTATGTTCTCGTTCAAATGGCGAAGATCTACGCATAGCCGAATTTTGCCATTAGAACGTCTCGCGATCACTACAGGAGGAATCCATTCAGAAGATTCTATTGCCTCTATTATGTCTTCTCCAACCAATTTCTCTAGTTCCTTTTCAACATCATTTCGTACTAAAATAGGAATGTTTCTGGCTTTAAAAACTTTAGGTTTCGCATCACTCTTCAAGACAATGCGATGAGAAAATCCCTGAAAATTCCCAATCTTGCCACTAAAGACTGTGGGAAATTTTTTTAACATGGAAACACCAATTTTTTCACCATCATTAATCACCAAAACTGGTTCAGGACTATTAGGATTGAGAATAATGTCTAAATCCCATTGATCCTTCCATCCCAGGACAGAAGGACCCCGTTTGGACACATAGAGCTTCCCTAGAGAATCTCTATCTTTAAATCTAAATCTTAAAGGTTTGAAACCAATTATCTAAAATTTTTCTCCTAAAAATCCTTCAGGAGAAATATCAGAAGGGTAAAACTCATTACCTAAATATTGTGCAAATTCCGAATTCCATACCTTTTCATTAACTATAGTATAGGGAGAACCGGAATCAGCATATATATTAATTGGAATACCACCAATTAACATGTTACAAATTGGTTTCTTGAGAATATTCCTCTTTAGGGAGTCATTAATATTGAAGATATAAACCTTCTCAAGTGGTTTCCGAGTACACTCATCTTCCATAGAGCAATGTGTGACTTTTTTAATACATTCATCCTCAACAGAACAATGTAGGACTTTTCTAACAATATCCTCGTCTTCACTAGAAGAAGAATTACAAATCACTTTAACTTTTTTATTCTTAGACCTATGACAGGCTCTAGAATAATGTCCAATTAGTCCACAATTGGAACATTTTTCTTTAATGGCTGGACACAATTTAAAGTTAGCCAAATGTGAACTACTACCACATCTGAAGCATTTGAGCTTCTCAGAACTTTTAACCTCACTAGGTTTCGTTTTAACTTGGTATTTCTGTTTATAATTGGATTTGCTCTGAACTCTAGAAACAGTATGCTCGGAAACAACATTAGATTCAGCAGATTTATCATTAACTTTGATAGCTTTAGCACTACGGCCAGAAAGTTCAGCCTTTCTAACGATAGCTAAAACATCCTTAAGGTCTGAATCGCCATTAATCCAAAGTCTATCTTGGATTGATGGATCAGAAGCGTGCATCACAACTTGATCCCTTATAAACTGCTCTTGAAGGTGATCAAACTTACAGTCATCTGCTATCTTCTTCAGTTCAGATACATAAACATCTATAGTTTCACCAGGCTGCTGTTTCCTGCGGAAAAACTTATATCTGGTGATACCAATGCATACTTTAGGGGAAAAGTGATTATCAAAATCCTTCAATACATCATCAAAAACATTTGATTCCCCACCACCAGTACATTTTGACATTTCCTCATAGACTTTCAAACCACCAGCGCCAAGAGAATGTAAGAATAATTTCTTTTTCTTTTCAGGTTTCATTTTCCCTTCTTCGTCGATGGTATCAATAAAGTTTAAAAACTAAGCTTTCCATTGAAGCCATTTCATGCAAGGTTCTGTGCCAGAAGGCCAAAAGGCTTGAGGTGATTGAATGGTAAAGTTTTGAGTAGCCATTGTTATATTATGAGATATCTAAAACAGTCAATGAAGATAATTATAAAATGTCATAAATAGTCAATGTAGGAAGGAGAAAAAAAAATCTTACTGACTGTCACTGATGAACTGGAAACGGCAATAAATCCGTGGAAAATGAAGAATTAAAATTAATAAAAGCGGATTATTAACTAAACATCAAACGCTGTTGAAATTAGCTCAAAAACAACCTTGCCGATCGATATTTATAAATAATGAACGCCGAGTAGTTAGTAGCGTTGAAATGCGTTGCTATGGAGATTCTTAAAATGGCTGCTGGTGTCTTCCGTCATCATGCGACGTGCGTGATGCGTCATGAAGAGAGACCGCCGTGAAGGAGGAAGTCAGGGCGTTCGCGAGCGAGAAGCTCACTCCCAGCGAAGAATGGAGCTCTCGAGGCAGTGGAGGGTTCGGGAACGAGGAAGAATGAAAGCGCTCGCTCCCAGCTTATCAAGGTAACCGCCTCGCAAGCCTCTGCCGTTTAAAAGATGCACTGAGTAATGTGAAGTTTTGGTTAGACCCAGCGCGTATATAAAAAAATCTTCAAAGCTGATGTACGGCGTGAGGGTCAATTATCAAAAAATCAACAAATCCTTTACTCACACGATGTGGAGGAGAAACTCGTTCTTTACCCTCACGGTGCTGTTAAAACGGCAGGAAAATAAAGCCAAGGCAGAGGTCAAACACGATGTTCTTGAAGAAAGAATTGTAGAATTATCAGTGAAATCAGTTTCACGTTGAAAGGTTCCTTCCTTGTAAATAGGTGGAAATTTGAAAATCCTCCAATTTGTAATCATCAGGGTTCGGGGGTTATCCTGGTGCTTCCTGGACCTCGTCGCCAAAATTGTAGTGTAGAGTCCACACAGGAGAATATGTATTAAAATGGTTTATTAGTAGGAAAAGCACAGGAGCAAGGTAGGGTACAACCTACACAGGACTTCTTCCCCAGCAACTGTCAATACAGAGACTGGAGAAGAATCCTGTGACAACAAAGAATGTTACAGGAGTACAATTCTAAGAAAAACATTAAAGGGCCAACACGACACATCTTCTTCCTTATAAAAAAAAAAAACAATTTAATAACAAACAAAATCTTGTAACCAAATAGGTTTAGAACAAACACGTTTAACAGGCATAACTCACAGAACTACTTCACTGTATAATCCTAGTGGTAATGGTTTATGTGAAAGGTTTAACAAAGTTCTGAAAAATGCTATCCAATTTGCCAGGTTAAAAAAAGAAGATTGGGAGGTTTGTGTACACAAAGCTGTTTGGTCCTACAGAACCAACATCCATGACGCTTTGAAGATGTCGCCCTTTGAGATCATGAGGGGTCGTGTCGCTAGGACTAAATATAATCCTGACTGGTTACATAAGAAAGATTGTGTAGACATCCGCATGAGTGAAATCAAAGACAATATAATTAAGAAACATCTCCAATATAAGAAGAATTTTGACAATAAATATGCTTCTGGATCTATAAATGTTGAAGCTGGCATGTTGGTTAAAGTGAAATTACCATGGAAGGTTCGCAAAGGTGAATCTCAATTTTCTACACCCTTGATGGTAAAGAAAGTCTTGCGAAATGCTGTTCTTCTTAGTGATGGAAAGGTATGGAATTTAAAGAGAATTGCTATTTACAAAGGGAAGAAAGATCTATGTACTAATTCCTTTAATTCAGGGACATTTTCTAATAATACTCCTGAATCTCAAATTGTTCAAAATGGGGATCATGGTGGTTTTCTCTTTTCTGAAAATGTTTCTGCTCCTGTTTGTACCTCTAATGTTGTTATTTCTGATGACATTAACAATGAGTCTATTTCAGGAATTGAAAATGTATCTGTTCCTGATGTAAACATTCCTGGTTGTATGGACAACGTAACTACTTCTGATGTAGCTAACAAAGGCAGTTTAATTTCCACCAGAAATGTTAGTGATACTCACATTACAGGTGAAGGTTGTTCTTCAAGTCAAAACTCTAACAACACTATTGTTAAAAATTCCATTTGTTCTGAGAATACCATCATTGGAAAAAAACGTGTTTGTTCTAAACCTATTTGGTTACAAGATTTTGTTTGTTATTACATTGTTTTTTTTTTTTATAAGGAAGAAGATGTGTCGTGTTGGCCCTTTAAGTTTTTCTTAGAATTGTACTCCTGTAACATTCTTTGTTGTCACAGGATTCTTCTCCAGTCTCTGTATTGACAGTTGCTGACAACAAAGAATGTTACAGGAGTACAATTCTAAGAAAAACATTAAAGGGCCAACACGACAGGGTGCTATAAACCCCTGCTTCATGTGGTTCCTTTCGGTGTCCCGCATACAAACAAGGTGCGGAAACTACTCTTCTTAATACCTCTACCTCCTCGTACAGGCAGCAACATCAAACTTCCCCCCTCAAGAGGGTACTACAGAGGTACATATAGAGGAAACAGTTCAAAGGGTGTGGGAGAGGTGCCTCAACACGCTCTGTGCCCTTCACCTCAAAGCAGAGACTCTCTTATTCATTCCCCCGACCACTTAACACCTGTCGGGAGCTGCCTACAACATTTCTTCCCCAATTGGAAAGCCATAACATCAGATCAGTGGGTGTTGGACATTATCCAATGTGGTTATTGTCTGGAGCTCTTACCCCTCCAAACATTCCACCTCGCAGACACAATCTTTCTCTATAGAACATCAAAATTTGCTCAAAGTGACGGGCCGAAGATATTAAGCAAAATGAGCTGTGATGTCCTCTGTGAGCGTAGTCGGTTCTTTGCATTTTGGATGAAAAATTAGCACTGCCATAAATTGTGATGCTTGAATTATCTGCTCTTAAGCCATTTGTTCCACTCGGAAACAGTGTAGTGAGGAGATAGCTATCCTGAAACAAGTTCTTCCAAGACACAAGGTTGTTCGCACTTCAGTGAATTATTTCCTAAAATCGAACAGGGCCCTTTAAATAAATGTACAATCTAGCATGGTATATTTTAGGAGTGTAAAGGAGCGCTTCTTTATAAACTTGATACTGGCGGTATTGATAATATCACTGAATAAAATAAAAATAACTGCCTTTTCTTCTCTAGTTTGATATAGTGCTAAATAACATTTGGCCTGTTCCTTAACGCTCTAACAATTAAATACACATGCCCAGGATCACAAACACAGACCAATCAAGAAGCCGGGAATAGAACGCAATTGCAGTCCAGAATGTACCCACGCTCTTTCTTGCGGAGCATCAAAGAACCTCAGATATTTAATTTAAACATTTTGAGCGTGTATATTTTTATTTAAGTCAGCGCTTTGAGAATGGCGATTTACTGTTTTTTTTTTAATGCGCCTCTCCGAAAAAAAGCAGCAGAGATTTAACGACGTACCTTGGAAGAGCAGGCTCGTGCTCGCCGGGTCCTGCCCTCTCTCTGTGGGCAGTTCTGCAGCCGGACTATGCAGCCCCCGAATAAACAGACGCTTCTGATGCACTTATTATTAATGCGTGAGTTCTGCTTGGGTAGAGAATTAAGCCTCATTACTACTGTGTGTGCTGTGAATTGCTCAATCTACGGGAATGCACTGGAGCCCCGGCGCCGTCCAAAACGTCCCGTCTGAGTGTAAATGAAACACGCACAGGAATCCTCAGATGTCTGCAGCGCATATTCTGTATTTCTTTCTGTCAACCTTTGAGTCACTCCGGTGTGAACGCATTTCAAGGAACAAAACACAGGGACCGAAACTGACAGGCCTGTTAATCGGGCCTTATTAGAAATTTTGGTCCTGAAATTGGTAATTTCGGTTTAGCTAGTTAGTAAAGCAGTGAAATCCCCTAGAACTTCGGATTGTCCTCTCTACAGTAAGTTATTGTGCAAGTACATAAACCGCCTACATAGGCAAAACAGGATATATATATATATATATATATATATATATATATATATATATATATATATATATATATATATATATATATATATATTCGCTCTACTTGCACCATGCTCACGCACTCTGAACGGGTGCTGTTACGGCGGGGGGTGCTCCCACCAATATCATCGCTCCTCGTCTCCTCTTAGTCACAGAAAAGACACAGCACTCGCGGGGGAGAGTCCTTAGATTTTATTTAGACTCTCAACCCACCAGATGCATTTCGGCAGACGCCTTCCTCGATGGTACCAGTTATAGTTAGCGCAACTAACTATAACGGGCGAATTGCTCTGGTTTTGTACGAGTGAAATGTCCAACTAACTATAACGTCCCTGAAACCTGTGGTTTTTTTCTTGAATTTTAAAGGTTTATTAAATGCTAATTTCTAACTATAACGTCCATTAAACCTGTGGTTTCTTTTTTTCAGTGAAATATATATATATATATTTTTTTTTTCCACTCTGAAAAAACATTTTAAAGTAATGCTCGAGTTAGGTGTGATAAAAAGATCTGTTCTTGTTTAAAAAGGAAAAACATAAAATAAACTGAAACAAACAAAGGTTAAAATAACCTTATTGTTAGATGGATATGTCAGTGACCACATTAACGTTCTGAACTCCTAAAAACCACTGAAATTCGCCAGTTATACTTAGCAGAGCTTACTATAACTTGCACCCCGCCATGCACTGCTTATGACCTCACATATTACACCACTCTTGCCATGCTCTGTGACATTTGACATCACTGATGACATCTCAAATAACCTCATTAATGACATCGCTGATGACATCATCCAAGGAAAGTGGCAGGTAGCTACCATATTACTTTCCTACCTAATTTTTTTCAGCCTGTGTCCAGCTAATGGGTGTAAGTGTTTACAATACATGTGTTCCTAATGCATCGTAGTTGTGTAGAGGTACTGAACACATTATATAGCTTTGCATTGAAGAGTAACTCTGTGTGCAGATGACAGTTGACGACTTGTGTCCAGTATGGGCCACACAAGTTTTTTGGTTCTCGAGAAAAGGTTTCCAACATGGCAAAGATTCTACATAGTGTAAGAAAGTGGCTATATATATATACGTGACCAAGGTAAGGTACAGTGTGTATAGAGTGCCCAGTCTCCAGAGGTATGGCAGAGGTTAAAGTTAGATATAACCTTACTCTCTAAAGTGGTAGCTTGGTCGAGCAGTAAAGCAGTATCAGAGGACAGTGTAAAGCATTTGTTGTACACACTCAGTCAGCAAATGGTCTCACACACTTAAGGAGTGAACTCTAGGCCTATTGTTTTATATCAAAAGATATAGTTGTTTTATTTTAGAACCAACAAGGTATCAAAATATACTTTTCTCAATATGAGTGACCTTAGGAAGATACTTGGCAAAAAGGCAATAGACTTTGTAAGTACAATAGCTACAGTGGTTGCAATAGGCAGCACAATTTCAAACACAATTTAACATTGAGCTCAATGGGTTTTTCAAGATAAATACAATTGATTACTTTATAGATTACTTTTCTAGCCACAGGACTGGATCCTGGATTCAGTCCTGGGACATAAACTGTAAACAGTTAAGTAAAAGCGTTTTGGTTACAGTTGGGATTTGTAAAGAATATAAAGGTATTTTCAAAGTTGACACAAAAACTTTTCAGTGAAAACCAAGTAATGTTATCCTATGGGAGGAAATTCAAGTTACTGGTAAGTACACTTATATAATTACTTTTACGGGGCAGTGCTGGGCTAAAAGGTGCAGCACAGGCTTCTCTCCTGATCACAGGTGAGTAATTCGGAATTTGTTATTCGGCAGATTTTAGATGAATATTTTAATGTTTCAAAACGCCACACTTAGAAGAAATTTCAAGTGAAACCAGTCAATGTTATCCTATGGAAGGAAAATGAGTTATCAGCTTTTAGGTAAGTACTTGACTGGTAGAGTTAAGGTTCTGGGCATAGACTCAGGGGTCTCCCAGGATCGGAAAGGTACAGTAGTTACACCCTCAGCGGTACAGGGGCAGCCGGGTGCAGAGAGAGTAGGCCCAATGCAATCCTATAGAGGGTAGGGGGCCTTCGGTTGGTGGCTGCAAGCAAGCAGGCCACGTGGCTGTGGGAGCTGAGCTCCTGGTCACTTACTCAGGGCAAGTGGGGAAGTAGAGTAGGGTAGTAGTTGCACTTCCGGCGGCACTTGGGCGGCTGGGTGCAGGGTGCTTTTGATCTGTCAGGCGCTCAATGTTATCCAACGGGAAAGTTAAAAAGTGAACAAAGTCTGCAGGCTCGGGGACGGAGATTCTTCAGGTGCGATCACCACTTTGAGGTAAGTTGGGATCTTGGAGAAGAGGTAGGTACCCCAAAGAAACAAAAAAGGGGGCCGCGGGGTGCAAGGGTGTCTTTTAGCATCGGGAAATCTTACCCAGCGGTTGGAGGGGTCCCTGGTTCTGAGGCTGCAGGCGTCGCCTGGGTCGTCGAGGAGGGTCTTTGGGCACTGGACTCCGGGTCACAGTTGCCGGGGGGACGTCCTCGTGGTCTTTGATCACTCAGGCACAGGCCGGGCTTGGCGGGTGCAGAGTGTGTTGGATTTGCGGTTCCTGGCTGACACCAGGGGTATTGCTGTTGGAGCAGAACCACTGCTCGTGGGAGTCCCAGTCTTTTTAGAGGTTCAAGGCAGGCAGGTCCTCCGGGGTTTTTGAGGTTGCTGTCCGCAGGAGACGCCGGAGTTTCGCAGGAGCAGGTTCGAGGATCAACAGGCCTGTAGGGTTCAGGGGTCAAGTCAGTGGGTGTCGTCCTCTTGTTAGCAACTGCATGGCAGGTCTTCTTGTTTCTTGTTCTTGTTGAAATCGGGATCTGGGGAAGGAAGGTTCAGGGTGCCCCTAAATACTAAATTTAGGGGCGTTACAAGTAGGGCAAGAGCAGAGACCAATGGGTGAGTACACCCCCTAGCCTGCTCCTCTCCTGTGGGGGGGGCGCAGGAGCCTAGCTCTGATTGGGCAGGGCTCCCCATCCTCAAGATGGCCTGGAGCCCGTAGTCATGCTTCACCTCGCCTCTCCCACCTGAGGGGTGGAGTTGGCATAGGCTGGCACACCCCCTTTCCTCACTTAGGTTTTCCCGCTGTTCTCCCCGAGTGGGGGCCAGTTGCTGAGTACAGCAAGTGGCCTGGAGAAGCTCACAAAGGCAGCATGCCTTTGAAGCTTCCCTTGCCCATCCTTGGGTAGGAGGCTTGGCACCTTGTCCCAGGATGTGCATTGTTTCAGGCCCCGAGAGCGCAGGCTCTCGACTCAGGGGTCCAGAAACATGTCTGGTGGTGGCAGCCTCGGTAGCCACGCAGTCAGGACACTGGGAATTGGTTCGGTTTCAGGGGGCATCTCTAAGATGCCCTCTGTTGTGCATTTTACAATAAATCCCACACTGGCATCAGTGCGGGTTTAATGTGCTGACAAGTTTGATATCAAACTTCTCAGTCTTCAGTGAAGCCATTATGGTACTGTGGAGTTCGTAATGACAACCTCCCAGCACCATATACTCTAAATGGCAGTACTGCACTTACAGTGCCCAGGAATTGCCCCGAGTACTTTAGGGGCACAGGGCTCATGCACCTGTGCCCACACCACTGGCATAGGGCAACCAGCTAGAGGGATGACTGATCGATGCCAGGGCAGTGAGCTTGTGGGCATGGCACATGTGTGCCATGCCCACATGCCATGCCTTTGTTTAGTTCTGTACTTAGAGACTCAGCCTGCAAAGGCAGTGTGTGGGTGTCAGGGTACAGGCCCCCAAGGGTGGCACAATAAGTGCTGCAGCCCTTAGGGGTCTCTATCTGGTCACCATGCCCTGGGTACCTAGGGTACCATTTACTAGTGGCTGACAGGTGGCAAGAGATGCCAATTGGATTTTAGTTTAAACACAGTTTTAGAGAAGGACACAGGCCCTGGGCACCTGATTGTCAGGAGCCCAGGCCACACTCAGTCAAAGCATATCAGCAATTCAGAAAAAGTGGGGGCATACCATGCAGGAAACATGGCACTTTCTCACACATAGTAGATACTAAGTATTGTAAGCAGCCTAAAGTTATTTGTCAGAATTGTCATAGTGTGGCATTTTCTACATATAATAGAAGACTGTGTGCACCAGGAACTAACCCATGAATATGTGCTTGTTTAGCTTTAGAAGATGGGCTATCTGTAACGTTTTCACCACAGTATGAATGCTGCAGGTAGTATAATCTTTAGCACCTTCAGACCGTGGTGATTTTAAGCAATTAGTGTGTTTTTTGACAGGTGTTGCATAGAGTCTATACTCTTCTTAATACTCTGGTGTATTTTGCATGAGAGTTTCACTGTCTGCAAACAAAGTAAACGCTCTTCATATGTGAAATATTGCACTAGGGCATTTCACAAGCCCAGCTTTGGATTTAACCACAATGAGACCACTAGTTCATTCAGAGCTGACATGTGGTCTGCCAAAAAGACAAACAAGGTTTCCAACTTTGTGGAAAATGTAGACACAGAGTGGGGAAACTCAAAAGCTTTCCTTGTTTCAAGGCATGTCTGGCTGTAGATGCACATGCTGTGTGTACTCCTGCCATCTAATGTTGCGCCCGGGTGTGTGAAAGTTGTTTTTGTTCAAAGAAGTCTTTAGAGTCACAAGGTAATGTTACTCCTCCTCTTGCTGGTAATGTGCATGGTCACCAGCTCCATTGTTAGATTGTTTTATTTCCTTGTCGGAATCGGACATCTGCTATGGGTCAACACGATTGTGGTGCTCTTTTAGGTTCACATGGTTTCCTTCCCTACATTGATATTGTATTTGATCACGTTTCCCTTACTCTCTGTCTCAGGTCGATGTTTGCTTACTTTGCTCAAGCGGGTCTGGGTCGACAGCAGCTCCTCCTGGGCCTCGGTCTTCGGGGCCTACTCCTGTCTCTCGGTCACATCTCTCCACCATGCCTCGACGGTGATGGAACGGACGAGATTCTGAAATTATCCATGCTGCCACGCAAAATATCTTTGGACCAATGTCTATCAGGTCTACAATTTGTGTCTGCCACCTGAACACAACGATGCCGCCTGTGAAGTCTGCCACTCCTTCCGTTCCAAGAAGACTCTCTACGACCATGCGGCATGTTGACACAAGATGTCGTGCAGGAGCGGCAACGACACCCCAGACCTCTTTGGTCCCGAGGACAATAAGGGGGAACCTCATCCACAACAGACAGCTACAGATGAAGAGGCTTTCTCCTCCAAATAAAGCTTAGGCTCCAATCTGGATATTGAGGACTTTCTGCCAACCCTGCAGTCCATGAGTAAGGCACAACCTCCCCCTCAACACCACTCTCAATCTGAGCAGCTCCCTACCAAAGGTTACACAGCCACTCTGGAGTAGCAGAGACAGGCTTTCAGAGCATCATTGCCTTCGGGCCATGGTTGGCGTGAAAAACCACTTTCCACCCAGCTCCAGCTCAGCGTTGAAGAAGCTTTTGAGACTGGCCACCTTGACACCGGCTACTCCAACACTGAGCTGACCTCCGGCGTCCACCACATCTGCCTCTGCGCCAACCAGAACCTTGGCGCTGAAACCAAAGCCACCCTTGGAGCAGAAGACATTGACATCGACAAGCAAGACCAAAACGTTTTCTCCATAAACTGTAGAAGATCGACTCATGACAAACACCAGGTCATCTACCCCCATACAAGCCATATCCTTACCTGCCCTTTGGGGCCTATTGTTCCACCCTCAAAATGCCAGCTGTCCTTCGAGGAAGCCTTGGACATTCTGATTCCACCAAAGCAGTGCAAGAAAGTGGATAAGGCTGCCAGCCCCTTACCCTGTTCCTCGCCTGCATCTCCAGACGACTCCATTGACATCACACCTCAGGGGTCTCCTCACACTGACATGGGTGGGCACAGGGAGAGGATAACACATTTGACATTCCTCTGCAGGGTAACTGATGGGACTCCTATGATGCAGACCCACCAGGGGACACAGACCCTGACCTGTACTGTGCCCATGCCGTCCCTCTCCTCCGGACAATTCCATTTTCTACCATGAACTCATTGGTAGAGCTGCCTTGTTTCAAAGGTGGATCTTTATACAGAGCCCCTGGAGGACGACTTCCTTTTCAAAACCCTTTCATTCACTCTCCACTCTACTCTGTACCTCCCAATGCTTAAGGGAGTGCTACTCCACAGGCCCGATATCTTCAAGGACCCTTGTCAAACAAAAGGAGGGTGGAAGCACACTGGCTTACATCCGAGCACTCAATTTGCCACTGTGCCTCATGGTAAATGCAGTGCGTGATAACACTTACTACAGTAGTAGTTTTTAATTTTTCACCCAAGTTGGTGCAGCCTGTGCTGTGCATCTCTAGACACGCGTTTCTGGACTCATTCCTTTATCAGTGGAGAGCAACAAGTCGTTTTGGGGTGCTGGAAAAGCTGCCCTAAGTCTTCTCAGGTCTATGTACCACTCACTGGGCGCAGGTGCATCAAATAGCCTGGTACTAAAGCGCAAACTAATCACCCCTAAGATTGTCAAGGCTGGGGGCCGTCGGGGAGATTAAGTGAGCTATTGCCCAGAGTCACATAATGCTGAGCTGATCTGCTTCCGGCGCTCGGCTTCGAGCCGTGAGCCCCGCGCTCCAGACTCAGCCGCCCTAGCCCCTGTGCCACACCTCTCCCATTAACACAAGCTTGTCAGCTCATTCGCTCTTTCACTGGTCCTGGGCAAGAGGCTCCCCAACAGGCCGGACATATTCATACAGAACCATATAGAAATCAGGCACATAGACCACAGGTTTCTCAATCTTGCGATCTGGCACCTGAGGTCATAGAATTTGGGTACTTTAATCTTCCACCTTAATGCGTGAGCATTCTCAAAGCAGCACACAGACATACCAAACAGGCCTACTATGATGCCAAGTGGAAGAGATTTGTGTATGCTCTCACTCGAAAGATACTGTTCCTTTTAAAGTCACAGTGCAGAACATAGTCTGCTGCTTACTCCACTTGCAGGTTTCTGGTCTAGCCTTTACCTCCATATGACTACACCTGGCCGCCATTGCTGCGTACCTGCAAAATAGGCAACACATTTCTCTCTTCAGTATTCCAGTCATTGAAACTTTCATGGAGGGTCATTCCTCTCAGGGTCCCACCAGCCGCAGCATGGAATGTCAACATTGTACTCACAAGACTCATGGGCCCTCTGATTGAGCTCTTCTATTCCTGCCTCATTCACTTCCTCTCTGGGAAGGTGGAATTTCTGGTCGCTATTACTTCACACAGACTTATCCATGAGATTCAGGCATTAATCCTGGAAAAACCCTTCTTCCAAGTACATAGGGATAGGGCTGTCCTTCGCAAGAACCCCAAATTACTCTTGAAGGTGGTGTCTCTCTTCCACCGTAACCAGTCCATTGAACTTCCTGTCTGTTTTCCACAACCTGATTTGTTGCCAAACGGACTTTCCAATCTTTGGATGTAAAATGAGCCTCATGTACTACGTTGACATAACTAAACCATTTAAGAAGACACAACAACGTTTTGTTGCTTTCTCCAAACCCCATAAAGGGAAGGCTCTATCCAAGTCAGGCATTGCCAGATGTAACGTTAGATGCATCCAGACATGCTATGCTAAATTTAAACGGTATCTGCCCCCCCCCCCCATCCCAGACCCCCCTCTCCCGCCCCCTCCTCCTCCCAGAGCCACTCAACTTTGAAGAAAGGAGCCTCTATGGTCATCCTGGGAAACATCCCAGTAGCTGAGATATGCCAAGCAGCTACTTGGTCCATATCACAAATGTTCCCAAAGCATTACTGTGTGCATGTGCTAACACGCCAATAAGCTAATGTTTGTCAGGCTGTGCTCCGTACACTCTTCCAATCTGATGCAACACCCACAGGCTAGCCATCACTTTCTGGGAGGACTGCTTTACATTCTATGTACAGCATGTGTATATACAGCCACACATGCCTCAAACAGAAAATGTTACTTACCCTCTAAGCATCTGTTAGTGGCATATAGTGCTGTAGATTCACATGCACCCACCCTCTTCCCTGGACACATATGGATGTTTTAGTGTTTCTTACTCTCTTTTTTCCCTGTTTTTGCATGGGCATCTCTCTATACATCGCTTCATTTCACATTCCATCCTCACCCGCCCTGCTGGAAAACATCTTAACAATAGAGCCTATGACCATGCACATTACTAGCGAGAGGAGGAGTCACACTACCTCGTGACTCGAAAGACTTCGAACAAAAACAACTTGCACACATCTGGGCCCAACAGTAGATGGCAGGAGTATGCACAGCATGTCAATCCGCAGCATTAAATGCCACAAACAGATGCTTACAGGGTACGTCACATGTTACTTCTTCCATTTGTAAAGTTGTGGAGTTCACATATCTGAAATATATGCCCTGTATATTGCTTTTGGGATGCTCTTAGCATTTTAAACCCTGAGCTTTGTTTCTATACTATTTCTGCCCTAACTCCTCTCAAAATAAAATATCATACCATTAGTGTGGGCTAACTGAACCCTTCCAGCTGATAAGTGGATGTCAATTCCTACTGCCATCAAATAAATAAATGAACGAACATGTTGTAGAGAAGAGCCTAGTAATTTATTCTTTTGATGAATAAATTCTTGTCATCATTTTTAACTTGATCAAATATGTTTAAATTAGACCGAAACCCTAAATTAAACACCCATAACTATTAGATGTTACAACCCTTTGTCTGTGCAATGTAATAGAACCTATTGTCTGCTTGCAGGAGAAGTGGTAGAGGACTTGAACCCACCTTGTGACTATCCCTGAACCCACTCCTGCATTCTACACAAGTGCCTTATGTAGCACCAACCCTGGCTAATAGTGTACAATGAGTGATATAGGGGCACATTGCAGGAATCTTTTGGCTAACCAAGGGGGCATGGCTGAGGGTGACTCAACAGCTATCATCAGGGTGATGTAGAGAAATCATTCAGAATCACTAGTACCCAAATCCCTATCCACATTGAGCTCGGCTGGCTTAGGAAGACTCACTTATAGTAATTAGCAGTGGTCAAGGGCAACAGGTATGCCCAGAGGTCCAATAGAAGCAGGTGTAGGCAACTGTCATTTCCAGTTCAGGAGGACTCAACACCAGTGCAGCGTGGAAAGAAATCATTTGTAATGTCTTTGCAAGAAAATAAATCACAGATGTTAACCCGTCAAACATCTCTTTACGGAAACGGTCCCAGGTTTATGCTGAGACAAGGGATTTTTCTAAGGGGAGTAGACAGGGGGGCATGGACCACTCCTAAAGAAGATAGGGCTAATAAGGTAGCCTACTGATATTAGATTGTAGGAAAGTGCCCCTTTTTGCATGGTTTCCCCCCCACTTTTTGCCTGATGTTGATGCGTATGAATGCGGTATGCCTGATAGATCAGATGCGATGACTCTCTTGTGTTCTGACACAGTTGTCTTTACCCATTTATTGATTGTATGGAATTTATCACCCCGATTTGATCTCAATATGTCTAATTTGGTCGCTTTGATATGAATAAAAATAAGAAATAAAAAACTCAAGTTTTATTTAGGTCTTGGGATGTAATTCAATGTATACCATTTGTAACTTTTTTGTATTTGTATTAAATGTTACCTTTGTGAGCGGAACTCTTTCTAGGCGCATGTCTGTGACTTGTTGGCGCACCCATAGAGACAAGTTTTTCTCCGTTATTTAAAGCATTTTTGCAGACAGGATAACTCTTGCTAGCAACATAAAATAACATAAAGCACAGGCCATTGAATTGGCTAGTGACACCTATTATGTAAGCTCCAACAGTTGATTTTATCTGAAGTTTGAAAGATTTCTTTGATTTAGTGTGCTGTATAAATGGTCACTGAAAACCTGCCTTGTGCTAGAAAATGTAAAGACAATGGTGAACTATTTGAGTGATGTGAGATGTCAAAAATGCAAGAGATTTGGCTGGGGTGTGGAAAGGGTAAAGAAAAGGTTTTTCTTATGGTCTAAATTTTATCCCATCAGCATTAAGCAGCAAAACTTGGAACAGCGTCAGGCTGATGTGGAATACGAGCTCCGATGCCTTCTCAACAAACCTGGTGAGTGAATATGTCAGAGTGTTGTACTCTGTGGAGATGCTCTCTGTGGAGAGACAGAAGTGGATGTGTTAGGTGTTCTTTGGGGAAAGAGGTGAGCTCTGTTATGTGCTGCTTTGCAGTGCAGCGCGCTGTATGTGGGTGATTAGCTCTCCTTTGCAGTCACAAGTTTGCCTCTAACAGGGTACAGTGGAGGTGCCAGTATTTACCACAACCTTGCAAAGGGAGAGAAGCCAGGGATTGATGCGACAGCACAGAGTCAGAAAGGCCTATGCTGAGGTTAACTGTGACCCACAGTGGGAATCGGGAGTCGCAGAAAAAGTTGAGCATATGGAAAAACTCGGGTGTGCAGCTTATTGTTATTCAAACAAAGACAGAATTGAGTTGAGGTTTACCTTTTACTGTCACCATTGCCCCTTTAGGGCAATTTAAAATGGTACTGAAGGGATGTATGCTATTGGTTGAATAACAAAGATGTATAGCATACACCTCTCAGTTGAGTCTAGTGTGGTAGATATGGAAATGAAGCTGCTCAGAAACTTCTTAGTAGAACCACAAACTCTGAGATTAAACACCAATGGGCAGCATGCGAGTCAAACTATCATGTTCGAGACGTGTGCTGTTGATACCCATACTTTGGATACTCCTGCCATCTAGTGTTGGATGCTGATGTTTGCAAGTTGTCTTTCTACGAAGAAGTCTTTTCGAGTCACAAAGTAAGGTGTCTTTCTATTGCTTATACTACGCATGGGCATCGACTCCATTGTTAGATTGTTTTATTTCTGCCATCAGGTTCGGATATGTATTGCGGCGCTCCGGTTCGAGACCATTTTTCGGGTTACCTTTGGTGCTCCAATCACTCTTCCCTTGTTGGTATTGTTTCAAACGTGTTTCACCATCCCTCGTGTGTCGAAAATCAGAAAACGTTCCCTAGTCAGGCTGGAATACTCCAACTGCAGTCTTTGGGCCTAGTCTGTCCAACGTATCTTTCCAAATCAGCTGATGGAATGGACTACATTTAAATTCTGCCCTCTGTGCCACTCGAAGCCCCAGTGCACCGACCTTCACAAAGTCTGCAATCTGTGCCTCTGCCAGGAGGACAGAGAAGAAGATTGTGAGGCCTGTCAGTCGTTTCGATCCAAGAATAACTTGCAGGACCACCGAGCTCACCGGAAAGAGATGCAGAGGCAGAGCACTGAAGACACTCCCGATATCTTCGGAGAACAAGATACCGAACAGGAAGATTTGGAAGTGTCGGCAGCTGAAGTCTCTCCAAGACTCCGATTCAGAACTCTAAATAAAACTGGAGTCCCATGATGTTCCAGCTGGTCAAGGTTACGCGAGTACTCAAACCTCTTTGCCCACACAAAAACCTGCTTCCTCCAAACAAAAAGCTTCGGGGCACCACTGGCCATGGTAGGCCCCGAGATTCTGCTTCCAACGCCCCACCCTCCGGCTCGGCACTGAAAGCACAACTGTGGTTCGAGCCGAGACTCCACCTCCGCGGCAAAAACTTCAGTTCTAAAGGACAAAAAAGAGAAGCCTGGTTCGGCTTAAAAATTTTGTCACCAAAACATAAACCTGCTCATGCAACGCTTCCAGAACTAATTCTGGAAACAATGCAGGAGAAACGGGATCCATAACTAAAAAAACGTAATATTCATCCAGAGACTTGGCGAATCATAGCAAAATCTGAGCTACCACCACCCTCCAAAAGGAAGATTTCTTTTCTAGAGAACACTGGATATAACATGCCTTAACCCCTTCAGTGCTAATGACAAGGGTAACTCGTCATGGAGTTTCCATTGATTTCAATGGAAAGTGCATGCGGAGCCATAAAACACCTTAGCATCCAAGTGGTTAAAAAAAAGACATTGCTACCAGTCCCTTCCACTGTATTCCTCATTCACCACCACTACCATCTTTACCTGTATCATTAACACCTTATTCACCAGGAAATCCTTTAAACATTACACCTCAGTGTTCTCACGCAGACCCTGATGCAGAGGAGGGGGGCGGGCACCTATGAAGCACCACCAGAACCCCATTAAATGCCTACAATGTAGACCCTCCAGGAGAGACCGATCCTGATCTCTATCCTGCAACACCTTCACCTCCTGATGACAACACCTCATATCAGGAGTTTATACCCAGAGCAGCTACGTATTATGGGGTCACATTACGTAAAGCAGCCTTAGATGAAGACGTCCTATTTGAAACATTAGGGGCTACACATAAAACATCACAGTCTCCCAATGTTAAAAGGCATGATGCGTCATGCAGAGGATATTTTTAAGGGTTGACAAAAAATAGAACCCCCCCCCCCACTATCTGACCTCATTTTTATAAGAGGTCAGCTTACACCAGATTCTTTTATACTGTCTAATGATTGTAAAAGAGCAAATTTACAAACATCAGCTGATGCACCACCACTAGACAAAGAATCTAAATTAATAGATGCCTCAGGGAAAAAAAAGTGGCTTCTCAATCAGCCAATTGCTGGCGTATAGCTAACACACAGTGCTTGCTTGCAAGGTATGATAGAGCCCACTGGGATAAAATGGAAGAATTAATCCAATACCTCCCAGAGGAACACAAGACAAAAGGACAAGAATGAGTGCAGGAGGGAAAATTTATCTCCAACTCCTTTATCAGGTGTGCACTAGGTGCTGCTGACACTGCAGCCAGAGGAGTCAACACCAGTATTCTCCTCCAAAGGCCCCCATGGCTGCGTATCTCTGGTTTTAAACCAGATGTCCAACAAACAATTGTAACTGCTCCTTTTGATAAAGAACATCTTTTCGCACCACAAGTGGATGAGACAGTAGAAAATCTGAAAAGGGATACAGAAGTGGCTAAATCAATGGGGCCACTTCAGACATTCTCTAATAGAGGTTTTTTTTTGTCGCTCATTCTAAAAGGGAGGTTCAAAAACTATATCCACAGATGTGTCCACATCTTCATACAGGCCCCAAACCCAATCCTTTAACTCTAGAGGATTTTTTAGAGGTGGATATAGAGGCAACAACTCTAAAGGTAAAGGTTCACCAACCTGTACTTCACCATCACTCAACAAGCAGTGACTCCAAAACCATTCCCCCCGACTACCGTACACCTGTCTGGGACGTCTACAAATGTTTCTTCCCACTTGGCCATCAATAATATCAGACAAGTGGATGTTGGACATTATCCAGTATGGTTATTGCATGGAGCTCACCAGCAATCCTCCCATTTGCCCACCTCGCAATCACAGGTTGTCTCTGGAGCACAAGCAATTGCTCCTACAAGAAGTAAATTTTCAGCATTTATTCACTTTACTTCCTAATACCCAAAAGTGACGGTTCTCTACGGCCAATTTTAGATCTCGGGCCTTTAAACCTTTACATACCATCAGAACACTTCCATATGGTCACACTTCAACAAGTGCTTCCACTACTGCAACAAGGTGACTTTATGTCAACACTAGACTTAAAGGATGCACATTTTCACATCCCTAGTCACCGCAGATATCTCAGATTTGTGGTATCAGGAAAGCATTATCAATTCAAAGTGCTTCCATTTGGAACTACTACTACTGCACCCAGAGTATTAACAAAATGCTTAGCAGTGGTAGCAGCTCCTCTAAGGAGACAACAGATTCATGTCTTCCAATATTTCGACGATTGGCTTAGCAAAGCCAACACATACCACCAGTGTCTACAACACACTCAAACTACCATAAATCTTCTACATCAGTAGGGATTAAGAGTCAGGAGTGATGCTCAACAGTGAAATAGGACCAATCAGTATCTACCAGTCAGAACTTTCATGCAGCTACTGGGAATGATGGCATCATGCTTTGCCATAGTACCTCATGCATGATTAAACATGCATCCTCTACGGGAATGCTTAGCACATCAATCACAGAGTCAACTACAAGATCTAGTGTTGGTAGACAGCTGTACCCATTGTTCACTGCAGTGGTGGAACACACAACACTTATCAAAAGGGTGGCCCTGTGTCAAACCTGTTCCACAGATTGAGCCAACAGTGGATGCATCCCTTACAAGGTGGGGTGCTCACTTACAACTTTTAACAGTTCAGGGACAGCAAACATCAGAATCTCCATATCAACTACTTAGCACCTAAAGCTGAAAGCATTTCTACCTCACTTCATATGCAAGGTTGTCCTAGTACGTACGGACAATAGGACAGAGATGTACTATGTAGAAAAACAGGGGAGGGGAACACACTCTTTACAGCTATAATGCCTCTCTCAGACCATTTGGGGTTGAGCAATGCACCACAGAAAGCAACTGTAGCAGAGAACATTCCCAAGACAGACAATGACTTTGCCGACCTCCTCAGTAGGATACAGCAAGGAGACTCTGAGTGGGAACTCCACCCCCAAGTCCTCCTCCCATACTTCCACAGCTAGGGCTTTTCAAAAATAGATCTCTCTGCGACAGTAGAGAACAAAAAATGCCAAAACTTCACATCCAGGTCCCCACACCCCCTATCCAAAGGTAATGCCCTATCAGTGAAGTGTAATAAAACAAGGCAGTGGAAAACCACAACCTATGTGTAGCACAGCTGAAGACAATGATGTCTCTACAAAAGTAAACACACTTCTATTACGTAAATCCATAACATTTTTGTATGTAATCTAATGAACAAGAATCGTTTTAAGAAAAAATGCAATACACAACTTAATACTCAGTAGATGTCACTCTCATGAGTTCAAACAGTATTTATGTAAATCATAAGCGTTCTTTTAAAAAAAAAATATTTTTATTACTGCACCATCTGCATAATCATACTGTTTACATCATTATGTATCCATTATCCAATTATATGTTTATACTCTTCCATGTTAATTGCGTTTTACAATGCAGTTTTTCTTTTTAATATAACTCCCGCATATTCGTAACTCCCCCCTCCCTCAATCCCAAGCACTTTACATTTCGCACATATATTTCTCTTTCTGGCAATGTCACATATTTCCATTTTGTAGTATAGGTCCATTCTTCCGACCAGTTCTCTCCCTTTGTATCGTGAATTACGAATCATGATGTCGAACCCCGCTACCCTTCCTGTGTGAGTGCACGGGGTATCCTTAATGAGCACTAAACAGATGAGGCGACTTAGACCTGACTCGGGTATCCCCCCCATGTACAGCCCATCGTAGTACATGTCTACTCCAAGTGTGATTTAGCGCATGTTTCAAACTCCACCAGCATGGAGTTCCATTCTAATGAAATATGTGTTTTTCTAAGTCCTCTACGCTCCTCCCTTTGTAATTCCATTCCTTCCGCCTTCCCCCACCGTATCACTTCTCTGTACCAAACCTCAACATCTGGTGGTCTAGCTGACTTCCACTTCATCGCTATTGTCCATTTTGCTAATAACAGTGCCATATCTACGAAGCGTGTAGCGGCGCTCCTTTTCTTTTCGGTATGATCTAGTCCCAGTACACTGTACAACGGTGACGTGTAAGGCCTGCCCGGGGCAACCCCTGCTAGAAACTCGTGTACAGTTCCCCAATAGTAGCCTATCCTGGGGCATTCCCAGAACATATGCAGTAGTCCTGCATCTTCCGACCCGCATCTGGGGCACGTGTCTGCCGACTCTGGGAACATGGCGTGTAATCGGTGGGGAGTGAGATATGCTCTGTGAACAACCATTAATTGAATACATTTGAATTTAGGGTTACGCGACACCTATTTAGGGAACCTCAGTATCTTCTCCCATTCCTTATCTCTAAGTTCTCGGCTCATATCTCCCTCCCAGCGTTCTCGGATAGGTTGTAGTGAAATCGCCCTGTTATCTCTAATTCCACTGGTCAGCCACTTGGTCAAGCGACTGCCCGTCCCCATCAGGTATTGCATTGTAAGTAGTGAATTCGTGGTTGGTTCTATACTGTTTTGTGCCCAAGTCGTAGTTATGTAATGTGCGACCCGCGCGTGTAATAAGAATAATGCCCCAGGGGCCCTATGTGAGCGTGTAAAATCTGCATGTGTCATGATGTGACCCTCCGCAAAAAAGTCCCCTATTTGTGTGATTCCTGCATCATGCCAGGGCCTCAGCTCTAGTTCCGTAAGTGTGCCGGACCCTAGTGGAATCCCCAGCAGGGGTATTGTGGGTGTGTATGACGATTTTGCATTGGTGTATTTGACCGCTTTCCTCCAGTGTGTTATAGCAAGCCGGAGCAGAGGTGGCGCTGAACTGGGTACCTTAGCATTTGGTAGCAACAATCGATGTATGGCACCCCTATTCCTGTCGGTCTCCGTCATACCCAGTTCGTGTAGGTTACGACCCGCCAGCGAATAGGCCAGCCATTGAAGTTGGCAGGCATACCCATAGGCAATTAAATCAGGCACTCCCATACCGCCCCTGTCTGTCGGTAACTGTAGTTTGGCTAGGCTGATACGTCGCCTACCCGATCCCCATATCAATTCCGTTAGTAGCATATTCAGAGTTTTAAAAAAGGCCATTGGTATCAGGAGCGGCAGATTTGTACAAAAGTATATCATTCTAGACAGTACCAACATCTTTCAGATTGCTGCCTTTCCTGCTACAGACAGAGGTAATGTGTTCCAGAATTGCACCTGAGTCCTTAGAGTATTGAGCGCCTTGCCCAAATTACCATCTAGTAAGTCCCGGGCGTTCCGGTATACCTGTATCCCCAGGTACCTGAATGTCGTGGGTGCCATCTGAAACCTATGCGGCGCAAACTGAAGGTGAGTGTCCTCTACCGTCATATGAAAACAATATCCATACGATTTGGATTCATTTACTGTAAGACCCGATATTCCTCGAAAATCGTTAAAGATCTCCGGCAGCGGATCCAATCGATCCGACATGTCTTTAATGTATAATATTATGTTGTCTGCATAAGCCAATATTATATGAGGTAGTGAATGTCTTGTTATCCCTTTTGTTAAGGCTAGAGTCCTTACTTTAAATAATAACGGTTCCAGGGCGATAATGAACAACAAGGGCGATAATGGGAAGCCTTGTCGCGTCCCTTTTGCAATTGTAAATTGTTCGGAAATACATTTATTGGTTCGGAAACGCGCTGTGGGGTGGAGATATAGTAGGTTTACCCACGCTATGTATTCTAGCGGTATACCGAATTTGCCCAGCATCGCAAACATATAATCCCATCTCAGGGAATCGAAGGCCTGTTTGAGGTCCAGTGATATACACCCCTCAGCGTTGTCCCCCGTGTCATTTTGTGTCATCAGTTGGCTCAATCTTCTCATATTCAGCGCGGTACTCCTACCTGGCACAAAGCCACATTGGTCTGGGTGTATCAGTTCCGGAATATATTTGGATAAACGTGACGCTAATATCTTGCTCAGGATCTTGTAGTCCGTGTTTAACAGGGACAGGGGTCTGTAGTTCTCTAATTGTGA
The DNA here is from genome assembly GCF_964261635.1 of Lissotriton helveticus. Classification (NCBI taxonomy): domain Eukaryota; kingdom Metazoa; phylum Chordata; class Amphibia; order Caudata; family Salamandridae; genus Lissotriton; species Lissotriton helveticus. Next base: position 1,391,259,247 of record NC_136057.1, read on the forward strand.
AGCATTCCTGCCTGGCTTCAAGAGGGAGACTATCAGTGCCTGTAGTGTCGTAGTTGGTAAAGTGCTAGACGACAACGATTCGTTATATAGTGTGTGTAATTGTGGTGCTATCATGTCGATGTACGTCATATAGAATTCTGCCGGTAGGCCGTCCGTCCCGGGTGATTTGTTCCGTGGCAACGCTTTGATGGCCTGCCTGATTTCGACCAATGTTATGGGTTTCGCTAGGTCATCCCGTTGTGTGTTCCTGAGTTGTGGAATGTGTATGTCCGATAGAAAGGACTCAAAGTTCCCGTCTGATAGTGGGGGGTGTGAGCTATATAGCTCAGCGTAATAACCTCTGAACGTGTTATTTATGTCTAATTGTGTCCGTTGTACCGTCCCCTGTTGATCGTTCACCTCTACTATAGGGGTGCTCACCGGAGCATTGCGCACCAATCGTGCTAGTAGTGGCCCGACCTGTCCGCTTGGGTGTGTTGTCGGCATGTGTATTCTCTGTAGTCAATTACCCTCAGCTCCTCTAGTAATTCCACGTGCTGAACATGGGCTTCTTGGAGTTGTGTAAGGCTATCGATCGTGCCCGCCGCCTCATTCTCAAGCATCGCCAGGCTACCCTCCACTTCCCTGAGCTTCTCCACTACCGAGTGTTTAATGCCCACTTTCGTACCCATCGCCATGCCGTGTATGGTCGCCTTAAAGGCGTCCCATTCAATTTGCCTGGAGCTAGCCGTGTTCCTGTTTTCAGCAAAGTACTGCGTGATTGCCTCTAATAGTGTGGATCTGAAAACAGAGTCTTCCAGCAACCCCGGCGATAAGCGCCATGTTGGTATTGGGGTAGGAATCCTCCCCCACTGTATCGTCAGCTCCACTGGGTTGTGGTCCGACAGTGTCTTACCCATATGCATTACGGAACCAATTGACCCTGTTAGTGTATTAGAGCAGAATATGCAGTCTATTCTGGTGTGTAAGTTGTGGGGTGGGGAATAAAACGTATATTCCCTATGACTTGTGTGTTTAATTCGCCATGCATCTGCCAGTTCCCAGCCGTTCGCCCAGCGCGCCAGGGCTTCCGACTGCTTCCTGCTTTCAGTTGCATTCAGCGGGGGTGTGACCTGTCAAGGGAGAGATCTAGGACCGCATTGCAGTCTCCGCCTATTATCCAGTCGTGTTTCGACCAGTCCAACAGTACCCCACTAACCTTATCAAAAAACTTTGACTGTTCCGTGTTGGGTGCGTATATACAGCCTAGCACTATAAAAGAGCCATCAAGTATTCCCCTTACGAACACACATCTCCCCTCTGTATCCACCCTTCTCTCTAACATTTTAAAAGGGACAGAATTTTTGATCCAGATGGCCGCCACTCGGGAAAACGCTGAATACTCTGTGGCGTGCAAGTGTCCCTTCCATTTCCTGATCACTTTGGCCCCCTCTGCTCTATTCAAGTGGGTCTCCTGGAGATATGCTATAGTTATTTGCCGTCTGTGCAGTTGCGACAGTATTCTATGTCGTTTATGTACCGATCCCAGCCCCCTCACATTCCAGGTGCAGATCTTATATGTGCTAGGAGACGTCATGGCATTGAGCATCCAGAACGTTGACATTGCCAGCATCCCAAGGGTGTGTTTCATTGTGCTGTGCATCGTAAGTGCTACTTTTGTGTTTAACTTCCCAACCTTAAGGTCCCCACTCAAGAACTGTTGAGGACCAAACAATAATACCCAACGTGGGTATGAGTGCAACTCAAGTGTGCCTTCGCCTGGGGGGGTGAGCCTAGTCGTGTTTTCTGAACAGCAACATAACACCCTGTTATCAGCATATACCCTGGACCATTGTCCCCTCCTCCAACAATTCAATCATCTGTATGTTTACGTTACCAGTCTGCATCTTCATCACATCTCATCAGAAGTCATTCGCCATCTGTGCTGTGATGTGTGGGAACAATTGTAAACTAGTGTTCGAGTCCGACTCTGCCGTGTGTGAACTGGCTTGACTGTTCTTGTCCGTTATAATTGTAGCATTATGTGCCGCCAGAGCGTTCGTCATCCACTGCGCTGTTTCCGGTGGCTCGTCCTCAACAATCTGGGCGTGGCTTCCTATTGTTTTGGGCGTCTTCTCTGTAGTTCCTCGCCGGTCCCGCTGCAGTTCCGCTCCGCCAGATGCGTGCCCTTGCATCACTTCCGCCGCATGTTCTTGAGATGGGTTCGGTGTGTGCGTTACCTCCATCCACTCAGATGCCTCCTCTGGGGTGTCAAAAAAATAAGCTTTGTGGTCATGTATTATTTTAAGGCGTGCCGGTAAGAAAAGTGCATGTTTCATATTGCGATCCCGCAGCGTGCGCTTCACTCCTAGGAAGGACGACCTGGCTTTCTGCACTGCTTGGGTGAAATCCGGGTAGATCGGCACCGTTCTATTTTCATATTTCACTGGAGCTCTCTCCCTCGCCTCCTTTAGTATTGCGTCCCTGTCTTTATAATGTAGGAGGCGTGCTATCAGGGGACGCGGGGAGCCCCCAGTCTAGGTGGTCTCGGGGGTACTCTGTGCGCTCGCTCTACACTGTACATCGGGGTGAGTTCCGCAGGATCTATTATTTTCTTCAGCCAGTCCTCCACAAACTGTGTTGGGTTTGCCCCCTCGCTTCGCTCCGGGACGCCTAAAATGCATATATTGTTGCAGCGTGAGCGACCTTCCGCATCGTCCACCCTATCTCACAATCCTCTGAGCTGTCGTTCCAATTCCTCCAGTCTCGTGGAGTGTTCCGTCTGCTGGGGGATCAAATCATCTAAGGCGAGTTTCTGTTCCGAGACCTTCTCCGCTAGTTTTTTATGGTCGTCCTTCAGGAGGGACAGACCTGTGGACATCGCGTCCATGCGTGTTTCCAACGCTTCTCTTGAGGCCCTAATTTCGGTTAGAATCAAGTCCAACTTGGCCTCCTGCGAGCCCATGCCCGTCGGTGGAATCATGTCATTATTAGAGGAAGCCAGATGGTCTTCAGAACCCGTGGATTGTATCGTGGTATGCGGCGCTGTATCTGGTTGCTTGAGCCTATTCCGCCCCATTTGTACCCCGCTCTCGTGGTCCGAGTACACCTCTCTGTATTGCGGCCGTTCCTCTTGTTCCTGGCCCTTCCCCTTGTCTCTTGTATTCTGGAGCCCTATGTCACGGTGTTCTCACCCAGCGTAATATTCCAGTTGGCTTGTGACAGTGCGTGGTCAATGCAATCTCCGCTGGCCTACTCTGTGTAGCCCCCAATCCTCATCTGTGGACTTCGTCTCTTGGCAGGGGGGAAGCGCCCGAGTTCCACTCAATGCTCTCACAATGTTCGTGATTCTGCCGCGGTCTTCCACTGTCCCTTGTATTATATATGGAGGTGTCAGAAGCCCGGCGCCCGACTGGGAAGGATTGTCCGTCTAGTGACGTACAGGGTTATCGCTCTCCGGTCCCTTATACGGTTCCTGCCTGTGCTCCGATCCCGTCTTAGTGCCCTCTATGCGTGCCGCACCTTGGTCACGGCCCCTCCACCCCTATACGCTTCAACAACTGCTTCATCGGTCGGGGGTGGGTTATATTATCCCCACATTAAGCAATGGGCATCTCTATGCACTTAGTTGTGAGGGCAGTGCAGGCCGGACTGTTATTGTTAGTGTGCCATTTCAATTCCTCCAGCCCCGTGCCTTCACGTTTCTTCTGCGCCCGACTCACAAAATGGCTGCCGCTTGTACTCACAGGGGCGCTTTAGCCGGGCAGTCGCAGGGGCCTCCACTGTTTAGTTAGTGCCCTCTAATTCTCCAGATGGTGCGACGGGACGTCTCTTCCTCGGGTGTGGTGTCCTGGGCAGAACTTCCGACCAATTACACTCCGTCCGCTGCCGCACGTCCGGACCGCGACTCCCCTCTCTCCGTGTAGCGGTCCGGTCCACTCTTCTGGGGTGCCTCCCTTCTGCCCACTTCCCTTTCTCGCTAGGTCAGGCCGGTTCCAAATGTATCTGCTCACATTACCTCGGCTCGCGCTGCTGCTCACATTACTACCGCAGTCTGATGTGGCCGGGATTCCGCCTCTCGAGATCGACCTCCGTTCGGCTTCCCCTCTCACTGTGGGTCGCAGCTTCCTCTCCGTAGCTAGGCCTCTCCGCGTCTCTGATCCGCCCGATACGGTCCGTACCTTCAACAGACTCCAGATTCCCACACACACTGCTCGTGCTCGTTCCGTTTCATGTAGGTGAAGGAATAGGAATTATAGTACCATGGGTTGCAGGATAATCGGCTTATTTCCAGGGCGTTGGACGGAGCGAGCTCAGCTCACGTCTGCCATGCTTGGCTGGTAGCCACGCCCCAGTAAATCATAAGCGTTCTTCATTGATTTGACATCAGCCAACAAGAAACAATTTGTTGCCTATTTACAAAATCAAAAACAAAAAATCAATCCCAATGCATTTCGGGTTCATACTAAACCCTTCATCAGGGCATATATGATAAACAATGATAATCAGCATTTGTATCTTGATGTCCTTCGTCCAGAGCTGCAACAAAACTCAAAATGAATATTCAATGAGCAACTTAGTAAATGTCATGAGAAAAAGTGTTAATAGGATTTGCACTCGGGGGAATTCAAGGGTGTGCTATGTAGATAGAAACCAGAGAGAACATTGGTTGAAACTGGTGTGCTTTGAGAATTATTTTTAAGCGAGGCTAGAATACCTTGGCACAAAGGAATAGGAGGGAATGTTTTTTCACTGTTTGGGCCCAACAATTGAGTGTATTGTGGCTAGTGTTTATATTTTTATCTCGGTTAACAAGAGGCTCAGTTCTCAGATCAACAAAGGGGTCTTATAGTAAAGTATTTTGGAGATTTTCCTGCTCCAGAATTTAATGGGGAATCCATGGCTCCTTTTGTATTTTCATGTAAAAATCTTAAATCCAGTTATTGGAAGAACAGGATTCCTTTAGCGCCCACTGGATAGGGTTTAAGCAAGCCACTTTGTCCGCTTCAGTGACCTCCTTAGCGCACACTTGTGAGTGATATGGGCTAGAGAGGATTCTTTGGGCACTAAGATAGAGAGATTGTTACAGTAGCCTACTTTTATGATTGTGGTGCCACAGATTATTGTAATATGGCCATTGGAAATAAATGGTAGGGACCGAGACCCGCCAACCCCTGACCTGCCTCCAGCTGATGCCTGCAGCCTAAATCCAGAAGGTCCCCCCAACCGCAACCTGGAGCTGGTAAGAAACTCCGACCCTAAAAGGCACCCCTGCACCAGACGACCTATGGCCTTGGGTGGCCAAACCGACAGTGCCTAACCAACCCCCAACATCCCAACGTACCTATCGAAGTAGTGATCGCACCCAGAAGACCTTCGTCCCCGAGCCTGCAGTGCCTTTGCAAACCAGAGGTTCCCCATTGCAAACAACAGGGCGCCTGACGTCGAAACAGCACCCTGCACCCGGCCGCCCTAGTGCTGCTGAGGGTGTACCTTTGGGTCTACTTTGTTTCCCCGTTTGTCCTGAGCTAAAGTCCAGGAGCTTTGCGCCCACCACCAAATGGCCTGCTCGTGAGCAACCACCAACTGTAGGCCCCTATCTCCCATTGGATACTGTTGGGGCTCAGCACTCTGCACCCAGCCGCCCTAGTGCCGCTGAGGGTGTAACAAGAGTGCATCCCTGACCCTGGAGGACCCCTGAGTCTACCACGGAACCTCAACTCCCACTACCGAATACTTACCTTAAAACCGATAACACTATTTTCCTCCGTAGGATAACACTGACTGTTTTTCTTGGAAAAGTTTTCAAGTGTGGAATTTGACAACCTAAAGAAATTCTTTAAAATTGTACTATTTAACAAAATTGCCTTTACTTACCTATTAACAGGAAATGTCCCAGTGTAGTATCCAGGTATACTACACTGTAAGAAAAGTAATCTAAAAAGTAACTTACCTGGCATTTTACTGAAAAGCCCATTCAAGTTTATGTACTGTATTTACAAAGCATTGCATTTCTCTGGAACAATACTGTAAATCAAAACAAAGTACATGTACCATTACAATCCAAGCTTTATTACAACTGTATTACAACTGTATATTTACTGCAAAGTATTTATCCCTTACCTGTGCCAGGCTTACTTGGTTCTAGGAAATAAAATAACGAAAATAATATGTTCGAGGCATGTGGGCTGCTGAATTCATATCTTGTGCATAGATTGCCACCTAGTGTTGGGTCCGGATGATTGCACATTGTTGTCCTGGAAGAGTCTTCGAAGTATCACGAGATAGGTGGCTCCTCCCCTGGACTACAGTGCGCATGGGCATCGACTCCATCCCCAGATTGTTTTTTTCCGCCATTGGGTTCGGATGCATATTTGATCACTCAAGTTCGGAATCAATAGAGCACTTTCTTTTTGGCCAGAAGGCCTTTCCTATATCGTCGGTATTGTCTTGCGATCGGTGCCCAGTTCTGTTCCAGCTCAGTTCCCGAGTCGGACATCCAGAGGAGTCGCGTGGCTCTTCCGCGCTGAAGGCCCGATCAACGCCAGAGGCCTTATTCGACGAAACATCATGGAACGGAGCCCGTTCAAAAGGTGCCCCGTGTGCAACTCGAAGTATCCTCACATCGACGTCCACCCGGTGTGCAACAAGTGCCTGTCGCCGGATCACGATGAAGCCAACTGTATGGCTTGTTCTGGTTTCCGCTCCAAGAAGACGATTCGACTTCGGCGCGCAGCGCGCCAGGAGGCCCAGCAGACGGCACCTGACTCGGTGAACATTTTCGATACTGAGGGAGAAGAGGCAGACGAGCAGGAAGTTCAAGTGCCGATGTCCACTCCGGCAGCGGAGGTCAACTACAGCTATGACGCTGTTGTTGAAATGCTCGATACTGAAGAAGTCGTCGACGAGGTAGGAGACGACGATGAGGCCTATGGGGCCATGGAAGATAGCTCAAGCGAGGAGCTATGCCCAAACGTTCAAACTATTCATAAGGCTCAGGTCAAGGGATCGATTTTGGAAAAGGTGATGGACAGAGTTTCTGAATGATGCAGAATACTCTTACCAAGTCAATAGATCATGGTTTTAATCCATCACTGTTTTTTAGCTCACTGCACCATCCCAGCTCAGAACCTGGCTATATGCAAATTAGTCTGTTCCTGTCCCAGTGCATGATCAGAACAGGGCAAACCAAACTACCAAGCCAATTCTTATACTGGGAAGGAAACAAGCTTCCGGGGACCGGTTTCTGGCATCACAGCCTTCTTCGGCCCGGCTTGCTTGAATCCTGATGGTGCAATGAGCAAGGGACTCACGTCTGAGTATACCCTCCCACACATAGTGTGGATAAAATCGATTTTGGAAAAGGTGATGGACAGAGTTTCTGAATGATGCAGAATACTCTTACCAAGTCAATAGATCATGGTTTTAATCCATCACTGTTTTTTAGCTCACTGCACCATCCCAGCTCAGAACCTGGCTATATGCAAATTAGTCTGTTCCTGTCCCAGTGCATGATCAGAACAGGGCAAACCAAACTACCAAGCCAATTCTTATACTGGGAAGGAAACAAGCTTCCGGGGACCGGTTTCTGGCATCACAGCCTTCTTCGGCCCGGCTTGCTTGAATCCTGATGGTGCAATGAGCAAGGGACTCACGTCTGAGTATACCCTCCCACACATAGTGTGGATAAAATCGATTTTGGAAAAGGTGATGGACAGAGTTTCTGAATGATGCAGAATACTCTTACCAAGTCAATAGATCATGGTTTTAATCCATCACTATTTTTTAGCTCACTGCACCATCCCAGCTCAGAACCTGGCTATATGCAAATTAGTCTGTTCCTGTCCCAGTGTATGATCAGAACAGGGCAAACCAAACTACCAAGCCAATTCTTATACTGGGAAGGAAACAAGCTTCCGGGGACCGGTTTCTGGCATCACAGCCTTCTTCGGCCCGGCTTGCTTGAATCCTGATGGTGCAATGAGCAAGGGACTCACGTCTGAGTATACCCTCCCACACATAGTGTGGATAAAATCGATTTTGGAAAAGGTGATGGACAGAGTTTCTGAGTTTCTGAATGATGCAGAATACTCTTACCAAGTCAAGAGATCATGGTTTTAATCCATCACCGTTTTTTAGCTCACTGCACCATCCCAGCTCAGAACCTGGCTATATGCAAATTAGTCTGTTCCTGTCCCAGTGCATGATGGGAACAGGGCAAACCAAACTACCAAGCCAATTCTTATACTGGGACAAACAGTGATGGATTAAAACCATGATCTATTGACTTGGTAAGAGTATTCTGCATCATTCAGAAACTCTGTCCATCACCTTTTCCAAAATCGATTTTATCCACACTATGTGTGGGAGGGTATACTCAGACGTGAGTCCCTTGCTCATTGCACCATCAGGATTCAAGCAAGCCGGGCCGAAGAAGGCTGTGATGCCAGAAACCGGTCCCCGGGAGCTTGTTTCCTTCCCAGTATAAGAATTGGCTTGGTAGTTTGGTTTGCCCTGTTCCCATCATGCACTGTGTAGGAAGGTAGATCCCTGACTATGGTTGCCCCCAACTTTTTGCCTGGTGTTTTGCTGGTTTTCTGACTTAGTTGACCTGAGGCCCTGCTATTCAGGACCTCAGGCCTACTGCTCTCTCTGTAAAATGGATTCCATGTACCTTAGGTACATATCTAAATTGGATACTGAGCCACCTTATCAGTCCCTGTACAGTGTACCTTAGGTACCCAGGGCATAGGTGTACCCAGGGCCTACCAGGGGCTGCAGCATGTATTATGCCACCCCTGGCTGGCCATCCAAATCTGACACAACTGGCTGCTTGACAGCTGGGGCAAGGTGGTGTAATCACCCTTTGCTTTAGATATAGTATACCTATATCTAACCCTAAAATGGACACACAGATCTCCTATCAGTCACTCCTATGGCAGGCCTTAACAATCCTGAAGGCAGAGTGCTTGGAATCGTGTGAGATGGTGCCCTGGCATGAGCTGAGCCTGTCTGCGGCTTTCGGGATCTATCCCTTAGCCGTTTCCATGATATCGCATACCGTATACTCTTAAGTGCATTATAATCCTCGCGGTTAAATGCCAACTCTGGTATCGCTTTATCAAAACATGTCGAGTAAGGTGTCATACGAATTGGAATACTAACCCCTCGCCAATTCTGGCGACGGGGTTAGCATTCCACCCTTCTAGAGGGACACGACATGTGTGTAACCTATAACCCCGGTTAAAGTCAAACAGAGCCTCAGCTCCACAAAATGGATGCTGCCACCGAGACACAAGTCTGCCCTCCTGCTGCTGGGAGTCCTCCCAGAGCAGGAGATAAGGACAAAGGGTTTCCTGCCAGGGGCGGTGCCAGCACCGTCCCAGACAGGGTTTTGTGTATTGTAGGTAGGCAGGGCTTTAGAGGAAGGTGACTGCACGTGGCACCCCGGTGCTCACTGTGCATAGGCTGGCTGGAACCAGTTCCAGGGACACTCCAGACCCTGTGCTGGGGAAAAGCCCGCCAAGGAAGTGGGTGTAACCACCCCCCTCCTGGTCCCACCCATAGGGCAGGACTTAGTCGCGTGCCAGCCCCCTTTTCCCAGATAAAGGTAGAGACTGGCCCCCTTCCAAATCAGATCATCTTTGAATCCTGAAACTACTTTCCACGAAAGGAACTCAAGACTTCTCCCTAAGATTTCTCCCTTGTGACTAAGGAGTAGTCACCCTGCATCCGCAGGCACCATCTTAAGAACACTGCGGTCTGCTGCACGTCTCTCCTCCGGATCAAGACTGCCCAGCTCGACGAGAACCGGCTTCCCTGGCACCTCTGACCTCTACCCACCTCTACAGCCCAGCTGAGAACCGTGGGTGCGACGAGACCTCAAGGGACCGGCCATCTGCAAGACTGCACGACTTCTTTCCAGCAAGCCCGCCGAGTGAATTCCTGGTGAGTGCTTTGGGGTCCGAGAAGCCCCCACCCTGAGCAGCTCCAGCACCGAAGAGCAGCCCCCCAGCATCTCCACGATCTGCGTGGGGCCCTTCTGCTTTTTACTGCCCACCGCGTTGTTTGGCTACTAGCCCGCTGGCTTGTGGCCTTCCTGACGACGCCCGACGACATTTCTGCTGCTAGTCTGGTTGCTCCAGACTGGCCCTTGCTTCCCTCCATCGGAGAAGTACCCTGGACCCTCCTGGTCCGGCTAAGACGCCATTTTAGGTCCACCGCGTGGGCCTTGCATTTGCCAAGACTTGTTGCCCAATCCTGGGTCCAGCGACGTCGACAGCAAGAACCTTCGTGGGACAGCTCGCACCTCCATCCTGGTCGCCGACAACGCCTCCTGGTCCGAGAGACTGCAGAGCCCAGCAGCGCCCACTCACCTGACTGCGGTGACTTCGCCCGGTGCCATCCTGGTGCCCACTTAATCACTGGCTAGTGATTCAAGAACTTGGTCCCCTCTGCTTTCAGGTTTTCTTCTTCCTTGATCCAGGCTTGGATCCATCGAACTTTCCTCCACTGGTCGCCTGCCAGCAACTTCCTTCTTCCAGGCTCCTGGTCCGGCAACGAGATCCCCGACGTCTTTTCAGACCTATGCAGCTGCAGCCCCTGGGCTAGGTAACTTCGGCACTTCGGTGTCCCAGCATAGCCTCACTATCCTAGGGTCAGGATCCACTGTCGTTTTCTTCCTACCAGGTCGGGTTCGCCCGTGAACACTAACTTTGTCTTTACTAGCCTCCATAGACTTTGTCCCGCATCCCGCGTGAGAGTGCACACTCTGCACCCGAGTCCCCTAGGTCTCCTAGAAGTAATCTAACGATTCCCTAGTTAAGTCCTAGCGATTCCAAAGCCTATTAGTACTGTACTTACCTGCTAGTAATTTCGCATTCCACTTTTTAAGTATATGGTTTTTCGTGCCCCCCGGGCATTTGTGTATAACGTGCTAACTTAAGTATTTTTGTAAGAGTTTTGTTGTGTGCCTAGCACCCTGTCCTCATAAAGAGTACAGGGTTGTTGTGATTCTAATAAATACACTGTTTATTTTCATAACACTTGTGTGGTGTCCTTTCACTGGGTGTTCAAGGGGTAATGTGATGGTAAAACAGCTGGCTTAACACGCCCTCTAGAGTCTTAGCCTTAGACTGCTCGTATCCATGCTACTAGGATAGCTGGTCTATAAGGTTGACTTACAACCAATCATCAATAAGGGTTGTTTGGACTGATATATAGTGATCACTAGAATAGTGAACACTGCACATCAGGCCAACTTCTCACATTGGTGAGCAGCGGTTGGGATTTGAGCTTGCTGTTGTTTTACTACACATATCCTAAGAATATCTTGTGAAAGATCACATAAGTACTAAAGGTACATATAACTTAGCGTAGAATACTCTGAGTTCTACTGAACCAGCTGTTGTAGCTCCTAGGGCCTAGCACACCCTAAACTACAACTCTAGCAAGGGATCAGTAGGCAAACATATAGTGTAGGTAAGTGCACCACTTACACCTCACTAGAAAAGCATGTCTAACCATGGAGAGTCCACTGAGACTCCCCTGGTAAGTGTTGACCCTCCACAGGTCACTTCCAGATATGCAGCTCTCAGTTTCCAGGAGATGAGACAAGTCTGTACCTCCAGGAAACTGAAGCAGGGGTCTAACCCCACCATTCCCTTTCTGATAGGTCTCTTAGAGACATATGATGCCAGAAAGATTTCTCAGTTACATGAGAACATGCCAGCCTTAGAGGGAACCTCTGGGGATCCAGACCTCCCCAACACTGCCAATGCAGTTGAGGAGGAGGATCAAGAGGAACTCTCTGGGGATGAGGTAGACAAAGGTCTTGAGGTAGTCAGAAGGCTAACTAGGGCCAACTTAGACCTACTTGGGGAAGGATCTGGGGGACCCCCAGTACTGACCCTAATGAGGCCTAACCTTGGAGTTAGGAGAGATAGATCTCCTTCTAGGGACTCCATTAGATCTCTGCACTCTAATGCCTCTTCTCAGGGGAGAAGGAACTCTCCCCAGAGGAGATTGACTTCCCCTCAGAGAAGAGAGCATGAAGCAAGGATGAGACAAGCTAGACTGAGGATTGAAAGGGAAGAACTTGCCCTGGCCAAAGAAAAGCTTGCATTTGCTAGAGAGCAGCAGATGAGTGGGTTAGCTCCCACTGGTGGCAGCAATCTCCCAAGAGAAAAAGAGAAGGGTTTAGATACTAAACACCTGACTAAGATAGTGCCCCCCTTTAAACAAGGGGATGACATCCAGAAATGGATGGCTGCTCTGGAGAGGGCCTGCACTGTGCAGTGCATTCCCCAGAGTCAGTGGGCAGCTATACTGTGGCTCTCCTTTGATGGTAAAGGTAGAGATAAGCTCCTCACTACAAGAGTGGAGGATGCTAATGATTACCAGGTCCTGAAAAATGCACTGGTTGATGGGTTTGGCTTAACCACTGAGCAGTACAGGTTGCTGTTCAGAGACACCCAGAAAACTCAGTCTCAGGACTGGTCTGACTTTGTTGATTGTGCCACTAAGGCTTTGGAAGGCTGGCTACTGGGTAGCAAGGTTACTGACTTCACAGGATTGTATAATCTTATTATGAGAGAGCAAGTCTTAAATAATTGTCAGAACCAGTTATTACACCAGCACCTGGTAGACTCTGATCTGACCTCTCCACAAGAATTGGGTAAGAGGGCAGACAAATGGGTCAGAACCAGGATTAGGCCCAAGAACCAAGGTGGTGACCAGAAAAAGGAATCAACCAAGCCTCAAGAGAAGGGTGGGAATAAATCTCCAGATCAAACCACATCAGGGCCCCAAAAATCCTCTGAGGGGGGTGGGTCCCAGAATCCTTCCAATAAACAGAAAAAGCCTTACTGTTATCCCTGTAAACAGGTGGGTCATTTAAAAACTGACAGCAGTTGCCCAAAGAATAACAATAAGGAGAACATACCCCCAGGTAACATTCCCAAACCTCCTGTTACTACTAGTAGTAATCCCCCAGGTGGTGGGAGTGCCCCCAAGAATTTGGGTGCATTTACTTTGGGAGTTCCTGGGGACTCTGGCCTAACCAGGTCCCCAAACTCAGATACTCTTGTCTGTGAGACTGGCATGGGGTTTGCCAACTTCACCACTTGTCCCAACACTTTGGGCAAGTACAGACAGGAGCCCCTCATCAATGGAATGAAAGTTGAGGCCTATAGAGATACAGGGGCTAGCATCACCATGGTGACTGAGAGTCTAGTCCCCTCAAGGCAACTTGTACCTGGTGCCACATACCAGGTGGTAAACATTGATGGAGTGAAGAAAACTCATCCCATGGCAGTAGTAAATCTCAGCTGGGGAAGTGTCACTGGCCCCAAGAGAGTGGCAGTGTCATCCAACTTGCCTGTAGATTGCCTACTGGGGAATGATTTAGAGACCTCAGCCTGGGCTGAAGTAGAGCAAGAAACCCATTCTAAAATGGTAAACATCCATGGTAAGGTTAGTGGGGCAGTGATAGCCACAGCCACAGTCCAAGATGTCCTCCCTGAACAGGTCAGGAGGGCTGTGCCAGTCACAGCCCAATCTCAGACAACTTCCTTCCCAGAACAGGTTGTCAAGGCTGTGATGGTCACAGCCCACACCCAAACTGAGCCCCCTCCTGAAAAGGTTGGGAGAGTTGTGATGGCCACAGCTCAAACTCAGACAGATGATAGTGTTGTGAAGCCTGAAACTATGGATCACTCCACTCAGACAGAGAGCATTGAGGAGGAAGAGAAATCTCCCTCCCACCAGACTTTAGGAAAGGATCAGCCTCCTCAGGGAACTGATCTGACCCCTTGTGAAGGAACTGCCTCAGAGGTAGTCAGGCCTAGCCTGGCAGAGCCTCTGATGTCAGTGGACCCTTCCAAGGTGGGACCCAGTCTGGAGCAGGTAACCTGCCCCTCTCTACCCTGCCTCAGTCAGCCCAGGGCTGTAGAGGTCAGGGAGGCCAGTGTTGGACCCCAAAGGGCCCCCTGTCCAAAAGAATTCCCCAATCAGCAGATTAAGGGCACTGAAGCTAGTAGACCTAGCCAAGTGAAAATAAGACACACTCCTGAGGGATCCCCCTTAAAATTAGTTAGGGACCTCCCACAGATGGACACTGTTGGGCACAGCCAAACTTGGGACCTGAGGGCCCCAGACCTGACCTGTCCCTCCAGTAAGCCAAACAGAGGGACCCAACCTCCAGCTGTAGGTAGCCAGAGGTTGACCCTGAGAGCCCAAAACAACTCAGTCTTGGAAAGAAAGGCCTCTATGGTGGATGATGATTGGAGGAAGCTGAGCCCAAAGTTAGTGGAGCCTCACTTCAGTACTCCATTTCAGCACCAGCCTTTTTCTTTGACAAAACACACCACAGGTAGAGATTCCCTATGGTGGAGACCTTCAGACACCCTTAGGGTGAGGGATTGCTTAGTGGACCATGACATAGGGGGTAACCATGCCAGTGCTGGTACTTCCTTAAATGGCCACTTAGGCAATATAGGCTTACCTGGACAAGGATAGCCTTATCTCCTTTCGTTTGGGGGGGGGGGTTATGTAGGAAGGTAGATCCCTGACTATGGTTGCCCCCAACTTTTTGCCTGGTGTTTTGCTGGTTTTCTGACTTAGTTGACCTGAGGCCCTGCTATTCAGGACCTCAGGCCTACTGCTCTCTCTGTAAAATGGATTCCATGTACCTTAGGTACATATCTAAATTGGATACTGAGCCACCTTATCAGTCCCTGTACAGTGTACCTTAGGTACCCAGGGCATAGGTGTACCCAGGGCCTACCAGGGGCTGCAGCATGTATTATGCCACCCCTGGCTGGCCATCCAAATCTGACACAACTGGCTGCTTGACAGCTGGGGCAAGGTGGTGTAATCACCCTTTGCTTTAGATATAGTATACCTATATCTAACCCTAAAATGGACACACAGATCTCCTATCAGTCACTCCTATGGCAGGCCTTAACAATCCTGAAGGCAGAGTGCTTGGAATCGTGTGAGATGGTGCCCTGGCATGAGCTGAGCCTGTCTGCGGCTTTCGGGATCTATCCCTTAGCCGTTTCCATGATATCGCATACCATATACTCTTAAGTGCATTATAATCCTCGCGGTTAAATGCCAACTCTGGTATCGCTTTATCAAAACATGTCGAGTAAGGTGTCATACGAATTGGAATACTAACCCCTCGCCAATTCTGGCGACGGGGTTAGCATTCCACCCTTCTAGAGGGACACGACATGTGTGTAACCTATAACCCCGGTTAAAGTCAAACAGAGCCTCAGCTCCACAAAATGGATGCTGCCACCGAGACACAAGTCTGCCCTCCTGCTGCTGGGAGTCCTCCCAGAGCAGGAGATAAGGACAAAGGGTTTCCTGCCAGGGGCGGTGCCAGCACCGTCCCAGACAGGGTTTTGTGTATTGTAGGTAGGCAGGGCTTTAGAGGAAGGTGACTGCACGTGGCACCCCGGTGCTCACTGTGCATAGGCTGGCTGGAACCAGTTCCAGGGACACTCCAGACCCTGTGCTGGGGAAAAGCCCGCCAAGGAAGTGGGTGTAACCACCCCCCTCCTGGTCCCACCCATAGGGCAGGACTTAGTCGCGTGCCAGCCCCCTTTTCCCAGATAAAGGTAGAGACTGGCCCCCTTCCAAATCAGATCATCTTTGAATCCTGAAACTACTTTCCACGAAAGGAACTCAAGACTTCTCCCTAAGATTTCTCCCTTGTGACTAAGGAGTAGTCACCCTGCATCCGCAGGCACCATCTTAAGAACACTGCGGTCTGCTGCACGTCTCTCCTCCGGATCAAGACTGCCCAGCTCGACGAGAACCGGCTTCCCTGGCACCTCTGACCTCTACCCACCTCTACAGCCCAGCTGAGAACCGTGGGTGCGACGAGACCTCAAGGGACCGGCCATCTGCAAGACTGCACGACTTCTTTCCAGCAAGCCCGCCGAGTGAATTCCTGGTGAGTGCTTTGGGGTCCGAGGAGCCCCCACCCTGAGCAGCTCCAGCACCGAAGAGCAGCCCCCCAGCATCTCCACGATCTGCGTGGGGCCCTTCTGCTTTTTACTGCCCACCGCGTTGTTTGGCTACTAGCCCGCTGGCTTGTGGCCTTCCTGACGACGCCCGACGACATTTCTGCTGCTAGTGTGGTTGCTCCAGACTGGCCCTTGCTTCCCTCCATCGGAGAAGTACCCTGGACCCTCCTGGTCCGGCTAAGACGCCATTTTAGGTCCACCGCGTGGGCCTTGCATTTGCCAAGACTTGTTGCCCAATCCTGGGTCCAGCGACGTCGACAGCAAGAACCTTCGTGGGACAGCTCGCACCTCCATCCTGGTCGCCGACAACGCCTCCTGGTCCGAGAGACTGCAGAGCCCAGCAGCGCCCACTCACCTGACTGCGGTGACTTCGCCCGGTGCCATCCTGGTGCCCACTTAATCACTGGCTAGTGATTCAAGAACTTGGTCCCCTCTGCTTTCAGGTTTTCTTCTTCCTTGATCCAGGCTTGGATCCATCGAACTTTCCTCCACTGGTCGCCTGCCAGCAACTTCCTTCTTCCAGGCTCCTGGTCCGGCAACGAGATCCCCGACGTCTTTTCAGACCTATGCAGCTGCAGCCCCTGGGCTAGGTAACTTCGGCACTTCGGTGTCCCAGCATAGCCTCACTATCCTAGGGTCAGGATCCACTGTCGTTTTCTTCCTACCAGGTCGGGTTCGCCCGTGAACACTAACTTTGTCTTTACTAGCCTCCATAGACTTTGTCCCGCATCCCGCGTGAGAGTGCACACTCTGCACCCGAGTCCCCTAGGTCTCCTAGAAGTAATCTAACGATTCCCTAGTTAAGTCCTAGCGATTCCAAAGCCTATTAGTACTGTACTTACCTGCTAGTAATTTCGCATTCCACTTTTTAAGTATATGGTTTTTCGTGCCCCCCGGGCATTTGTGTATAACGTGCTAACTTAAGTATTTTCGTAAGAGTTTTGTTGTGTGCCTAGCACCCTGTCCTCATAAAGAGTACAGGGTTGTTGTGATTCTAATAAATACACTGTTTATTTTCATAACACTTGTGTGGTGTCCTTTCACTGGGTGTTCAAGGGGTAATGTGATGGTAAAACAGCTGGCTTAACACGCCCTCTAGAGTCTTAGCCTTAGACTGCTCGTATCCATCCTACTAGGATAGCTGGTCTATAAGGTTGACTTACAACCAATCATCAATAAGGGTTGTTTGGACTGATATATAGTGATCACTAGAATAGTGAACACTGCACATCAGGCCAACTTCTCACACACTGGGACAGGAACAGACTAATTTGCATATAGCCAGGTTCTGAGCTGGGATGGTGCAGTGAGCTAAAAAACGGTGATGGATTAAAACCATGATCTCTTGACTTGGTAAGAGTATTCTGCATCATTCAGAAACTCTGTCCATCACCACCCCCCTTTTTCAAAATCGGTTTTATCCACACTATGTGTGGGAGGGTATACTCAGACGTGAGTCCCTTGCTCATTGCACCATCAGGATTCAAGCAAACCGGGCCGAAGAAGGCTGTGATGCCAGAAACCGGTCCCCGGGAGCTTGTTTCCTTCCCAGTATAAGAATTGGCTTGGTAGTTTGGTTTGCCCTGTTCCCATCATGCACTGGGACAGGAACAGACTAATTTGCATATAGCCAGGTTCTGAGCTGGGATGGTGCAGTGAGCTAAAAAACGGTGATGGATTAAAACCATGATCTCTTGACTTGGTAAGAGTATTCTGCATCATTCAGAAACTCTGTCCATCACCACCCCCCTTTTTCAAAATCGGTTTTATCCACACTATGTGTGGGAGGGTATACTCAGACGTGAGTCCCTTGCTCATTGCACCATCAGGATTCAAGCAAACCGGGCCGAAGAAGGCTGTGATGCCAGAAACCGGTCCCCGGGAGCTTGTTTCCTTCCCAGTATAAGAATTGGCTTGGTAGTTTGGTTTGCCCTGTTCCCATCATGCACTGGGACAGGAACAGACTAATTTGCATATAGCCAGGTTCTGAGCTGGGATGGTGCAGTGAGCTAAAAAACGGTGATGGATTAAAACCATGATCTCTTGACTTGGTAAGAGTATTCTGCATCATTCAGAAACTCTGTCCATCACCACCCCCCTTTTTCAAAATCGGTTTTATCCACACTATGTGTGGGAGGGTATACTCAGACGTGAGTCCCTTGCTCATTGCACCATCAGGATTCAAGCAAACCGGGCCGAAGAAGGCTGTGATGCCAGAAACCGGTCCCCGGGAGCTTGTTTCCTTCCCAGTATAAGAATTGGCTTGGTAGTTTGGTTTGCCCTGTTCCCATCATGCACTGGGACAGGAACAGACTAATTTGCATATAGCCAGGTTCTGAGCTGGGATGGTGCAGTGAGCTAAAAAACGGTGATGGATTAAAACCATGATCTCTTGACTTGGTAAGAGTATTCTGCATCATTCAGAAACTCTGTCCATCACCACCCCCCTTTTTCAAAATCGGTTTTATCCACACTATGTGTGGGAGGGTATACTCAGACGTGAGTCCCTTGCTCATTGCACCATCAGGATTCAAGCAAACCGGGCCGAAGAAGGCTGTGATGCCAGAAACCGGTCCCCGGGAGCTTGTTTCCTTCCCAGTATAAGAATTGGCTTGGTAGTTTGGTTTGCCCTGTTCCCATCATGCACTGGGACAGGAACAGACTAATTTGCATATAGCCAGGTTCTGAGCTGGGATGGTGCAGTGAGCTAAAAAACGGTGATGGATTAAAACCATGATCTCTTGACTTGGTAAGAGTATTCTGCATCATTCAGAAACTCTGTCCATCACCACCCCCCTTTTTCAAAATCGGTTTTATCCACACTATGTGTGGGAGGGTATACTCAGACGTGAGTCCCTTGCTCATTGCACCATCAGGATTCAAGCAAACCGGGCCGAAGAAGGCTGTGATGCCAGAAACCGGTCCCCGGGAGCTTGTTTCCTTCCCAGTATAAGAATTGGCTTGGTAGTTTGGTTTGCCCTGTTCCCATCATGCACTGGGACAGGAACAGACTAATTTGCATATAGCCAGGTTCTGAGCTGGGATGGTGCAGTGAGCTAAAAAACGGTGATGGATTAAAACCATGATCTCTTGACTTGGTAAGAGTATTCTGCATCATTCAGAAACTCTGTCCATCACCACCCCCCTTTTTCAAAATCGGTTTTATCCACACTATGTGTGGGAGGGTATACTCAGACGTGAGTCCCTTGCTCATTGCACCATCAGGATTCAAGCAAACCGGGCCGAAGAAGGCTGTGATGCCAGAAACCGGTCCCCGGGAGCTTGTTTCCTTCCCAGTATAAGAATTGGCTTGGTAGTTTGGTTTGCCCTGTTCCCATCATGCACTGGGACAGGAACAGACTAATTTGCATATAGCCAGGTTCTGAGCTGGGATGGTGCAGTGAGCTAAAAAACGGTGATGGATTAAAACCATGATCTCTTGACTTGGTAAGAGTATTCTGCATCATTCAGAAACTCTGTCCATCACCACCCCCCTTTTTCAAAACCAGGTCAAGGGATCGCCACATGGCCTTACTCAAGATCTTACACTAAGTTCTACAGCCTCGCCTCCAGGCCCGGCTTCGGACACTTCTAAGGAGCCACAAGTGGTGAAATCGAAACCGAAAGAGAAAGCATCGGTGTCTACGCAACCGAAAGCACTAGAGGCGCCATCGAAAGTGCGTGTTGCTTTGGTCGGCTCGAAGTCCTCTGGCCTATCAACGCCGACAAAGCCTAAAAGTGTTATCGACCCGGTGGGGTCGCTGAAGGGTGTCGAGCCGAAGACTGGGACACCAAAAACACTGGTCAAGGTCGTCGACCCGAAGAAATCAGCGACAAGGACCGTCGACACAGACAAAGGACTCGGAACTCCAAGAGTTGTTGATCCTGCGTGTCGGCCGGACAAGGCCAAAAGCAGTACAGCCCTCGACTCCGCGCCCGGCGGTGGCTCAAAGGACCCGGTCGAGTCGACGCAGCCGTCCGCCTCCTTCTGGAAGCAGGTGTCTGACTCGTTGAAACGCATTAAGGAGAAGGCTTCCGCTGTCGGTCCAAAAGATACTTCCACGCCGAAGCCTGCCACCAAACCTCTAAAGTCGCCGGCGCCCATTCAGTTTATGCTGCCACCAAAGGTGGTGCCGAAGGCCTTTGCCACGAAGACGGCCGTCGAAGGGTCTATAAAGGTGTCCACGGCGCTGAAGCATACACCTGCGGTTGTGGGCGCAAAGCATCGACAACCCCCGCTTGACGAGCAGTCGGAACAATTCATCGACGCCGACACGGGGAGACTTTCTATTTACAAATGAAAGATCGCCCCGGCACAGCCTATGGAGTCGTACACAATTCCATTAAAGAAGAAGAAGGATTCCACGACTTCACCCGTTGGCCAGGACACTGCTCCTATCTCGCCCACTTACTCGGATGTGGAGGCTGGGGAAGGTGACTATAATGAGTACAACTACCCTGCCGACACTGATCCTGAAGATCAACATGACACGTGGGCAGATGCTGCTGACCCAGGAGATCCACAATCTGCCCCAGACGCTCAGGTGTATACCATAAAAACATCGCCTACTGAGGACTCAGCGGCGTTTAATGCGCTTATTGAGAGGGCAGCCAAAAATCACGATGTCCAGCTCCATGCTGACCCGATTGAAGTGGACTTTTTGTTTGATACCTTTTCCACCTCGGAGAGAACTGTAAAAACTCGGCCAATGCTAAAGGGTGTCTTAAAACATGCCAGAGACATTTTTAAAGAGCCCACAAGAGCCCGGGTTATAAACCCCAGGGTTGAGAAGAAGTACAAGCCGGCGCCTGGGGACCCTACCCACATCAGGGGCCAGTTGCCGTTGGACTCTCTGGTTGTTTCCAATGCCCGGAAGAGGGCAAACTCACAAACTACTGGTGATGCTCCTCCCCCTGACAGGAATCTAAAGTGCTGGAAGCATCTGGGAAAAGGGTGGCGGCTCAAGCGGCCAATATCTGGCGCATTTCTAACACTCAGGCACTCTTAGCCAGATATGACAGGGCCCATTACGATACACTTGAGACCCTGTTACAACACTTGCCAGATGAATATAAGGAGGCAGCAGAGATGCTCATACAGGAAGGAAAGCTCATCTCAAATGCTTCTATTAAGTGTGCACTGGACGCGGCAGACACCACGGCCAAGGCCATTAATACCAGTGTGATGTTATGGCGACAAGCCTGGCTGAGAATCTCCGGGTTCAAGCCGGAGATACAAACCACCATCCTATATCAGCCTGTAAACCCTGATCACTTATTTGGACCTGAGGTGGACACCACCCTAGAGAAAATCAAAAAGGACACGGAAACTGCAAAGTCTATGGGGGCTCTCCAGTCGCAGCAGTTCAGGGGTGGTTCTTTTCGTCGCTCAGGCAATAGAGGTGTTTCCAGAGGCCAGCTGTCCCAGCAAACACAGTACAATAAAGGTGGCGCGCAAACCATGTACACCAAACAAAGTAGAGGTGGCTATCGCGGAAACAGCGCCAAAGGCAGAGGTCGTGGAAACAACAACTCCCGATCCTCCGCCGCCAACAAACAGTGACGCCTTGTCACTGCCCCCCGACCATACCACACCGGTCGGGGGGAGACTCCAACAGTTCCTGCGGGTCTGGAAATCCATCACCACAGACAGGTGGGTCATAAAGCTTATCCAGTACGGTTATTGTCTGGAGTTGACATCCACTCCACCCAGCATACCCCCAAAACACCGTCCTTTGTCCGCGGAGCATTTGCACTTATTGCAGCAGGAGGTACTCGTCATGCTGCAAAAAGGGGCGATAGAGCTCGTGCCGGTGGAAGAAAGAGGCGCGGGAGTGTACTCCCTGTACTTCTTAATCCCAAAAAAGGACGGGTCCCTCAGACCCATACCGGACCTCAGACCCCTAAACCAATTCATTCTGTCGGGACACTTTCACATGCTAACACTGCAGCAGGTTCTACCGTTGCTCAATCAGGGAGATTTCCTCGCAACACTAGATCTAAAGGATGCATATTTTCACATTCCGCTACATCCGTCACACAGAAAATACCTCCGATTCACCATTCAAAATCAGCATTACCAATTCAAAGTCCTCCCTTTCGGAGTGACGACAGCGCCCAGGGTGTTCACAAAATGCCTGGCGACGGTGGCTGCACACCTACGGAGACAGAACGTTCACGTCTACCCTTATCTGGATGACTGGTTTGTCCAAGCAAAGTCGGCCCAGCAGTGCGCCACCAGCATGTCCCAAACCATTCACCTTCTACACGATCTGAGATTCTCACTGAATTACCCAAAATCACACCTTCAGCCCGCCCACGTACGGCAGTATCTGGGCGCGACAATAGACACTCTGGCAGCCAAAGCACAGCCAAATTCAGTGAGGATCAACAGCATTCAGTTGCTGATACAGAAATTCAGACCGCAACACTCGCTTCCGGCACGGGTGTTCATGCAGTTGATAGGCATGATGGCCTCCTGCATCTTCATAGTCCCGCATGCGAGACTACATATGCGTCCGCTTCAGGAGTGCTTAGCACATCAGTGGACTCAGGCTCACGGACAGTTGAAAGACCTAGTGTTGGTAACCGGTCGTGCATACAACTCTCTGCATTGGTGGAATCCACACAACCTTTGCAAGGGACGACCGTTCCAGGAGCCTGTGCCACAGATCATCCTAACCACGGACGCATCTCTCCAGGGTTGGGGAGCTCATGTACTCCACTACACAGTGCAGGGACTATGGACAACGCAGCAAAAGAAGATGCACATCAACCTCCTAGAGCTGATGGCTATCTTCCTGGCAATGAAAGCATTCAAAGTACATCTGTGCAACAAGGTCGTGTTGATCCGGACGGACAACATGACGGCCATGTACTACATTCAGAAGCAGGGAGGTACACACTCTCCACAGTTGTCTCATCTGGCTCAGAGCATGTGGAAGTGGGCCATTCGAAGGAACATCTTCCTCATGGCGGAGCACCTCCCAGGCAAAGACCATCAGATGGCGGACCTGCTCAGCAGGTACAGCACCAAGTGCACGAGTGGGAGATACATCCATCGGTACTCCACCGTACTTCCAGCAGTGGGGTCATCCAGAGATAGACCTGTTTGCCACAAAGGAAAACGCCAAATGCCAAAGCTTTGCCGCCAGGTTCCCGCACCCACAGTCGCAGGGCAATGCGATATGGATGAACTGGTCAGGCAAATTTGCGTACGCTTTTCCCCCAGCACCTCTAATACCGCTGGTGGCACGCAAGCTGAAGCAACACTCGATGACGCTCATCCTAGTTGCTCCAACGTGGGCACGCCAACCATGGTACACCAAGTTTCTAGAACTTTCCGTGGTACCGCATCAACGGCTGCGCCTCACTCCCAGGCTTTTGACGCAGAACCATGGCGACATTCAGCACCCAGATCCGCAACAGCTGAACCTGGCGATCTGGCTCCTGAGGTCTTAGAATTTGGCTACCTTGACTTGCCTCCCGCCTGCATGGATATCATACGGGAAGCAAGAAAGCCCACTACCAGAGCATGCTATGCGGCAAAATGGAAGCGGTTTGTCATTTATTGTGCAGACCACAACATCAACCCGCTAGACGCGTCTACGCACAACATCATTTGTTATCTGTTACATCTTTACAAATGCAATCTGGCCTATGCTTCCATTCGGATTCATTTGTCCGCCATAGCGGCTTATCTACAAAACAGGCAGCATCTCTCACTTTTCAGAGTACCTGCCATTAAAGCCTTTCTGGAAGGACTCAAACGAGTCATTCCTCCACGGACCCCACCAGCTCCTGAATGGAACCTTAATGTGGTCCTCACCCGACTGATGGGTCCACCTTTTGAGCCTCTACATTCATTTGAGATTCAGTTCTTGACGTGGAAAGTGGCTTTCCTGATAGCGATTACATCACTGCGGCGAGTTAGTGAACTCCAGGCACTAACTATCCAAGAGCCATTCATACAAATTCACTCCAACCGGGTGGTGCTGCGCACTAACCCTAAATTTCTTCCAAAGGTGGTTTCACAGTTCCATATCAATCAGACTATTGAACTGCCTGTGTTCTTCCAAAATCCTGAGTCAGTGGCGGAGAGAATGCTCCACACTCTTGACGTCAAAAGAGCTTTGATGTATTACATTGATAGAACTGAAGATTTTAGGAAGACAAAACAACTCTTTGTTGCTTTTTCAGCACAACACAAAGGCAACCCCATTTCCAAAGCGGGTATAGCCAGGTGGATCGTTAAGTGTATTCAAATTTGCTATCAAAAAGCAAAGCGCATGTTATCGGTCCCCCCAAGGGCCCACTCAACTCGTAAGTTGGGGACCTCCATGGCTTTCCTTGGAAATATTCCTTTAGAAGACATTTGTAGAGCAGCCACTTGGTCTACCACACACACATTTACAAAACACTACTGTGTGGATGTGCACTCCAAACAGCAGGCAGCTGTAGGGCAGGCTGTTCTTAAAACACTTTTCAGACTGCTGCAGCTGGCACAGGCGGCCGCCGCTAATGGAGGGACTGCTGTGTATTCTATGCACAAGATATGAATTCAGCAGCCCACATGCCTCGAACCGAATATGCTACTTACCAGTATGCATCTGTTCTTGGCATGTAGGGCTGCTGACATTCATATCTCCCGCCCTCCTCCCCGGCGCCTGTAGCGGCTGCAGCACTTGCAATTACTCTTAGCATGGTCATCTCTCACAGTGTTACACTCCATCTTTGCCACAATAGCTAAAAACAATCTGGGGATGGAGTCGATGCCCATGCGCACTGTAGTACAGGGGAGGAGCCACCTATCTCGTGATACTTCGAAGACTCTTCCAGGACAACAATGTGCAATCATCCGGACCCAACACTAGGCGGCAATCTATGCACAAGATATAAATGTCAGCAGACCTACATGCCAAGAACAGATGCATACTGGTAAGTAGCATATTTGTTTTATATTAAAACAATTGTTCTGAAGTTCAATCTTTGAGTGTGTGAAATCATTTGCTGATTGAGTGTGTGCAACAAATGCTTAGCACTGTCCTCTGATACTGCCTTACTGCTCGACCAAACGACCCCAAATAGAGAGTAAGGTTCCAGCTACTTTTACCTCTGCCTACCTTTTGGGTTATACTGGACTCTGTGCACACTATACCTCATTTTGGTATAGTATATACAGAGCCAGTCATGTAGGCGTGCCCACCCCCAGGCCAGTACCACCCCTAAGGTGGCTTAATCTGAGGTGGACACACCTTTTCAGAGTTAGCCATCTTTGTATTGGCAAACTTAGGGATTCTGGGACAGGGTTATGCCCAATTCCCACAGGAGTTGTCATATAGGGGTAGAGACCTCAGGGGTAAGTAGCCCATTGGCTACTACCCCTCACTCCCCTTAACACCCCTAAATTGAATATTTAGGGGACCCTGTGACACCACATCTTTAGATTTCGATGGAGGTGCTTTACAGCTTTGGTGCTACAGCGAGAACTGCCAGTGCGAGGGTAACAGGATACGAAGGTGAGGCCTGTCACTGCAGGCTGAGCTCCCTGGAGACCTGCTGCGACAGGGAAGGTGCTGCCCCCGTCTACTTGTGCAGCGGGTGGCGGGGATTCTTCATCGCTTAGGCCTATGAGAGGCGGAGTGCATCGGACCTGTTAAAGTGGCCTACCCTGGAGCGCGGTGTGGCAGCTCATCATTATATTCTGCGATTGACTGCCTACCAACCGCGTGTGCCATCCTGTGGTAGAACTCTGGCCCCTGACTGCGGGCGGTGCGGCTGGTGACTAGTGGGCCTGGCGTTGGCATTCCGTCTCGCAGAGGTATTGGTACAAGCAGCGCACGTGTGCCTGAGTCTGATGCCCTGGAGGTGGTGTGCCCCGGCGGGAGAGCTGTGTTGCTGCTGCTCGTGGCTGTGGCTACCCATGGCTGCATCGTCACGTTACTGATGCCCATCTCAGGGGCGCTGGCTGAAGGCAGGATTTACTTCATACAACAGCGGTTCAGGTCATCCTTCCTGCGGAGTGACTACTTACTTCTTTTGTGGCTCTGAGTGTACATAGCTGGTGTGACGGGTACTGGTCACAATGAGCAAAACGAACAAGGTTCAATCTCGCCTAACGTTCGAGATGCGTAAGCCTGGGAGGTCTCAACAAAGGCAGAACTCAGACTTCGAGTTAGATGCCTCGACTGCAGCCACCCATGCGCTTGAGACAACGCTACTGGCAATGCAGCACAGTCTCCAGTCGATGGATGGCAAGATTGGCACACTAAATTTGCGTATGGACCACATGTCTGCGAAACTTGACAAACAGGGCACCAGGCTGGGCGAGGTGGAGAAGCGTGTCTCTGCGGCTGAGGATGACCTTCAAAGTGTATCCACTAAAGCTCTGAACATGGAATAAGTCTTGGCGGTCATTCAGACAAAGAATGAGGACTTGGAGGCCAGATCGAGGCGGAGCAATCTGAAAATAACTGGCCTGCCAGAATTGACCAACAATGGGAAGCTGGAGATTTATGTTGAGGTGATGCTTAAAGACATTTTTGGGTCTGAAAATCTGTCAGCCATGTTGATTGTGGAAAGTGCACACCGCTTGGTGCTCATCCGGTCCCTGGGGCCCCGCTACGCCCGATCATCACGTGGTTGCTCAATTATAGAGAACAGGACTCGATCCTCCGCATGATTATCAGGTGAATGAGCTGGCCTTTTATCCATCCTTCACGATTGCTGTCCAGGCAGTGAGGAGGGAATTCACACCAGTCAAAAAGCTGCTGATGGCGGAAAACACCCCATACGCTATGCTCTATCCGGCCCGCCTGAGAATTGGATCAGAAGGGACTGCCAAGATTTACAATAACCCCAAGGCTGCCATGGAACACGCTAAATCTCTGAAAAAACAGGGCTGTGATACTGCTAGCGAGCCTGACGTAGAGGAGCAGTAAGTACTTGTCTGGGACTGCATATCACAGATAGGCTATTATAGGATTGCTGCTGCCATTTGAATGCGCTGATGGTTATGGTTTGTAGGGAATTGCTCACTGGAGGAGGATAATACCACTAAAAGTATCCTATTCTGGCATTCCAGCGCCTGGGACATAAATCCTGGCAGTTGCCTGAGCATGTCCCTTGGGCTCTGGACTCTAGTTGGACTGTCACGTTGATACAATGGACATGTTCGGCCACCTCCCTGCTCAGTGGGAGGCTGATTGTACTCAAGTGTTTCCCAATGGGTGTACTCCACTTCTTTTACAGGTTGATGGTTTTCTTTTGGGGGGGGGGGGTTGCTCGTTCTTTGATAGGCTGTCTTTAGCAGATGGGCTTGCTGAAGTGGGTGGTGGGGCTGGGAGGGTGGGAACGATTTGTTGCAGGTGCAGTGCAATATCAATGCAGTACATTATCAAACATGTGTGATCTCCCTAGCAGGTCTTCAATGTGGAATCTTGCAAATTATGATTTGAAAATGCATGTGTGGGTGGTACTGTTAAAATAATAACATGGAATGTATGCGGTCTCAACAACCCCTAAAAGATCCGCAATGTGTTAGCTTTCCTTGATAGGAATGATATCCAGGTCGCGTTTCTGCAGGATACGCATCTCACCAAGCATTCAGAACTTAATGTGGGGGCTTGCTGGGCTGCGGTGCGAGTGGCAGCATCGTATTCATCGTACTCTAGGGGAGTGCTAGTGTTGGTCAAAAGGGGTACGCCGTTGACTCTGCTTAAGGCTGAGGCGCATGAGCAGGGTCTGGTGCTTCTGACCCTGTGTTCCGGGCCATAATTGGTGACACTATTACACATTTTATCCTTGAAAATGAAGGTTCAGTTCATGGGGCATGCACCATTTGGGAGGCTTTCAGGGTCACCATTAGGGTAGAATGCATTGGGGCGCAGGCAGGTGTATTAAAAGCTCTTAGGGAATAGGCCACAGGGCCTATGCAATTAGATAAGTGCGCTGGAGCTTCGTAACAAACAGAGCCCCCCGTCCATATTCTTAGCTCAAATCAGAGACTTGGTGTCGGAATATAATCAGGTTGCTGAACAGGAGCAACTCCACAGGTCCAGGAGATCTAAGGCGCGTACCTATGGGGAGCGAGGCAGGCCCAGTCGCTCTCTGGCGCATAAATTGGCTCTTCCAAAGGGACAGGAGCACATCATAGATATGTTAGACAGTGATTCCATATCGCAGTTCACCACTCCTCAGATTAGCAAGGTGTTTCTTGACTTCTTCTCAGATTTATATGGGAATAGGCCGTCGGCGAGTGATAGTGAGATTTCTAGCTATTTTGATAATGTTGCGGTGGGGTGGTTGTCCAACGGTCAGCTGGAATATTTAACACAGCCTTTTAAGGTGGAAGATGTCAAAGAAGCTATAATGGCATTGCCATCCAGGAAAGCTTCTGGGTTAAATGGGATGCCAAGCGAGTTTTATAAAACATGTGTTGAGGCTCTGAGCCTTCTGGAAGTATTTGCAGAAGCATACGAAACTGGTGTTCTGCCCCCCTCTCGGAGGGAAGCTCTTATTGTAACACTGTTAAAGCCGGACAAGGAAGCGAATATGTGTGAGTCGTATAGGCCACTGTCCCTTATAAATATTAACACCAAAATATTGGCAAAAATTGTTGCGAATAGGATTTCGCCCCTGGTCCCAATTTGATACTTCCAGACCAATCTGGATTGGTGCCCAAGCGATCAACCATGAATAACTTACATACCATTTTGGCATCAATTGGATCCCGAGCTCCCGGCTGTTGTGGTGCTTCTAGATACGGCAAAAGCTTTTGACTCACTTCAATGGGGTACATGTTTATGGTCTTGCAGAGAATGGGGATAACGCCGTTTCTCCTGAAGTGAGTGCACTGGCCCAGTCGCCAGGGCTCGGGTTATTGGATGGGTATCGTGTCCAATCACAATATGCAGGGGCACCAGGCAGGGCTGCCCCTTCTCCCCAATGCTTTTTTGTTGGCACTAGAGCCCTTGGTGTGCAAGATCCAACAGCTACATGCTAATGATGCTCTGGGATTTCGGCAGCGTCCGTTTGCCATTTCACTGTATGCAGACGATAAGATGCTATACGTCTGGGAGCCGGCCACACATATGTCACGCATACTATGTGAATATGTCCTATTTGAGAGACACTCCGGGTTGGGCATAAATTGGGCAAAATCCACTGTCTTCCCACTATTTGATTGCACACAAGAAACTGTCTTGGAGTGCCCACTTGCCTAGTCTACGGAGCAGGTAAAATATCTTGGGGTCTGGGCGCACAGAGACCCTGATACAGTGCTCAGTATGAATTATGGGCATGTGATAGCTAAAATTACCAAACAAGTTGCCCGATGGACGCGTCTCCCGTTGTCCCTGGCAGATAGGATTGCGGTGGCGAAGATGACTATTCTTCCCAAGCTCCTTTTGTAAACATTCTGATAATGGCACTTTTAAAAACATTGCAGTCCTGTTTGTTGGCCCTGGTGTGGGCTGGTAAGCAGCCAAGATGTGGCTGGAGCACTCTGATATTGCCATTTGAACGGGGGGGGGGGGGGGGGTTTGAGGCACCCAATCTGCGGCTGTACTATCTGTGTGCACAGGTGCAATTCACACATTACTGACATTTCCCTCAATGTTATCTGCCACACTTAGCTGTGGAGGAGGACACACCTTTCCAATCCCTTTTACCGCTATGGTTCTACACAATGGAGATGGAGGACCCAGGAGAGAGAGGAACACTGTCAGGGTGTGGAGAGCTTTGGGTGCTCATGCAGGGGGATAGTATTTGTATGCGCATGCCATGCCAATTGCTGCACACCCGGGTATCTCAGCTGCGCAGGAACGTGGGGCAATGAGTGCCTTGCAAAATGCAGGAGTTATTAGGCTTTTGCTGGGCAAGCATATAAGTCAATGCATGGGTTTATATATACTAGATCGCGCATGGCTGTGAGAACACTTTATGCTGAGTTCCCTCAAGAGCCACAGATGCTGAAAGCATTACAAGTAGTGCTGACGGTAGGGGAGAGCAACTAGACCATACTGCGGCTCCCGGCGGGAAAACAGTCAATTGTGCATGATTGGGGTGGGAAGGAATATATGGTCATGTGTATAATCGTGCACAATTGAATGTATTTATTTGTTCTTTCTTAATGTTTCTGTAATTAGTTTATTTTTGTGAGCTGGTGTATTGATGTATTTCATGTGTTGGTAAAAACAAGAGAACAATTAAAATAATTTATAAATTGTTCCTGTTGGAATCAGAGGTGGTATGTACTTTAATGTTACTAAGTCCAAGATGAAGGGACTGTGTACCAAAGAATTGGATTAAAGTTGTATGTGTCCTATTGATATTTGTACTGTACTTATTCCTCCGCATCACTCTCTGTGTATAGTTAGATATTCATTTGTCCAGATGCTGGAGGAGGATTAGGGCAAACCCCGTTGTTATATATGTTTTGGAATGCTAATCAACAGGCCATCCTGTGGGAGGGGGTGTTATCACCCACTTCCTGAGCAGGCTTTGTTTCTGACCTCCTGAAAGCAAAGGCTCTCACCCTTGAGGGTCAGACACTCTCCTCTGGTGGCAGGCTGGCAGAAATCAGTCAGCCAACACACCAGGGGCTGATATGTTTTCAGGGGGCACCTCTAAGTTGCTCTCGGTGTGCATGTATTAGTACATCTGAAACTGGCATCAGAGTGGGTTTATTAATACAAGGTTTTTTATATCAAACATCCCTATTTTCGGTAAAGCCATCATGTAGCTTGGGAACTCATTTTCACCAGTGCCCAGCACATGCTTTTAAAATGGTTTCCCTGATCACTTGCAATATCTAGTAATAGAACTAGACATCATAGGGGCACATCTGCTCATGCAGATATGTCCTCACATAAAATATAATGCACCCGGCCTTAGGGTCAAAGGCCTGCTGTAGGGGTGATTTACACCATGTCACACAGTCTGCAATGGCAGTCTGTGTGGAATTTGGATAATAATAATAATAATCCACATTTGTATAGTGCACAATCACCCGTTAGGGTCTCTAGGCGCTGGGGGCCGTCGGGAAGATTAAGCAAGCTATTGCCCAGAGTCGCATGGTGCTGGGCTAACCTGCCGCCGGAGCCGGGGATCGAACCCTGATCCCCAGATTCCAGCGTCAGTCGCCCTGGCCGCGGCGCCACACGGTCCCTTAGGGTGGTACAAGATATGCTGCAGCCTTTTGGGACCCTCTGTAGTACTCCTGCCCTAGGTACCTGGAGTACCATTTACTAGGGTCTTACAGGGGTGGTAAAGTCCTTAGCCAATTGTAGCACAATTAGGATTACCTTGTTTTAGGGAAGGCGCATTAGCACAGAGGTCTGCTTAGCAAGCCTCAGTGCAGTGCCAGAGTCGAAAATCAGCATCTAGTAACTGAAAAGGGGGCACAAAGTGTGAGGGGTAACTGCAGCAAAAGCCCCGTTCTGTGCACACATCAAGCATTGAGAGTGATAGTAGTGATTATGATTTCTGGCCAAGAGGCAGAGGGAGAGGGTTGTACCAGTGACATCCACAGATGTGCAATGGGGCCCCAGCCCGGGTTACCGGTGGCCCCCGATGTACCCCCCCGCCCCCTCATGCAACCCTTCCAGTACCATCAAAATCCCCTTCCTTTTTTAGGGAGAGGAAGGGGCAGATGAAGAGGCAGATGAAGAGGGAAACAGAGGACAGAAAGTCCAATGGGAAGACCTCAACCAGAGGGTGACCGGGAATATGCCCCGGGCGTTCGTGCTCGGAACTAACAAGGACTGACCCTGATCATGAATCTTACAGATATTGTCCTTACTGTACATCAAGAGATGTTCCTCAACAAGGGGCTGGGTTTTGTCCCTACCAATGTGGATGACACTTTCCAACTCAGATGTGAACTTGCAGAGTTGTTCAGAAAGGTCCACCTCAGGTAATTGTCGTGCCCACCTCCCCCTCCCTCTTTTACCCTTACTATTCTTGTTTATAATCTTTGCTCTTCCTATTTGATTCGCTACCTACTGAGCAAGCCTCCAGCTGCACGTACCACTGGCCAAGGGTTGTAGGTGGCTTATGCTGTATTGTTGTTACACTATATAAAATAAATAAACATGATTTAAACCAAGAAAGGTCCACCTCAGGATCTTATTTGATAAGGAAAACTCAGGGCCCACATAATTGGGTGATAAAGGTTTTCGACCCAAATCCAAATTTATACCCATGCCCTCACAACTTCCACTAGAAATGGCAGCATTTAAGCAGGCGGTAACACATGATGTTGAAAAGATGAACACAACTACTAACCAACCTTCCAAGAACCTCACAAAGTTGGAAACACAAGTCATACAGGAACTTAAACAGAACCACAACATTGTTATAAAACCTGCAAATATGGGGGCAGCCATTGTGATAAAAACTGAGGTAGCCTGTGAACAAGAGGGCTTACACCTGTTATCTGACCAATGTAATTACAGAATACATACGAGAGACCCCACTCTAGAATTACAAAAAGAAATTAGGACTGAAGTTGAGGAGGCCATAAACAACGATTGAATCTCATGGAATGAAGGGGCGTTTCTCTGAAAAGAGAAACCAGTAATCCTGTATTTCTATACTTTACCAAAAGTGCATAAACTCACCAGACCCCCACCGGGGCAACCTATAAACATCAGGTATTGGGTCTGTTTTAGAACCCTTATCACAATTTTGTGATAACCTCCTCAGACCGTTGGTTCAGAAAATGCCTTATTATCTGAAAGGCTTTTTTAGAGACAACTTTTGTTCCTCAGACAGTGCTTCTTATAGGACTTGACATTGAGTCCTTATATACTTACTTCCCTCAGAATGAGAATCTGCGGGTCATTAAAGATATTCTATACCAACAACAATAGAACTTACAAACCCCTAGGCCTTTTATCCTCAATCTGGCACAGATGGCTCTTACTAAAAATTACTTTGACTTTAACAACTACCTCCACTCCCACAGGACTTCCATGCTGTGAGTCTGGCGGGTCTGTACGTCTCAGAGTTTGAGAGGGAGTTGATTCATCTTCCCAATAACCCTTCGAGCCAATGGATTAGATTATGGCGTCACGTCATTGATTATGTCCTCTTTATTTGGCATTGTGACCTATATTCAGCACAGGTCTTCCTGAACTGGCTGTACAGTAGAAATTCACTTTTACATTTTACCTAAACCATCACTAATATGTCATTCCCCTTCCTGGACCTGGAGACCAAGGCCAGTGCAGGGAATTTAGTGATTCAGGTATACCATAAACATACCAATAGAAACAATCTTTTGTCATTCAGAAGCTTCTATCCAAGATCCTTAAGAGAGAATCTGCCCTTTGGGCAGGTTCTGCGCGTCCGCAGACACTGCTCAGATGTTGTGATTTTAAACTAGAGGCAGACAGACTCCATAACAAACTGCATGAGAGACACTATCTTAATCAGGTTATAGCTCGAGCATGCAAGAGGGCAAGGAATTACAACAGAGATGCCCTCTTTGAGACTAATAAAAAACCCCATACAGACAGAACTATCTGTGTAACTAAATTCAGCACAGCCCCCAACCACATAAAGACCATTGTTACAAAAAATTGGCACGTCTTGAATTCAAATGGTTTGGGCCTACCACCGCCCATGTTTTAATTTAAGAAAAGCGCAAGTATCAGGAGCATGTTGATCCATATTAGACCACTGGATCACGGACCCAGGCTAAAGACAAGAGTGTAGGATCTCCCCCCCCCCCCTCCCCACCCCCCTTAGTTGGACATAATGCCTGTGGCTCATGTAAAGTGTGCCCCCTGACTAAAAAACAGTGGATGTAGGTTTCAAATACCCATGGATTTGAACAAAACATACTTACTGCAATTCTGAAAACTTTATATATCTCATTTGCTTACTCTGCAACCTACTTTATGTGGGTTATCACAACAAGGAAAGTCAGAATAAGGATCATAGAACATAGAAGCAATGTCAAATGCAAGAAATGTTTACAAAATTAACCACACGTTACATAGAAAAGAGTCACACGGTGGGACAATGCTTGATAAGCCCAACATCCCCAGAAATGTGAAAGATGTGAAAAACCTCTTGTTGAAATAAGAATAGAGATAAATATATCGAATACTCAGTCATGATAGGGGATTGAACAATGACATCCCCTGGCACCATCTGTATTGCCTCCAATAAACACACTTATAAGGGACTGGTTTCCTCTCCCTTTTTATCTAATTGTTTATACATTTATGGTTAACTCTCCAGGAGGGTTGAACACCCTGACTCGTACAAATTCCAGAGGGGACCAGGGAGCCTATTTATCAACAGCGTATTCCCTTAATGGGAGTGAGCTCATTAGATTTACACCAGTGAGTTCAATAACACCTCTACACCTCAGGAAATGTGCCCCCTACCTACCTAGTTAACCGGATCGCAATGATTGGACGATAACTGTGTTGATAGTTGCACAGAGTACACATCGTAAAACTATCATAAACACTCCAAAACACCATTCCTACTGAATGTTTTATGTTTAGAGAGCTCTGTATTTACATAGGAGGCTAATAGATGGGTGTGTAATCACTGGTAATGTGTGTTCAAAGTTGAATCTGGGTCACTCATTAGCCCTTTTGACCTAACCCAATATGGCAGAGAATTTCAGCACAATGAAATTGCCGAAGATTAGGTCTAACATGTAGGACGAATCACGTGGTGCACTTGATTGCTACCACCAGTGTCCAATTGGAGGACTATTGAAGGGCAGTTCAACTAGCTGACTACGAACCAACCAAGGGCAGCAAGCGGCATGGTTGAGCGCCATTGGTCCCTTATAGACGTAAGTGGGGGTGGGGGGCTGGGATATGTCCTGTGATGCTGGGGGGCTGAGATTGTTACAAAGGGCTGTTATATTGCACAATTATTTGGATTGCTGCCCGAGAGGCAGGGGCAGTTTTACTTAATGCACAAAGGGCTGCTGGATCGGCCTGGGCACACTAACATTGTTAGCCACCCGCAGGTGCATGTGCACATAGAAATATCTGTGATGCTGAAATCTTTTTCAGAACAGCAATATCACGTTGTTAATTTATGCATGCTTCGCAGCGTTTATAACCACCAGAGAGAATTAGGCGCACACATCTACCATTGTTTCAGTTCAGCTTGATTACCGCACAAACTTGAGGTCATTACATACTACACAAGTGCTGCATGTCATGTTTGGTAATGCAGCTACATTTGGTCTCTACTTACCGAAAGAGACAGACCACTAAATATAATAATAACTACATGCTCCTTTAATACACCACCATGTAGTTGATGAGCAGTCCTTTGCTTTTTGACAACAACTTGAATAGCATGACCCAGATGTTATGTTATAGTGTAGTGTGTCACTACAGGGAGATTTTACCGCCCCAACAAGGTTTCAGAGATAATTTAGATGAACCAGGGTAAGATTAATGAGTCTTTCTAGTGACTGTGATTTTAACCTCACCCTTTCTTGGTGCACATATGGTGATGGGGTGCTTGACATTATGAATATGGGGGGACTTTTAATTGGGAGTGTATTTGGAACTTCCCTGGATAAGGGCACTGGACCAAGAGTGATATGCTTTGGATGCTGGGATTATATATATATCCTTACCATCATGAGGAAGTAAACACATGTTATTTGTCATTACAGGATGTCCAAGAGTGTGTATAGATGAAGTGACAAGTAAGGTCACAGCCTGAGATTCTACCACCACTCACTTAGCATTGTTTCAGGAACGAGGTGTGGTGGGCTTGAGTCTTGGGAACTTAATCCTGAAAAAGACCAGTAAACCCCTAGGGGCGAAAACTAGACCGAAACATGTTGGCAGCAGATGAGATGATGGGGCCTTAATTTACCCAAATCATCACAGGAGATTTGTTTAAATCCTCCGTAGGGGGCCCCAGTATTAAACAGGAATTAGGGATATCCATGAGGCGGTTTTAACTGTATTATTAGCACAGTGGATCCCTTTAAAAGTTTTTGCGTCTTCCCAGACTACCCCCAAAAAAACTTTGCTCCACGCCGAACGTTGGTGTGCGCAGGGGTGTTGTAGCACACCCAATCATAAAGCATGCCACTATTAGTGAGTGAGGGCAATTTTAAAAACTTTTTTGGGTTTCCCAGAGAGGGTGGAATCTCATTAGGATGACCTCCTCTTCCCCTTTTTGTGTGTGCTAGCAACAGCATATTGTACAGTGAAGTCCAAAACGTCTTCCTCAAGAAACTAAGCCCCAGAATGTATACGTTGTTTCTTTCTAGAAAAAAATGCTGTTTTTGTCACCCCCTCCTAACTGGACTTTAGGCCACTGCGTGAGAACCTGTACTTGCATGAGGGAATAAGGAAACCTGTGCATGTACTGTATATGTGACAAGGCTCAGCTGCAATTTTTCACATGATGTTGTTCATATAATACATTAGAATTATCTGGGTGTCACTTTTGGCGATAACCTAAGTTGGGATCCCCAAGTTAAGATTCTCGCACTGAAGCATATCCAGTTAGCGGGAGCATTAATCAAGGAACACAGGCCATCACAAACTAGTGGTCACAATTTACTCGACTAAAATTATTCCCGCTATTCTGTATGGTGCTGAAATTTGGGGTTTTTGTAACCTGACCCAACTGCCACAGCCCAAAATCAATTCATGAGATCAGTGTGGGCTTGCCCCAATCTTCCCCCGGTATCCCATTGCTGTTTGACCTAGGCTGCCACATTATTGAGGACATCGCCCGTTATAGGCCACTGGCCTTCTGGAGGAGTCTCTGTATTACTCCAGAGGTCCACCTCTTTGCCAGGGCGTTGTCCGAAGTTAGAGGATTAGATCATATGCATAGAATCCCGTGGCTGATTGGTATAAAGTCATTGTTAATTGATATGGGGATGAGGGAACTATGGGAGAGCCCCGAATCGGCGGAATCTCCCTCCAAAGACTCCTATCGAGCAGCCTATTGGGAGTTAGTTAAAAATAAGGAAGTTCTCCTCTGCTATTAGCCCAACCCTGTGCAGAGACTTTCTAGAGCTAAAAGACGAACCTTGCCTGGAAAGTTATTGGGACCTCATATCAAAGCCATTAGACCGCAAGCTTTATCACCAATTCAGAGTTGGGACACTGCCGGTCAGGAAGTTCACATGTAAGTGGCAACCAGGACTTGATGATAAGTGCCGATTTTGCCCGGATCACATTGAAGACATTGATCACCTTTTATTTGTCTGTCCGGTGTATAATAAACCCTGTAGCTTGTGGCTAAAACCCGTATGTCGGTCCTTAGGAACTGGCTCTGCGATGGTTGCTAAGAGGCTGTTGAAATCTGGCTCCAATGAGATCGCTATAATAGGAGTAGCAAAGTTCCTGAGCTGGGCATGGGTTCTACAGATGAAAAATGGGGAGACCTAACAGCTTAGATATTTCCCCCTGGGTTATCGAATGAATTATGTGGAATTATGTATTTTTAGGTGTTTTTACGATGTGTATAAAGTCTTGTGCGTGGGATATATTTAATCAAGGATCTGTTTTTTTTAATATGTATATCTAGGTATTTATTTTTATTTTTTTAACCCAACTGAGAAATATGTAAGCTTGCTTCATGTCGTGTTAAGGTATATATTTGGCAGTAGTTCATTTTATTCCTTGCTTGACTGTCTGTCTTTTAAGATGTATAATCGCAATAAAGACTTTTTTTAATTGAATTGAATATAGGCATTGGTAAATATCAATAAGGTTCCCTTCTGTTCATATTTAGCGTATGCTAACATGTCAAAGTTATTATGAACCAACAAAATTTTTACAATATGAATTTCTTAGTGCTTAACAGTTTCTGTTACCCCATCAGGAAACAGGGTTCACAGGTCACAAATCATAAATGGTAATAATTTACAACAGTGGTATCAAGGCATTTTGGGTTTTTTCCAGTGAAGTAGAATTTTTGGCTTACCTGCAACTTATGCCTGCATTGCTAGTGTTGGGGCCAGGTCAAAGAGCAGTGCTTCCTTTGCTCTCACAGTGAATGTTGTGCGTGAGTAGGTTGTAGTTTGTGGCTATAGTCATGAAGAATGACTCTTTGTTTTCTATTTGCAGAGAAGGATTGGACAGTGGATGACAAAGCACGGGAGGAGGTACTGATGGCTGAGCTTGTGACCATCATTGAACAGCGTAATGCCATTGTCACCTGCTTGGATGAAGACCGGCAAAGGTGAGGTCTAAATGATTGAAAGTTTTTTTCAACACATACGACTGAAGAGCATGAGATGTAGGGCTACTGCGATGAACCATATGGGACCAACCTGTAAGCTTTGCAGTTTGAGCACTAAAGGGTTTCATAGGGCACAGCAAGATACTTCCCTAAACACTTCCACTCCTCCATTCCATCTCACCACACTGCTCAATGGCAACTGGATGTCGCTACCTCTG
Organism: Lissotriton helveticus; assembly: GCF_964261635.1. Taxonomy (NCBI): domain Eukaryota; kingdom Metazoa; phylum Chordata; class Amphibia; order Caudata; family Salamandridae; genus Lissotriton; species Lissotriton helveticus. Next base: position 1,391,297,687 of record NC_136057.1, read on the forward strand.
TGGCACTCTTGTAGGGCATTCTCTGTCTCTAAAGTATTATTTCATCTTGCAGGGAAGAAGAAGAAGATAAATTGTTAGCTGCAATGATCAAGAAGAAAGGTATGGAATGAATTGTGGTGTTTTTTCTTGGCACTGTTCGTCTTTTCATGTATTTCCTCCAACCAACCCCTGCACATCATTCTGCCAAGTATCACTATGATGGTCAATCGGCCATTGGGTTTGTAGTATTATCTTATTTAATGGGTTTTATAGCAAACAGATTCCTGGAGGGTTTCCAAGGCTCCTACTTGATGTAATCCTACTGTCTTTTTCTGTCGGTCCTTGTGTGTGAGATATGTCTCAGAAGACTTCAGGGCCTTCTACACTGGAGTAGCTCTACGCGGGACACAAGATGTTTAGGGTCACCTGGTTGCTATAGTTTGGGTATCTGGTGGACGATTGGTAACCGTTTATTATTGATGGTGCTCTCAGGTCCCATGGGGACCTTAGTCAGTCCTGGCAGCTGAGATAGACCCCCCTTCTTTGTAAATCTTGTTAATGTATTGCCTTGACCACAGGAGTCTTTGGGGCTTTGTTGTGTGTTAGCCCACATCCCTTTAATTTTCCCTCACATTGTCATTTAAGCTAGAGTTACACTTGCCTGATGCAGGCGTGTGTGTTTTGTCTCTTTAAGGCTGGTGTGACGATGTAGTACCAAAAATAGAAGATTTAGTTCCAAGACTCCTTCCTCGCTAGGGTTCCAAGCTGCTTTCCAACCCTGGGAGATAACAGGGGGACTGCACTGGAACAATAGGTAGCCTCACTAGTGTGGAGGTATGCACTGTTCGAGGCACATGTGGCTATAGATACACATTCTTAGCATAGGTCTGCCATCAAGTGTTGGGCTTGGATGTGTGCAAGTTGTTTTTCTTCAAAGAAATTCCTTTGAGTCACGACGTAGTATGACTCCTCCTTTTGCTGGTAATGCGCATGGTCATAAACTCCATTGCTAGATAGTTTTCTTCTGCCATCTGGTTTGGATGTGTGGTCCAGTTCGACACCGTCATGCTGCAGCTTTCTCGGTCTATACCTACTTCTCGTCGATATTATTTTCGATCACAGTTCTCTTTTACTTCCTTCGGATCGATTCAGTGACTTAACCTTCATCGGGGCGATTTCGCATCGACTGCGGCCCCTCGTCGCCCTTCGCCCTTCTGGGCACTCATTTCACACATATGCATTCCACCTGCATCATGTGCACTCGTGCCTTTTTGATTTTGTCCTCTGTGTCACACAAAGGTTCCTTGCACCGACCTTCATTAGGTGTGTAATCTCTGCCTCTCCTCAGAGCACAACGAGGCCAGTTGCAAGGCCTGCCGCTCCTTTAAGTCCAAGAAGACGTCTCGAGAGGTCTTGAGTGAGCGTGGATGAGACACCACACCTGTTCAGACCCAAGGATCTCCAAGAAAATCTGCAGGCACAAGTATCGGCTGCAGGTGAGGGAACTTCTCCCATTATAATAGCCGGGGCTCCGACACCGAGCTGCAAGGGCTGCCTCCAGCTCAACCAGCTGTGAGTAAATTGTCTCCACCACCTCTGCTCGACCCCAGCAAACCACCACAAAGGGTCAACATACTGTCCCAGAGAGACCTAAAACCACTCCCTTCAGTTCATGGTTGTCAAGACTGCCTGTTTCGGATACGCCTAGCCCCAGCTCAATGCCCCACAAATCTTCGGAGCCAACCTCTCCTGCCTCAGAGCCGAGTCGACCTTCGGAACCAAAACGTTCAGCATCGAAACACCACCTGATTTTGGCACAGAAACCAGTTGCTTAGAGGCCTAAAAGTTCAGCACTGAACATGTTGGCGTCGGAGCCAAATGCTTTTCCACTCCTAAAGCAACGTATAGGTTGGGGCCCCCCCTTACTGGTGTCCAACCCTCCTAGAGACAACTTTCTTTCAAAGAGGCTTTGGATGATCCCATTCCACCCAAATACAGGAAGAAGTTGGACAAGGCCACTAGCCCTGTGCTCATCATCCCACCACGTACACCTGGTCCACACTATACACCCTCGGCACCGGCTTCACCGACTGCCCCTGCACCATATTCGCCGGAAGGGTCATTGAATTCTTACATAGCGGGTGGAGATGACGGGGACATTTGGGATACCACACCACAAGATGACCCCTGGGATACATATGACATTGATCCATCAGCGAACACAGACCCCGATCCTTTCCCCCTGACAATACTACCACCTTCCATGATTTAATGTGTAGAACTGCCACCTTCCATAAAGTGCACTTCTCTTCCAGGGGATACTCATCAATAGTCATAAGCAGTGAATTATCCCCGCCCATGTGCGGGACCCCGGAGCTTATAACAATAGATATATATATATATATATATATATATATATATATATATATAGATAGATATATATATATATATTAAATAACTATGCAGTCCTATAAATACCAACTAAAACAGGGGCAAACAGCCAGAAAATAACTTCGCCATACTTGTATAGTAACACACTAGATAAGAAAACTTGTAATAGAGGCCATACACCCACATGTCTTCATACAAGAATTTCTTTATTTTCCAAGGCCACTTTCTGGACGTGTTTTTCCTCTCTCCATGACCGCCTGAAGCCGAATTCTCTCCCTATCACAGAGTTCTTGAAGAGAGCTTCTGACAATGATAACAAGAGTCCACCTTATGAGAGTAAGGAAGACAGGCTATACACACAGTGTGTGGATCTGATCTAGCCATCTTTTTTCCACAAGATGGACAATTTCTGAAGAGAGCTGGCATTTTGACAGAAAAAGATGACAAGTCAGAAAATGAAGAAAAACCTTCCACCAGCACAGGAGAAATGCTAAACAGCAAGAAAATTAAAAATGTTTGACTAAAAAGCCAAAAAACTGTCGAGCTCAAGCTCCAGGATCCTCACAGAAGGAGCCGGAAAAAAGAACTGACCTAACTGTCACCTGTGGTGCATGCTGGGAGCATAGGGCTCTCTGAGGTTCTTAAAGGCAAAGTACCTAGATTCTTGGAAGTCTTAAAGGCGAGGTGCCAGTTTGCTTTTCTGTCCCAGGACAGTAATTCCTTTGCAGTCTATGGGCCAAACTGCCTTCAAAAACTTGTGTTTTGTTCCTTGTTCTGAAAAATAAAGAAATTCCTTTATGAAGCCATGTGGGTGTATGGTCTCTATTACAAGTTTTCTTATCTAGTGTGTTACTATACAAGTATGGCGTAGTTATTTTCTGGCTGTTTGCCCCTGTTATAGTTGGTATTTATAGGACTGCATAGTTATTTATTATATATATATATATATATATATATATATATATATATATATATATATATATATATATGTATATATATATTGTTATAAGCTCCGGGGTCCTGCACATGGACGGGGATAATTCACTGCTTATGACTTTGATGAGTATACCCCTGGAAAAGAACTAGGATTACAGGTACGTAACTTATCCTTACATAAAAAGCCCCTAGAGGAAGATTTCTTATTTTAAACACTCTCTTCAACACAAGTATAATCACAATACAGCCCATGCTCAATGGCATGCTCCGCCACACCACTGACATTTTCAGTGACCCTGTAAGATCTGGGTTCATAACGCCAAGGGTCGAGAAAAATATAAAGCGTCACCTAGGGACCCATATATATCAACGGTCAACTTACACCAGACTCTTTGGTTGTGGCAACAGCGCGTAAAAGGGCCAATTCACAAACATATGGTGAGACACCTCCTCCAGATAAGGAGAGAAAAAAAGGTTAATGCAGCAGGAATGAGAGTGGCCACCCAATCGACCAATCATTGGCGGATTGCATATTCTATTGCCTCCTCTCTAGATATGATAGCCCTATGTGAGATGAGGGAGGAGATACTCCAATCACTTCCAGATGAACATAAAAAAGGATATACATCAAATTGCTTCAGAGGGTAAAATAATATCTAATACTGCAATTTGCTGTGAACGCTGCTGATACTGCAGCTAGAGGGATACATTCTAACGTACTATTACGCAAGCATGCTTGGCTTCGGAGCTCAGGGTTTAAATCCTAAGTCCAACAAAAGCTCTTGGCCCTCCCATTTGATGAGCAATATCTTTTTGGCTTGCAAGTAGATATCCTCCTTCAGAAAATCAAAAAAGATAATGAAACAGCTAAGGCCATGGGAGCGCTGCAGACACTGTCTCATCAGGACTCCTGTCGCCGCTCTTCTTACTGTGAAGGTTTCAAGACCACCTCCCCTGAAGCCTCCACTTCCAATCAGCGGACTCAGACCCAAACCACAACTCCTAGGGATTACTACCAATGCTCATACAAGGATAACAACTCCAAAGGTAGAGGTAACGGCGGATTTACAAAACCATCCACAACAACCATGAAGGCCTGACTCCCCAGTCATTCCCCTCGATCACACATCACCTGTTGGGGGTCGACTACAAGGTTTTCTTCCTGCCTGGCGGAATATCACCTCTGACCAGTGGGTGTTGGATATTATCAAACGTGGTAATTTTCTTGAGTTCACTTCCACACCTCCCAACATTCCACTCCGCAAACACACTTTCCGCACAACACCAGCAGTTGTTCAGAGAAGTGCAACCACTCCCAAAAAAAAACAAGAGCTATAGAATCTGTTCCACTCCACCACCATGGCACAGGGGTCTATTCACTATATTTCCTTATTCCCAAAAAGGACAGGTCCCTCAGAGACCAATCTTGAACTTTAAACCACTAAACAAATACATTTTCTCAGAGCACTTTAACATGGTCACTCTTCAAGATATCATTCCACTGTTACAACAAGGCGACTTCATGGCCACATTTTGCCTTAAGCACGCCTACTTTCATATTCCTATTTACCCGGCACATCGCCAATATCTTCTGTTTCTAACAAAAGGTCAGCATTTTCAGTTGAAAGTGCTCCCATTCGGGGTCACTACCATGCCCTGGTTTTTACCAAATGTCTCATGGTAGTAACTGCTCACCTGCACAGGCAAAGCATAAATGTATTTCTATATCTGGTCGACTGGCTCATCAACAGTGCTTTCAACACACACAGGCCACCATAAACCTACTTCACCAACTAGGCTTTACAATCAACACCTTAAAGTACAACCTCCAACCCCTTCAAATGGAACCTTACCAATGGGCGATTCTCAATTCACAAGTACTTATAGCTTACCCAAACACTGCCAGAATACAAGCATTCCAGGTACTCATTTCACAATTTCAACCAGGTCAACAGGTAACAGTAAGAACAGTCCTGCATCTCTTCTGCATGATGGCTTTATGTATAGCCATAGTACCCATGCCATACTGAACATGCGTCCGTTGCAGGAGTGCTTATCGCACCAATGTACTCAAGCGAAGGGTAAATTAGAAGATCTAGTGTTTGTCGGCTGTCAGGCTTGCCGCACTCTGCAATGGTGCAACACCAACAACCTGTCAAAAGGACAGTCTTTCCTAGACCTAGTTCCGCAGAGGACAGTAACTATTCCCAACATCTAACTGTCCAAGGCCACTGGACACCCAGTCAGAGAGCTATCCATATAAATCACCTGGAGTAACTAGCTGTTCACTTGGCAATGAAAGCCTTCCTTCCTCACCATTAAATGGCAAGGTACTCCTCATCAAGATGGATAACGTGACACCCGTGTATTATCTCCAAAAGCAAGGGGGCACCAAGTCACTAGAGCTTTCCCATTTAGCCCAGACCATTTGGAATTGGGGTGTCCCATACAACATTCACCTGTTAGCGGAGTATCTCCCGAGAGTGGACAACGACTTTGCAGATCTGCTCAGCAGGAGGCTCCAACAAGCCACAAGTGGGAACTCTACCCACAAAGTAAGTACTCGTCCAATACTTCCAGCGTTGGGGACAACCACAAATAGACCTCTCCATAGTAGAAAATGCCAAAGCTTTGTCTCCATGTTCTCACACTTACAATCCAAGGGCAACGCACTATGGATGAGTTGGTCCGGGATATTTTCTTATGCTTTTCCACCTCTCCCACTGATTTCATTTCTGGTTTGCAAGCTACGTCAGCCATCTCTTACACTCATCCTGGTACCTCCCAGTTGGGCACGGCGACCATGGTTCAGCACACTTCTTGAGCTGTCAGTAGTTCCCCACAAAGCACTGCCAAACAGGCAGGACTTTCTTATAATACAGAACCGTGGAGAAATCAGACACCCAGACCCTAGATAACTCAACCTTGCAATCTGGCTCCTGAAGTCTTAAAATGTGGCTACCTCAATCTCATACAACAATGTATGGCTATTCTTTTTTTTTTTTAGGTTTTTATTGAAGAAAAGCAAGAGAATATAAATAAATCGGGTGTCACGCTCCTAAAACGATACATCAATAGGTGAGCAAGTACACAATGCGTAGAAAGCAATTTACCGACGGTTGCAATTGTGGCAACGATACATACTTAAAGGGGAGAAACAAACAGCAATCCGACAAGACAGTAGTCCACAAAGTTAGCCCACCCATGATACAGGAATTAAAGACCAAATTAGACACCCGACAATTAAGAAAATCGATACAGGATAATCGACCCATCTCTTGTGAAAGAAGAAAGGAAGAAGAAAAAAAGGCCATAGAACTAAACTAATATAAAATAATAAACCCCTCCCCGTTCCCCCCACCCTACACCTCTGCAATGGCTACGGCCCATCCCCACTAGCAGCGTGCCTGTCGCCCCAGAACTTGTACCTAAAAGAAGGAAAGAAGAAAGTGGAGGAGGGAATATCAAACATGCCCCCGGTCCCCCTTCCCCCCCCGCCAGCAGCAACCCACCCCATAAATCTCCAGGATAAGAAAACGCAACAAGTAAAATCCAACAGGGGGGAAGCGTGTAAAAAACCCACCCCCCTCCCGTGCAATCATGAGGTACAATCCCGCGTCAAATGAAGTCATTTTCCAAACCCATACGAGAAAAGTCAACCCTGGCCGCTACGATTCTTCATGCGAGCCCTGTCCATTCGAACCGCCATCACAACAGGAGTATCAAGAAATAGAAAAGTTTCAAAGTCAACACGGAAGGATTGGTACCAGGATAGACGTTTACAAAGTCCAAAAGTCAAACAAATTTCACTGCCCACCAGCAATAAGTCAGCAGAGCGTTTTTGATCCATCTGAGAGAAAAAGGGCGAGATAGTAATCCGACAGTCATTGGAGAACTCACACTGAAGTATAGGAATAGTCACATCCGTCTCGGGCAATATCGACATAGGGCAAAACACACAGCCGATAGTTTCGGGCTCGCTCGCTGCCATCTGGGGGTCGCAAAAAAATTCAAAGTCCGACTTCCGCACAGGGTCCTCGGTAGCAATCGGAGCTTGCTCCGCGGGTAAAGCATCTTGGTTCACAACCGACAAAGGGTCGGAGTCCGGTCTCCGACAGATGTTATCAGCAGTTACAACCATCCTCTGGACGATGGCGGTGACTCGTATGTGGAGCTCCCCAATGGCGGCCATTATAGTATGCAGCGACGGTACACATTCAGCCCGCTCCATCGCCCCTCACTGAGCGACTGGGCAGGTCTCTGAACCCCGGAGGTCGACTACTCCGGGGCACCAGGAAAAGGCAATGCAGATGACAACTGTGGGCACCTCCAAAAGCACGATCTCAACACCGTCGCCGCCAGCGAGGAACCAAGCCCATCGACCCGGGAGCTCAGCGGGGCATCCGGGCAGCGGATCCCCGACCAGAGCAGTCGATACGTCAAGCCGCCGCAGGTGCGGGATAAAGCTGCCACCAGATCACCATCCAAAACGGACAAGAAAGACACCACTTCGGGAGACCGGAAGCCACCCACGTCCCGCAGCCGATGTTGTTCAACTCCAACCCGGCTGAGTTAGAACTCGAGGCCCCGGCTTCAACTCCGGGTTAGGCCGAGAATGGCGCACGGCTTATCTTCACCATTTGAGCAGCTAGAAATTCCGGGATCGCACCTTTAGGGTCAGGCGCACTTCAGCTGCACGGGAGTCCGGTGGGAAATCAGGATGGTAGTCAGGATTTATGAGCAACCGGCGGAGGTCGGCGGAGCCGGGAGCTTATGCGGCCATCTAGGTTGCTAGCGTAGCTCCTCCCCTCTGTATGGCTATTCCTAAAGAATCACGCAGGCCTACTACTTGAGCCTGTTACGCTGCCAAATGGAAATGATTTGTTCACTATTGTCATTCAAAACACATTGTTCCCTTAGCAGCTAAATTACAGGACAATGTTTGCTACTTATTTCACTTACATACATGTGGTTTAGCATTTATAGCTATACGTCTACACCTAGCATTGGTCGCTGCATATCTGCAAAATAGACAGCACACTGCCCTATTCAAAATTCCGGTTGTCAAAGCCTTTCTGGAAGGAGTTACGAGTCATTCCTCCTAGAGTGCCACCAACTCCCACGTGGAACTCAATATTGTATTAACAAATTATTGGGCACACCATTTGAATTCCTACACTCCTGCCCCCTCCAGTTTCTATCCTGGAAAGTAGCATTCCTAGTTGTTATTACTTCACTCAGATGTGTCAGTGAGCTTCAGGCATTACTTTTAGAAGTTCCCTTCTTCCAAATACATAGTGATAGGGTTGTAATTTGCACCAACCCTAAATTTCTTCCTACGGTGGTCTCTTAATTTCATCTTCATCAATCTATTCAACTACCTGTCTTTTCCCAAGGCTGTCCATATGTTAAATGTAAAAAGATCTCCCATTTATTACACTAACAAGACTAAATAATTTTGAAAAACACCACAACTATTTGTCGCTTTTTCAAAACCTCACAAAGGCAGGGTCATTTCTAAATGAGGCATTGCACAATGGATTGTTAAATGCATCCAAACATGCTATGCTAAAGCTAAAATAACTTTACCCATTCCTCCTAGAGCTCACTCCACTCGTAAGAAAGGAGCTTCTATGGCCTTCTAGGGAAACATGCCCAGAGCTTACTTGTAAAGCAGCTATATGCTCTACCCCCACATACATTTAGAAAACATTACTGTGTAGATGCACTGCCCTGTCAATAAGTCAATGTGGGCCAAACAGTCCTACGGACATTATTTCAAACAACTGTAATTCCCACGGCTAACCATTGTTTATAGAGGAAAACTGTTTAACAATCTATTCTAAGCATGTGTATCTACAGCCACACATGCCTCAAACAGAAAATGTTACTGACCCTGTAAGCATCTGTTTGGGGCATGTTTTGCTGTAGATTCACTTATGCCCACTCTCCTCCCTGGACACCTGCGTTTGTTAGTTATTTTCACAATTTTTTCACAAACTCCTTTCGCATGGTCATCGCTTTGTACTATGCTTTACTTGACATTCTATCCTCACCCATCATGAGGGAAAACAGGGAGGAATGACACCACCTCATGTCTCAAGGACTTTATTTCGAAGAAAAACAACTTGCACACAAATGAGCCCAACACTAGATGGCGGACTTATGCTAAGCATTTGATCCTACAGCACTACATGCCACAAACAGGTGCTTACTGGGTAAGTAACATTTTCCTTACATGCCTATGTGACTTAATGTAAATGTAAATGTTTTTGTACTTGTATAGCGCACAGCTACCCGCAGTGGGTTTCCCGGCGCTTGTACGAATACCGCAAGGGAACCCTTCCTGGCTTTCCCTGTGAAGTGTCCACTCCTGGGCACCCCCATGGTGCAGACCAGGCATCCCTCGCGTTGTGGGGGCCGTTCTGGAGACTAAGCAAGCTATTGCCCAGAGTTGCAGCGCGGGACCCATGATCAGAATAGGCACTGAGGCGAGAATATCCGGTGAGGGGAATTAATGAGCCCGAGACCCGCCGAGACGGGAATCGAACCCTGGTCCCTGGCCAGAGCTCTGCATCGAGGTCTGCCTGCTCTAACCATTGAGCCACGCTTCTCCACTTATTCTTCAGCCTCAGGCTACAAGGACACTGTGGCTTTGTGAACGACCCAGTCCCGAGCAAAGGTTCTAATACTGGTCAGGGGTGGAGATTTTCAAAATTAACTATGTGATTCAAAGTCCCCAGTAAATACTAAGCTTGATGGTTCACTGCAATCTGTCAGAAGAAACCCAAAACTATCTCCATGGGTACAGTTGGCACTGTTTGGTCATTTCTTGCTTTCTTTATATTGGGGGTTGAAGTTAAACATTCTTGTACTGAAAGAAAATCGAGCTAACAAACATTCTTTTTTTGCTGTAGTTTGTGTGTGTGCCAGAGATGTGCAGTCCCCTATTTTAGACGATCTAGTTAAAAAAAACGATTTTATTGCTACATATATCTGATTTCTGGTGTTGAATATGAAATGACTAATTCGAAGTGGCTCACCCTTTTCTTTTTGTATCCAACCACTTCCCCGCTCCTTCCTCTCACTTCAGATTTCCACAAGGATTCAGAGTCAACAATGACAAAGAAGAAGGGAAAATTTAAACCACTGAAGGCTCTGAAGATGCTCAGCTCGAAGCCAGACCCAAAACCTAAGTCTCCGAAAGACAAAAGCTAGGGACTTGTTGAGAAGATAAGAAAGGAGAGCACTCTGAGAATAGGCTCTGGCAGCCGGTGCAGGCCAATAGAGCTGTGGAGCCTCCTAGGCATCACTTCTGAGTGTCACCATCATATCGCCAATGTAACTGACTCCTGAATGAGACTAACCTATCCTTACTTTAAGACCGCTTGCAGGGCATGAGGACAAGGAGGGGGAAGGTGTCTGGAGCTGGACACAATCTACAAGGGGAACATTGGCCTGAAAAGACAAATACCTCCTAATGGGGGGGGAAATAGCTTCACTTTTCTGAGCAGTCAAAAAGTGACGTGCAATGGAAATCCTGACATTTTTCGAGGTGGTAAAGCAAATTAATTGCTGTAGATGCCGTAACAAGTGCAAGGGCTTTTTGAGGCAATCATCCTCTGCAGCTAGAGCCCCTTTGTTTTATGCTCTCTGTTGACCTCTTGAATGGGCTCTGTCTGGTGAAGGACACGGGTGAATTGAGTTGTGCTAACTACTAACTCTCCTGCCAGGAAGCAGGCACCCACTCTGTGCTTTAGCTTCTGTTGAATGAGGCGTCAGTGGATAGTTTCCCCAGGATTTGGAGTGCAGGGCTACCATCTGCTACTACTTTTCCTAACACATAGGAATCACTCCATCATTCTGATATGAGACCTTTATGTAAAAAACAAGCGGCCTGCCTGGATACAGCTCTGCTGTCTGAAACCAGATCATGCGTATTTATGAATCTTGAGGGATAAACCTGCCGCCTACATTACTGACTTATACCAATTGGATACCTTGATGTAGAAGCTTTTCAGGGCTGTCAAATTTAGACTGTCAACCAGACATCTGGATATCAGATATTGGGCTTAAATTCTTCAATGTGGGCAATCTGGCAGAACAATACAGAACCAATTATCACTCTGCTATCTCTGGTGAGATACAAATTGGGTCTTTAGAGTGCGCAATTTGTGAAGAATCGGTAATGGGGAAGGTTTAGGGCGGTTTGTGCTGGCCACACTCCCTGGGCATGGGCATCTGACTCACAAGCACTTAGGAGGGATGATATTTGCAGTCTCATTACTCAACACTATCCTTTACCTGTCTCTGCTCAAAGACACAGACCATTATAGGCTCCAGGTGAAATGTGCCGCAGAACAAGGGATAACCCTTTCAAAAGGAACAGAAGCAAGGACCATGGGGCAGGAAGTTTCTGAGTAGCTCACACAGTTCTCCTCAAAGGAGATCAGCTTATACTGTACCCTGCTGTGGGAGACATGTAGGACCAGATATGATTTTCTTTTTGGTATGGAATGTTTTAGGACCAAAGGGCAGACAATACATAAGGATAGTCCCAACTCCTTTCAAATGGGTATATACTGTTGGAAAGTGGGTGGTGGTGTTGCTCTAGAAACAGGCACTTGGCTGTCCCACTCAGACGTGATACTCTTGGATCCTGGGGAGGAAGGTTTTGCAGGACTAGAGAAATCATAATGGAAGAGACAACTTTTATATTGTTTTTAGGGGAAGGTGTGCAATAACCGGCCACAACTACACTCAAATAGACTGACTGTTGGAGTGTCCTGTGTCAGAATATGCAAAAGCACAGAATTAGGCCCAACTCCGCAAAGAGTCAGACTGTTTGTGTTTCATAATCAGATAAAACTCTACTCAAACAGCTAAACTGTTGGAAGGTTCTCCAGCACAGGACTAAACAATGGCATTGAAGAGCCCAAATGTTATTTGGTTTTGATCCGGAAGGTGCCACCATGGCATAAGCAGGTCTCTTCAAAAAGAGTAAACTGTGATAGGATTAGAAGGCATGAAATGCTGCAAGGTAGGAAAACTCCCCATACACCAATGTAATACTGTAAAACTCTAGTGCAGACCATGCCGCAGGTCTAAATCCACATCCGATCAAAGACACAGACTGTTATTGAATTTCAGGCGGTAAGTGGTACCTGTGCAAAAACAGACCTACTCAAATAGATGGTTATAGGTGCCCAGCCATGAGATGCCTCACAGATGGAAAGGACCCCCAGGGGAGAAAGCGCCACAGGCCTAGACACAACTCCATCAAAGAGATCATGTGCCACTGGAGGACCAACAGTCCTGCTCAGAGTGACAGACTGCTAGTAAGTGCCTGATGGGTTCCAGGGCAGACAAGGCCTTAAGACTAAATGTCACTCTGTTCAAAGAGCTAGGCTGGCGTTTCCTTATTGCATCACCAGACAAAGCCACTCAGCTAATCCACTTAGAGATGGTCTGCTATAGAATACAAAGATACAAATTGATGACTGCTAGTGGGTCCTGGAACAGAAGGTGTCACAGGTGAGCCTTACCCATTCTTCAAGAGCCAGACTGTTCAAGGGTCTTTGCTAGAAGGTGCCATGGGACAAGATGCAACTCTGCTCAAAAGACTGGTTGCTATGGAGAAGAAGGAGTCACAGCCTTCCTTATATTTCACCAGAGCTATACTAATTGGCTGATCCCTAGCTTTGAAGACTAAATGTAGGATATGTCAGATGAGGGGTTGAACTGGGGGTGAAGACGGTTCAGCTCTTTGCATTTTTCCGTTATACTTGAGACAACAAAAAACAAGCATCAAGAGCTGAGGTAATTGTTTGCCTTTGTTTGAGGTGGTGGGTTTGTGGAGTTTGCTTAGTGTTATTTATGTTAAGCTTTTTACGTTTTTATGGTAGAAGCCAAAGTTGGTCCATTGGAGGATGATCATAGCTGTTGCTGGTATGGACACGTGGTCTGTCTCATTGAAAAGTGTTGGTGCCTCGATATTCAGCATTTCAATGCAGACTTGCTAGACATCTCTCCTGCCACCTTTTATGATCCAGCTACTGTTGTTGCAGGGAAAAGCATCTTCCTCAAAGGCGGCAGTGGAGGGTTATATCAAGGCCCATGTGTCTTTGGCATGCCTGCATGGCAATGACCCCTCCCTGGGCTGTTTGTTTTTAAGGGTTTGTGTATTTCAAGTTGTTTCTTGCCTGACAGTTGCCTTTTTTTTAAATATATATTGAAACACATTTGCCCCGATAGTTCCATTTCACATTTGTGCCCTGTTGTCCTTCGATGCATAGTGCGCTACCTGAGCATTCCTGTTTTAGTTTTCCAAACATCTTTCACTTTTCTGTTACATGTACAGACAATGGCCTTTTATTCCCTGCTGCCTTTTTGGTTTGAATTCAGACCTGCACTGTTTTTATTTGGAGGGCTTAGATGGGGTTCCATGTGCCTATTTTTTGATCAAATTCTTAGTTGCAACAACAGACCACATGCCAAGCTTTGTTAGCTGACAGCCTCTACCAGACACAGAGCATTTGGGTACATCAAAGTAGTCCTTGGTAAGCCCACATAGGACTTGGGCACTGAGAGAAGGGGTAATGACCCTTAGACATAAACTCAGCTGTATCCCTCTGTTGTAGAAGCTGAAGTTTTGCTGGCTGTGGTCGCTGCCATTGTACCTTGTTTGTAAGACATTGCACTGGATAAAATTACCTGAGACCCAACCTGGGATCTATGTGAATAAAAGCTAAATTTTAAACCTGTGTCTCTGTCTGTTAACAGTATCTTTAGAGCAGCTGGTTGGTGAGTGAGTTAGATGGTATTACAGAATATACTGGCTCAAAATCCCAAGAGCCCTTAAATCCAATCCAGGGTGCTGAAGCCACGCCCAGGAGTGCCGAAACAGCCATCTGGTCATGTCTTGAAACAGAGAACACAGAGGAAATCACAAAGATCTATGTTAGAAAATCAAGCTACCATAATCTTGTAACAAAAAAAAGAATGGTGAGATATTAAGTGTAATTTGTAATTGTAATTTGTAAAGCGCGTTATCACCGTCAGGTCTCTAAGCGCTGTGAAAGGGTACTGCCTTAGCCAGGGTGGAAATGGTATAAACTAGAATGTTATGGGTATAGGGTCGTGCACCGCTTTTAATCCTCTGTTTTTTGCTTTGTTTTCGTGCCTCCAGGGCTCACCCCCCGTCCGGGGCGATACGTTATAAACCACAAGTAGCAGCTATACCTAGTTGGGTATTGCTGTCCCCCTGGGCACCGATTCGTGCTGTGCAACCAGCTTGAAGATTCAATTCAAATTCAAAGTTCAAATGAATAAAACGTGATGCATTTTCAAAATTGGTTTGTTAATCCATTATTTCATTTTTTTCTCGTGAAATCCAATGCATTTCGGCAGTTATTACTGCCTTCATCAGGGAAATAATTATCTACAATAATCAAAAATCAAAAAATAATAAATAAAATCAACATCCGTAATTTCATTAAATTCATTACATATGCTGTTATGCTACTTCTTAACTCCTTGGTGTTAATTTGCTCTAGTGCGCGTTACTTGTTGGTTTGTCTCTAGCTACAAGGATCTTAATAAACGATCAAAAGTTTTTTCTGAGCGTTTGCTGCGCGGGGATAGTTCTATGGATAACTATGGCGTTGTTTCTCCGTCTACACATTGGTCTTTTAAGTGACCGCATTGCCATGTAATTTAACCTCGCTATGCGCGCTGACTTATATCTTTTGATGTTCTAACCCCTCGGAGGAGGCTGGTTATATTTAATACTTTGTTACGCGCTTATAATTCGTTGATTTAAAGGCTAAATGGCTCACCTCGGCGTTTGTTACACCCTGCTCTGCGGTTCGGCCCGCTGTCTCTCTTACATGGCAATGCGGTCACTTAAAAGACCAATGTGTAGACGGAGAAACAACGCCATAGTTATCCATAGAACTATCCCCGCGCAGCAAACGCTCAGAAAAAACTTTTGATCGTTTATTAAGATCCTTGTAGCTAGAGACAAACCAACAAGTAACGCGCACTAGAGCAAATTAACAACAAGGAGTTAAGAAGTAGCATAACAGCATATGTAATGAATTTAATGAAATTACGGATGTTGATTTTATTTATTATTTTTTGATTTTTGATTATTGTAGATAATTATTTCCCTGATGAAGGCAGTAATAACTGCCGAAATGCATTGGATTTCACGAGAAATAAATGAAATAATGGATTAACAAACCAATTTTGAAAATGCATCACGTTTTATTCATTTGAACTTTGAATTTGAATTGAATCTTCAAGCTGGTTGCACAGCACAAATCGGTGCCCAGCGGGACAGCAATACCCAACTAGGTATAGCTGCTACTTGTGGTTTATAAACTAGAATGTGCCACATGCCTCCGAAAATAGTACTGTCTTGAGCTTCTTCCTAAAGGGAAGCGGAGAATGCTCCTTACGTACATTCTCTGGCAGCTTGTTCCAGATTTAAGAGATGCAGGTAGAAAAGGCTCTTCCTCCGAAGGAGGACAGGAAGAAACGAGGGCAGACCAACAGGCTGGCCTCTGATGACTGTAGCGGGGCTTGACCATGGATGGCTTTATGTGCAATGCAGAGGCCTTTAAAATGTGTTCTCTGCCTGATTGGAAGCCAATGTAGCTGGCGTAAAAGGGGGGTGGCATGAGTTTGTCTAGGCACTCTGAAGATTAGTCTGGCGGCATCATTCATGATAACCTGTAATCTGGCCAATAGTTTTCCCGGGAAGCCAATGTACAGGAAGTTGTCGTAATCTAATCTCGACATAATCAAGTCTGATACAGCCAGTCTGAGTGTGTAAAAGGTGAGAAGGGGGGTGAGTTTACGTAGCCGTCTCAGCAAGCCAACACATGTGCACACTATTGCAGACACCTACTGGGTCATGGACAGCTTGGCGTCGACTTTGATACCTAAGCTTTTTAACGGCCAATGATGGCTCTGGATATTTGCCTAGCTCTTGTGGCCAGAAGAGATCGTTCCAGGAGTTGGCATCGGTTTTGACGGCCAGAACCTCTGTCTTGTCTGGATTGATTTTAAAGGAATTGGCCGACATTCAATTAACCGTAAATTTTAGAATATTGTGAACTCTTGAATGGGCAGTCGAGGAGTTATCTATCGGAATGATAATTTGGGTGTCATCGGCATAGTTGTAGATCTGGCACTCCATCTGATTTAGCGCCGCTATCAGAAGTTGGAGATAGGTGTTGAAAAGCAGGGATGACAGTGCTGAGCCCTGAGGTATCTCACAGGGAAGTGTTCCTGGGTCGGACACATAGTCAGCTGTACTCTCTGGGAACGGCCCTTCAAGAAGGATGTAAGCCATGTTAGGGCCGTACAGTGGATGCCCAGATCTGAGATCCGGGACACAAGTTGGTCGTGATTGACCGTGTCAAATGCCGTGGATAAGTCCAGCAGGATCAGGGCACATGGTTTATTTTTATCTGCCCTGACTCTTAGTTCATCAAGTACTGACAGCATAACCAATTCCGTGCTATGGTAGGCCCTAAATCCCGCCTGGTTGAATTGTAAGATTTGTAATTGTAAGCCCCAAGTTTTGTGAAGAGTGGAGTGACATGTGCCTCGTTAAAGTCATTTGGGCCATGCCCTGCTTTCAGGGATTGGTTGAGGAGTGTAAAATCTCGGCTTTTATCCCAGGGAAAGCCATCTTAAAAATCCTTGGTGGGCAGGGGTCAGCCGGTGACCCAGATTTCACTTGCCCTATTAGTAGAGCCAGGGAATCATGCGAGAGCAGGGGGGAGGTGGTGAGAGGTTTATCAAAGAAGGGGGGCGAGGGTACAGGTTCTGAGAGGCAGGGGAGCGTAGGGATGAGCTGGATTTCCGTCAGAAGATCCTCCACTTTTGAAGTAAAGAAAGCCTGGAACTTTTTACTAACTTCCCTACAAAATGAAGGCTTCTGTTCCTTATTTTGTCTTAGCTCTTTCAGAATCATGAAGGTCTCTTTCTGTGTGTTGTTAGCATAGCAGCCGCAATCTTAGCATCATAAAATTCTGCTTTTCTTGTCAGGATTGCCTTTTTGTAGGCTGCAAACCTCACGTGGTATTCTAGTTGAGCCCCTGGGTCGTAAGCTTTTCGCCAGGCTCTCTCACATTGCCTCATTGAACCAGGGCGCCCCTTTCCCTTTATCCCTTATTCTTTCCCTTTCTGCAGGCACTAGCGTGTTGACAGCGTCTTTCACCCTGGACACAAGGGCAGCGCATTGTGCGTCAGGGTCTCCCTGAGTTCTACTCAGAGGGGTTGATTTGCTAAGGGTCGTGACCAGGTCATCGTCTCTGATTTTATTCCAACTCCGCAGCACTTTCCATTCCGGGGATGAACAGTTTTTTTGCTTCAGGAGCGGGGAACAACCGCTAATTAGATAATGGCCGACCAAGAGTAAGGACTAATAGTTAGAGGGTTGGTATGTGGCTGGGAGGTCCAAACCAGATCAAGTGTATGGCTTTTCTCGTGGGTGGGGCCGTTAACAAGGTGGTGGAGTTCCAGCGCGGTCAGTGCCTCTTCCAATTGTTTAGCTTGACTCTCTTTGGAGGTCTGCTCCCAATGAAAATTGAAGTCCCCCAATGCTGCAATACATTAGTATCCTGAGCGGATGTTGTAGACAAGTTCCGTCACGAGTTTTAAGAACCTCTGCGGCGTTCGTGGGGGACGGTACACAATCAGAACGACAAGACAGGCCGTCTGGGAGCAGAACTTTGCCCCTAACACCTCAGCCCCTTCAATACTTTCTGCACACAGCGTCTCCACCTTAAGAAGGCGGTTATAGAGGATTGCAACCCCACCCCCACTGGAACTATCAGGTCTATTATGGTGGAGGGCAGCGTAGTTTGGGGGCATAGCGGCTACCAGATCCGGGGATGAGGATTCCTCAAGCCAGATCTCTGTGATTCCTAATAGGTCTATGGTGTCTTCTTGGAGTAGTGAGAAGACCTCTAGATTGTGTTTTTGCAGTGACCGGGTGTTCAGGGTGGCTAAGCTAAGTCCCAAGGAATTAACAGGCCCAAGCAGCCTCGGGTGGAGGGTAGGGTCATTATGGTTCCCCGTACCCCTTTGTAGCCTTAACAGCCCTTCCGACTTGAGAGCAGCTGCTACCTTGTTACTAAGCGCCATTATGTCTTGATTTAGGGGACAGAGTTCTTTCAGGGAACACAGGTGTTGGGGTCCATGGGTCCTAGCCCCTGGTCCCGTTCGGGCTCAGACAAGCTTGTCTTAGGCGCTCCTGCGGCGCGTGCCCTGCGCGCTAGCTCCAGATTGCGTTATGTAGCCTTAGACTCCACCCACCCACCACTCAGCCCAGCAGTGCAGCGGCTGGCTTTTACTGGGCACTAGACCGTGAAATTAATGTGCTCAAGCAGGAAGTGAGGGCGCCCTGGAAGCGAGGATCACCAAGCACAGGTACAAGTTGAGCAACAATTTATAAAAACGATTTAAAAGCTTTTGTTTTTAAAAGGATTCCAACAATGTGAAAAATAGCAGCGTTAAAGAAAGTGGCAGCGCAGCAGCGTTACATGTAGCCCACCATGAGCGCACGTGAGGCTCTCTGATCTATATGTAAGATTGCATAGGTAAGTAAAGATTTACCTTTCTTTTTTTGGACGGTGTTTATTGTTTATAATGGCACAAAACAATGCACTCGGTATAGTCATAAAAAGAATCAATTTTGCCTTAGTCAGACACCTTAACAACTCCCATAAAGACCCATCGCCCCAACTGGCAGAATGGTTGATCTACATCTCTATCCCATGAGTGTTTTCCTCATCATGTGACATTAAGAGGACCCTATGTAGAGACAAGACTGCTTTGTGAATCATATAATTCTTTGTTGAGTCCATAATAAGTTCTCCACTTCACCCAGAGCTTGACAAATTTCTTTGGGCATCCTCTGCCCTTGTATACCACCCTTTCCACTGCCATATGTATATTCATACTCTCTTGTCACATGTTTTTTTTGGTGTTTGTTTCTGAACACACATTTTGGCCATGCCCCTTCTCGGAACGATAAAACCCTACATGCAGAACAATAAATGCATTCTAGAGATGTATAAATAAATCAGAATTCCTAGTATTACCAGATGTGGTGTCCTAGGGATATCAATCTCCATAACAGCCTCCACATGTCCCCCCCACCTCCCCCCCCATACACGGTCACCCTGGGCCATCCCCAAATTGTGTGGAGGAATTTGCCCTTCTCTGTGGTGCATTGTAAGCAGTAGGGGTTTGAAGCAATTGCCATTTAAAATAATTTGCTTCAATCGAAGTTACAAAAGACTGAGAGGACCGCCGGGTTCCACATCGCTGGTTTAGTAAGATGAATCAAAACATCGTCCGCATAAAGCAATTTTTTTTTCTGGTTCATTCGTCTTCTCCTGGAATACCGTTATGTCGTCTTTACTGTGCACCCAGCATACCAGTGGTGCCAGTCACAGTGCAAGTAACAGGAGAAGCTGGCACTCCACCTCATACCTTTCCCCAATCCAGACTTGATCAATAATACTCTAGTCACCCTCAGTGCCGCTGTCGGTGCCTTATAGCACAGATCCACCCATTTACAAAATTTGTGACCAAACCCAATTCATCTTAGGATAAAGTGTAGGTGCTCCCAGTCAATAGAGTTGAAAGCCTTTTCGGCATCCAACGACAATATGGCCCTCAAAGTAAAACTTAGAGTCAAACTACAGGGATTTAACAAACTGTTTACTTTTTAATGCACATGCGAGCAGTCTCCATGTTCACACGGTGTCTTGTCCATGATTAACAATCGTGACATGTAGGTGATGAATAGTCTGATATGCCCCATGCTAGGTAATCTGCTTTCCACACCCACTTGACCTCATCTGCCAGAACAAACAAGTAATCTATATGTGATGGGGATCTGTGTACACCGGCATTAATGAGTATTGTCTGTCCGATGGGTGTCGAAACCTCCAGATGTCCACAAGGCCCAACGAGTGTGAAAGCATGCTAGGCCCGTGGGAGCTCGCACTGGAGGTGCGTGGGTTGAGCTACTATCAAGCTTCCATTTCATCACATCATTAAAATTGCCATCGACAATATGCAAATAAGCCAGAGTCTACCAAAATAGAACCCAACTTGTAGAGGATGCTGCGCTGCAGCTTGGATATACGTTAACTGTTAGGATCTCACTCCTGTTCCCACCATCCACGTACTGTCACATAAAAGCTCTCTGGATATATCCATTGTTTATCAACATGGATAGGAGGTTATTTATCGGTCATAATAGCGACCCTTCTTCATCCCTCCTATAAACCCTGCATTTGGCAATGGAATATATTGGCCTTTTTAGAGGCATTTGCAGTTATTACCTAAAAGAAGAGTTTTCTGTAGCAACACCAAATCTGATGTGTTGGTGAATATATTGTGCCACAACCCCTCTTTTAATCATGCAACCCAACCCGTATTTCATGAAAGGAGCTTCAGTTTTTGCAGCATGAATCCTTTTCTGGGTTCACATGCTGTGCATTATTCCTCCATCTAGTGATTAGGTCCAGAAACTTTCTTATTTTTCCTCTTTTTTTTGGGTGGGGGGGGGGTGGGTGTGGGCATCAACGACCACTATTTTGTGGTAGTTCTATATTCCAAGTGTGACATCAGACGGCGCCCCAGGAATTCCTGTTGGTAGTCGCCATCTTCATGTTCTGTTTTTCTGCTGTTGGGTATGGAAGCACGATGGAGGAGCTCCAAAGAACTTCTGGAAAAAGAAGAGCAGAAGTCAAGAAATCATTCAAATTGCCAAAGAATTTGAGAGAATGAAGAGGGGAGAGACAGATACGGGTCATGGAAAACACCCCTTTTCAAGTTCTGCCCTAACTGCCATGACAAATTTGCCTTAGAGACCCCCACAAAGTCTGCAACTTTGGTCTCCCGAAGGACCACAAGGAGGAAGACTGCAAGGCCTGCGCAGAGTTGTACCAAAGACTCGCAAGGTATCAACAGGGGCTAGAGCACCACACCATAGTCGGCACTCAAACGATGTAGGAATTGGTTAAAGACCTTGCCTTACCCAGCGTCGAGGAGGAGAACTTCGAGGAGGCCGAAACAGCTTGAGGAGAGTAGTCGATGTCAAAATCTACGCATCTGAAGCCGAAAAGAAGCAAGCGTCAAGAAAGGCAGTGAAGGATGCTGAAAAGAAGAAAATGATGGTAACTAAACCACCGAAAGGCACAAACGCTAAGTCCTCAAAGACAGCCTATGTGTCAAAAACATTGGTCGATCGAAGGTCGGCAAAAAAAAGTGAGCCACACGGATCCTGACCAAAAGGATACCTATGGGGTCAAGACACCGTCAAATACCTCAACGCAACCATCCACTCATGAGAGAGAGTCATGGCCTCGGAGACGGGAAATCCGTTGATGCCTAAAAGGAGAACGAAGCCAAACAAAAAGTGCTCCAAGTTGAGTGAAAGAAAAGAAGTGAGGCCGAAATTGCTGCCCTACTACAAAGGAAAAGGGAGTTTAATGACTCCTTGAGGGAATTCTGCATCCCTACAAGACTTTCATAGGCCACAGAAGCAGAAGGCGACCAGTCTGGCATGGAGGCCCGGCAACCTCAGAACCTCATAAAGAAGAGCAGGAGGAGTTCTATGATCTCAAGGAGGTTGAGGACACAACAGGGTTAGATGACCAGAACCAGTTAGAGAAAATTTGGCAGGATCTCAACACTGACTCTCCAGAGGTGGAGGTAGACAACTATCCTTCAAGGCCATCTCCACCAATGACCTATCCCTCTACAACAACCTCATCAAGAGGGCTGCAGAGACATATGAGGTGCAACTAGAGGAGGACAAGTAGGAAGCATGTTTCCTTCTTCAAACATTAATGTCCTCACAAAAGCGAAATCTATTTCTGCCCAGGCTCACTAGCATTTTGGACCAAGAGAGCTGATCACTACAAGGCCTGTAACACCAAGAGTGGAAAAGAAGTATAAGAATTCCAGTCAAGATCCGAAATATATAAAGGGCAGTGCTCCAGTGGACTCAATTATAGAAGGCATCGCTAGGAAGGAAAGCAATCCTCCCACATCCACAGGGCTACCTGTAGAAAAAGAAAGTAAGAGGCTTGACTTTGTGGGAAGAAAGACGGAGGTCTGCTAACTCCAAGACTCTCTTGAACCACTTCAGCCACCAACAATGGGATGAACTACAGTGCATTATGCAGCACTTCCCACTGGAATACCGCAAAGTGGCCAAGGCTGTAATACAGGAAGGAAAGAGCATTGCCAATACCTACCTCAAGTCTACAATTTATGCAGCAGATACTGTCAGCAGGCACGTGCACGGGGATAACACTAAGGAGACACGCCTGTCTCAAGGTATCGGGCTTCAAATCGGAGGTACAAACCTTAATCATCAACATAACATTCACATGTGACGCTCTGTTTGGTCAAGCAGTGGCTGAGACCCTTCAACAATTATAGAAGGATAACGAGACGGCGAGGGCAATGGGGGCACTACAATTCTGGAGTTCCTTCAGGAGAGGAGGAACCGCAAACAGGACACCTGCAGGCAGAGCACCCTTCAAATTTGTGCAGCAACAACAGCAGCAGCCCTAAAGCAGTACACATCAGGCCACACAGCCAACAAGATATCAGCAGTGGTAACATCCGGTGAGACAGCCCTTTCGAGGAAGAGCAAGGAGAGAAGGCCAACCTCCCGAGGAGGAGGACTACCAAACAAGTGACTCATGCAGCATTCAACCCCACCACGATACAGCGGTGGCGGGGCAGGATAAGGTGATTCCTCCACGAGTTGGGGACAATTAAATGAGACAATTGGGTTTTGAACATAATACGTCATAGATACTGCATAGAATTAATCCAAGAACAACCACAAATCGCCCCCAAAACCAAAAAACCTCAGGGGACAAGAAATCATACAACTCAGAAAGAAGATCAGAGAGCTTTTGCAAAAGAGAGCCTTAGAAAAAGGTCCCAGCAAGAGAAGCAAACGAGGGAATCTACTCCCCCTACTTTCTAGTGTCAAAGCAAGATCCGACTCCGAGGTCAATCATATACCTCCGATTTCTAAACAAGTTCATCCGTACACAACACTTCAAGATGACAGCAATGCAGGGAGTAATGCTGCTCATAAGGGAAGGAGATTGTATGGCCACCCTGGGCGCTTATCTACACGTACCTATGAGCCAAAGACATGAAACATATCTCAGATTTGTTCTGGACAAGGTGCATTACTACTTCAGGGTACTACCATTTGCATAAAATAGGCACCAAGAGTACTCACAAAGCGTTCAGCGGCGGTAGCAGCCTACCTTAGAAAGGAAGGTATCCATGTCTACCCGTACCTAGACAACTGGTTAGTGAAGTCACATTCAAAAGAAAAAAATGCCACAAAGACATGCAAACATTGATTGCCACACTGCAATACATTGGTTTCACAACAAACCACAGGAAATCTTCACCACAACCAGAACAAATAAAGGTGTTCCCGGGAGTAACCATGAACTCCAGGACAACGCAAGCCTGTCCAATACAGAAGAGAGCAGATGCAACTGCAGAGCAGACTCCTTTACCAGAAGGGTCTGTCTCTGATAGTGAGGACTGTCATGAAACTCATGGGCATGATGTCATCATTCATACCACTCATACCGCATGTGAGATGTGCCCCATTCAGGAATGGATCTGCAACAAATGGTCACAATCCACAGGGTGCTGGGAGGATCAAGTGGTTGTCGCAGCTAAGGGAGAAGCGGGAAACACATTGGTAGAATTCAACAAACGTGAACATTGGGAGACCATTCAAGACACCAGCTCCCACAGTGACCATAACAGTGAACGCATCCCACAAGGGTTGGGAAGCGCACACAGGCAACCTGGAAGTATGAGGATTATGGAACGGCACAAATGCGTAAAACACATCCATTACCTGGAGATGAAGACAGTATTTCTAGCCCTAAAGGCTTTCCAGATGCACCTAATAACAGGTCAGACTGTACTGATCCAAACGGACAACACAACAATCATGTTCTTTCTCAACAAACGGGGCAGAACAAAATCCTTTACCCTGTCCAAGCTAGCCCAGGAGAGATAGAGATGGGCAAGACACATCACACTACAGACAGTCCACTTACCAGGAAAACAAAATAGGGAGATGGATAGACTGAGTTGGTAGGACAACACCTCCCACAAACAGATGAAGCAGGAGACACTAGATCTTCAAAGTCTGCGGCATGCCAAGCGTAGACCGGTTTGCACCTCCAGGTTTTAACACCACCAATCATAGGGGAATGCTCTATCAATAAACTGATCAGGGACAATTCGATGTGCCTTTTCTCCTATTCCCCTTATAACAAAAGTACTGGAGAATGCCAGACAACCAAGGACAAGGCTCATCCTTTTAGCCCCACAGTGGGTCAGGCAGACCTGGTACGCTGACCTACTAGACATATCCAAGGGACAAATCCTCACAATCAAAGCAGACAATATCTGCTGTCAATGCAAGACAGAAAGTGTACCACCCAGAACCAGCCACTCTCAGCCTAGCAGCATGCCTCACGAATATGTAGAATTTGGTCACGTACAGCTTTCACCCAGGACAGTGGAAATCCTAAAGGAAGCTAAAAAGCCAAGCGCAAGGAAATGCTATGCAAAAAATGGAGAGCAGACACATCCAGACAACAGGAGAATGGAAACAAGGCCAGAAAATTAAATGGTACTAACATACCTCATCCACCTGGTAGACAGTGGGCTAACTTGCGCACCGCTAAAGGTACACCTAGCAGTAATAGTATACTACACCAGAGGTACATCAGGTAATAGCTTCTTCACATCTCCAGTGGTAAAGCGTTTCTTGGAAGGTTCTAATAAAATTGCACCACCAAGATATTTTTTTTCTCCTTCTTTGGGGTTTTATATAGCGCAAACTTGACCCGAAGGTATCCGGTATCAGAGCGCTTTACATGAGCACCAGTTGCATTACACAAGGACACATTCATTTTTGTTAGGCACGGGGAGATTAAGGGCCATATGTATCAAGCAAATTCGCATTCGCAAAGGCCGAAATTCTCAGAATTTCGGCCTTTGCGAATGCGAATTTGCTACATGGTATGTATTAAGCAAAATCTGGTGCAAAATAAGGAAATCGCAAATTTTGCGATTCCTTAAATGCAATGTATGAAGCAAAAAAAAAAAATTGCAAAATGTCCTTAAGGAATCGCAAATTACCACCAACTTCTAGTTGGTGGTAAGTTGCGAATTCCTTGAAAAATGCAAATTTTTGCATTTTTCAAAGTGCCATGTGACGCACATACATGCCCTTGAGGCATGTATGTGCGCCACATGTGCACCCATGTATATTTCAGGGGTGCAATCTGCACCCTTGAAATTAATCTCAGTTTGCGATTAACAAATTGCGAATCGCAAATTGCGAATAATTTCCCATTCATTCCTATGGACCTCCTGGCCCATAGAAATGAATGGGAAAGTATTCCTTAATTGCGATTCGCAATTTGCGAATCGCAATTAAGAAATTTTAAGAAATCGCAAAAAAATGCAATTTTGTACATACATACCCATTTGCAATTCTCAAATAGCGATTTATTAAAAATCGATCTTTGAGAATCGCTAATGGGTATCTTGATACATATGGCCCGAAGTGATTTGCCCAGAATCACAGGATGTTGAGCATCATTGCCGAGACTCGAACCCAGTTCCCTACATTTGAGGTCGACTGCCCTAGCCGTGAGACCACATTCTCTCCCCGTGGTTTCAACGACATTGTGGAATTTGAACAATGCACTAATGCAATTAATGACAGAACCTTTTGAGCCTATGCACAAATCAGATCTGAAGTCACTCACTCTAAAGACAGCCTTTCTGACTGCGATCGCATCACTATGCAGAGTCAGCGAACTAAAAGCATTAACGATACAGGAACTATACCTACAAATCCATACGGACAAGTTAGTCCTCTGAACCAACCCACATTTCCTACCGAAAGTGGTCACCCAATTTCATGTCAACCAAAGCATACATCTACCAACTTTCTTCAAAGAGCTAAGGACAGAGGCCGAACAAGCCCTTCACACATGATGTGCGAAGAGCTTTAATGTACTATCTACAGGAAACAAAGGATTTTCATAAGGGGAACCGGTTATTTGTCTCCTTTGGCAAAGCAAACGGGATCACCAGTGACTAAAGGAACAATCGCAAGCTAGATAGTGTAAACAATACATACTTGCTACTCCAGAGCGGGAAAGACCCAACCTGTGCGCCCCAGGGCACACAATCAATCAAAGTTTATTGTAAGTGATTACTTAAAATCGTTACAAATTTCAAAATATAAAATATATATATATGTTCGAGGCATATGAGCTGCAGATCACACACTATGCATAGTTCGCCATCTGGTGTTGGGCCCGGACGTTTGCACTTTGTTGTTGTCCTGGAAAAGTCTTCGGAAGTCACGAGATAGGTGACTCCTCCTTTGGACCATAGTGCGCATGGGCATCGGCTCCATCTTCAGATTGTTTTTTTCTGCCATCGGGCTCGGATGTGTTTCTCGCGCTCCATTTCGGAACCGTTATCGATTCCACTTTCGACGCGCTATCCTTCACCCTTTCTACGGTATTGTTTTCGATCGAGATACCCAGACTTCTCCAATTTCGAAGTCCTCGATTCCGATCGTCGACGAGGGCCTTCGGGCCTACTTGGGCCTTGGCATCTGACTCATGGAAAGGACTCCATTCAAAAAGTGTCCTCAATGTAGGTCGAAGTTTCCCCACACCGATCTGCATGAGGTGTGTAACCTCTGCCTTTCTCCAGAGCACGAGGCCAGAGACTGTGCAGCTTGTGCCTACTTCTGCTCAAAGAAGACCATTCGGGATGGTCGAGCTCGAAGAAAAATGGCTCGCTCGTCGACATTCATTCCCGAGGACATCTTCCAAGAAGGAGTCGACGTACCTGAACAGGAGCGAGTCCAAGAGCTCCTCATCAGCGCCTCAGAACCAGAGGACTCCGACATTGAAGAACTCACTCCTGCGCAGCGGGTCATAATTAAAGACATCGACCCTCGCTCCCTCCATACACCATCGAAAAAGGCTTCCGTCACACCCTCATCTTCGGGCCCAGGTGCACACTGAGAGACTGCTTCCTATGCCCCGCCCTCAGGCTCTGCAAAGAAGCCTATTAAGCCTTCAGGCGACTCGGGCTCGAGTCAATCGGCCACCGGTACCGAAACCCGGTTACCGGCACCGAAAAAGAAACCGCCCTCCTCCTCCGTGCCGATCGCTACCTTCACATCCAAGCACTCGGCACCTGAATTTACAGGCACCGACCTATCGACTCCGAAAAAACACTCTGAGTCGAGCAATAAGCCGCTCCCTAAAACTTTGGATCCACACCTTTCGGAGCCGAAAAAAACCTCGGAACCAAAGAAACAACCAGTTTCACAGACAGCCACCGAGACTGTAAAACATCACGGTTCCAAGCCAAGAGACCACAAAACCGTTCCGTAGTCGGTGCCGCGTAAGTCTATCGAACCGAAAAAGTCGGTGCCGAAAGAGCAGCCTCCATCAGAAGAGCTTTTTGCACCAGACTCTCGACAAAAAACTCTTCTAGAAGACCCTAAAACTGGTCAGCTCACCCTAATTTCTAAGAAAAGACCATTGGATACGCCTGCACCGGCTCCACAACCTAAAAAGAGGGACATTGCCACATCTCCCCTCAGGGTCCCTTCTCCACCACCTCCTCCACCACCACACCATTCTCCTACACCATCTCCTCCACCAGGGAACGATGAGGACACCTCTGATGAAGGGGGGTGTGCGGATGAGGAGCCACTAGAGGACCCTAGTCCACCTTCTTCCCCTGATCCCTGGGACGATTACAACACGCCAGATGTCCCTAATGTTCCACAGGAGGACAGCTACCCCTCTAGGCCTTGCTCTCCGGAGGACACAACAGGTTTTAGTCAGTTACTTCATAGTGCTGCCCAATACCACGGGGTTATCTTGCATACAGACCCGGTGGAAGAGGATTTCCTAATGGAAAATTTCGATATCTAACAAAGGTCCACTTCTATTTTGCCTCTGCTAAAATGGGTCATCAAACATGCACCGGAAGTGTTTAAAGATCCTGTGAGAGCTAGAGTTATTAACCCCAGGATTGAGAAAAAAGTACAAAGCTGCTCCTGCGGACCCAGCCTACATTAAGGGCACGTACCTCTAGATTCACTAGTAGTCTCCAATGCTAGGAAAAGGGCCAACTCTCAGACATCAGTGGACGCTCCACCCCCGCTAAAGAGTCCAAACTCTTAGACGCCTCTGGCAAAAGAACAGTGTCACAAGCAGCTAACATATGGCGTATCACCAACACTCCAGCTCTGTTAGCCCGGTATGATAGGGCACATTACGATGAACTAGAGTCCCTATTGCAGAACCTACCAGACAAATCTAAAAACAGGGCCAATGACCTCATACAGGAGGGAAAAATTATCACTAACACCTCCATTCGTTTCGCTCTGGACGTAGCAGATACCGCCTCCAGAGCCGTCAACACAAGTGTCCTTCTGCGTAGACATGCTTGGCTCCGCATTTTAGGTTTTAAACCTGAAGTACAAACTTCCATTTTAAACCAGCCATTCGATCAGGAACACTTATTTGGACCTAATGTAGATTCATCACTTGAAAAGATGAAAAAAGACACAGCCAAGTCTATGGGAGCCTTGCAGTCGCGAGCTCCCAGAGATTCTTTCCGTCGCTCCTTCTACAAAGGCACCTCCAGAAGCTACTCCTCTGACAACCCCTCCACCTCTTACAAAGCTCACGCCTAGACTACATTCACCAGAGGTTACCAAAGAGGAGACTACAGAGGCAACAATAACAAAGGTAGAGGCAAGACCAACAATACCAGATCTGCCTCAACCCCTGCCCAATGACTTCCCTCCGCTCCCCCTGGACCATTCCACTCCAGTCGGGGGGAGAATGCAACAGTTCCTTCCTGTCTGGAGCAACATCACCACAGACAGGTGGGTGAGACAAATCGTTCAAACAGGTTACTGTCTAGAACTCACTTCTACCCCCCCCCCAAACATGCCACCCAGGCTGCACCCAATGTCATTAGAACACTTATTTATTTATTTTTATATTTTTTTTATTGATTTTCAAACGACCAACAATAATCAGCAGCAAGGTAATATCAAATGAATAAATGTCAGCATAATATATCTCAAGCTGCTTCTCATTGTGTCCGCCTCCCACAACCCTCCCCTGCCACCGGTGTGCCTCAAAGCATGGTCTATGAACAATTAAGGCGCATCAGAATCCAATACAATAGTAACAAGCATTTGCAATGCAATAGGTCTCGCATTAGGAAAGTTTGGGCTATTGGTATTGTAAATGACAAATTTTGTATTTGTGTGTTGGTTTTGAAAATAGCTAAATTAATAGCTTTGTCATTTACAATGCCAATAGGTATAACTTTCGCAAATGAGACACCTATAGCATTTGTAATGCAATATGTGTTGTATTTACGTGACTTAGCTGTATTGATATTACAAATAACAATGGCTTTTAATTCTTTTAAATAATTAATACTTAAATAAAAGTTATTGTAATTTATAATGGCAATAGCTTAAACTTTTGTAAATCACTTTTGTGAAGATTATGTTCAGTGTATTTTATTATGACGAAAATCCAAAAACAGAAGTGAAATATTAACATCTTTTTGTGACATTTGTAATAAAGCTTGAAACATTGAGAGAACATATTTGAACCAGTTGTTGTTGAATGGTTGCACAGATTGATGCTGTGGTGGCTCTGAGTGATGCTGTGGCGTTCAGTGATGCTGTGGTAGCGCATAGTGATGTTGTGGTGCCCCTGAGTGATGCTGTGGTGGTGCTGAGTGATGCTGTGGTGATGCGTTTGATAGATAGAGAGAGTAAGATAAATAAATAGAGGGAGGGTGATAGATAGAGGGAGGGCGATAGATAGAGGGAGGGCGATAGATAGAGGGAGGGCGATAGACAGAGGGAGGGCGATAGTGGGAGGGCGGGCGATAGAGGGAGTGCGCTATATAGAGGGAGGGCGATAGATAGAGGGAGGGCGATAGATAGAGGGAGGGCGATAGAGGGAGGGAGGGCGATAGATAGAGTGAGGGCGATAGATAGATAGAGGTAGGGCGATAGATCGATAGAGTGAGGGAGGGCGATAGATAGAGAATGAGGGAGGGCGATAGAAAGAGTGAGTGAGGGTGATGGAGTGAGTGAGGGCGATGGAGTGAGTGAGGGCGATGGAGTGAGTGAGGGCGATGGAGTGAGTGAGGGCGATGGAGTGAGTGAGGGCGATGGAGTGAGTGAGGGCGATGGAGTGAGTGAGGGCGATGGAGTGAGTGAGGGCGATGGAGTAAGTGAGGGCGATGGAGTGAGTGAGAGCGATGGAGTGAGTGAAGGCGATGGAGTGAGTGAGGGCGATAGATAGACTGAGGGCGATAGATAGAGTGAGGGCGATAGAGTGAGTGAGGCGGTAGAGTGGTAGAGTGAGGGCGGTAGAGTGAGGGCGGTAGAGTGAGGGCGGTAGAGTGAGGGCGGTAGAGTGAGAGTGGTAGAGTGAGGGCGGTAAAGTGGTAGAGTGAGGGTGGTAGAGTGAGGGCGGTAGAGTGAGGGCGGTAGGGTGGTAGAGTGAGGGCGGTAGAGTGGTAGAGTGAGGGCGGTAGAGTGGTAGAGTGAGGGTGGTAGAGTGAGGGCGGTAGAGTGAGGGTGGTAGAGTGAGGGCGGTAGAGTGGTAGAGTGAGGGCGGTAGAGTGGTAGAGTGAGGGCGGTAGAGTGAGGGCAGTGGAGTGGTAGAGTAAGGGTGGTAGAGTGAGGGCGGTAGAGCAGTAGAGTGATGGCGGTAGAGTGAGGGTGGAGAGTGAGGGCGGTAGAGTGAGGGCTGTAGAGTGGTAGATTGAGGGCGGTAGAGTGGTAGAGTTAGGGCGGTAGAGTGAGGGCGGTAGAGTGGTAGAGTGAGGGCGGTAGAGTGAGAGCGGTAAAGTGGTAGAGTGAGGGCGGTAAAGTGGTAGAGTGAGGGCGGTAGAGTGGTAGAGTGAGGGCGGTAGAGTGAGGGCGGTAGGGTGGTAGAGTGAGGGCGGTAGAGTGGTAGAGTGAGGGCGGTAGAGTGGTAGAATGAGGGTGGTAGAGTGAGGGCGGTAGAGTGAGGGCGGTAGGGTGGTAGAGTGAGGGCGGTAGAGTGGTAGAGTGAGGGCGGTAGAGTGGTAGAATGAGGGTGGTAGAGTGAGGGCGGTAGAGTGAGGGCAGTGGAGTGGTAGAGTAAGGGTGGTAGAGTGAGGGCGGTAGAGCGGTAGAGTGATGGCGGTAGAGTGAGGGTGGAGAGTGAGGGCGGTAGAGTGAGGGCTGTAGAGTGGTAGATTGAGGGCGGTAGAGTGGTAGAGTTAGGGCGGTAGAGTGAGGGCGGTAGAGTGGTAGAGTGAGGGCCGTAGAGTGAGGGCCATAGAGTGGTAGAGTGAGGGCCGTAGAGTGAGGGCGGTAGAGTGGTAGAGAGGGCGGTAGAGTGAGAGCGGTAGAGTGGTAGAGTGACACATGCGGGAGAAAGAAGACTCGTTAGGAGGGTGTGATGAGGGTGATGCTAGAGACAACAAACAAGAGGACACGAGTGTGCAGAAAAATGACTATTTTGCACTGGCTCGTTTGTGTAAAGCTCCTGAGTACCATCTGGTGCATGTGCGCTGTGTATGACTCGTAAGTAAGCAAAGATTCTGCATTGCCTGTAGCCCAGTACTGAACCAACCCCTGCAGCTGCTGCTTAATTCCCTGTAATCGCACGCAGATGTGCCAGGGCACTCCAAAAACAAGCTCTGGCATTGCGCGAGGGCGGTAAAGTGGTAGAGTGGTAGAGTGAGGGTGGTAGAGTGAGGGCGGTAGGGTGGTAGAGTGAGGGCGGTTGTGTGGTAGAGTGAGGGCGGTAGAGTGGTAGAGTGAGGGCGGTAGAGTGGTAGAATGAGGGTGGTAGAGTGAGGGCGGTAGAGTGAGGGTGGTAGAGTGAGGGCGGTAGAGTGGTAGAGTGAGGGCGGTAGAGTGGTAGAATGAGGGTGGTAGAGTGAGGGGAGTGGTAGAGTAAGGGTGGTCGAGTGAGGGCGGTAGAGCAGTAGAGTGATGGCGGTAGAGTGAGGGTGGAGAGTGAGGGCGGTAGAGTGAGGGCTGTAGAGTGGTAGATTGAGGGCGGTAGAGTGGTAGAGTTAGGGCGGTAGAGTGAGGGCGGTAGAGTGGTAGAGTGAGGGCCGTAGAGTGAGGGCCATAGAGTGGTAGAGTGAGGACCATAGAGTGAGGGCGGTAGAGTGGTAGAGAGGGCGGTAGAGTGAGAGCGGTAGAGTGGTAGAGTGACACATGCGGGAGAAGGAAGACTCGTTAGGAGGGTGTGATGAGGGTGATGCTAGAGACAACAAACAAGAGGACACGAGTGTGCAGAAAAATGACTATTTTGCACTGGCTCGTTTGTGTAAAGCTCCTGAGTACCCTCTGGTGCATGTGCGCTGTGTATGTCTCGTAAGTAAGCAAAGATTCTGCATTGCCTGTAGCCCAGTACTGAACCAACCCCTGCAGCTGCTGCTTAATTCCCTGTAATCGCACGCAGATGTGCCAGGGCACTCCAAAAACAAGCTCTGGCATTGCGCTGAGGGGGGGGAGGGGAGCGGCTACCTTTGAAGTCTGATTGGGGGGCGAGGGAGCAGCTTCCTTTGAAGTCTGATGCCGAGGCATGGTGTGGGATGTGGCTGCCGATGTGCACGCGCCTGCCTCACATGAACTGTATGCGATCCGCAGTTGGGTAGACTTTTCTAAAGCCTTACTATAAATCTCGCCTATCATCCCTACATTAATGCAGTACAGGGCATACATTTTCATTAGAGATCACCACTTTTCCCACTGATCATACCCTGGTTCATTCTCCTTGCGCCAAAATGCCAGATGGATCCCTCCGGTCCTCCAAGTGCAAGCCCACCTCCGAACCTGGTTCTGAAGCCTGCAATATTGCAACTAAGGCCTCCCATGCCCTTGCCTCCACCATCGCCTTGTCATTATTAGTACTTAGGACCTGTTGTAGCCTAAGTGTACCTTCACTCTGCGCCCACTTGAGCAGTTCCACCCGTCATCTCCCCACACCTGGTCCCCTCGCTGACTTCCAATGCATTGTGATTTCTCTCTTGGCTAATACGAGGCCAAGGTCTATAAATTTACTTGTCACTTTCGTTTTAGCAGTATGCGGGAACCAGTGCTGTAGAAAAGTGCCCCGGCCTAGTTCTATTGTACGATCAGTTATACTACACAACAGGCCCAGCACTTCCTCCCAATATGTTCCCAGACTCGTACATCCCCACATCATATGCTGGAAGTCTGCTCCCTCCAACCTACATCTCGGACACTGAGCAGCCGCCGCATTGAAATATTGATTTAGCTAAGCTGGTGTCAAGTACGCCCTATGCAGGACATAGAAATGTACCAATTGAAATCTAGCATTCCTCGTACTCTTCCAGGCTCTCCAAACCAACTGAGTCCATGTTTTTTCAGGAATTTCCCTGCCAAGGTCCACATCCCACTTCCCCTGCAACGTGCACAATGGTTCAAGAGCAGCAGTCAGCATGGCCATTGCCACATATTGGCACCCCATGGAGGTCCGCGGTTCCGACAGACCCATCCCCCAATAGCGCTGCAATGCCGAAACAAGCGCTGAATGCAGCAAATAATCCCCTTGCGGAAGATCGAATTTTTGTTGAAGAGCCTGAAATGGCAGCAGGGTTTCATTTTCGTAGAGGTCTCCTAGCATGTGTATGCCCAATTCTTCCCAGTGAGCCAGTGCCGTCCAATCCCCACCATGTGAGAGGGCCGGGCACATACCCAGTGCTATTTCCAGGGGCAGACGGGCAAGTGAATCCAGCCCGGCGCTGACTCCGATTCCAGCACAACCGCAGCGTCCTCTCCTCAGCAGTGAGCGGTTCAAGATGCATCCTCTGGTGAAACACTATAAAGGACAAAATATAGTTCCAGGGCCCCTCTGGGCCCTGGAACTCCTGAGCTACGGCCTGGGTAAGCCACTGCAATTGTGCTGCTAAATAGTGCCACTCGAAGTCCGTCACTGCCATACCCCCACCAGCTCTCGGACATATCATTGTAGCCATAGCAAACTGCCGCCTGCCCGACCCCTAGATAAATCCTCCAGTCATAGAGCGGAGCTGTCGGAAGATGGAGCCCGGCACCCAGATCAGCACCATCCGAAAATAAAAAAACAAGCGCGGAATCGCTACCATCTTCATGAGCGTCACCCGACCCGCCACCGACTGCGGCAACGTATTCCAAAACTCAAAACTGTCCGAAGCCCACGCATGGCCCGACACAAATTACCCTCCAGCAAATCCTCGGGGGTATGATAAACGTTGGTGCCTAAGTAAGGCAAACAGTGGGGCTTCCAACGGATGCCCGCCACCTGTGAAGGGTTCATCACAGCCGGCACCACCGGAAACAAGCAGGTTTTTGCCGAGCTCACCTTCAGTCCTGAGTACTGCCCAAACACATGGAGCAAGTGCTGTGTGCCCTCCAAAGCCGTATCCGTGTTTGCAAGAAAGATCAACAAGTCATCCGCATAGAGGGAGATAAACTGCATGTCCCCGCGGAGATTTGAACCTGGATAATGCCTCCCCAACCGGGCATGGGAAGCCAGAGGCTAAATGGCCAAGGCAAACAACAAAGGAGAGAGTGGACATCCCTGTCGCGTGCCCGCCCCACCTGGCAGGCTGATGAGATCCTCACACCCATCCGCACACGTGCCGTCGCTGACTTATAAAGGAGCTCCGTCCACCCCGCAAAGGAGTCCCCAAGTCCAAACGCATGAAAGACCCGGTACAAATATGGCCACTCTAGTCTGTCGAACGCCTTCTCAATGTCAACTGAGAGAACCGCCACAGCAGAGGTCTCGCTATGATCTTCTCCCAAAATCCGCAAAAGGCGTCGCACATTAGTCGCGGTATTACGCTTTGGGATAAAGCCCGCCTGGTCTGGATAGACCAGTTGCGTCAAATAGGAATGGAGCCGGGTCGCCAGGATCCTACTTAAAATCTTATAGTCAGTCGTTAACATTGATAATGGGCGGTAGGCTGACCTAGACAATGAGTCCTTACCCGGTTTCAGCAATGGGATAATGATATCCTCGCGAATGGAAACTGGCAATCTCCCTAAATCCCAGGCTTCCCGATAAACTGCCAGCAATCAGGGGGTTAGGATATCAACATATGTTGAATAAAATTCAATCGGTAGACCATCTGCTCCCGGAGTTTTCTTACGTGCCATATGTTTTATCGCACTACGTATTTCCCCCACTGTCATCTCCCGCCCCAGCCTGTCTCCCTGTCTCCCTGGTCTCCCTCGAGTCGTGGCAGTCGTATCTCGGCCAAGAACTCATCCAATCCGTCACACTCACCCCGCAACTTACTCTAGTATAGGTCCGCATAGAATGCCAAGAACATCTCGTTAATCCCTTGTTGGGTGTACACCGGTACACCTGCCGGGGTGGTCAAAGCCAGGTTGGGCGTACCCCACAGGGCCGGGTTGGCCAGCCATGCCAGGAGGGAACCCACCGTATCTCTCTCCGCGTGTGCCCGTACCAAATACTTCTTGTGGTCAAAGCAGCGCAACCTCTCTTGCAGTTAAGACTTCGGCCTGTGCTCGTCATTAGAACACTTATCACTGTTAAAACAGGAGGTCATCTCACTCCTGCAAATACATGCAATAGAAACGGTACCCCTGCATCAGCAAAACACAGGGGTTTACTCCCTATACTTCCTCATTCCAAAGAAGGACGGCTCTCTGAGACCTATCCTAGACCTCAGGCCCCTAAACTTCTACATACAATCAGAGCACTTTCACATGGTCACGCTTCAACAGGTCCTTCATTTGCTCGCACAAGGCGATTTACTTGCCACTCTGGATCTCAAGGATGCCTACTTTCATATTCCCATTCACACCTCTCACAGGAAATATCTCAGGTTTGTAGTGGACGGTCAGCAGTATCAATTCAAGGTTCTCCCATTCGGAGTCACCACAGCACCCAGAGTCTTCACCAAGTGTCTAGCAGTAGTGGCGGCTCACCTAAGAAGGCAGCATATCCATGTCTACTCCTACCTAGACGACTGGCTCATAAAAGCCTTGTCATACAACAAGTGTGTACACCACACTCACGCCACAATCCAACTGCTACACGACTTAGGGTTTACCATAAATCACCCAAAGTCTCTCCTACAACCGTCCCAAATACAACAATACCTCGAAGCTACAATAAATACCTCAAAAGCACTTGTATATCCCAGTCCAGCCAGAATAGCAAGCATACAAAGCCTCCTCACAAAGTTTCAACCACAATACTCTCTTCCAGCTCGAGTGTTCATGCAACTAATGGGAATGATGGCCTCTTGCATATTCATAGTACCTCACACAAAACTCTAGATGCGTCCCCTACAAGAATGTCTAGCACATCAGTGGAACTAAGCTCAAGGTCAGCTGACAGATCTGGTGTTGGGGGACGGTCGCACGCATCGCTCTCTGCAGTGGTGGAACACCAAAAACCTTTCCAAGGGGCAACCGTTCATCGAGCCAGTCCTACAAATTGTGCTAACAGCGGACGCATTGCTCTCCGGCTGGTGAGCTCATGTTTTACATCATACCGTTGCAGGGCAGGTGAACAACCAAACAAAGGTTGCTCCACAGCATTCACCTAGAGTTACTAGCCATATTCCTAGCGTTGAAGTCGTTACAGAAACACATTCTGTGCAAAGCTGTTCTAGTCCGTAAGGACATTATGACAGCAATGTATTATTTACAAAAACAAGGCGGGACACACTCCCTGCAACTCTCGAAACTAGCAC
This sequence comes from Lissotriton helveticus, assembly GCF_964261635.1. Taxonomy (NCBI): domain Eukaryota; kingdom Metazoa; phylum Chordata; class Amphibia; order Caudata; family Salamandridae; genus Lissotriton; species Lissotriton helveticus. The sequence continues at coordinate 1,391,334,917 of NC_136057.1, forward strand.
AAAGCATATGGAGATGGGCCATTCCTCATAAATTGTTTATCCTAGGCCAATATGTTCCAGGAGTCCAGAACAATATAGCAGATCTTTTAAGTCGTCAAACACAACAGACTCAATAATGGGAACATCATCCACAAGTTCTTCAACCATTTTTCCAGTCTTGGGAGCACCCGGAGATAGATCTCTTCACCACACATGAAAATGCCAAATGCCCAAGCTTCGCCGCCAGGTATCCACACCCATTGTCCAAAGGCAATGCGATATGGATGAATTGGTCAGGTAGATTTGCATACGCTTTTCCGCCTCTCCCTCTCATTCCACTGATGGTGCGCAAACTGCAGCAACACTCACTGACTCTCATCCTAGTTGCTCCAACATGGGCCAGACAACCGTGGTACACCACATTACTGGAACTATCCGCAGTCCCGCACCACAAACTACACCTTTCTCCACACCTCTTAACCCAGAGCCATGGAGAAATCAGACACCCAGATCCAGCACAGATCAACCTAGCGATATGGATCCTGAAGTCATAGAGTATGGTTACCTTAACCTTCCCCCTGATTGCATGAATGTTATCAGAGAAGCTAGACGTCCCACCACTATGCAGCCAAGTGGAAACGATTAGTTATATACTGCAACAATAACAACATCAATCCCTTAGATGTGTCAATCCAACACATCATAGGTTACCTGCAACCTCTCCAAAGGTCTAATCTAGCCTACACATCTATTAGGTTACACCTTGCTGCTTTAGCAGCCTACTTACAAAACAGACAACATTTGTCACTATTCAGAGTACCGGCCATCAAAGCCTTTATGGAAGGACTCAAAAGAATAGTTCCACCCAAAGTACCACCCTCACCTGTGTGGAACTTAAATATTGTTCTCACAAGACTAATGGGTCCTCCATTCGAACCCCTACACAAATGCAAGTTGCAGTTTCTCACATGGAAAGTCGCTTTCCTAGTGCCCATTACTTCCCTTAGAAGAGTCAGTGAGCTTCAAGCACTTACTATTCAAGAACCTTTTTTACAACTCCATCCAAGGGGTTCTCAGAACAAACCCAAAATTCCTTCCTAAAGAAATTTCTCCCTTTAATCTCAACCAATCTGTAGAGTTGCCAATATTTTTCTCGCAAACAGTCGTAGAAAGAGCTCTTCATACGCTAGACATAAAAAAGAGCACTCCTTTATTATACTGACAGAACAAAACTTTTTCGCAAAACTCAACAACTTTTTGTATCCTTCTCACCACCACATAAAGGCAATCCTTTATCAAAAGCTGGAATTGCAAGGTGGATTGTCAAATGTATACAAATTTGCTGTCAAAAAGCAAACGTACATTATCTATTCCTCCTACAGCTCACTCTACCAGAAAGATAGGGGCTTCAATGGCTTTCTTAGGGAACATTCCCTTAGATGACATCTGCAGAGCAGCAACATGGTCTACACCACACACATTCACAAAACACTATTGTGTAGATGTGCAAGTAAAACAACAATCTAGTGTGGGCCAGGCTGTACTCAAAATATTATTTCAATCAACTGCAACAGATACTCGTGGTCGCTGCTAAGGTGGAGTACTGCTATACAATCTATGCATAGTGTGTGATCCGCAGCTCATATGCCTCGAACGGAAAATGCTACTTACCAGTATGCATCTGTTCTTGGCATGTAGAGGTGCAGATTCACACACACCCCCAGCCTCCCTGGCTACCTTTATCTGTTCCAGTATCATCTTATTTAGATACAACATACATGGGCATCTTTTCTGTTTCTCACAAAATTCCATCATTTCCCTAACTGGCGAAAAAACAATCTGAAGATGGAGTCGATGCCCATGCGCACTATGGTCCAAAGGAGGAGTCACTTATCTTGTGACTTCCAAATACTTTTCCAGGAAAACAACAAAGTGCAAACATCCGGGCCCAACACCAGATGGTGATCTATGCATAGTGTGTGAATCTGCAGTTCTACATGCCAAGAACAGATGCATACTCGTAAGTAGCATTTTCCATATCTTTACATACATGAACGATAAAAGCATCCAACATTGTCACCACCCTATAGCAAGGGGATATGCAATTTTTAAAATCAAAACTGCATAGATAATACCCCTGAGTTATCATCTATAGTGCAAATGCTATGCCACCAAGATGTAATATTATAATTTGCATAATATTTTTCCTAAATAAAAAATCCTGCGTAGCAAAATTCCATAATGTTGCATTCAAGCCTTCTGTGTTCACTGTTTCAAGCAAGTGAGTTTTATCAGAGGATGGTAAATTAAACAACCCTGTTGAAGTAGTAGGTACCTGGAGAAAAGTGCAACATTTTAATTAAAAAACAGTCTTCAGTAAACCTACTAATCCAATTGTCTCTGGATAAAATTTGCATTTAGAAGATGGCTGAACTTAACCCACGCCGGCATTGTTCGTGCTTTTTTAAAATTTATTTTTACATCTTCTGCCAGATATTTTACTCCCGGCAGGACAAGATTATTGAGGACCCTTCCATCCTGCGAATCACGGCTTGCCTGCACGTCCGAATGTTCAATTAATTAAAAATGGGTTTTAAATACTGTCTCCTCAAGTCATTGACTGCTGGACATGCGCATAGCAGGTGAGTTAATGTTTCTTTAAAATAGCCACATAATCGACAGTGTGCAGGTTGTTTTTCCAAAATGGCTGAAGCTCTTTGGAATCGTGCATGCCCATCCGGTAATCTGTAAAGCTCTTTTTTAAAATGTCCTCCCCAGGAATTTGGTGTTTCTTGATCCATCTGGTGTTTGATTTCTTCCCGGCATAGGCTATTCAATGTACCCAGTTTGGAGGTGTGGAATTTATGAAATAACTTCACGAAGCTGCTCATGCTCCGGAATTTCTGATTCTGGAGCCCGAATTCCAACCGAACCTGAGCTGGAGATGCAAAGACTAACGTATACGCAAAGACTAACGATTGCGCTTTTGTTTTAGGGCCAGTTTGAGTTCCTTGTGTGTTAAACCCCGCCCTATTTTATGCCCAGGTATTTATAGGATGCTTGCGCTTCTACAGTCGCCCCTTTTACAAGCCATTTTAACTTTGGTTTTTTTGTATCCACTAGGCGCAACTTTAGTTTTCTCTTTGTTTAGTTCCAAGTGTTCCTGCCCCAAGTAGATTATTAGGTTGTTTATCACTTTTTGTAATCCGATGGGGCTTTGGCTCAGCACTACAATGTCATCTGCATACTGTAAAAAGGCAATTGGCTCTTTGGCCAAGATTGGCGGATGACTGTCGGCTGCTCACATATGTTTACTGATGTCTGAGAGAAACACGTTAAATGGGCTCGGCGCCAAGATGCAGCCTTGTTTTAGGCCTTGCTGCGTGGGAATACTGGCAGTTGCGCTACGCCTGTCGCCTAATTACACTCTTGCCCAAGTTTCGCTGTATAAGGCAATTATTGCATCCAGTAATTTACTTGGTAAGCCCCATGCTTTTAGTTTTTCCCAGAGACGGTTTCTACTCACTCTGTCGAATGCTGATATCTGAAAGAGACAAGTTAGTGATAGATTCCTTACCTTAGAATATCCCCAGGCGTCAGACTGGATTCGGAAACATTTGCGTAGCAATACCCCTGCGTGTCGGCAGGCGTCGTCTGCAGCTCCACGTCCGTCGTTGGCGTCGTTAGAGCCGGAATGACGTCGCCGGAGTACTTAGACGCAGCCCTCGCGCGCTGACGTCAGTTCTTCTTTTTTCCGTGCCAGCTAGCGCAGATCCGGAGAAGCTCTACCCCTTAGTCACTTTTTGACTAAACTTTTTTGATCTTTTGATCTGTTTTTCTCGAGTCGCTACGACTCCTACGGTGCCGGTAGGGATGCCCGGGTTCAAACCCTGATCCAAGTGCAGCCGACTGATGTCGGTTACCATCGCTGGTGTCTTCAGTGTTTAGGCCTCTACCACGATGACCGAACCTGCTGCCGGGCCCTGACGTCTAAGGCTAGGCGGGAGCGGTCCCGCAAGCGGCTTGAGCTCCGGCAGTCGGCCCCGCGCCGTTCAAGGTCCCGGTCCCACAGGAGGTCGAGGGACCGGTCGCGGGGTTGGAGCCCTTGTAGTTCCGAGAGTCGGCATCGGTCTTCGGGATCTAGGTCCTCAGGTAAGAGGCATGAGAGGTCAGAAAGGCGTCATCGTTCTTCCGACCCACCCAGACGCTCGTGCGACGAGGCCGGGGGTTCGGGTGACACCACCCACGCGGCTCCGACGGAGTTGCGGGCGTCGCAACCTGCCCCATACCTTCCGGTCCCTGGGCACGATGCGATGCCAGAGGAGATCGAGCGGTACCTCATGGCCATGAGGTCTCTCCCTCCTCCGTCGGGCTCAGTGGTGCCTTCGGGCCCAGCGGTCCCGGCTGGGGGGCCTAGCGGGTCGGGTGCTTCGGCTCCGACGCCGTCGGGTGCTTCGGCCCCGGCGCCGTAGGCCCTCACTGGATCCGGTTCCGGATCCAGGTCGTCGCCGGTCGACCTCACCGACGCCGGCCACTAGGGCGTTGCCCCCCCGGCAAGGGTGTCGCCCCCGGCAACGCCATCCCCGATCCTGCCCTTGATTCGGTTCCGGCCCCATCCTTTGAACCTGAATTTCAGGTGATGGGTGACGTGGGAGATTGGGAGGGGTCTGTGGACCCTCTGGCACAGGAGTGCCAGTCTCAACAGGACTGGACATGTGAGCTTGGGGATGCCAGTGGACTGGACACTTCGCCAGACACTGGTTTTGTCTCCCCTCCAACCGTGGCTAAGGAGGAGGGGGCTGCCTACAGTGTAGTGTTGACGCGGGCGGCCAAGGCATTGGGCCTAGAGCTCACCGTCGCGGCCGTGAGGACTAACCTCCTCACTGAGGTCCTTAAACCGCAGGCAAGCTCGGCTGAGCCTCTACTACTGTTTAATGAGGCCTTGTGTGATGTTCTTTTGGGCACTTGGTCCAAGCCCCCTACAGGTCAGCCTGTAGATGGGAACGTGGCCAGACGCTACCGCCCGGCTCCGGGCGACCATTGCTTCTTGTCCACCCACCCCACCCCCGAGAGCCTGGTTATCCAGGCCTCTACTTCCCAGACCGCATTCCCAACGGCTCTGCCCGATCGGGAATCCAAGAGGTAGGAAGGTTTTCTCGTCCCTGAGTTTGGGACTGAGGTCAGTCAATACCGCATGCCTCATGGGCCGCTACACCCACACTCTGTGGGACACGGTCGCGGACGTGCTGCCACAATGTCCGGAAGAGGCCCGGACTAAACTCGCCCAAGCCCTTGCGGAGGGTCGAGATGCGGCGCGCTATTCCTTCCAGTGTGGGCTGGATGCCACGGACTCACTGGGCAGAGCGATGGCAACGACGGTGGCGGTTCGACGGCACGCCTGGTTGAGGACCGCCAACTTTTCGGCTGATATCCAGGCCGCCCTTCTGGACATGCCGTTTGATGGCCGTCGCCTCTTTGGCGACAAGGCAGACCTTGCGCTTGAGCGTTTTAAGGACTCCAGGGCTACTGCCAAGTCCTTGGGCCTCTCTGCCCCACGCCAGCAAACGGGTGCCTTTCGTGGCCAAGGAAGGGGTGCTCCCACACGTGCTGCCAGCCACGCACCGCAGACTAATACACATCGCGGTGGCAGCCGGGTAAACCGCCGTGGCGGCGGTCGGGGACAACGGCAAGGCCAGTCCACACCTTCCCCTGCAGCATCCGCCTCAAAACCTTCCTAGTACGTGCTTTCAGGCCCATGTGACGCCAGTGGGGGGCAGGGTTCGCCATCACCACTTCCACTGGCACACTGTCACGTCGGACATGTGGGTGCTGCAAAATGTCCGAAGGGGCTACCCCCTCCCCTTCGAGGCGACCCCTCCAGCCATGCCACCGCAATACCACCGCGTGTCGGGGGATCACTTGCAACTTCTGCAAGAGGAAGTTATGGCCCTCTTGGCCAAGGGGGCCATCGAGCGCGTTCCTGGGCCAGAAAGTAGGGTGTGGTTGTTACTCCCACTACTTTCTGGTACCCAAGAAGGGCAAGGGGGGCCTGCGCCCTATCTTGGACCTACGGAACGTCAACGGCGAAGTTCAAAATGCTGACATTGGCTCAGGTCTCAGCTGCCCTAGACCCGTGAGACAAGTCAAATGGCCTCAACTGTCGCCGCTCAATCTGATGGTAGCGTTGGACTTGCAGGACGCTTATTTCCACTTCCTCGTCCTGCCGGCCCACCGGTGCTACCTGCGGTTCACGGTAGGCCACGAGCACTTTCAGTTTACCGTGCTCCCCTTACGGCCTTACCAGCGCCCCACGGGTGTTCACGAAAGTGATGGCGGTGGTCGCAGCTCATCTGCGCAGGTTAGGGGTTTCAGTCTTCCCCTACCTCGACGACTGGTTGTTGAAGGCGGGCTCGCCCCAGACAGTCGTAAGCCACCTCCAGACAACGGCGGACCTCCTGCACCAGCTGGGGTTTTCCATCAACATGCCGAAGTCACACCTGTGCCCCTCTCAGAAGCTCCTCTTCATCGGAGCGGTCCTCGACTCGGTGCAGTTTCGGGTTTATCCTCCCGAACAGAGGATCCGGGATATTCAGGCTCTGATTCCAATATTTCACCCTTTATCCCGGGTCTCGGTCAGGTTGACGCTGTGGCTTCTGGGGCTGATGGCCTCCTGCATCCTTCTGGTGCGTCACGCCAGGTGCCGGATGCGGGCTCTGCAGTGGGACCTGAAGTTTCAGTGGGCCCAGCATCAGGGCAACCTGTCCGACCATGTCATGATCTCGGAGGGCAATGCGAGACAGCTGCAGTGGTGGCTCACGGATCGCGATTGGGTCAGCGGCAGATCCCTCTCCCTTCCCCATCCGGAGCACGTAGTTGTGATGGACGCGTCCCTCCTGGGCTGGGGAGGCCACATGGGAGAGGCGGAGATCAGAGGCCTCTGGTCTCCAGCGGAGTCCAGGCTCCATATCAACCTTCTGGAGCTGCGGGCGATTCATCTAGCACTGAAGGCATTCCTCCCCTTTGTCCGGCGGAGTGTAGTGCAGGTGTTCACGGACAACACCCCCGCCATGTGGTACTGCAACAAACAGGGCGGGGTGGGGTCGTGGACCCTCTGCCAGGAGGCTCTGCACCTCTGGCAGTGGCTGGAACGTCAGGGGGTGACCCTGGTGGTTCAACACCTGGCAGGTTCTCTGTACGCCAGGGCAAACGAGCTCAGCCGAAGGTGCATGATGGATCACGAATGGCGTCTGAACTCGGACGTGGCGCAAGGCCTCTTTCTGCAGTGGGGAGAGCCTTGGTTAGATCTATTTGCCACCGAAAAGAACGCGCAATGTCATCAGTTCTGCGCGTTGGAATTTCCAAGGCGGCACTCGCTTGGGGACGCTTTTCGTCGCGAGTGGAGTTGCGGTCTGTTGTACGCCTTTCCGCCTATACCACTTCTGCCCAGAGTGCTGAAGAAAATGAAGCGCGACCGGGCCCAAGTCATCCTTGTGGCTCCGGACTGGGCGCGAAGGTACTGGTATCCCGAGCTACTCAGTATGTCAGTCGATCCCCCGATTCGTTTGCCTCTTCAGGCGGACCTTCTGTCGCAGCAGCAGGGGACGGTCCTCCACCCGAACCTGTCCAGTCTCCACCTCCATGCTTGGAGATTGAGCGGCGACAGTTGAGGCCATTTGACTTGCCTCCTGAAGTCTCTACTGTGATTCTGGCAGCCAGGCGACCCTCCACAAAGTCGGTATACGCCTGCAGGTGGAACAGATTTGTGGCATGGTGCACAGCAAAAGCTGTGGATCCTCTCAATGCCCCTCTTTCTGAGGTTCTCCTCTTCCTTCTTTCTCTTGCCCAGGAGGGCTCTGCTCTGGGCACTATCAAGGGCTACCTTTCTGCCCTTTCCGCCTTCTTAAGGCTGCCTGATCAGCCTTCTTTGTTCAAGTCCCCGATTGTTAACAGATTCTTAAAGGGCATCACTCATATGTACCCTCCTGTTCCTTTCGTGATGCCCCAGTGGGACTTGAACCTGGTTCTAACTTACCTGATGTGCGCTCCCTTTGAGCCGCTTCATAACTGTCCTCTCCGTCTTCTTACGCTTAAGCCTGCTTTCCTGGTTGCCATCACCTCTGCCAGGAGAGTGAGTGAGCTCCAGGCTCTTTCCTCTAAACCTCCTTTCCTTTCTGTCCATCCGGACAAGGTTGTGTTGCGGACAAAACCCTCTTTCCTGCCCATGGTAGTCCCAGCCTTCCACATCGGGCAGTCCATCACCTTGCCCACCTTCTTTCCGCCTCCGCATCCCTCGAAAGAGGAAGAGAGGCTCCACCGTCTGGACCCAAAACGTGCGCTCTCTTACTATCTGGATCGCACACGCCAGTTCCGGGTGGATGACCAACTCTTTGTTGGTTACGTGGGCGCTAAGAAAGGACGGGCGGTGTACAAGCGGACCAATTCTCGGTGGATCGTATTGTGCATCCAGGCATGTTACTCTCTGGCTTAAAAGGAACCTCCTGTCGGGCTGAGGGCCCACTCCACTCGGGCCACGGCGACTACTACTGCCCTGGGCCGAGGAGTCCCCTTGCAGGACATTTGTCAGGCAGCTACGTGGGCCTCGCTGCACACGTTCGCAAGACACTACTGCCTGGACAGCCAAGTCTGGAGGGATGGCTTCTTTGGCCGTTCCGCCCTCCAGGACTTTCAGGTGTGATTATTGGTTCGCAGACCCACCACTGGGGTTGGTATTGCTGGGGTATCTATTCTAAGGTAAGGAATCTATCACTAACGTGTCTCTTTCAGATGCACAAGTTACTACTTGTGTAACGATATACAATATATCTGTAAGAGACATTAGTTAGTGATAGATTCCTTACCGACCCACCCATCCTCCCCGTTCTGCGAACCGATATCTAGGGTTAAGGTCATCCCCTTTCAGGGCCCTAGTTTCATGACACCAGTGTTGGTTCTATCATGGCTCTGCGTATCTGGCGCGGAAAAGCTGTGTATAAGAACTGAGGTCAGCGCGTGAGTGCGGCGTCTAAGTACTCCGGCAACGTCATTCCGGCGCTAACGACGCCGACGACGGATGCGGAGCCACGGACGACGCCTGCCGACGCGCAGGGGTATTGCTACGCAAAAGCTTCCGGATCCAGTCTGACGCCTGGGGATATTCTAACGTAAGGAATCTATTACTAACTAATGTCTCTTACAGATATATTGTTACACAAGTAGTAACTTGTGCTTCAAGTTGACGAAACATGCATACAACTGAGTTTTGTTTCTTACCGCTTTTTCAGTTAAAAGTGACAAGATGGCCAGATTTGTTGTGCTGCCCATCCCAGGCCTAAAGCCCGTTTGGAACTTGGGTATTATGTTCTTTTCCTCCATCCAATCTCGAAGATGAACTAGAAGACAAGATGCGTAAAGCTTGGCCTCTACATTGATCAATAATATCAATCTTTAGTGTCCCGGTTTACAATAATCTCCTTGTTTAAATATTGCATGAATTATATTCCCTTTCCAGGATTTGGGGACATTGTTCTGACTGTAAATCTGATTGAAAAGGGGCGTAAGATAGTCTACCCAAAAATCTGGATCGTTTTTAAAAAGCGCGTTGGGAAGCCCATTTGGACCTGCTGCCCCCTTGGTCTTTAATTGTTGTATTATTATTCTTAATTGTTTGGTGTCAATCAAGTTGTTTAGTTCGTTGCTACTCCTCTCTTGTCCTAGTTCTTTACATTCTGCCTGGGCCTGTGGGCCTATTTTTTCTACATCGAGATGTTGCTCTCAAGATAATTCTATGGCCATTTTCGCAGTAGCTCGTTTTTCATGCCTCGTGCTGCTGTACATGTTTTACATGTGTTGAATCCAGATTTCTTCTCCGATTCCTGCTTCTTGTTGCAGTCTTGAGCCCTTTGTCAGCTTATTCATAAAGCTCCAAAAGTCCCTACTATTTGGCAATTTGCTTGCACACAATAGTTTTGTCCAGATTGTTTCCTTGTACGCTATTTTCGCATCCCTCAGCATCTTCTTATAGATCTGTAGTGTTTTCATCAGTTTACCGTTATCTGTTTTCCTACCCATTCTTGCCACCTCAGCTTGTAATCGCACCTCTCTTGCGATCCTTCTCTTTTGGTCTCGCAATTCGATATTAAACCATGGTTCCCTCCTGTTGTCTGCTCTTTTTTGACTTCCCTGGATGGTTGGAAATTTTCGGATGAGAACAATGCCCAACTGTTCCCAGCTTTGTACTCGCTCCTCTTCTATTGACGGCCCAGTTTGACTCAAGTGTTCCTTGATTGAGTCCAATATAATCTTCATGTCTGCTCCTCGCCATTTTAATTTCCGCAGGTTAAACTTTTCTGCATGTCGTACAAGAGAACTTATTTTTTGTACCTGTGCAAGAGTTATGTTGATTTTCATAATATGCTGGAAGGGATCGCTTTCTATGCATGGGCTGACTTGAAATTAGTCAATACATGGGACTAGGATACTGCTGGTAATGGTAAAGTCTATTGTTGATCGACATTTTCCACTCAAATATGTTGAGGCCGCTGGTATATCTCCATTTGTATTACCGTTCAGGATTTTCAGACCGTGGCTTTCAGACTCCATGTTATTGTTAGGAGCCCCCAAGTCCTCCTGCCTCTTTCTTTTATTCTGTCTGTTGTTTATAAGATTACTGTTGAAATCACCTGAGATGAACAGAGGGCATCGCTCATGCGATCTTTGCAATGTGCTGATCAGGTTCATTAATATTGTGAATTTTTCCTTCCAATTCTGATTTTTCTCAGGGTGGACATAGAGGTTGACTAGTATTAGTTTCCAACTTGACTTGTTAAAATGCAGCTTGCCGGCAAGTTTTATCACTTGCTAAGAGTTGACCCCAGCCTCCTGTTCTTCTGTTTGCCAACCATAGTTTTGCCATGCATATATTGATAGACCTCCTCTTGGTGACCAAAGATTGAAAATATTTCTGCAAGGATAAGATGTTCTATGTAACCTGCGATTGAAACTTGGTCCACGTTTCCTGGAGTATAATTAGGTCTTGTTGCTAGAAAAATGATAAAAGTTTTATGATCATGGCCAATGTCTTTAAAGCCATGGGCATTCCATAAACAGATCTTAATCAAGTCCTGGCTTGCCTCCCCCTTGTCATGACCATGCCTTCGGCCTTTCTTTAATTCCTGCCCGCTGGTCTGGTCTAACTGGCCCCCCTTTTGTTTTCCGAGCTAGACTTTGGCTGTTCGTTAGGTGCGCTTATTACTTAGAGCCTTTGGCACCCAAGACCAGTCCATGCTGTCAAGTGTTTGGTGTTCGAAATGTAATGGGCTCGCTGTTGCATTCACCATGTTTGAGTTGGAGGGCTTTAGAGGCGTGGTTGTTTGTGTGCCGCATACACAAGTCTTTTGGTTTTTCCTTGATGTGTCTTCCATTTTTAGAGTTATGGGGTTTGTTAGGAGGGGGTAAGGGTAACTTGGACATTTATGTGACATCAGCATAATTCCCCAAGCTTCGAACTTTGATCTCATTGCATATATCTTGTCCACTATTTCCTTTGTGGACTAAGTTGTCAAGGATTCTTCAATATCTGGAGTTGATGTAATTTGGTGAAATTCCACGGCTAGTAGATCGTGTGAGGATATTCCCTTTAATTCTGGAATTTCTTTGAACAGCCTTAGCAAATTCCCTCGATTTAATGTGTCTTGCCTTCCTTTGGTGGAGTATTCTGGCACAAATGTCAGTTTTGATGTGGACTCCATGGTATGGTTTTGAGAGCTAGTGGCTGTGTTTAAAATGTTGTTTTTTCCTACTACAGGGTTTCGAACTGCTGATATAACATGGTCGGCATGGGATTCTTGACCCGTTAGTATTTCGCTAACCTTTTCCTTTGATGTGGCCGAGATGCCTGCTTCCTTGATTTTTTGCTCTGCTTTTCCAGTTTTTTTAGGTGTTGGTGTCGCCATTGGCGCTCAATTTATGAATCAATGGAGGGGAGCCTGCAGATTCGACCTTTACTGTTTATTGTGACTTTTATCGGATTTTTAATGCTTTGTGCTTTATTTATTTTGTCATGCACCCTGTTACCAGAAGTTGTTTCCATGTTTGCTCCGTTTTTGGTTCTCCTCATTCCAGCAGGGTAAGTGCTCTCCTTTTTCTGGACTTAGACATCTGTAACCCAGGGGTATATTTTTTACTTGGACCTGTGTTGTTACTTCTTCCCCTGTTCCATTCTCAATTGATTAATTTTGATCTTGTCGCTTCTTTACCAGTCTAGGAATTTGTGCTACTTCTTTTGCCAATTGGTGGCTTGCAGCTATGCGGAGTACCTGATTTGTCCTCTCTTGGAAGATGGGGACGGGAGGGTTCAGGGATTCTTGCTTTGTGTTGGGTCCATTGGAGCCTACTCTCCAATTTGCGTGTTCTAAGACTGTGATTGAAGCCTCCTGTGTGGCCTCTTTCAGTGATTTGTTTCTTTCCTTTTGCGCGGTTTGGTTTGAGAAAATTGAAACGTTTTCTCAGGACCTAAAGTTGGTTGATTGTTATATTTAAACCTGGCCTTCCTGGCCCGTTTTTTTGCCTTTTTGTGGGTTTTGCAATTGGCGATGTATAGGTGGTGCTCCGTGATGATTCGATTTGCTGAGCCCTTATATCGGGATGATCCTGTTTCCTCCTGCTCTACTTTCCCCTTATCATTACTACTTGACTTTTTTATTGATTTATTGACTTTTGATGACTCCTTTTTCTCTGCCTCCTTTTGGTTGCCCATTATTAGGTTGGATTTGCTTGTTGATTGGACTGCCCCTAAGATATCCTTTAATATTTCGGGCAAGTTTGCCAATTTATCAATTATTATGCCACAACCTCAGTTGAACTGCTGTTGGGCATTACTTGTTTGAAACTCCAAGTTTCCCGAGTGTTAGTAAGGATGTAATTAGGTCCAGCTTGGTGTTTATACCTGAGATGTGGCTGACAATTAAGTTTATGAGGTCTATCTGGACCTCCATTTTATTAGATTGATAGTTCAGGACCCTGATTGCTTGTTCCAGTGTGCCTAACAAGGTTTTGGTCCATGGAGCGGTTGGAAACTCTTCAAGGGCCTTTCCAGAAGCCCCCGACCCATAATCGATCCTACTAACAGACAAAATTGTTCTTGGAGATGACAGGCTTAATTGATTTACTTTTGTTGAAAAACTTCCTTGTTCTAATATGTTCTCCTGTTGAGCGTTACTAAGGGTAGGGCAACCTGGTGTGGATACCACCATTCCCACTCTGCCCTGTTTTTGTCCCATACGGGTGACTTGTGACAAAGTTTTCCCTTGAGTTTCTTCTTTCTGTGTGTTGGTTTCCAAAATTTGTAGAAGGTTGACGTCGTTGGATAAGGAAAATGAGCTTGACCAAGCTTCTTCCAGGAGATCTTCCTGTTCAGCGGGGTTATTTGTTTTATCTTCCAAATTACCGTTTTTATCCCCCTCAATTGCACCACTTCCGCTTGCTTTTTTGGGTTTGTTGTGGGGCTGAACTGATGCACCTGTGCAGTTACAGTTACCAACCTACTTTCTGGGATTTCTATTGATGATTTCTGTAGTGATAAGTTCACTTTTAGAGCTTTGTTGATGTTTACCAGTGCCTGTGTGGGAGATGCACGTGTTTTAACAGATATAGCATTGCTCTTTTCTTGTTGGTCGTGCGATCCTGAATTGAAGAGCCCCTTATTGGCCCTTATGTCTAGAATGATTGGGCTCGGCGGCCGGGCTGCCTCAACTGTTGATGCGTAAATCGCAGCCATTGGGTCCTTTAAGAAGAAAAATTTCTGGATCCTGGTGTTGCTACTAGAACTGAAGGACTTTGAATCTGGCGTCGGTGCTGAGACCAGCCTCTCTCAGTCTGGGAGCCTTTCTTATTTGGCTTGATCGGTGAGTTGTTTCTTTTTCTTTTTGCCTGATTCCGCTTGACGAACTTTCCCTGATCTCATGTTCCTTTGCAGGCTGTTTGATTGTTTGATTTATTCCCCCTTGGGGGCTCTGAGAGCAGGGCGCCCTTATGTGCCACTTGCTGTGCGCAACTCCGCCCGACTCCGCGGACTCGCCAGGCCTCACTTGGTGGCAAATTACTGATGGTTGCCTGCACTCTATTGCCCTCTGTCCTCTGTTGTCCTCTGGTGGTACTGCTGCGGCAATTCTCAATTTGTTGTGTTGCGGCGGCTCTCACTTTGTTGTGCTTATGGGGCTTGTGAAGATCGTGTTGTCTGATTTGCTATTCAACTCCTCTGCTCTTGCTCTGCTCATCTCCTGGCAAATCTACTCCTCTTGCGCCTCTATTCCTTTCACGAGGTGGAATCAATACCAGTACTGCCAGGCAGTAGTGTCTGGCTGGGAGGCGGCCGTGAAGCGGTGCGGCAGAGCAGGGCGGGTGGGGGCCGCGGCCGCTGAGCGCTGGACACTGGGAGCTGGCACGTTATTAATGCTTTTTTTTCTGAGTACAACTGCAGCTAAAACTGCTACTGCTGTAATCTAATCTCTCCGCGTCTCACCTTCTCTCCCGCTCCCGCAGCTCTCCTCTCCTGCCTCTGGTTCTCGGGTCTCGACCCCCTGAGCCGTTACCACCGTATTTTGAGCCGCCGCGGATGGTCGGAGTCGCTTCCACTACTACTTCCGTTGCTCCGCTGCTTTGAACCACCGGCTGCCAAACCGCCTTCCGCCAAACCGCCGTCCTCAGCTGCTTGGTGCTACTGCTGCCACTCGCTGACTCCCCGCAAACAGTCAGGTATTCATCATAGCGCAGTGATAGTGGTAAAATCAGGGCACACTCAACTAGGAACAAGCATTGGAAATGCAATAGGTCTCGCATTAGGAAAGTTTGAGCAATTGGTATTGTAAATGACACTTTTTTTATTTATGTGTTGGTTTTGAAAATAGCAAAAGTAATAGCTTTGTCAGTTACAATGTCAATAGTTTTAACTTTCACAAATGTGACACCTATAGCATTTGTAATGCAATGTGTGTTGTATTTACGTGACTTAGATGTATTGATATTGCAAATAACAATGGCTTTTAATTTTGTAAATAATTAATACTTAAATAAAATGTATTGTAATTTATAATGGCAATAGCTTAAACGTTTGTAAATAACTTTTGTGAAGATTATGTTCAGTGTATTTTATTGTGACGAAAATCCAAGGACATTGCATTTGCACCTACACACACACACAGCCACACACACACACACATAGATGTGGTGGTGGTGGATCTGGGGGATATGGTGGTGGTGGATGCGGTGGTAGTGGTGGTGGATGTGGGGGTGGATGTGGGGGTGGATGTGGTGGTGGATGTGGTGGTGGAGGTGGTGGTGGATGTGGTGGTGGATGTGGTGGATGCGGTGGATGTGGTGGTGCATGTGGTGGATGTGGTGGTGGATGCGGTGGTGGTGGTGGATGCGGTGGTGGATGTGTTGGATGTGGTGGTGGATGTGGTGGTGGATGTGGGTGTGGTGGATGTGGTGGTGGATGTGGTGGTGGTGGGTGTGGTGGATGTGGTGGTGGATGTGGCGGTGGATGTGGCGGTGGATGTGGTGGTGGTGGTGGATGTGGTGGTGGATGTGGTGGTGGATGTGGTGGTGGATGCGGTGGTGGATGCGGTGGATGTGGTGGTGGTGGATGCGGTGGTGGTGGTGGATGCAGTGGTGGTGGTGAATGGGGTGGTGGATGTGGCGGTGGATGTCATGGTGGATGTGGAGGTGATGGATGTGGTGGTGGTGGATGTGGTGGTGGATGCGGTGGTGGATGCGGTGGATGTGGTTGTGGTGGATGCAGTGGATGTGGTGGTGGTGGATGCGATGGATGTGGTGGTGGATGCGGTGGATGCGGTGGATGTGGTGGTGGATGCGGTGGTGGTGGTGGATGTGGTGGTGGATGTGGCATGACATTTTTATTATATACAGAGGGGTACTTATTTTGTACCAATCACTGACCGATGTTAATGTAAGGGTTGTAGATGGTGGGTTGCGCATGCCTTGTTTTCATTTCCATTATAATGATAATAATCCTTTCTTTGACCTTGTGCTCAATCAACGTGGACTGTATTATAGTGAATACGATGGGCTTAGATAAAGAAATAGGAGAGGCGAGGAGGAAGGGAAACTGGGGTAAGGAACAAGCGACGGAGGAGAACAAGACGGAGGGCATTGCTGGGGGGAGGAGTAATGCGACACGGCGGGCAGGGGAGGGGGCGGAGCGGGGAGAGCGGCGATGAGGGTGTGAAGGTCTCACATGAGGGGGCGTGGTATCTTAAGTCGTGTTGCTTTGGGAGGCAAGATTAAAAATGTGTAAGCACATCTCTTTCGTAGGGAGTTAAACAAAGTTAAAACAACTGGCTCCAAAGGTTTTGCTTAAGTCTTTGTGAAGTAATTAGCTGTCTGCCTCTGCTTTCTTCCATTGCACTGGCATCTAGGTGTTAGGCTCAGATGGCTTGAACAAAAGACGGGCTGATGGTCTTTTAAATCAGGCCTTTGTTTCTGCCCAGCTGGATGTTAAAATAAAGCCCCCTCCCTTCCACGCAGGTTAATACAGACAAATGCCGGCACTGCTGAATGATGTCCCAGCGTCCGAAAACGACACCAGAAGAAATTCAGCATGTTTTACTGAGCCAGAAATATCCGCCACATAACCCTTCTCTCCAACACTGTTTGGAATCGATCGGCTGATTTGTAAATTTACAAGTGGTCAGAGGGATAAATCTGACGGCAAAGAAGAAAAGGAACGCGAGGCTTAAGGAGATTAATGTAGGGATGGATTTGACAGAGAAAAACAGATATTTGAGATTATAACATTTCAAAGCAATGTGTCACCCGGAGATGGGGACATTAGATCCACAGAGTAGGAGAGAAAAGAAATGGTTTACTTTTTTGCTTTGGGTTATTTTAGATTTGGGAATTTCGAGCATCATTTGCTTAATGTAAAATCGATTTTTAAAGTGGGGTCCGCAGCACCTACTCAGGGGGTCCTTGAAAATTAAACAATATAAACTTGCTGATAAAAGAAAAATGCACATAAATAGCCACATTGAAGAAAAAAAAAACTCTATAAATGAAAATAAATGTGAAATTGCAGACAAAGAAATGAAGCTTGTAACTTGGCATGCTTGAGACGCGGCCGTGAAACTGAAAGTACGGCCGACCGGCCGTGAATAATTAGTGGGTGAGAAATGCTCTGGGAGGGCTGCCTTTGATGTGGTAATGCGAGGCAGGCAGGCAGGCGGCTGGTGGCATTGTGCACGCGCTTTTTAGGGCTTGCGCAATGACCTAAAAAGCACATGCACTGCATGGGATCGCCAGTTAGGTAAACTCTCCATAAGCCCCTATATATCTCGCTCCCGTTCAATGCGCATGCGCATTGAGATCGGTCGCTCGACCTAAAAAGGGCACTACACTGGTGTTCCTAGCGAACGTCCCCATTGACAAAATTTGCACAGCAGCTAAATGGACCTCTCCACACACCTTTTGCAAAACATTTTTGTGTGGACATTCAGATGAACAAGGATGCACAGGTGGGACAGAAGGTACTACAACACCTGTTTGCTAACACATCCACATTTCAACCCAACAAACCCAAGGAAGAGATATCATTATATAATCTAATGGACAGCATGTGAATCCAGAAAAGGATTCATGCTGCAAAACGTTTCACATGCACCCTATCCACCTCCGCAGAAATGGGAAATGAAGCAAAGAGACGGTGACTACACACAGGAACTTCCGGGTGCCGTCTGACATCACACAGGGGTTAGACCTACCACAAAATGGTGGCGGACGACAACCACAACAAAAGCAAAATAAGCAAACTCAATGTAATAGGAGTTTGCGTTGGCGTTGTACATGACAATGTCTTTTACTGATGTGTTGTGGAGTGTATATATATGGCGTGTAGAGTGGAATTATGTGGATTGGATTAGAATTGTTAGCTGTGGGATTGTGTGGAGCGAATGTGTGTAGTGGAATTATGTGGCATGGTGTGCACTGGGGGGCAACAAATAAACTGGCATTTAGGCATTGTAATTACAAGAAGGGGGGCTAAAGTAAATTGTAAACTTGTATTGTGCGTGCACTCTGTGAGAAAGAACTTGGGAAAACCTCAACACAAACTGTGTGGCAGTCGGATCTTGTAAATGCAATACTGAGGGTGCCGGGGGCATTGTAAACTCGAAAATTGTGGGATTGTAAACATAAACACGAGGAGCACAGACCCCCTGTGAGGTGTGCCTGTCTGAACAGTGTAAACCAGAACTGGTGAAACAGTGAACTGTAAACACATGATCTTGGAAGCGGACAGGACAGTTCATTAGAAAAGTAACTAGAAGAATTTCTAAGCACATCGGAAACCTGTAAAAGCAGGACCTGAAACATCTGGAGAGCTATTAATCAGACCTTGGAACACCTGGGAACTGAAAATGCTAGTACTGTTGAGTAAACTGGAAACGTGTAAATACCATAACTGGAAGCTTTGGGAGAGCTGTAAACACGGAATGGAATGAGTACTTGGGAACTGCCAACAAAGACCTTGGGGAGCACACTGGGTTTCAGTAAACATTGAAAACGAGCGCCACCGTTCGAAATAGTAAGCATATTACCTGTGTAGGCAGTCCTGCCAAGCGTCAGGCAACAGGTGTGACACTCACGCATTTCAGTGCGGTGAGCCGCATCACCGCACTGAAATACATTGTCACGCATTTTGCCACCACTGTGCCATGCGCGTCACCAGAGGTTCCTGTGCCCGGGCTCTCTGCTGCTCGACTCGTGCTGCTTGCTGCTGAGCCTGAGTTCCTAAATAGTTCAACGATCTGCTCTCAGCCGTGGAGTGGCGGAGAGCGCTACAATGTATCTTCACTGCCCAGGCTTCCTGCTGTGTTCGTTGAATGCGGCGCCGGCGGCTCGGGGCTTAGCGGCTTAGTCATCACCCACTGCAGGGGGAGGGAGGGGCTGCCTGCCCTCTCAGCAGACGATAGTACTGTCTGCCAATCACCGGCGTGGCACCATGGGGGCCGGGATAATAAGCTGGATGTGCCGGCGTAGAGTACCGCCACGTCCGGACTTCAAAGAAGTAGGCAGAAAGCGGCAGGGGATTGAATCTTGTGCAGGCAGGAGACTCGGACTCTCTCTCATGCCCCCATTGGCTGCCTGCCGCGGCGCGGCAAGAGGGGGCATGAAAATCATCGATTGCGGCGGGCGGCCGGCTGCGCAGCGCTCCGCAAAACAGTGCAGTTAAGTCTCTTTTTAAAACAGTTTGTTTGCTATATCATAGTACGCGCTGGTCTCTTAGTTCGCGTTGCAATGAAGTTAACTGTGAAGCTTCGGTGCTCCGGACCATCACGCTGTGGCTGCTCACTTTACTGGTGACATTTTAAAAATAATACAGCCTGCCTTGCTGAGATCGCTGTGTGCGTCTCACAGCCTCTCCTGAGCCTTGCCCAGAAATCATGCTTCCATGCCACTACTGACTTCCGCGAGTCAATTGACTAATTAATTTATGGTAAAGGCCCGAGGCAGCTGAGCCTGTGTTAGGGCCTCTCGCATCCTGTTGTATGCTCCCGTGGTTCTGCAGATAAACACAATTTGTTGCTCTTTTAGCTGTTAATTGCTTTCTAGACATCCACTTTTTATTGTTTTCTAGTGGTGACATCTGAGGCAGGTATTAATAGTTACTTAACAAGCCCCACATTCCTGCTTACAGCATTCAATTATTCGTCAATACATTGTGCCATCCAAAATTCACAAGTTCATTATATGATCAGCATTTTACAAAACAAGCAATTAAATAGCAATAGAATAAAACACATACTTCCTATCACTTTTTTATGAAATGTGTAAGTAAAAAAGACTCGGTGTTAAGAACAGGAGATGCCCGTCCTCTTTCATAGCAACCAAGCTTATATGACATTTTGATAATTTCATTATAACTATGAGTCACCCAGGCAGGCGTTTGCAGCAGTTTCAAGATTGTTTGCAGCAGTTTTAAGATTGTTTGCAGCAGTTTTAAAATCTTTACTTAGAGTTTCTCATTGCTCAAATAGGTGTAATTTCTGATATTTAAACGTTTCCCTCGTCTTCATTGCTTGATTTTTTGCAATCAAGTGTCACTCATAATCTTTGAAATGTCACTCATAATTATCCTGAAATTATGAAGATGTCACACATAGCAATCTGAAACCTTGGCAGCTATGCAAATTGCTGGTCTTGTAACTGAGCTATGACTTGATCCTTCATACCGTTCAGGATGACCCTGTTAAACACTTTGCCTGGGGTTGATGGAAGAGTTATCCCCATTTAGTTTGTGCAGTAACTCAGGTCATCTTTCTTGTGAATTTTGATCTGATATCCCTCCTTCCAGTCTGATGGCACCTTTTCCTCTTCCCAGATGCTTCCAAAAATGGGGTAGAGCATGTCTACTGATGTTTCAATGTCTGCCTTCAGTGCCTCTGAAGGAGTGTTGTCAAGTCCTGCTGCCTTCCGACTTCCGACTTCCCACTTCTCAGATGTTTGATGGCTTGCTGTAGTTCTTCCTAGGTTGGTCTGCTGCAGTCGACTAGCAAGTCCTTGTCAGCTGGCTGTATGTCTGATGAAGAATGTGGCACAGGCTGGTTCAGCAGATCTTCAAAGCGCTCCACCCATCTTTGTTGCTTGCCTTCATTACCCATGATAGTCTTCCCAGCTTTTTCTTTAACAGGTCTTTCTGGCTTGCTGTATCTGCCAGAAAGTTTCTTTGTTATGTCATAGAATTCTTTCAAGTTTCCATGGCTTGCTGCTTCTGGTCTTCTGTAGGAAAACAATCGATGAATCTTCGCTTGTCTGCTCATAAGCTTCTCTTTGCTTCCTTGTTGGTTTTGGTGTATTCCCCTTGAGCTTTCACTTTTTCTGCTTTTGTTCCACTGGTGTTGAATGCAACTTTCTTTACCTTTCTTGCTTGGATTTTTGCAGAGGGCCTCAATGGAGATCCATCCTTTATGCTGGTGTTTCTTGGCTCTCAGTACCTCCTGGCAGGTTAATGCCATTGTTTCTTTGATCTTCTCCCACTAGATTTCCACTGGGTCTATGTCATCCTCCAGTTCTTGCAGGACTTGAAACTTGTTACTGAGGGCGACTGAGTATTCACACCGTTTCTGTGCATCTTTGAGGAGGGTGGTATTATATCGCTGGTGTTGGTTCCATCCACGCTTTCTTCAGCTTTAGTTGTAGCCTCACCACAACAAGATGAGGATCTGATGGCATGTCCGCTCCTCTCATTACTCTCGCATCTTGCAGCGACCTGCAGAACTTCTTGGCAATGCAGACACAGTCGATCTGATTCTCTGTTGAATGGTATGGTGACATCCACGTTGCCGTGTGTATTTTTGTGTAGGAATACACTACTACCTTTCACTAGACTGTTCAGGGCATTGAGATCTACAAGCCTTTCACCATTCTTGTTCGTCGCCAAGACCATGGATATCCATGACTTCTTCATACCCAGTATTGTTGCTTCCAATCTTGGTATCCAGATTCCCCTTCAATACAGTGATATCTTAAGGCATTTCTCCACGATGGACTGGAGTCTGTTGTAAAACTGTTCTTTTTCGCTGTCATTGTAGGTGCCTAGCACTGTATAATATTCTTGTTGATCCTCTTTTCCTCTGTGCGGAAGGTCGCTGTGATGATTCTGGGACTGTGGACTTTACATCCATTCAGAGCTCTGTTGGCTGCTTGAGTTAGTATCAAGTCTACTCCCTGAGTATGTGGGGCATCTCTCTTTCACTTGTCCGGAATACAGCAGCATTTCTCCTGGAGCCAGTCTTTTCTGTCCTGACTGAGTCCATCTGATCTTGCTGAAGCCAAGCAGGGCAAGGTTGTATTTTTTCATTTCCTATGCCACTTGGGCTGTCTTGTACATTGTCCTCACGTTCCAATGGTGATGGTCTTGGTTGAAAGCAGGTTAACCTGGCTACACGGTATAATAGCTCTCTGTCAAGGAGATTACGCTCTCCCCAAGGCCGGGATATCTTTTGGTTGATGTTTCTGTAGCTAGGATTTTTTTTATATGATGGGGTAGAAAGCCCCATGCATAACCGTCTTCCTTTCGCAGCTCGGCTTAGGACCGGTCATGGCAAAGTTTTTTTTTGCTACATAATGAGGCATCCCCTTCACGTTCTACATTTCCCTCACAGAACAACTGCCACTTTCATTGAGGTAGAAAAGAGACAGTCTTTGCAAAAGAAGACTTGCCTCCATTATTTCAGATAGGACAGCAGCATAGAACCAATTTGGAAGTTCTCAATTTGCTGAATCTTAGCACAACTCTTCTCTAACCAGATTATAACAACAGCCACTGGAGCTTTGTGACTGGGTGGTTATGGTCTCTTCCATATAATTAAGGTTTTGCCATCATTGCCACATAATCCATCGTCTGCTGTATAACTTAAAATTTGTAACTACAAAAAATTGTTTCTAGCTCAAACGGATTAAGTGTTACTAAAACGCTGACATGTGTGTCAGCCAGTTGTGTCAGGCTCTTTGCGATGGTACTCTGGTCTTATGAAACGGTTATCCAGAAATTGTTAACCTATGTAACAATCAGTGTCAAAGACAATTGGTCTCGCCTATAAGACCTATAGGCTTTGTTAATGCTTTGTTAATGATTTGTTAACCACGTTGCTCAGCATCTCAGAGGCACACATGGTTAGAGAGTGTGGAGAGAAAAGCACACAAGGTAGATGTAAGAAAGTGCCCTCTTTTTGCATGGTTGCCCCCACTTTTTGCCAAACTGTTGTTGTACTTTGATTAAGTGTGCCCTGGGTTCCTGACAACCAGGTAACCAGGGTCTATGTTCTTTCCATAACTACATTGATACAAAACCCAACGGGCACTCTTTGGCCATATGTAAGCCCCTTGTAAATGGTACCATAGGTACCAAGGGCCTCTAAGGGCTGCAGCACTTATTGTGCCACCCTTAGAGGCCCTGTACCTTTACACACACAAACACACACACACTGCGTTTGCAGGCTGCGTATTTTGGTGCAGAAAAAAGTGAAGAGTCGACATGGCACACATCGCTGTGTGCTATGCCTACAACCCACTGCCCTGGCATAGGTAAGCCACCCCTCTAGCTGGGCGCACTATACCAGTGGTGAGGGTACAGGTGCATGAACCCTGTACCTCTACAGTATCTAAACCAATTCTTAGACCTGGTAAGTGCAGTATTGCCTTTAAGAGTATATCATGCTGGGAGTTTGTCATTACGAACTCCACAGCACCATGGCGGCTTTACTGAAAACTGGGAAGTTTGGTATCAAACTTCTCAGCACATTGAACCCACACTGATGCCAGTGTGGGATTTAATGAAAACTGCACTCCGAGGACATCTTAGAGATGCCCCTTGAACAAACGACCTAACTCTAGTGTCTTGGCTGAGTGGCTGCTGGCCAGCTCCCACCACCAGACA
Source organism: Lissotriton helveticus (assembly GCF_964261635.1). Lineage (NCBI taxonomy): Eukaryota > Metazoa > Chordata > Amphibia > Caudata > Salamandridae > Lissotriton > Lissotriton helveticus. The sequence continues at coordinate 1,391,358,345 of NC_136057.1, forward strand.
TGTTTCTGGACCCCTGGGTCGAGAGCCTGCTGCTCTCGGGGGTCTGAAACAACGCACATCCTGGGATGATGTGCCAAGCCTCCTCCCCTGGATGCTCAGGCTCCATGAAGGGGAAGCTTCAAAGGCTTGCCGCCTTTGTGAGCAAACTCAACCATTTGCTGCTTCCAGCAACTGGCCTCTTCTGGTTCTGACCCCCACTTTGGGCTGGAGAATCGGTGGGAAAACCAAGTGAGGAAGGGAGGTGTGCCCACCTTTGCCAACCCCACCCTTCAGGTGGGGGAGGTGAGGTGAATGAAACACACTTCTCAGTCACTGCCATCTGGCAGATGGGGGGACCCAGCCAGCCAGAGAGAGGCATATGCCCCTCTCCCACTGGAGGGTGGCATAGTAGGGAGTGTAACCACCCCAAGGAAGGGACCCATTGGTCCCGACCTGTACCTACCTGTAACACCCCTAAATGTAGTATTTGGGGGCAACCCTGAACCTTGCCTCCTCAGACAAGAACCGACCAGAAGAAGAAGGACGGAAGAAGCAGTGCTGAACTAAGAAGAGGAGGATGCCCACTGACCTGGCCCCAGCCCTCCCAGCCTGTCTCCACCTCGAACCAGCTCCTGCTAAATCCCGGTGTGTCCTGCAGCCAGCAGCCCCCAAGAACCCGGAGGACCTGCTCTGCCTTTCCATACCAAGACTTTGTCTCCCATGAGCACCGGATTTGCTCACCCACAGACTCTGGCTCCGGTCAAATCCGTGAGTCTGCACCACTCTGCACCCGACGCCCACGGCCTGCTTGTATTGTTCAACCTGCCTTGAAAAGTACCATTTACACTTACCTGTGCCGGCTTGCTTGGTTCTAGGAAATAAATATAACTAAATAATATTTTTTATACAACAAATTGGTCTGAGTTCAGTCTTTGAGTGTGTGACGTCATTTCTTGCCTGAGTGTGTACAATAAATGCTTATCACTACCCTCTGATAAAGCCTTACTGATCGCCCACACTACCACGAAGACAGAGTAAGGTATTATCTACTTTTACCTCTGCCTACCTCTCGGGTTCCACTGGACTCTGTGCAAACTATACCTTACTTTGGTATAGTATATACAGAGCCAGCTTCCTACAATAGACCGCTGGAACATACATGCACTCTCATTGAGTGCTAAAATAAAAAGAAATAAGTAGGTTTGTAAAAGCAAGCAGAGGAAGCTCAGAGGAGTGCCAGTTAAAGAGGCTACGCTCCATCGACAGGGCAAAAACAAGACCGAAATGACAAAAATCAAAAATGTATAACTTTAGATATTGAATTTTAACGTTTATAGGGAAAAATAGCGCAAAGAAGCAAAATGCGCTAAATGGGATATCTGGTCATGTGGGACCAGGACAAAGTCAAAAGTTCAGCCCATCCACAATGGAGCCCGGTCTTGCTACAGCAACCCAGTTAGGCCCACTGAACCAAAGTACCTTAATCCTGGTCGCAGAGCGCTTGCGTGGATGAGTGTCGAAGATGCTTTGCACAGCAGAGGCAGTGCGTTTGTTCCAAATTGCGATAAGGCTGCGCTGTGCGGTCCTGATGCGTCGGCATAGAAAACCCGTTGACAGGGCTTGTGTCGCGAAGGACGGTGTTGAGGATGAAAGGCACAGAGGAGATAAAGCATCAGTTCAGATGAGCAGTGAAGCTGCGATGCAGAAGTTTGGCGTTGTCATCGAGGCTGCCATCGATGAGCGATGCGCGGAGCTTCAGCCAGATAAAGCTTTGCACAGTGTCTGTTCCGAAGGCAAAGTGTCAGTCCCAGATGCGGGATGTAGCGGTGATGCGAGTCTTTTGCAACGGATCAAATTCATGCAACACCGACAATGCGTTCATTCTGCTTGAAGATGTGCTACTCAGCAGAGGAGAAGCACCAGTTCGGCTCAAGCTATGTCGCTCAGCAGGGGAGGCATCTGTTTCGCTGGAGCAGCATCGTAGGGCCACTTCCTAGGGTCCAGGGCTGGAGTGGCACCACTTGGCTGGGTAGACTCACAGATGGCAGAGTCTAGGTGCAGAAACAGGATAGCTGGAAGTCTTTTATGTCACTGAGACTTGATGTAGGTCCAGAGGGCAGCAGATCAGCACAACAAGGCAGAAGTATAGCAAAACAGCAGTCCAACAGAGTGGCAGTCCTTTCTGGCAGTCTTCAGGTCCTGAAGTCGTGGTGTTCAAGGTTCCAGTACTTATACCCAGTTTGGCCTTTGAAGTGGAGGAGACTTCAAAGATTGGACTCTGAAGTGCACAGAGGTCCTGACCTTCCTGTCCTGGCTCCAGACTCACTACAAGAGGGTATGCAGCCCTTTGTGTGGGGACGGGACACAGTATATTTAGGTGTAAGTGAAACTGGGTCGTTTCTCCCTCCCATTCTGCCAGGATAGCTCATCATGTCACACCTAAACTCCCATTATGTGTGGCTGTCTAGGGAGAATATGCAAAGCCCAGCTGCCACCCACCCCAGACATATGGCCAGAGAGCGGCAGTAGGCACCAAATGGCTACAGTAAGACAATGCCAACTTTCTAAAAGTCAGTAACAATGGGAGTTTGGCCCAGGGGACAAGGCGCAGGCAGGGCCGTAAATCTGTATTACACAATTGGGGTATGCCTGAGCTTTATTTTTTAATAAACGCTATTGAATTCACGTTATGATCAAACGCATTATTTTTATTTGATCTGGTATTTTTTTTATCAGAAAAATAATTTTTGGGGTTATATTTATACATTAAAGCATGAAAAAGACAAGGGTCTAGTCATATCCAAATTCTGAACATTCATGAATCGAACTAAACGCTTTGTGAACACGTCGATAAAGCTGAAACCCTTTTTATAATCAGGATCTTCAATGAATATTACGGGGACGTTTTTAACCTGTAGGCCCCAGGGTATAGTTCCCGCCTTTAGGTGTTCCAAAAGAAAATGCCCATGCAACTCTGTGTGAATGTGTACGGGGATCGATGTGTACGAGGATCATTGAGTTCTGCCCACTGTTACACATGCCCAATTTACACCATCGCTTATTTTGCACGGCTGTTGTGATTTACAGACATGAAATTATTTCATTACCTTCAACAGTTTTACATTATTTATTGTATACCTCCAGCTATTAATCAGACCTTGGAACACCTGGGAACTGAAAATGCTAGTACTGTTGAGTAAATTGGAAACGTGTAAATACCATAACTGGAAGCTTTGGGAGAGCTGTAAACACGGAATGGAATGAGTACTTGGGAACTGCCAACAAAGACCTTGGGGAGCACACTGGGTTTCAGCAAGCATTGAAAACGAGCGCCACAGTTGGAAATAGTAAGCATGTTACCTGTGTAGGACAGAGAAGCGCGTGCTTTCGAGGAGCTTAGTGCCAACATCGGCCCATACCCCAAACTGCTCACAAGCATTTCCCATTATAAGAGACACCACACCATGTTTTGTTGGAGAAAGTTGTTGCAGCTTTATATGCATAAACATTATGCCAACATGTTGGGTTATCTTACGGGCGATCCAGGGTCAGGCCGCCCCTCGCGACCTGCCCACCTGATGAGCCATGCACCCCCTGTGGTGTTAACCGTGGGGGGGCGTTGTCAATATTGGGGGGAGAGCTAACCCCCCTCCCCCCGGCAGACCTCCCGTCCACCCCTTACTCACGCCCCCTCCCCCTATGGGGGGGGGGCGGAGCGTTGTAGGCAACACCTGGTTGCTCAGGTCCACAACCGCCTGAAGGACTAACTGGGTGCCGTCGCTCCTCCAGGCTCCCACCGATGATCTCCCTGGGGATAATCGGCTCTCGCACCCTTACTGTGCTCCTGTAGAGGGTACCCTTCTGTACCTTCCAGCGTTGGATCGCCCTGTAACTCCGCCAGGGCTCTGGGTGTGGCCGCCGCCGCCCCAGAGCCCTCCCACCTTCTAGTGTTCTTTTATTTACAACCTGCTGCTACTTGTCCTTCCGCTAAATCTAGCCGGAAGAGGGCCATCTCCACTTCGGATAGGTGTATACTATCTTCGTCAAAGCACCATGTGCATTTTGCATGTCTTATACAACAAAATCCACGTTGCTCTGTGAATTTGCGCATAGCGCTGTTGACACGCCTGCAAGAGGTCTCCATCGCCTCCCCTGACCTTGCGCCCCGCCAAAAACGCCTCGGGGTAATATCGTACCACCATAACTCACAAGTCCCCAGCAAGTTGCTCAATTCGCACAAAGTGTTCCTCAACATGTGCAGCAGGCCCCTGCACCCCAGACAGATGTTTTACACATTGTTCATTATGTACACCAACCAAATTCTTCAACACTGCAAACAAAATTACACCGACTCCATGTCGCACAACAATGGCACATCAAAATTCGAGGTTTGTGCCTAAGCCTGCCTCTTAAGGACGTATGTATTCTTGTAGCAACTTGACTCTCAACGCCCCACTTGTCTTATATGTTCCACTGGCAAGCCTGCCTGGAAAGCCGTGGTTGCTGTCCCTAGGGGGGGGGCGCAGCGCCAGGTATCTCGCAACTAGGCGCACTGGGCAGTACTTGGCACTTCCAACCTCTTTAACAACATAACTTTTCTTGCCCTTTCCTGGTCCGTTTTAGATCTCCTCAACCTTCAAGTCAGGACCTCGCCTGTCAAGACAGCACCCGTCAGCACAAGGCTACTCCTGATGAGTCCTATTTGGAACTCGCCACTAGCTCCCCCATTCTAAATGAACCACATAAAGCCTGCGCGAATGTTGCTGAACAGAGAGCTGCCTCAAAAGCGGCGTGAGCGGCCTTACAGCCTGTTCATTCAGAGGCCTCCCTCGGCTTCAAGCAAGGACATGTCCTCTTCTCCTCTGTACAGTAGTGGTACCCTGCAAGCAAAATCCCTTATTAGTTCTGCCGCTCCTCAGAACTGAGAACTGCATCCGAATTGTCCCTGAACCTCTCAACTACCACTGCAAACTGTGCTCTAGAGATGTCCCAAATAGTGCTCCATCCCCTCTATTTCAGCACTGTCAAGACCCCTCACACCCTCCTGGGAATGGCCCACCCGCGCCCCTTGCACACAGAAAGGCCTATTTATGTCTGGCCCATAACCTTGCATATATTCCTGACAGTGAATCCGGGTTCTGTTGAAACATAGTTTGCTTGACTGCCGAGTGCACATTGCTCCGTCACGGAAAATATTTTTCTCTACTCCGTTTACAGCTGCCTAGCTGCTGACCGTGCCCGCCCCAACCCTGGGCAAACTAAAAGAGGCTATACTGCTACCCATATAAGCAGCTGCTGTTGCCAATGATGGTCCCCTACCGCAATGGTAAACTAGATGCCGTACTAATCAGTTCCACATGGTTCAGCACCCCTTGGCCCATCACATCAACTTTCAAACTCAGGAGCAAGCCTGAGCGGGCTAGCCCTGGTCCATGCTGCACTCGCCTTACTCTCAGGAGCTCTACCCAACGGAGCACCCGTCCCCACAGAACTGACCCATTTGTATCCCCCAGCAGTGTGTCAAAAGAAGCGAACCCGGCCCCCTTATGGCTAAAAGGATGCCCCGGGCCGAAGGCAATTGCTCCTCATGATCTTGGCGGGCCCTAGCCGCACATACAGAAGTCCAGACTTGACAATACCGTTGCCCCTGACCACCTGGACAGGCCCTCTCACCTGCTGTGAGCACCCTATAGTGTGACACAAGTACATACCTTCAGATAAATTCTGGAGAAGACCCCTGGGCACCCCCCTAATGAAAACCATACCAGTCTTCTGCCCATCTACCCTTGTGGTTACCCCTCCTGTCACCTATGGGCTGAGGCCAGCAGTCGCCTAAAGTACTTGGGCACAACTGGGGCAAATGTCATGGTAATTTGCGCAACCGCTACACTTAACACTGCTTCTACTCTCCCCTACAAGCAGTCAGAACCTGGTTGTGACCTTGCCCCCCAAGAGCACTTAACCATGGACAAGCATTCAGGCTCCGCACCCGGAGCACGCCCTGGCCATTCCTGCTTCCGTTACCACCTGTCCTTCTCAGAGTGGTGCCTGTGTATTTGATCCGCTTGTCCTGAAATTAGAAAAAAGGTTACACTCCAATCCTGGACGTTCTGACCCAGAGCCCCACACACTGGCCCCAGTGTGTTCTTTCAGTGTACCAGCTTCCAGCCCTGGCATGCCAGCCAGCTAGGCATGGTTTGCCCAGTCTAGAGCAAAACCCGTGCGTTTCTGGAAGAAAGAACCAATCCATGAAAACATCCCCCAACCAGCGATGACAGGTAAGCCTATTGCTCACTCGATCGCCAGGATTAGAGCACCTTACTTGCGCACCAGTTGCTGTACAAAACAACACATTCCATAGCGTGTTTGTCGGTTACGAGAACTAGTTTGCGAACTCGATCGCCAGGATCAGAGTCCCTTACATGCACACCAGCTGCTGTACCAAAGAACACATTCCATTATTGCACATGGGATGCATGAAATGCCCAGACCCATCAGTTGTGTGAAAGAAAACGCATTTCAATCTTGTCACAGGGCATGCAGATTTGCCCAGTCTCCCACTGCTTACCGACAGAACACCCCAATTATTGCCCAGTAAATAAACAAATTGCCCAGGCTCATCCGATGTTTCACAAGAGCAAACATCCAATTATTGTACAGGAGCTACCTGCTAAGCTCAGATTCACAAGTTGACTACGAATGTAATGCTTCCATGGGGTGTAACCTGCGCGCCCCAAAACAGGGACAGTAATGACACCTGGGGAGAACCTGGGTGTCCCAGACCCTAGCACCCTGCCCCCAGTGTGCTATGACCCTTATACCTGTTGACAGTTCAGGTGGACCCCCATGTGAGTAGGGCGGTTCTTCCACACGGTTCCTGCATTTGAGACATAAAACATCCATTAGAAGCTTCGCCCCCCTCCATATAGCAATATGGATTCTCGCAATGAGACAGGGCCATCAATGCCCCTCACGCCGCCGAGGCCAAGCTTCTTTGTCAGATACGAGAACTAGTTTGCCCACAATACATTCTCGTGATGAGTTGGGTGGGGCACATACTTGCGTACCTTCAGCGCCTGATGCAGAAGTGTAGTGTCGTGAAACTAAGTCCAATATTCACTTGCTAAGTCTGATAATGACCATTGTACTTGGAGTGTGTGATTTAGAGTCACTTCTTACTCGTCCCCCTACTAGTCTTCTCAGAAACACCTCCTCCTCCCCGGCCTTTAAACTGACCTCAAAGTTCTCCTCCTTCAAAGACACCTCCAAATTAATTCATGCCCTCGCTTATCTGACGGAAGACCTATTAATGTAGAAATTCTATTCTCCTTGACTATGGAAGTGTCTTGCCAGGGAGTTCTTGGGTTTGAGAGTCTGCCAATTATTGCAGTATTATCCTTCTACCTGTGTTTGGTCCTCTTTTGTAACATGCACACGTCACTTTTCTCTTGTAACACACTGTTTGCAAACTCATACATTGTGTTTGCTTCCGGTACTTGCACAAGTGCCACCATTGCCTACGTAACGTTAGTTCTTGTCTTTGAGTGTCAGCCCTGTATTGCAGTAATTACCTCAACTTGTACTTTGAACACTTGTGACTTGCACACATGTTACTTTTCCTCCCGTAATGCACCGATTGCTTCCTTTTGTATTGTTTGCTCACGTTAGTCACGTTGCTTCATGTAACTTAGCGTTTGCTAATGTAATGTGTTCACTTATATTGCTCTCATGTATCAGTTCTGGTCCTATTGTGACGCGCTCTGACACTGTAAAATAAGTCCTGTAAAATAAGCTTGCGCGAAAAGGGCTGTCCCATTATCACCTTTTGGAGTGCTCTTTCCGACCTTAACAACGTTTCATCCTCAAATACTGCATTGCCCTGATCAGGGATAAGTAGCCCGCAAACCTGAATTTAACATGCAATATTCCTTTAGCAGTCTTAATTTATCGCTAACAGTGCGCTCTGACGGACTTGAGTATAAAGCAAACAACGTCACATAAGCCTAATTAGAAAACATGACATTCGGACCGCGCACTGCGTCTAAGCTCACACAAGGCCCTGCTGGACTCGAGCTCGCAACCAAAACAATGCCAAACGGTGTAAATGGCGGCAGCGGCCGTAAATAAATTGAATGTGTGACAACTGATACGTGCGTGCACCCACATTCTCTCCTACTGGAAAATCCAATCCGACGTGCTCTGCACCCTGAATATCAGCCGTGGCCAAAGAGTATACACCACCCACCAGGAAATAACCGCAAATCCCACTCGGCAACGGTCGTCCCATGCGGGCCTGGCCTGAAACCCCTAAAGACCCTCTTGGTCTCAACGCCACTTTCCTCCCTTCAATTCGTTTGGAGCACGTGGTGCCTGGCAAACAGACCATCTACTGGCAAAGGGGACTAAAGGCCAGATGTAGGAGAGCAAATACCGGTCGGTAATGGCCGAATTCGGCCGTTACCGACCGGTATATTGGATTCGGCATGTAGGGGGCATGTCATTTACAGAATCGGTAAATTTACCGAATCGGTAAATTTACCGATTCTGTAAATGAGATGTAGGTGGCACTTCAAAGAGTGCCACAGGCCCTTAAGAGTCTGTATTTTACCACCCAATCCTATTGGGTGGTAAAATACCGAATACAGGTGTGCATGCACATCTGTGCATGCACACCTGTGCAATGTGACACACAGACATGCCCTTAGGGCATGTATGTGTGCCACATGTTACACGTGCCTGTATTCGGGGTGCTAGAGTGTGTCGAAGTGACACCCCCTGCATGATTTGGTATTTACCGAATCTGTTACCGATTCGGTAAATACCGATTTTTACAGAATCGGTATTTCAAAAAATAAATTCACCTACATCTCCCTCCTTCTAATTTACCGATTCATAAATACCGAATCGGTCAAATTCGGTATTTAAGAATCGGTAAATTAGAATTACCTACATCTGGCCCTAAGACACTAACTAGGAGCCCCACGGAGTCAATTGACAGCAGAGTTCGACACCGAGCCACGGAAACGTGGGAAGAGGTTCTGCCCGAGTAACCCTGCTATTGTGCACCCCCGACACAAAATTGCAGTACAATATGTCGCTCGGGGAGTGCTGCTACCCGACAAACCGCATAAGTATCTATTGTTCGCGCCGTGCATCCCAACTGTGCGGCAAAACTCTATCCTATACCCGTGCCGAAAGCAATTCTATGTACACATGCTATTAGCCCAGGCAGGTCGCCGCGAGAAGGTGGCGACGAGGCTGCATGAACTACACCAAGCGCGTGGTTAAAACATGTTCACCACTGAAACCAGGAACATGACCCACGCAATACCGAAAAACCCCCGCAGCCGTGAAGGAGTCAGCTCAACCTACATTTTTATTTATTTATTTTTTCCGATGCCTTCCACCCGGCTCGTTCTGCCAACAGCAGCTCCGCGACAATCGCCGTCGATCCCAAATCTATTTAGCTTAATTTAATAAAACCCTGGCCTCTTTCTAAGATCTGGGGTACCGAAACCTTCTCCTCAGTATGAAATCGCCTTGGAAAGAGCAGGCTGTGGGTGCGGTGTCAAGCTTGTGACCATTACCTGATCAAAGGCATGTGCAAATTGCTGGGATCTAATTGAAATAAAAATGAACCATCTCCGCCCCAGCAAGGCGCTACATTCCTAAATGGTAGACAACGTATAACAGCAAGGCTTGTGCCGGAAGAAAACGCTAGCGATAGTAAAAGGTGCAACCCTTACCACCAGGCGCTGCAAGCAACCGCCCTCAATCGCAAATCCCATGGGCGATGGCCGCCCTATTTTGCAGCTAGGCAATAGGAGTCAAGCCCGAGGACAGAAAGCATTGCTATCGCGGCACAGAATAAGACAGCAATTCCCGATAACATGTATGTCTGGAAAACATGTTTCCAACCGTGCTGGTGTACAATCCTGCTATAACTGAATGCGCCCCAATATCCCTGCACATTGCCATAAAAAGGGGCCTAAACAACAGCCCCCTATCCAGAAACATTCGGAACGCGCGTCACCCTTGTTTAAACCCAAGCTAAATCCTGAGATTAGAGTGTACCGAGAGAGCAACGACTACAACATCATCCCAAAGACAGCCGGCCCCTCAGCGCCCGAAGGCCCTCCCTTAATAAGACAAGCCACTATATATACCTGGCCACAACGTATACACAACACCCGATCTGCGATCTAGGACAGTAACACCAGTGAATACCTGCAGAGTCACAGTAGTGCATGGTGGTGTTTACACAATCATTCACACTGGTAGCTTCGGTTTGAACCATTTTGCTGTCTGAACCACAAAGTTATACCCACACTCACCACACGAGCAGCCCCTGTACAGTAAAGAAGCAACAACAAGACTAAACCCCGCGACGCCCGGATGCTGCGCTCAGATGCCCGAGCACTGAAATCTTTAGGTCGCGGGTTCAAATCCATCTCGAAGGACTTTTGCAAACTCTTCACTTTATTCCTCTGCTTACAATAGAAAGCGCCTCTTTCTCAGACCCTCTCATCCCCTTTCATCATACAGAGCCAGGGGGCCCTTGTCTGAAGAGCCAGGCCGGGGCCTCCCAGACACAGCCACGACCCTGCCCCAGCCGCACAACCTGTAGAAACTGCCCCCGACTACAGAAGGAAGCAAGCGCTCCGCCTGCCTCTGGGGACAGGAATATCCCGTCATGGACTTTAAGTTAAAACAGTAACCCTGCCCCACACCACACCCGTGCTCCCCGCACCCACCCGTGCACGAACGTAATCTGGCAGGAGAGACAGGCCACACTTGGCTGCCACCGCCTCAAAGTTCCCCTGCCGCACCTGTAGGGAACACGTGAAAACTGGGTCGGGGCTCTGCTGTGCCCTCGCAGCGAGGGCACAAGTGGCAAACAAGGCAAAACTCACCACAACCATGACGCCCCTGCACTCGGGGCCTCGGATCACCCCCCACGCCGCTCAACTGCCCCCCCCCCCCCCCCGCACAGCACCATACTGGGGGGGGGGGGGGATACGTGTGTGGGGCAGGGCTGTCACACCCCTGCACTCACCGGCAAAGTTGCTGCCCGGAACACGACAACTAGGGGAACCGACGCCAGACAAGGACACAACAAAACGCACTCAAAAATCAGCGTACGGGCAGCACAGCTCGTCCGGGCAAGGAGGGAGGGGGTCCTTCCACGAGGCAGGTGGGGGTCAAAGAGGGCGCCGGCCCGCGACCCCAGGCTGGTATACAACCATTACCACGCAACTTTTACAACGACCTACCATTACCACGCATTTTTTACAACGCAGATCCATTACAACGAAATACCATTACAACGCATGTATTTACAACGCAGGTACCTTTACAACGCATACCATTACAACGTAAGTATTGGTAAGTATATCATTTTATTAAAAATATTATAAGTTTGGGTTTTTGGGTAAAGGGGTATTTTTAGGGTTTAGGGTCAGTTTTGGGTTTTTTGGGTAAAGGGGTATTTTTAGGGTTTAGTGTCAGTTTTGGGTTTTTGGGTAAAGGGGTATTTTTAGGGTTCAGGGTCAGTTTTGGGTTTTTGGGTAAAGGGGTATTTTTAGGTTTCAGGGTCAGTTTTGGGTTTTTGGGTAAAGGGGTATTTTTAGGGTTCAGGGTCAGTTTTGGGTTTTTGGGTAAAGGGGTATTTTTAGGGTTCAGGGTCAGTTTTGGGTTTTTGGGTAAAGGGTATTTTTAGGGTTCAGGGTCAGTTTTGGGTTTTTGGGTAAAGGGGTATTTTTAGGGTTCAGGGTCAGTTTTGGGTTTTTGGGTAAAGGGGTATTTTTAGGGTTCAGGGTCAGTTTTGCGTTTTTGGGTAAAGGGGTATTTTTAGGGTTTAGGGTCAGTTTTGGGTTTTTGGGTAAAGGGGTATTTTTAGGGTTCAGGGTCAGTTTTTAGTTTTTGGGTAAAGGGGTATTTTTAGGGTTCAGGGTCAGTTTTTAGTTTTTGGGTAAAGGGGTATTTTTAGGGTTCAGGGTCAGTTTTTAGTTTTTGGGTAAAGGGGTATTTTTAGGGTTCAGGGTTAATTTTGTTTTTTTGGGTAAAGGGGTATTTTTAGGGTTCAGGGTCAGTTTTGGGTTTTTGGGTAAAGGGGTATTTTTAGGGTTTAGTGTCAGTTTTGGGTTTTTGGGTAAAGGGGTATTTTTAGGGTTTAGGGTCAGTTTTGGGTTTTTGGGTAAAGGGATATTTTTAAGATTAAGGGTCAGTTTTGGGTTTTTGGGTAAAGGGGTACTGGGTAAAAATTAAATACAATTACATTTAAATTACATTAAAATAAAGTAATTACATTAAATTAAATGTAATTAATTAAATAAAAAAAAATAATTAAATTAAATTAAATTATATTAATTGTAATTATTTACATTAAAAAAATATTTTAAACTTACCAATACTTACGATGTAATTGTATGCGTTGTAAAGGTACCAGCGTTGTAAATACATGCGTTGTAATGGTACTGCGTTGTAATGGATCCTGCGTTGTAAAAATTGCGTGGTAATGGTAGTCGTGGTAAAAGTATGCGTTGTAACGTCATACATCCCCCCAGGCTATATGCCCATGGCCCCCCCCCCGCAGGAAGTGACATCACTCGGGACCCCCAGGGTCCCGCACACTAGACCGCTCATTGTGGGTCTGTGCCATCCTGTGGCACTAAGGGTGGCCGCCCTCTTAGGTGGCCCCCTGCGGTGGTCCGGGGCAGCCTGGCATTGTGTACACTGGAACTCCTGTATGTATCAAGGGGACTGTAAACAGAACAATTTGAGATCATGTAACAAGTAGGCAGTGACTAAAGCGTCACAAGAGAGATGCACTGTACTGTCTACCCTTGTTCTGCTACTGGTTTGTGCGGCTTGGCGGATTATAGGGAAGACTACCCAACCCACTTCGTCCACTCAAAACTAGGCAATATTATCAACAATATGATTTTTCACCTCAATCTGTCCTTTGCGAATGAGCTAGGCAGCCTGATTGTCCCTTTCCAACCAACCTTCAACAGACGGGGGTGCAACTCCACCATCGATTTTACTTTAATGTCCTCAGCTCATGCAGGATCCGTGATCACTTGGGAAACAGGCAATGATCTTTTTGGCGATCATTATCCCATATCCTTTTTAGTAAAAAAAGAAAAGGGGGAGTCAAGACTAAACAAAAAGGGAGCTAACTATACACCAAAGGTCAAACTAACTGCCACTAATGGCTATGTCATCAAATGGGAGAAGGTTGAGCCCATCGGGTTCTTACAAAATCTAATTACGGCGTCCTTCGAAGACAGTTTGATATGTCTGACAGACGACGAAGAGCCTGACAAAGTTATGGCCTCCTTCTCAAACATTCAACTAGTGGTGAAGAATCTTCTACTCAGAGAACGCAGATTAGTTGTAAATAAAGCCCAAGGGTGGTTCGATCACAAATGCACTAAAGCATTAACATCCTTAAAAAGGCATTACAAAATAAACCTAAAAATCAAGATTTAATTCATCAAGCGAGGAGAGATTACAAACTAACGATTAACACCAGGAAAGCCACCCTAAATAGGGAGGCCTGGGCGTCCCTGCGCAAGGCCTCGGAACAACGAGACAACACGGCTTTCTGGAAAGTGATCAACGCCCCATACCTGCAAAGTAGAGTGGAGGACTTTATAGATGTAGCTGTTCCAGGGGACACATGGGTGACCTATTTTAAACAGCTTTATAATAGACCGATTGATGGGCATAGTTTGACCACTCTTAACGACAGTATGATAGGCCCAATCAAACCTGATGACCTAAGTGCATTTCCCCTAGACATAACCTTTAGTTATCAAGAGGTTATTAAAGCCATCATGGAGAGGTCGTCTGGTAAGGCTCCTGGCCCCGACGGCGTCCCTATTGACGTTTATAAGGCAGAGATGGACTTCTGGGCGCCCCTACTCACGAATGTCTTAAGTCCAATCAACACGGATTCATTCCATCTTGGCACAACGCAATTGTCGTGCCAATATTTAAGAAGGGCAATAGAAACGACCCCATTTGTTCCAGGCCAATCTCTCTCCTCGACGCCTTGATGAAGGTGGCCGGCAGAATAATTCTAAATAGGATTCAAAGCTGGGAAGATGAAAATCAAGCTATCTCCAATTTACAGTATGGCTTTAGGCCAGGGAAAGGGACGGTGGAACAGTGTTTGAACCCGGCCCTAATCATTGCTAAATACACACAGGCGAGGAGCGGAAAATTATATATCACCTTTATAGATCTAAGTTCCGCCTTTGACTGCGTGGACCATGTGCTCCTATGGAAAACACTGTTCAACCTGGGCATTAATGCTGAAATCCTCACCTTGATTCAAGAACTATACAAAGATGCAGGAGCAAGGGTGAAATTTGGATGCCAGGTGGAATGCTCAGCTAAATTTCCCATTTTAAGGGGGGGTCAGACAGGGGTGCATACTAGTCCCCCTGCTGTTCACCATTTATGTTAATTCTATTGGGGAACACTTAACAGATTTTCAGTGTGACTACCCCTCTATAAATGGCTCACCGGTGCCACTACTTCTGTATGCCGATGACGCAGCAATATTGTCGCGGACTAGAATTGGACTACAGCGGGCCGTGGCACATTTTACCACTTTCATGAGGGAAAAGGGCCTAAAAGTAAACATCCCTAAAACCTATACAATGTCCTGTGGTCGTGGGCCAAGAAAGGGATCCTGCTCTATATATTTAGAATCACAAAGAATCGAAACAACCGACAGGTTTTGCTACCTAGGTGTTACCTTCGATAGGAGGGGGAGCTGGCAGCCAGCAGTAGCTGCCAGGAAACTAGCCTTCACCCGTTCCATTGGTGCCCTGAACAACTTCTTTGCTAAAATTGGGGGAAAGACCGCGAAGGAACTAATACAGATCTATAAGGCCAAATCTGTATCTACAGCAACATATGGGGCCGGGCTATGGGGGATAGAAAACTCACCTTTGCTACAAAGTTGTGAGAACCAGTTCATCTGCCACTTACTTGGCGTCTCTAAATTCACATCAACATTCATGACTCATATTGAAGTAGGACTCCCCTACATTTGTGACACCATCAAGATTTCTCCCCTAATGCTGTGGCATAAGGTCTGGGTGACGGAAGATACTACTTTCAACAGAGAGGTATTAGCTGATTGTCTCTCACTGGACGGGGCAGTTAATATTAGATGCCTATCCTATGTGAAAAAAAATTTCACGAAGATAGGCCACCCAGAATTTTTTGACAAACCGTCCAGCATGGAGGGGATATCAAGAGGTGCGCTGAAAAAGATGGCCCTTGACCATCTAATCACTGACAGATGGAACCTAGAGAAAAAGAAACACACAGTTCTCAGGTACCAGGAAATCACCCAACATGAAGGCCTTCAACATTATCTCACCCTGGACCTAAGTCCATATGCTCGCACGCTGATGGCCCGTCTGAGATTAGGCACCTTCTTCCGCATGGTCACTTTTTCTACCTGTAACGACTGGTCTTCAGAAATTCAACTGTGCCCGTGCGATGATATTTCAACACAATCTAGTATACATTGTGTGTTGTTCTGCACATTCTATAAGAGACCGCGTAGGGCCTTTTTGATACCCGTCTTGAAAGCTTGGGGGATTCGGACCTGCAGATTAGCATACACGAAATTACAGCAACTAGAAGATGTTAATGTTATATACGCAGTCTCAAGCTTTTTAAAACTCATTATTAAATTTAGGAACACTATGCAAAGCCCATGAATTTAAACTGTGTTGTTCAAAGTACTGTGCAATGAATCCATTCTTTTTAATTACTGTCTTAACCATAAAAATATCCGAAATGTTAATTTACGAACATTTTTTAGCATTCAATTGTCCAAGCTTATTCTGACTACTATGTTTTATCACCTGTTCAAATGTATTTATTGTATTCCCGTGCTTTTATGATTTTATCTTGAAAATCGAATAAAGCTTGTTTTGAATTTGAGCGCTTGCGCAAGAGGTGGAGCTTTGAGCCGAGTAACGCCTACGAACTTGCTGCAGCCCAAATGACGTAGACAGCATGGGGCCATAGAGAAGATGTGTCTGGGAGCGCGCAAGCTTTGGAAATAAAATTGTCTTGTCTTTGGACAGACATTGTTGACTGGATCGTTTGTTTCATGTGAAACAAAGAAAAAAAACCTCTGCCACTTCCACCCAATTACACTGACCTATGCCCAGGAATATTTGGAATGAGGACGTGGTGTAACATATAAAGCTGACGACTGTGGAGCTGGGGAACAGGTTTCGAGTCTCGTGTCCATGCCTCCTAGTAAAACAATAAATAAACACATGATTATGAGTTAACAACATAAGAAATGGCAAACCGAAAGGCAACTGCAGAATTCCGTAAGTGTGTTGGCAGTAGAAATGTGTAAATGTACAGGAAAAAAGCTAACATTTCAAAAATAGGAGCAGTTATTGGAAACAAAAAAACTGTGAAACATAAAGCACAGCGCCGAGCTTCGTGGGCTCCAAAATCATTTTATTAATTAAAGTTTAAACGACAATTGAGCGCAGAGTCGTGAGGAAAGATCAAGCACACTGCAGACCAGCGTGTCGTGCCTTCAAGAGCAACTACGAAATAACAAAATAGTGCTCTGATACAGTAAATACAGCCTCCCGAGTAAGAACGCATGTAACCAAGGCAGTCCTCATTGGAAGTTACAAGAGGAGTAAAGGAGGTACTTAAAAACAAATTAACCAATGGAAAACGAGCAATTCAAAAAGACACTCAAGGGATCCAAAAAAGCACAACGCCAGAAAATGGACGTGGCTTCAAGCTCATATTTTGATTACTAAAAAGGGGAAAAACAAGGATGTTTCTAGACCCAACCACTAGCTAGCGAAATAATGCACAGCATGTGAATTCTAAAAAAGTTCTTCAAGCTGCAAAACTACTGCTCATGGTAAGTAACTATTTTGTTTTCAGCCATGTGCTGGGCGCTTATTGTCTTGTTCAGTGGCGTGTCTGGGTGCCTTTCTTATTTCACTAGAAATCTTAGTCTACTGTGTCCCCCTTATTCCTTTTGTCTGTAATGTGTGCCATGCCTTACAACTAGGAACTAAAACTCGTAAACTTATACGCCTCCATCCTACTTTTACGTTGTGTGGGTTCTGAACCACCCACTTCTTCACCTTTTGATAGGTCTGTCACCCATCTTATCCCTCCTGCATACTGCCTACTTCAGAACAAACCTATAGAGTACCAAGCACTCTCCCTGTCCCTCTCCACCGACTCAAACTTTATACAAAGTGCCAGATAAACAATATTACATTGTGATCTGACTATTCATTTGAGTCCAGGGCGTGCCCAGGAGTCATGATGTATCTTCGCTAATGTCTGTCAGAGGACATTACATGAGTCGTGTCTCTCATTGCCAGAGCTAACTCCTGTTGCCCCAAACTTGATTTTTTTTAACGCGGGCTCCGGCGAATGATGTGTTGTCCATTTCCCACATCCCTCCCTTGCTCTCAGTTGTGCTGATCTGCAGGATGCGGTTGTCTGCAAGGGTCACTCCTTTCCCAGGCCTGGTCCGGATGATCAAAGAATAGGGTCTTGAATTGGAAGAGTGCTCAAGAGTTTGGCCGGAGAACAACATATACTTTATGTCCACGGCACATAACTTCTCTATCACCTGCTCAAATGAGGTAAAGGTGCCCCATCCTACTCAACCTTACACACCCCAGCATTGTATATATTTAGTCCTCCTGCATATCTGGGCTCAGCATTTCTCTAGCCAGCTGTTTCAGATCCCTGTTGGGTCACTACCTCACTCTCTGCTCTAGCAATGCGCTCATTGTGTCAAAGGCGCACATTACTGCAGATGGCCTTACCACCATGGACAGGTTCAATATCCTATTCCTTAGACCACCTTCCACATGTCTCTCTAAATGTGTAGGTTCACCTGCTTGCATCTTGATACGTGTCCTGCTGACCAAGACACGGGCAAATGGAATTGCAACCTACAAGGCGTTTGGTAACAGAGCAAGTGTCATGGTACAGAGTGAGTAGGGTTTGCAGAAGAGGTGAGGCTGGACTCTTGCCATGGTAGGTATGTCTTTTCTGTGCATTTGGCTCCTATTTGGCTGGATTGATTAGCAACCTATGAACGCCAGGGTTAAGCCAGAGTCAGCTGCCAGCCTCAGCTTACAGCCAGGGCCACCACACCCCAGGTACATGCTTCATATATGACCAACATCTCTGCTTCAAGAGCTTCTCTTCGGGGTAATGGAAGAGTATCCTTGGTATCCAACACTTTCTTGAATCTTGTTCCTAGCTCCAGGTCTTGCTCACAAATGTACCTTTTGCGCTAGTGTGGAAGTGGCAGTGTTGTATGCTGTGTGCAGAAGCTCAGTGGTGGTGGGTGATGCACCCTGGTTTTCTGGTATCTTATCCCTCCTTGCACGCATGGCTTTCTTGAAGGCAGGCCTTTGTTCCTCTCTGTTCTATGCCTTAGCTTCCCTCACATTCAGATTGTGCCTCTTCCTTGTTGGGCCCTGGTTTCTCTTTCTCTGTTAGTCCTTGACCTTTCAATGTTAGGGCCTGGTTATACTGCCTGGCATCTGTCCCCCTGTCATGCCCTGGTTTCTCATTTTCTTTCTCCCTGTAAAGCCTTAGTTCTACTCTGACAAACCCTGGTTCTTCTGCCTGTGAAAGCCCTGGCTTCCTTCCACTTGTAGGTGCTCAGTGGTTGTGGTTGTTCCATCTAAGGTGTCGCTTCCACATCATCGCTCTCTGCTCTTGCACAAAGATAATTCAGATTATATTGCATTGTAGCATTTGTATAGCGATTACTACCCATATGTGGGCCACTGAAGCAAGCTACACCGTGTAAAGGGTGTGTGGCTGGAAGGATGCTGTTTTTGTTTTGAGCCTATATGGAAAGTTCTGTCAAGTTGTGTGTGATGACCACCAAGGTGCAGTTATCGTGTTATGGAGAGCAGTGCCTAGGGTTGTGGTGGATGAGGTATGTTTGTTATATAAGAGATCGACATGCCAATCATAATAATAGGGACTAACCAGCTTAGCCACGGGGGCAGTGGGAAGCTGTGTCCCCATACACCTAAAATATGGGTAATCAGAGAAGGCCCAGTAATCCATGCACAGATGTGCCAGGCAGAGATCGTACTGAATAAATAAAAGGATACCAAAGGGGCAAAAATGGGAATTTGTGTCAAAGCCAAGCACCATTTTATTTATTTTATACTGTCTACTGCTAAACAAATACACCTCCTGAAGGAAGAAGGATGTGGAAGAGCAATAAGGCTGGCAGAAACTACAAGACCCATATTCATCTACTTCTACTAGGCTAAAGGAAGCCAAAATTTGAGCAGTGGTTCACTTCCCGAGCCCCTGTCAGGCATTCAAAGGGAGATGAACACCAGTTGTGTGAGCCCTAGTTAGGCTGTAGCTCAGACCCCAGCTAGAGGAGCCCCCTGCACAAAGGGTGAGACACAAAACGGTTAGTAGATTGCTGCCCTGACAGTCCAAGAGTGAATCAGCTTATCTTGCTATTCTCTCCCCTCCATGCATGCCCAATACTTTTTGTGCATCCCAGAGACCCTTATTGTTTCTTACTTAATTATGCTTACTACCCCTCCTGGGATAAATTCCATCAACCAGGACTCTCCAGCCATCTCTGTCCTGGGCTTTTCTTTCAGTCTGACTCCAGGTGTAACACATCTCTATGCAGTAAGTCTCAAGGCGTCTACGCCAGGTGTTTCTTGTCCTTCCTCTTTTCCTTTTACCTTGAGGGTTCGAGGTGAGTACCTGCCTGATGGTGTTTGATGCAGCTTGCGTAGGGTGTGAGCTATTAAGCCCCAGCGTCTTTTCATAATTTCTTCATGATCAGGGAGGTGGAAATTCTGCTGCCATCGGTTGTTGTTGCTGATGGTGTTCAGCCAGCCGATTTGTAGGGTTTTCCTCAGACAGGTGTTGATGAAGGTCAGGACTTTGTTGGTGGTGGCCACTGTTGTCGTCCAAGTTTCTGCTCCAAATAGAGGGACCGTTTTACATTGGTGTTAAAAAGCCTGATCATGGTTTGCAGCTTTAGGTCGTTGGAGCTCCAGATCTTCTTCAGCTAAATGAAGGCAGCCCTTGCTTTGCAGATTATTGCCTTATTGTTGGCATCTGTGCCTTTCTGCTTGCTTATGACACTGCCTCAACCTCTTCCAGTGCATCGCCTGCAAGAGAGGCTGCAGTTGTGTTGACCATGTTAGACTTCAGGATCTTTGTAGTTGTGCTGCTGTGGCTGCCACTTTGTCGATCTTCTCTTGCATCGGCAGATGGATATGGGAGTGTAGGGCTAGGTAGTCTGCAAAGTCCAGGTCATTGAGCTGCATTTAAGGTGTCCCCTGGATTCCATTTCACCTCCTTGCTGGGGATGTCTTCACGATCCAGTCTGTAGCCAGCAGGAAGGGAAAGGGCGAGAGCAAACAACCGTGGAGGACTCAAGTTCTCACTTGAAAGGATTCTGTGAGTTGTCCTCCATGGACTATCTTGCAGGTACTTTCCCTTGTAAGAGTTTCTGATGGCTCCTACAAGTTTATCTAGCACACTGTAATGGTGGAGGATTTTCTAAAGTGTCTCTATGTCCACGCTGTCAAATGTCTTCTCATAGTCAATGAAGTTGACCTTTAGGTGGCGAGTTCCATTCCATGGACTGCTTAATGATAATGCCCAGTGTTGCAAATCGGTCTTTGCAGGATCTATCTTTGTGGCAAATTGCTGGTCTTGTAACTGAGCTATGACTTGATCCTTCATACCGTTCAGGATGACCCTGTTAAACACTTTGCCTGGGGTTGATGGAAGAGTTATCCCCATTTAGTTTGTGCAGTAACTCAGGTCATCTTTCTTGGGAATCTTGATCTGATATCCCTCCTTCCAGTCTGATGGCACCTTTTCCACTTCCCAGATCCTTCCAAAAATGGGGAAGAGCATGTCTACGGATGTTTCAATGTCTGCCTTCAGTGCCTCTGAAGGAGTGTTGTCAAGTCCTGCTGCCTTCCGACTTCCCACTTCTCAGATGTTTGATGGCTTGCTGTAGTTCTTCCTAGGTTGGTCTGCTGCAGTCGACTAGCAAGTCCTTGTCAGCTAGCTGTATGTCTGATGAAGAATGTGGCACAGGCTGGTTCAGCAGATCTTCAAAGTGCTCCACCCATCTTTGTTGATTGCCTTCATTACCCATGATAGTCTTCCCAGCTTTTTCTTTAACAGGTCTTTCTGGCTTGCTGTATCTGCCACAAAGTTTCTTTATGTCATAGAATTCTTTCAAGTTTCCATGGCTTGCTGCTTCCTGGTCTTCTGTAGGAAAACAATCGATGAATCTTCGCTTGTCTGCTCATAAGCTTCTCTTTGCTTCCTTGTTGGTTTTGGTGTATTCCCCTTGAGCTTTCACTTTTTCTGCTTTTGTTCCACTGGTGTTGAATGCAACTTTCCTTACCTTTCTTGCTTGGATTTTTGCAGAGAGCCTCAATGGAGATCCATCCTTTATGCTGGTGTTTCTTGGCACTCAGTACCTCCTGGCAGGTTAATGCCATTGTTTCTTTGATTTTCTCCCACTAGATTTCCACTGGGTCTATGTCATCCTCCAGTTCTTGCAGGACTTGAAACTTGTTACTGAGGGTGACTGAGTATTCACTCCGTTTCTGTGCATCTTTGAGGAGGGTGGTATTATATCGCTGGTGTTGGTTTGTTGGTTCCATCCACGCTTTCTTCAGCTTTAGTTGTAGCCTCACCACAACAAGATGATGATCTGATGGCATGCCCACTCCTCTCATTACTCTCACATCTTGTAGGGACCTGCAGAACTTCTTGGCAATGCAGACACAGTCGATCTGATTCTCTGTTGAATGGTATGGTGACACCCACGTTGCAGTGTGTATTTTTGTGTAGGAATAAACTACTACCTTTCACTAGACTGTTCAGGGCATTGAGATCTACAAGCCTTTCACCATTCTTGTTCTTCGCCAAGGCCATGGATATCCATGACTTCTTCATACCCAGTATTGTTGCTTCCAATCTTGGCATCCCGATTCCCCTTCAATACAGTGATATCTTAAGGCATTTCTCCACGATGGACTGGAGTCTGTTGTAAAACTGTTCTTTTTCGCTGTCATTGTAGGTGCCTAGCACTGTATAATATTCTTGTTGATCCTCTTTTCCTCTGTGCGGAAGGTCGCTGTGATGATTCTGGGACTGTGGACTTTACATCCAATCAGAGCTCTGTTGGCTGCTTGAGTTAGTATCAGGTCTACTCCCTGAGTATGTGGGGCCTCTCTCTTTCACTTGTCCGGAATACAGCAGCATTTCTCCTGGAGCCAGTCTTTTCTGTCCTTACTGAGTCCATCTGATCTTGCTGAAGCCAAGCAGGGCAAGGTTGTATTTTTTCATTTCCAATGCCACTTGGGCTTTCTTGTACATTGTCCTCACGTTCCAATGGTGATGGTCTTGGTTGAAAGCAGGTTAACCTGGCTACAAGGTATAATAGCTCTCTGTCAAGGAGACTACGCTCTCCCCAAGGCCGGGATATCTTTTGGTTGATGTTTCTGTAGCTAGGATTTTTTTTACATGATGGGGTAGATAGCCCCAAGCATAACCGTCTTCCTTTCGCAGCTCGGCTTAGGACTGGTCATGGCAAAGTTTTTTTTTGCTACATAATGAGGCATCCCCTTCACGTTCTACATTTCCCTCACAGAACAACTGCCACTTTCATTGGGGTAGAAAAGAGACAGTCTTTGCAAAAGAAGACTTGCCTCCATTATTTCAGATAGGACAGCAGCATAGAACCAATTTGGAAGTTCTCAATTTGCTCAATCTTAGCACAACTCTTCTCTAACCAGATTATAACAATAGCCACTGAAGCTTTGTGACTGGGTGGTTACGGTCTCTTCCATATAAATAAGGTTTTTCCATCATTGCCACATAATCCATCGTCTGCTGTATAACTTAAAATTTGTAACTACAAAAAATTGTTTCTAGCTCAAACGGATCTAGTGTTACTAAAACGCTGTCATGTGTGTCGGCCAGTTGTGTCAGGCTCTTTGCGATGGTAATCTGGTCTTATGAAACGGTTATCCAGAAATTGTTAACATATGTAACAATCAGTGTCAAAGCCAATTGGTCTCGCCTATAAGACCTATAGGCTTTGTTAATGCTTTGTTAATGATTTGTTAACCACGTTGCTCAGCATCTCAGAGGCACACATGGTTAGAGAGTGTGGAGAGAAAACCACACACGGTAGATGTAAGAAAGTGCCCTCTTTTTGCATGGTTGCCCCCACTTTTTGCCAAACTGTTGTTATTCTTTGATTAAGTGTGCCCTGGGTTCCTGACAACCAGGTAACCAGGGCCTATGTTCTTTCCCTAAACTGCATTGATACAAAACCCAACGGGCACTATTTGGCCACATGTAAGGCCCTAGTAAATGGTACCATAGGTACCAAGGACCTCTAAGGGCTGCAGCACTTATTGTGCCACCCTTAGAGGCCCTGTACCTTTACACACACACACACACACACACACACACACACACACTGCCTTTGCAGGCTGCGTGTTTTGGTGCAAAACAAAGTGAAGAGTCGACATGGCACACATCACTGTGTGCTATGCCTACAACCCACTGCCCTGGCATAGGTAAGCCACCCCTCTAGCTGGGTGCACTATACCAGTGGTGAGGGTACAGGTGCATGAACCCTGTACCTCTACAGTATCTAAACCAATTCTTAGACATTGTAAGTGCAGTATTGCCTTTAAGAGTATAACATGCTGGGAGTTTGTCATTACGAACTCCACAGCACCATGGCGGCTTTACTGAAAACTGGGAAGTTTGGTATCAAACTTCTCAGCACATTAAACCCACACTGATGCCAGTGTGGGATTTAATGAAATCTGCACTCGGAGGACATCTTAGAGATGCCCCTTGAACAAACGACCTTAATCTAGTGTCTTGGCTGAGTGGCTGCTGGCCAGCTCCCACCATCAGACATGTTTCTGGACCCCTGGGTCGAGAGCCTGCTGCTCTCGGGGGTCTGAAACAACGCACATCCTGGGATGATGTGCCAAGCCTCCTCCCCTGGATGCGCAGGATCCATGAAGGGGAAGCTTCAAAGGCTTGCCGCCTTTGTGAGCAAACTCAACCATTTGCTGCTTCCAGCAACTGGCCTCTACTGGTTCTGACCCCCACTTTGGGCGGGAGAATCGGTGGGAAAACCAAGTGAGGAAGGGAGGTGTGCCTCCTCAGACAAGAACCGACCAGAAGAAGAAGGACGGAAGAATCAGTGCAGAACTAAGAAGAGGAGGACGCCCACTGACTTGGTCTCAGCCCTCCCAGCCTGTCCCCACCTCGAACCAGCTCCTGCTAAATCCCGGTATGTCCTGCAGCCAGCAGCCCCCAAGAACCCGGAGGACCTGCCCTGCCCTGCCTTCCCAAACCAAGACTTTGTCTCCCATGAGCACCGGATTTGCTCACCCACAGACTCTGGCTCCGGCCAAATCCGTGAGTCTACACCACTCTGCACCCGACGCCCACGGCCTGCTTTTATTGTTCAACCTGCCTTGAAAAGTACCATTTACACTTACCTGTGCCGACTTGCTTGGTTCTAGGAAATAAATATAGCTAAATAATATTTTTTATACAACAAATTGGTCTGAGTTCAGTCTTTGAGTGTGTGACGTCATTTCTTGCCTGAGTGTGTACAATAAATGCTTATCACTACCCTCTGATAAAGCCTTACTGATCGCCCACACTACCACGAATACAGAGTAAGGTATTATCTACTTTTACCTCTGCCTACCTCTGGGGTTCCACTGGACTCTGTGCAAACTAAACCTTACTTTGGTATAGTATATACAGAGCCAGCTTCCTACAGTAGACCGCTGGAACATACATGCACTCTCATTGAGTGCTAAAATAAAAAGAAATAAGTAGGTTTGTAAAAGCGAGCAGAGGAAGCTCAGAAGAGTGCCAGTTAAAGAGGCTACGCTCCATCGACATGGCAAAATCAAGACCAAAATGACAAAAATCAAAAATGTATATTGGGGAAAAATAGCGCAGAGAAGCAAAATGAGCTATATGGGATATCTGGTCATGTGGGACCGGGACAAAGTCAAAAGTTGAGCCCATCCACAATGGAGCCCGGTCTTGCTACAGCAACCCAGTTAGGCCCACTGAACCAAAGTACCTTAATCCTGGTCGCAGAGCGCTTGCGTGGATGAGTGTTGAAGATGCTTTGCACAGCAGAGGCAGTGCGTTTGTTCCAAAATGCGATAAGGCTGCGGTGTGCGGTCCTGATGCGTCGGCATAGAAAACCCGTTGACGGGGCTTGTGTCGCGAAGGACAGTGTTGAGGATGAAAGGCACAGAGGATATAAAGCATCAGTTCAGATGAGCAGTGAAGCTGCGATGCAGAAGTTTGGCGTTGTCATCGAGGCTGCCATCGATGAGAGATGCGCGGAGCTTGAGCCAGATAAAGCTTTGCACAGTGTCTGTTCCGAAGGCAAAGTGTCAGTCCCAGATGCAGGATGCAGCGGTGATGCGAGTCTTTTGCAATGGATCAAATCCATGCAACAGCGACAATGCGTTCATTCTGCTTGAAGATGTGCTAATCAGCAGAGGAGAAGCACCAGTTCGGCTCAAGCTATGTCGCTCAGCAGGGGAGGCATCTGTTTCGCTGGAGAAGCATCGTAGGGCCACTTCCTATGGTCCAGGGCTGGAGTGGCACCACTTGGCTGGGTAGACTCACAGATGGCAGAGTCTAGGTGCAGAAACAGGATAGCTGGAAGTCTTTTATGTCCCTGAGACTTGATGTAGGTCCAGTCCCCTCACCCAGGGAAGAGGGCAGCAGATCAGCACAACAAGGAAAAAGTATACCAAAACAGCAGTCCAACAGAGTGGCAGTCCTTTCTGGCAGTCTTCAGGTCCTGAAGTGGTGGTGTTCAAGGTTCCAGTACTTATACCCAGTTTGGCCTTTCAAGTAGAGGAGACTTCAAAGATGGGACTCTGAAGTGCACAGAGGTTCTGACCTTCCTGTCCTGGCTCCAGACTCACTACAAGGGGGTATGCAGCCCTTTGTGTGGGGACGGGACACAGTATATTTAGGTGTATGTGAAACTGGGTCGTTTCTCCCTCCCATCCTGCCAGGATAGCTCATCATGTCCCGCCTAAACTCCCATTATGTGTGGCTGTCTAGGGGGAATATACAAAGCCCAGCTGCCACCCACCCCAGACATATGGCCATAGACCGGCAGTAGGCACCAAATGGCTACAGTAAGACAATGCCAACTTTCTAAAAGTCAGTAACAATGGGAGTTTGGCCCAGGGGACTAGGCGCAGGCAGGGCCGTACATCTGTATTACACAATTGGGGTGTGCCTGAGCTTTATTTTTTAATAAACGCTATTGAATTCACGTTATGATCAAATGCATTATTTTTGTTTGATCTGGTATTTTTTAATTAGAAAAATACTTTTTGGGGTTATATTTATACATTAAAGCATGAAAAAGACAAGGGTCTAGTCATATCCAAATTCTGAACATTTATGAATCGAACTAAACGCTTTGTGAACACGTTGATAAAGCTGAAACCCTTTTTATAATCAGGATCTTCAATGAATATTACGGGGACGTTTTTAACCTGTAGGCCCCAGGGTATAGTTCCAGCCTTTAGGTGTTCCAAAAGAAAATGCCCATGCAACTCTGTGTGAATGTGTACGGGGATCAATGTGTACGAGGATCATTGAGTTCTGCCCACTGTTACACATGCCCAATTTGCACCATCGCTTATTTTGCACGGCTGTTGTGATTTACAGACATGAAATTGTTTCATTACCTTCAACAGTTTTACATTATGTATTGTATACCTCCAGCTTTGTTGATTGGTTTTTCGTGCTCTGTGGCCCGATTGCGGGTAACACTGCACTTTTTTGCCGATTTTGCACATGCTTAATTTGCACCATTATGCATTTTGCACTGCTATAAACAAGACAGTTTGAAATTACCTTCAACAGTCTAACATTAAGTATTCTATGTTCTCCGCTATGTTGAATGGTTTTACATGCTCAGTGGCCCGATTATGGGGAATACTGCATATTTACTGATTTTGCACATGCTTAAATTTGCACTATTGCGTATTTTGCACTGTTACCTACATTTTAAATGTCAGTGTCTTGCCAGTCTTGAACCATGATTAGGAACTGACTTATAAGCATTTTAAGCTGCTATGATGTATGTCTTTTATGTCTATTGGCCTGATGGTCACGTGATATGTACAGTTGCACTTTAAATTCAATGGCTTCTGTTGCCAGCGTCATGTGATCAAGGCCTTTCTGGGGCCGAAACGCGTCATGGTGGTGCGCGGCACATCTTTGAAATAAATACTTTGCACTTAACTGACTGGGTCCGCTTCGTCTTTCCAGCACTTTGGATGTCGCAATGAAGTTCCTGATATATTACACACCAACACGCTTCTTCGGTGTTTAGTGGACCCCTCCTTCACAAGGGCCGAGCAGCAGGAAGCCCGCTTCTGCTCACACGGAAGCATCTCTCGTTCCTGTGTGGATCAGCCACGGTAGCCCCCGGACAGCCATACCGGCTTCAACTTCAAGCTGCAGGCGGAAGTCTCTCACTGCTGTGATCGAGCCCAGTCCTGAAGTATGTGCAAGTAGGAGCCTTGGGAGTATTTGCCGGTGAAGGAGTGTGCTGGGCCAAGCGGGTGGTGCTATTAAGTGTGTTTTCCGCTTGTGGCCGACTTACATTACTTCCTGACATTTTAAGTGTGCCATGGCTGCCGACGCTGTGAGAAGCCGCGAGGAGGCGGCAGCCGAGGTGTTCGATGACTCACCAGTCACCGAAGCGCTGTTTAACACAACCATGAACACGGCCAAAACTAGGGGTTCTGAGTTGAAAGACGCATTCAAGCAACTGGAGAAGGCAATGCGCACAGAACAGTCAAAATGGTGGGAGCATAGGTCTCTCTCACGCTATTTGGAGGTGGGTCGCATCCCACGCGGCCTCCGCATCATGTTGGCCCCCATTTACGAGAATCCGGACCCGAATATGCTATCTGAGTGGGCCGAATGTAACCTGGATTCTTCATGCCGTTTAATAAGAATTTTGGTAAAATATGCGGAAAGCGACAGGGCTGCTTTACAAATCAAAAATCACTCATTTGAATGAGAACATTTCTAAGATGGGAGACTCGGATTTGGAGAAAAAATACCGGGAAGAGATGCATGTTCGATTAGCCAAAGAAGAGGACATCATAAAGAAACGCAAAGCGCTTAAGTTCCAAAGGGACAAGCTAGACTACCAGAATGGACAGGTATTTACGCTTGCATGAAAATATGATTCCTGGAAGAAAGCTCAATCAACAGCACAATTGCAGCCGGCTCTATCAAATGCGAATGATGCAGCAAAATTATCTACCTCTATGTCAGATTTAAGCTCAGTACCAGGCAGTGAGTCTGAAAGGGAACAAGCAACTACAAGTTCGTGATTGGGGTTTACAAAATTTTCGTTGGCCCAAGAGGTGGACTGTGAACCATTAGAATCTTGTGAATATATGGGCATGTCACTTAGATCAGTGATCCGCTCCGTAAGGCCTTTCCTGCCTCGTCCTCTCCTTGTCTTGCATTTGCCGTTGCTAGACTAGAGATCACACTAGAGATCGTAGAGCAACCAACAAGCAGTGGTAGCGCGCCTTTTTTGTTACAGGCACAAAATCTAGACCGACCACCCACGCAACAGTCATTAACAGCAACGGCAAATGCAAGACAAGGAGAGGAAGAGGCAGGAAAGGCCTTACGGAGCGGACGGAAAGTGATTTGATCATCAATATATCTTCCACTGAACTCACGAATCAACAACTTGTAGTGTTAAATAAAGGACTTTCATACGTACCCACCACACAAACCAACGAAATAGAGACTGAGGGAGCTTTTTTCAGATTCATGAGAACGCTCAGGTTACGACACTATTTCACCAATATAGTGGAACCACTTGAACCTATGCACTTGGCTTCTAAAGGCGATCTTGAGAAATTCAAACCAAAAAGTGTGTTCCAACCACCTATCTCACACAAAATGCTTGATACTTTTGAGGTAATGGTCAAGAAAGATCTACAAAAATTGGATTACAACAAACCTAAGTACAACAATTTGACAAAAAAAGAAAGGATGACTTTGCAAAACCTATCTAACAACAGGGAAATAATGATTCAACCTGTAGATAAGGGAGGAGCCCTAGTGGTTATGGATGCACAGTTTTATGAATTCAAAGTGGACCAACATGTATCAGACCCGGACACGTATTTACAGTTATCATCTGATCCCATTATGAAACTACAAAAAATGTTGGATGACATACTACAAACAGCAGAAGACAACCAGTGGATAGACCAGAAAGTACGAGCATATTTGACTACCAAGTATCCTAGGAGCCCGCAGTTATACATGATTCCTAAGGTGCATAAACATTTAACAAACCTACCCTTTAGACCGATCGTGTCGGGGTGTGGGTCATTGTTTGACCCCCTCGGCCGATTCCTTGATCACTTTTTATAGCAGTTTGTTCAGAATTGGGGATCATATATACGTGATACCACGGATTTCCTAAATAAACTGACATGGACACAGCAAGATTACCAACCTGAGTGGATTTTATGCACCATAGATGTGGTGGCTCTTTACACTTCAATCCCACATGAAGCAGGCCTCGAATCAATTGAATGGGCTCTTTTGAAAATGGGAGAACTGCCAACGGAGAAGGTATTTTTGTTACAATTACTGAAGTTCTGTTTACACAACAGTTACTTCCTTTGGAGAGAACAATATTTTGCCCAGTTGACTGGTACGTCTATGGGATTTGCGGGAGCACCGGCTTACGCTAATATATTTATGGCCCAGTTCGAAGCAGAAAATGTCATGAACACTGAAGATTGGAAACATGTCAAAATGTATTGTCGTTTTATCGACAACATTTTTTTAATTTGGGATAGCACTAAAGACCACCTAGAAAGGTTAATTTTGATGATGAACTCGATTAAATTCACGCACAAGATTGACACACAGACAATAGATTTTCTAGATGTGAGAATCACGAAAGATGCATCAGGTTTTTCAACAAAATTATATACAAAACCTACGGATAAGAACAACGCACTAGCCTATACCAGCTTTCATCCTAGGAGTCTCATCAAAAATCTTCTGAAGTCCCAATTTATAAGGATTAAAAGAATATGCTCTGACAGTCAAGCTTCTTTAAGCACCATTCAGCAACAGGCCATCAAATATGAATCAAGAGGATATCCACGGTAGGAACTTGAGGAAAGCATAACAGAAGTGATGAAATTGGACAGAACCGATTTACTAAAGACCAAGGAAAGAATCACTAAAGAAAAGATGGTTTTTGTAACTAAATACACCACCCAGTCAAAGCAATTAAAAAAATAATCAACACCAGGTGGGAACTTTTAATGAACGAACCTGATTTTAAAGGATTATTCAGAGAACTACCCTTACATGCATACACTAGGGCGCAAAACCAGCGTGAAAGATTGAAGCGGAAACCACTAACACCTCCAACAGCACCTGACAAAGGAATGAGCAGATGTCTAAATTGTACTAATTGTAATAATGTGATAATGGGCAATATCATCACACATCCCACCACAGGAAATACAATAGACTTAAGACACACCAGGGACTGCAATACTTCAAATGTAGTGTATGGAATTAAGTGCCCGTGTGGCAAGCTCTACGTGGGCAAGACGGAGCGCAAGGTCAAAGTTCGAATTACGGAACACAAAAGTAGAATTCGTAACTTCAACTTAACATCGCCTTTAGGTGTTCATTGGAAGGATGCAGGACACACAATTTCCCAACTACGATTTTTCATCATAGAACAAGTACCAATTAAGGCAGGCACTAACAATCATCAAAGACTGTTACAAAGAGAATTATTTTGGATCAAAAATTTGCAAGCAATGTCTCCTATTGGTCTTAACGACAAATATGATTTATCTTGTTTTCTATGAACATATAACAAACCCGTTAGTCAGGGTTACCTTATAGGTATTACATTGACAAAAGAACGACCATAGGCTAAATAACAGCAACTCAAACCAAAATATTATATTTGTGAGTCATATAGGTTCAAGTTGAAATACATTGAACCTCATTCAAAATTATTGAACGCTCGTGTTGAACTATTTGTAGGTCTCTTTGAGATGCAAGATTAACAAGCATATAGCGATAAAAAGAAACAGTAGGAAGAATTATTGTAGCATACATGATCAAATAGGATGGTTTTTGGAGATTTTAAAAAAAAACATATGTACTTGTGTAAATTTTGTAACATGGTTTATGGTTTGGTATGTAAATATGTAACAGTGTTATTATATACGATCATCTCTGGTAAACCATCGTTTTAACCTACAGCCTAAAATAATGTAATTACAGAACTAATGTACAGGACAAGCATTATTGTGATAGAGAATACTTGCATAATGCTAACGTACGTTTCATGTATATATCAAGAGACAACTAAATACTTTATAACATAATTGAGCAATACCCACTTAATATGGTACATATTCCCAAAACTTCACGAATTACACAACATAAATCATGTCGCTAACACACTGATCGGATGCTGAGTACAGAGGTTATGGAAAGGTTTTCATCGGAACAGACGACCTAGAGGGGTATGGAGTTATCGCCAGAGTAGACTAGCTTAAGATGGCGTTCATGGTATAATGTGATTCTTTGTTTGTGGAGCGATAGTCCGTCGTTGATGTTGGTGACCCAGTGAAGCTCGCGCGAACATAGAAATTAAATACAGCAACACTGATAACGGTTGAGTCATTCACGAAGTGGAATGCTGGTTATTAAGAGACAGAGTGGATATTTTGTGGAATAGGTAAGACCTGATCTCGTAATAGTAGTATTTGTTTTCGTCTATAGAGTTATAGCTAGCTTTGGTACTGATAGCGGATTTGTTTGTTTACTCCCCACAGAGAATACCGAACAGTCGGGTATAACAGGTATGTGGGAGCAGAGAAAAAATAAGATGAAGAGATATGGCTTGTAATGTAGAAAATTGTAGTTTTTATATTTGAGATGTGGCTTGTTATTGTTTTGCAGAACGTCACGGTGCGGAATTAAAATAACAGGTATGATCATCAACACAAAGATGTACATGGAAAAACACGTGTCTTAGCGGTGAGAAGGTCACTGAACATGGTTTTTTGTTTGCTGTTTAGGGAGCGTTGAATTTACAAGATTTGTGGTAAGCTAGTGTTTGGAACTTGGACTTGACCTACTGATAAGAGTTCAGGTTTAATTGCATGGAGATTTCTTGGTATATGGACTCATTAGGAATATGCATTTTTTCTCACACAGGATTTCAGAATAGTGCAAAACACAAGCAGGTAGGATCACATAAACATAATACGCAGTATATCACTCATGGGCAACCCTAAATTGAATTTACTTGGTCATTATTGTTTATTTTTTACAGATTTTCCCCTGATGAAGGCACCCTGGCAGTGCCGAAATGCACTGGGCACTTTCTAAAAATTGCATTGCATATGGCATTGTAAAGTTTAACATGAAATGTAATGTTATTGTTATTGTGACTGTGAATGAAATATAATTCATTGAAACGAAATACAATGTGGTAATATACACAATAGAAAATGGTATAAAAGAATCGAAATAAACAGAAGTAACTGAGAGAACATGAGGTTTATTATTTGTTGAAGAGGTATAAAAAGTTTAAGTGCATAGCACCAAGTGGACAGTGCACGGTTCGTTGGGCCAGCACACCCAACATAACAAGAAGTGCGCACTGCACTGGCTGTTGGACCTTCATGGCGCCTTGAGGACCAGTGATCGTTACTACATTGGACATCTGCTGACGGTGTTCGGAGATCGTCGCACCTGGGCTGCCGACTGTTCCGTGCTCTCTTCCTGATTGCCACTGGAAGTTCCTCTGAAGCGGCTGCTACCGGCGGAAGGTACTTACCCTGCACTGATATTACTGGGACTCTTTCCATACATGCTGTGCCTCTGCTCTGCGCTGCCGGGGATGGCCATTACCTCCGGGGGTGTCACAAAATGGCGGTGTGCAGCGCAACGGATTGAACAGACTGAGATCTTTGCTGTCCCGAGGGTGCTATGCGATTTAGGGCTGCGATATTCATACTACTAATCCTTTAACCCCGGGCTGGTGGGTCTCATAGCGAGCTGCGCTGAGGTGGAACCGTATTATCCACGGCAACAGGGCTGACCAACTGCGATGGAAAATGGCGGCTAAGCTTCTCTGCGGTGCGGAGCGCTAGGCTACTGGGAAAAGTCCACACTACCTGGACATTCGATCTGGAGATTGGAGTACTCTCGGTACTCCTGACACTCTAGCCTGCCCTTCTCCATAATGCGCTGGTGCCCGGGAACTGGTTCCTTCTTGCAGAAGACTTTACTGCCTACACGCTACCAGGGTAGTCTGACATTTGACTTATCTTATTTAGATACCCCATCCATCGGACCCACTGTTACGCTGGTGTGTAGTGTATACACATTCTATTGGCATTAGTAGAGGCCACCTGGACTGAGAGGTAATGTCAGGCAGGTTTCCAGACAGCCCCGTAACAAATAGGTGGGG
This sequence comes from Lissotriton helveticus, assembly GCF_964261635.1. NCBI lineage: Eukaryota > Metazoa > Chordata > Amphibia > Caudata > Salamandridae > Lissotriton > Lissotriton helveticus. The sequence continues at coordinate 1,391,392,009 of NC_136057.1, forward strand.
TAGGGTCTAAGGGGAGTTGGTATTTATAGACCAGACAGACAGTCTACACCCCCATCCCGCGGTACGATAAAGCCAGTTGCATGGTTTATATCGACTTACGCCAGAACTATAGATGTTTTGCAACAACCATGTGACTTGTTCTTTGGAATGTCTATAGGCTAATCATCGACCAATCGGGTGTAGGCATTTTTTTCGAAGCTAGCGGGGTCCTCTGATGGACGAACGCCGGCTCCTGCTGCATTCGAGTGTATTAAACAAACTGAATTTGCTATCTGTTTGCAAACACTTGCCAATTTTTGATAACCTGTAACGGCAATATATCGGATGCAGTGAACACGGGTCGGCAGAGACCAACTTTTCTGCTCGGCTCAGTGCTTTGCAATTGGCTGTGCCGCCATCCAACCAGCGGCGGTGGGGCCTAAAATAACTGCAGGCTTCATCGAGGTCCGCCGGTGATGCATGCATAGAGAACGGCCCACAGGATTTTGGCAATCTTTTGCCCTCTGTGGTCCGCATTCCCTCGTGACTATTCTGAGGACGACGATTCGCTAACACACTGTAGAAAAGCTCAATGCCTCGTCCAGTCGGTACCTCCCCCCTTGGCTTAGGACGAGGCCAGAGGTACCGACGGAGAGGTAAGTGATGGCTGGATGACGGGCGCTCCCTTTGCATATAGCGAACTCCACTGCTACCAAACCCCGGCTAAGGAAATACTGCTTAGGTATATCTGGGCATTGCGTTGTTGAGCAGTATTTTTCGGTTTTCTGGCCTTGTAATCATGTCTACTTCTACCACTGGAGCAGTTACCAGCATTAGCGCTGTATATAAATCTCGTGATATATAACCCTGGGATGGGCTGAACCTGATTTAACAACAACAATATTGGCATCAATGTACATCCCCGGTTGATATAATTTTGGGTTTATGTCAGTCTGATTTAACATCACAGAATACTGTCGCCGCTACATGCTGGCCTCATTGGTCACCGCTGTCTCCATCTTTCAGAACTAAATACCAAGGTTCAAGTTTAGTTTGTAAACATAGTGGAATAATGGGTTTGGCATCACCTCGAGAGGGAACCAACACTACCATTAATTATTTTCATTATTTTTTCACTATTTTAGAGCGGTGCCTCCATTTCCTGAGCAGCGGCCAGGAGAGGTGAGGCTTACTCCCAAGAATTATTGGGTGAGTGAATTAAAGATAATTAAAATATGAATACTATCCCTTTGAAGGTTGACTTTTTGAGCAAACATATTACATTAGGCAAGAAATATGTGTCTTATGTGTCTGTTATTTGTATATATTTGTGTTTGGAATTTTTCCAGGAAAGAATCCATAAGAGCTGTTGAACCGGACATAAAGACGCAGGAGTTTTACGCGTATTGCAAGATATCCGGTATCATTTTGTTTGTGTAAATACTTTGTTTTGCACACTTTATGGCAGTAGTGTATTATAAGGTACTGACGAAAGCTTGTAGGGGAATGTCCTCTTGAAATGGCAGAAACATGTTGACCACAATACTATCTCCCTTTGGCAGTTATTATGTCAAACTGTCAATACACTTGTTTTTAACATTGACACCATGATTTTGCCCTAATAAAATTATTCCCTGTTATTATGGTAGCCAATTTTAAGTTATACACTTGTTTTTTGTTTACACATTTTTCTCACTGCAATTAATATCCCACACCATTTCACCCATTCTTTGGTACCTTTGGTTGGATCCATCGCTGGTGGTCTTGGAGAATTGGAGAATAACACACGATATCAACAGGTGTGTCTCCTTATCTAGACCACTATCTACAAGAGTCCCAGATGACGATGCTCCGCCATATGGGTGGGCTGATGGGATTCATTTCCTGGTGATGGTGACACATACATCATATCAGACACATAGTCTTTCTATTCTGCCTCTAGTTATAGCATAGACCACTGACAGTCTCTTTTGTTTGGTTCTCCAGACAGCCCACCTCACCTTCGACATAAAAAACCTGCCAAAAAAACGCCTGAGGTAGGGGAGGCACACCCGGCGGAGATGGCGGGTGATGTATCTTCCGGCCTGGACAACGAACTACACACCATCCTCACGGAAAAGCGACAGGGATTCGCTACAATAGCGGACAAGGTAGATATGCTTAAGACCCGTAAGGACAGTATTGCACATAAACTGTATACGCATGAGATCCGGCTCAAGGAGGCGGAACAACACATATCTGACTCTGAGGACGTCACGGAACAACGGAAGAAAGCTGTCACCCAAATGGACAAGTTGATGCGAATCATAGATGCAAAGAATGAAGATATTGAAGCACGCAGTTGGCGCAATAACGTTCGTATCTTAGGTATTCCTGAAAGTACCAACACAGGGCGCCTAGAACAATATGTTGAGAGACTGCTGACGGCGATTACTGCTGAGGGTGCCCTTTCTGCTCAATTTATAGTTGAATGCCACCAGGAACCGCCCCGCGTCCCATTATAGTGCGTCTGCTCAACTATCGAGACCGCAATGTTGTTCTCCGAGTGGCGCTGGAGAAGAAGCAGCTTACCTATGGAGGCGTCCCCTTTACCATCTTCCCGGATTTCACAGTCCGAGTGCAGGAGGAGCGACGCAAATTCAACGCTGTAAAGCAGAAGTTGCGCCAGGAGCAGGTGGACTATGCTTTACTATACCCGGCACGTCTGCGTATCACACACCAGGGGACACAAACTTTCCACACTACGCCGCAATCGGACGAAAAAGTTCTGAAAACGCTGAAGAAACGTAAAAATTGCCCAAATGAGGCTGATGAGCTTGAGGAGGCGACACTGTCTGGAGTGGAATGAGGGCAGCAAAGCATGAAACCACAGGACCATATTCTGTATGTCTGTGTGCCCGCCACTGCGACGACGGCTGAGAGACTGCTGGACACTCCCAGACTGTAATGTATATCTGCTACGTTGACTGATAGTTTATAGTATCTGTACCTCGTAATATAGAAGCTTGGCTTATTGCGGGGTAGATAGCTAACGTTATTTCTGGCATGCCGGACACCCCTGCTAATATTGGGAATCACTAAGATCTGAGGATTCCCTCACTTACAGCAGGGTCTACGTGTGCTATTTAGATGGATACCGCAACCGGAGTACCCATTTTGAAATGTGGTTTGTTCTGGTTGGGGGGGAAAAGGGGGGAGGGGACCAATACTGGCAGGTTTGGGGTGCTGCAGTGGGAGGGGAGTGGTGCAGTTACGATGGGTGTTTTTTTCTTACAGAGGGGGTGGAGACTGTATGTGTTCCAACTACGGATCTAGTTTTTTATGGAGAGGTAGTCACACAGTTGCATATTCAGAAAGACACAGATACACACAACATTTCAAGGAATCGCAGGGACAAGGAGTGACTCTGTTGAGACTTATGTCCTGGAATATCCGGGGACTTAATGATGCTCGGAAGGGTGGGAACGTCATCGCATAGTTGGAGCGTCATCAGGTACATATTGCAATGCTTCAGGAGACGCATCTGGCTCCACATTCACATACTCAGTTCGCTAGTAAATGGGCGGATACCCATCTCTTCTCTTCCTACTCCACCTATGTGAGAGGTACTGCTATCATGATTAAACACTCAGTGCCATTTGTAGTCCTAGGGGAGGCCCTTGATCCTGCCGGGCGCTATGTCATTGTGTGGGGTCGTCTGGGGATGGACACAGTTACCCTAGTGAATTGTTACGCCCCTAATGTTGACACACCTACATTTTTCACATCGCTATGGGGCAAGATTGTTGACATTGGTTCCATGCATATTATATGGGGGGATGGGGCCGCACTGTACAAGTGTCTATCTAGGGAAGCCTTACTGGGGATAGTGGAGGAAGGAGGTTTGATTGATGGCTGGCGATACCTCTTTCCAATGCGTAAGGAGGGTACACACTTTACATCATCGACTGTCACATGGGCACGCCTGGATTATTTTCTGCTGACCCGGGGATTGACTACGGGTCTGGAGCGGGCTGACCATCTGCCCAGAATGTAGCCAGGTTCTGAACTGGGATGGTGCAGTGAGCTAAAAAACGGTGATGGATCAAGCCCTGATCTTTTGACTGGGTAGGAGTGTTCTGCTTAATTCAGATACTCTGTCCATCACCACCCCCCTTTTTGAATCGTTTTGGCCACCACAAGTGTGGAAGGGTATGCTCAGATGTGAGTCCCTTGCTCACTGCACCATCAGGATTCAAGCAAGCCGGGCCGAAGACGGCTGTAATGCCAGAAACCGGTCCCCGGAAGCTTGTTTCCTTTCCAGTAAAGAATTGGCTTGGTAGTTTGGTCTGCCCTGTTCCCATGATGCACTGGGCCAGGGACAGACTAATTTGCATGTAGCCAGGTTCTGAACTGGGATGGTGCAGTGAGCTAAAAAACGGTGATGGATCAAGCCCTGATCTTTTGACTGGGTAGGAGTGTTCTGCTTAATTCAGATACTCTGTCCATCACCACCCCCCTTTTTGAATCAGAACCTACTCTGATCATAGCCCGGTTCTGATTCACTTGCACATGCCGGGATGGGACAGCACTAGGCAACAATGGCGGTTACAGCCCACAGCCTTGCTGGATGAGGTCTTTAGGACGGAATTGGGAGAGGAAATAGCGGCCTTTTTCCCTCGCAACAAGGGCTCAGTTGACAGTGTCGAGGTCATATGGGAAGCCTTCAAGGTGACGATCCGAGGCTACTGTATCTCAAAGAGCTTCGGCGTCCTGCGGGATATACAAAGAACGATACGTACTCTTGACCGCGAACTGAAAGGGCTAGAGACTAGTATGGTACGGGGTGAGGTGGCACAGGTGCACATTGATTTTCGGGCTAAGCTATCGGAATATGAAGCAGAGGTTGCGAGAGAAGTAAAGTTTAGGGGTAAACACTGGTCAGCACGAAAGTACTGTGAGGGTGACAGACCTGGCAAGGCGTTGGGGGTCACTACTCGTACTCCGCGCTTTAGCAACACTGTTTTAGAAGTCACTACTACAGAGGGAGGGATATGTCGGGACAATGCGGGAATATTGAATACTTTTGTTTCGCATTACAGCACATTATACACCACGAAAAGCTCAGGTGAAGTACGGTTTGATGACTTCCTTGGGGACGTCGCGCTCTGCTGGTTGAGCGATGTCCATAGGACCTTCCTGAGTGCACCCATTGAGTTGGACGAGATCAGGGAGGCAATAATGTCATTAAAGAATGGTAAGGCTCCGGAGTTGGATGGGCTCCCTGCCGAATTTTACAAAAGTTACATAGATGTAATGGCTCCCGTCCGTCGTGAAGTATTTGAGGAGTCGCTGGGGGAGGGGGTTCTGCCTCTCTCAATGCGAGAAGTAGTGATCATATCCCTCTTAGAACCTGGGAAAGATCCCACGTCCTGCGATTCATATTGCCCGCTATCCCTGATAAATTGCGATGCGAAGATCCTTGCCAAGGTGCTGGCCACTCGTTTGTCCCTCTTTATGACCAAAATTATACTGCCAGATCAATCGGGATTCGTCCCTGGTCGCTCTACTACCCATAATTTGGGACCCTGTTCTCCCTGATTCAAACAGTAGCTCCTGATTTCCCGGTGGCGGCTATTTTTCTCGATGCCTCAAAGGCGTTAGACTCGGTTGAGTGGAACTACCTTTTTGCCGTGTTACAGAGCATGGGCTTCCCTAAGCTGTTTATCTCCTGGGTGCAGCTATTATACACGCAGCCCACTGCAAGAATCCTTATTAATGGCCATCTATCCACCTCTATTAATATAACACGTGGCACCAGGCAGGGGTGTCCACTCTCCCCCCTCCTTTTCGCTATAACCGCTTGCCTGTCGTCTTCGTCAGCTACATCTGGTCGGTGCGTTCAGGTGTTTTCAGCGTCAAATTGCAATTTCTTTGTACGCTGACGATATGACGCTATTTGTCACAGATCCATAGCATAATCTAAATGCTTTGTTGCGTGAGTTCGTTGTCTACGGCAGATTATCTGGAGTACAAATAAATTGGAGCAAATCGCAATTTTTCCCCCTTACGGACGCAGTGCCGGAGTTCTCCCTTGACTTTCCGTTGAAATGGTGCCATTCAGATCTCCGATATTTGGGCATAAAGGTCTCTAGAGATAGGGAGGAGACACTTCGGCTTAACTATGGCGTTGCTGTCACCAAATTGACCTCTACTGTCGATCGCTGGCTCTCCCTCCCTTTATCCATGGCGGGGAGAGCTTCGCTCATTAAAATGGTGATACTACCCCGTTTCTTATATCTCTTTTTAAATATCCCCTATCACCCGGGAGCCTTTTTTTTCAAAACATTAAGAACAGAACTGAGTCGACTATTATGGGGAGGTAAACAACCGAGGCTTCAGTGGTCGGTATTAGCACAGCCTTACGACAAAGGGGGCTTTGACCTTCCTGACTTTGAAGTTTATTATATGAGCGCTCAGGCGCACTATGCCTATCATTGGATGGTACCCACGCCTTTTATGCCTCAACTGGCGGTGGAGGATTGGGTGGCGAATCCTCTTCTCCTGAGCGGTCCGGTTGTGGCCATAGAGACTCCATTCACGACTGTAACATGTACGATAGATGCGTGGCGACGTATAGCTAAAATGTTATGTTGTTCCTTACTCTACTCGGTGCGGATGCCTTTGACCTACCATCCTAAACTGGCGCTGCTGCAGGAGAATGCATTCCGACTGCTATGCCAATGCCTTAAGGTGACAACATGGGGCAACCTTTTTACGGACGGGCAATTCCGTGCCATGGATCTGTTTTTTAAAGATCACCGTCCCACTCCACTAGATATTTTTTATTACCTACGGCTGCGTCAGGGGCTGAGGGAAATTCTGCCGGATTACCCCCGGTAGCCTGACAACCTGACCCCACTACACTTTATGCTAAGCTCGCAGGATGACTCGCACCTTGTATCAGGAATCTATGGACATATTAGGGCGCAGCGACAGGGGTTTGAGGGGTCTGCCCGATCACATTGGGGAGAGGATTTAGCTATAGAGATCACTGACGAGCAATGGTGCTATTGCTGTAGCATTACGGCCAGAATATCTGCTAGCTGTAGACTAAAGATCATCCATTATAGGTTTCTGCAGAGATTGTACTATACGCCGGATAAGAAATTTAGATTCCACTTGTCTGATAACGATAGATGTGAGCGCTGTAATGCTGAAGGTGCTGGATTTCTCCATTTGGCATGGGAATGCCCTACTGTCAGGGATTATTGGATGCAAGTACACGATGCCCTGGAGGCCATGGTGGGGGAGACCCTGGATGCTAACCCCCTGTTCATGCTGATGGGTTATACGATGCCCGTGCCGAAATCCTACAGAAAATTCCTTGATATCACTCTCTTGCTAGCAAAGAGGAGAGTGGCGTGTCGATGGGGTCGGGGGAGAGCCCCGAAATTCAAGGACTGGCTCAATGATATAATTTATTGTCAGGAACAGAATGCCATCTTTGCTGAAACACAGCCAATGTCCAGTAGACCTAAGGACATATGGGGACCATTGACCACTTATCTTATATCTCATGGTGCGACAGACGAGGGTTCAATGCAGGATGAGATCCTTGGCACTGGGGAGGAGGTCTTGGATGCTTAAGACGTCGTCTGGCATGTGATCTCTGTTATTTGTTATCATAGATTATGCGAGATGCTTGCAGGATCTTGATAAAGTTACTGTCATTGCTCGTTTATGACTCATACGCCCACGTATTTCCCTCAATGCATTATGTATCTCTGTGTTATGTGGCCTTTATGAATCTCCAGGAGCTGTAAATGTGTGTTAGGTACATCTGCTAATGCTATCTGTATTCATGTTAGCCTCAACATGCTTTAATGCATCTGTATAATTATTTTGCTAACTAATGCCTGAACGTTTTTTTCTTATTGACTTACCTCAAGATTTGTCTCTTCATGCTCCTGGTGGAACAATTGACACGGTATCCCTGTCTGATTGTTGTTGTTTATGAAATATCAAAAAATAAAGTTAAGAAAAAAAAAAAAAAGTCTTCTCGAGGACATAGCCCCTCTAAAACTGAAAACTAAAAAGGGTCACTGACAAAATCAAAAACCCATGGTTCAACGATGCCCTTAATGAAGAAAGAAGATCAATGAGACTAACAGAACGCAAATGGCGACAACATCCTTCCTCACCCCACTTAACCCTACTAAGACAATCGAGGAAGGCTTACAATAAAAGCATTTTTAAATCTAAAAACGACTTTTTCAGGAAAGAACTGGACAATGCAGTAAATAGACCCAGGAAACTCTTTGATCTCCTTAAAGAACAATCCAATAAATCTGCTAAAGTAACACCAACCATCAACATTAATCGCCTAAATAGTGAAGATTTCTCAACCTTCTTTACAGATAAAGCTGACTCGTTGGAGAGGGAGTTAAAAAAAGCAGCCAAAGACATTGAAAGTACGATGGATCCGAAGGACGAAGAACTGATTCAACAAGAAGTAAAGAAACCTAAAAACAATGCCAGATGGTCAGATTTTAAAGTGGTCAATGAACTAGACATCTCAAAGATCATGTCGTCCACTAAACCCAACAACCACTATAATGATCCCTTACCAGCAAAATGCTGGTCCTCCTTAAACCATCTGTTAATCCCATTTTGGACAAAGATCATAAATGCCTCACTGTCGCAAGGTCAAATCCCAGCCTGCCTTAAAACAGGACAAGTCATCCCTTTGCTAAAAAAACCTTCAGAGAACCCCTCTGTGCCAAACAATTTCAGACTTGTAACTAACATCCCCATGTTAGCCAAAGTCCTGGAAAAATGTGTCCAACAACAATTGAGTCGACACATTTCTGAGTTCAACCTGCTAAATGTGTGCCAATCGGGCTTCCGTCCAAACCATAGCACAGAAACTGCAATCTTACACATCGTAGATGACGGACTGCTGTGCTGGCTCTTGACCACAATGAAACCTGCCTACTATGCTTGCTGGACTTGTCATCCACGTTCGACACGGTGAACCACGAAAAAATTATAGACCGGATGAAGAACAGAATGGGCCTAGAGGGTACAGTCCTTAACTGGTTCAGCTCCTTTCTTAAGAACAGATCACAAAACTCCATGGTAGACCAAACCCTTTCTGGCCCAACAAATAATACAATAGGAGTTCCACAGGGATCAACGCTCTCACCGGCGCTATTCAACCTATACGTTGAACCACTCACAGAAATACTATAAAAAGCAAACATAGCTTTCCACATGTATGCTGATGATACCCAGTTGTACATCAAGGTCGCATCAACAGAAGAGATTAAGACCATGAACCATGCACTATCAAGGACCCTCCAATGGCTAACCAAGAATCACCTGAAACTAAACCCACAGAAAACCGAATTCCTACTGATTACACCACATAAAAGTAAACAAAACTCAACAGAATGGACCAACCTTATTACTGCTCTAAACTGTACTCCAAAGATTGTAGATTCCACCAAGTCACTGGGAATTACCCTAGATAAAAACCTGAATATGTTAGCACATATTAATACAATGGCAAAAAACGCCAGGTTCCACTTGAGCTATTTGCGAAAACTTAAACCTTTCCTGAGCAAAACAGATTTTAAAACCGCAGTACAAGCGCTGGTCATATCAAGGATCGAATATGGGTGCACTACCCTGGCTGGTCTCCCTAAGATCTCAACTGCCCCATTGAAAGCTTGTCTTAATGCAGCCACAAGGCTGATAGCGGGATCAAAAAAATTCGACCACATCTCACCTCACCTGAAAATGCTAAACTGGCTGCCGTTAGAAGCAAGAATTCAATTCAAATCGGCATGCATCACTCATAATGCAATTCACCACAAAACTCCGGGTTACCTGGCCCAGAAACGTACGCCATCCGGAGGTAACCGACCTTCTAGGAGCAAATCAGACTTTCTTTTGAAACCGGCTCGCTTCTGCAAGAAAAAGACGTATGACCGAGCATTCTCAGGAGCAGCACCGAGAATTTGGAATGCACTCCCACCAAACATCAGAAGAATTACATCCATTGCAACCTTCAACAAGCAGTTGCAATGCAATAGGTCCCGCATTAGGAAAGTTTGAGCTATTGGTCTTGTAAATGACAATTTTTTTATTTATGTGTTGGTTTTGAAAATAGCTAAATTAATAGCTTTTTCATTTACAATGCCAATAGTTATAACTTTCGCAAATGTGACACCTATAGCATTTGTAATGCAACATGTTTTGTATTTACGTGACTTAGATGTATTGATATTATAAATAACAATGGCTTTTAACTTTTTAAAATAATTAATACTTAAATAAAAGTGATTGTAATTTATAATGGCAATAGCTTAAACTTTTGTAAATAACTTTTGTGAAGATTATGTTCAGTGTATTTTATTGTGACGAAAATCCAAAAACTTAAGTGAAATATTAACATCTTTTTGTGACATTTGTAATAAAGCTTGAAACATTGAGAGAACATATTTGAACCAGTTGTTGTTGAATGGTTGCACAGATTGATGCTGTGATGGCGCGGAGTGATGTTGTGGTGGCGACGAGTGATGCTGTGGTGTTCAGTGATGCTGTGGTAGCGCATATTGATGTTGTGGTGGCCCGGCGTGATGCTGTGGTGGCCCTGAGTGATGCTGTGGTGGCCCTGAGTGATGCTGTGGTGGCCCTGAGTGATGCTGTGGAGGCCCTGAGTGATGCTGTGGAGGCCCTGAGTGATGCTGTGGAGGCCCTGAGTGATGCTGTGGTGGCGCATAATGATGCTGTGGTGGCGCATAATGATGCTGTGGTAGTGCATAGTGATGCTGTGGTGTTCCAGAGTGATGCTGTAGTGTTCCAGAGAGATGCTGTGGTGGTGCTGAGTGATGCTGTGGTGGTGCTGAGTGATGCTGTGGTGGTGCTGAGTGGTGCTGTGGTGGTGCTGAGTGATGCTGTGGTGGTGCTGAGTGATGCTGTGGTGGTGCTGTAGTGTTGCTGACTGATGCTGTGGTGGTGCTGAGTGATGCTGTGGTGCTGCTGAGTGGTGCTGTGGTGGTGTTGAGTGGTGCTGTGGTTGTGCTGAGTGATAATGTGGTGGTGCTGAGTGATAATGTGGTGGTGCTGAGTGATAATGTGGTGGTGCTGAGTGGTGCTGTGGTGGTGCTGAGTGGTGCTGTGGTGGTGCTGAGTGATGCTGTGGTGGTGCTGAGTGATGCTGTGGTGGTGCTGAGTGATGCTGTGGTGCTGAGTGATGCTGTGGTGGCGCTGAGTGATGCTGTGGTGCTGAGTGATGCTGTGGTGGTGCTGAGTGGTGGTGCTGAGTGATGCTGTGGTGGTGCTGAGTGATGCTGTGGTGGTGCTGAGTGGTGCTGTGGTGGTGCTGAGTGATAATGTGGTGGTGCTGAGTGATGCTGTGGTGGTGCTGAGTGGTGCTGTGGTGGTGCTGAGTGATGCTGTGGTGGTGCTGAGTGATGCTGTGGTGGTGCTGAGCGATGCTGTGGTGGTGCTGAGTGATAATGTGGTGGTGCTGAGTGATAATGTGGTGGTGCTGATTGGTGCTGTGGTGGTGCTGAGTGATGCTGTAGTGGTGTTGAGTGATGCTGTGGTGGTGCTGAGTAGTGCTGTGGTGGTGCTGAGGGATGCTGTGGTGGTGCTGAGTGGTGCTGTGGTGGAGCTGAGTGGTGCTGTGGTGGTGTTGAGTGGTGCTGTGGTGGTGCTGAGTGATGCTGTGGTGGTGCTGAGTGGTGCTGCTGAGTGATGCTGTGGTGGTGCTGAGTGATGCTGTGGTGGTGCTGAGTGATGCTGTGGTGGTGCTGAGTGGTGCTGAGTGATAATGTGGTGGTGCTGAGTGATGCTGTGGTGGTGCTGAGTAGTGCTGTGGTGGTGCTGAGGGATGCTGTGGTGGTGCTGAGTGGTGCTGTGGTGGAGCTGAGTGGGGCTGAGTGGTGCTGTGGTGGTGCTGAGTGGTGCTGTGGTGGTGCTGAGTGATGCTGTGGTGGTGCTGAGTGGTGCTGCTGAGTGATGCTGTGGTGGTGCTGAGTGATGCTGTGGTGGTGCTGAGTGGTGCTGTGGTGGTGCTGAGTGGTGCTGTGGTGGTGCTGAGTGATAATGTGGTGGTGCTGAGTGATGCTGTGGTGGTGCTGTGGTGGTGCTGAGTGATGCTGTGGTGGTGCTGAGTGATGCTGTGGTGGTGCTGAGTGGTGCTGTGGTGGTGCTGAGTGATAATGTGGTGGTGCTGAGTGATAATGTGGTGGTGCTGATTGGTGCTGTGGTGGTGCTGAGTGTTGCTGTGGTGGTGCTGTAGTGGTGCTGAGTGATGCTGTGGTGGTGCTGAGTAGTGCTGTGGTGGTGCTGAGGGATGCTGTGGTGGTGCTGAGTGGTGCTGTGGTGGAGCTGAGTGGGGCTGAGTGGTGCTGTGGTGGTGCTGAGTGGTGCTGTGGTGGTGCTGAGTGGTGCTGCTGAGTGATGCTGTGGTGGTGCTGAGTGATGCTGTGGTGGTGCTGAGTGATGCTGTGGTGGTGCTGAGTGGTGCTGCGGTGGTGCTGAGTGATAATGTGGTGGTGCTGAGTGATAATGTGGTGGTGCTGAGTGATGCTGTGGTGGTGCTGAGTGGTCCTGTGGTGGTGCTGAGTGATGCTGTGGTGGTGCTGAGTGATGCTGTGGTGGTGCTGAGTGATGCTGTGGTGGTGCTGAGTGATGCTGAGTGGTGCTGTGGTGGTGATGAGTGGTGCTGCTGAGTGATAATGTGGTGGTGCTGAGTGATAATGTGGTGGTGCTGAGTGGTGCTGTGGTGGTGCTGAGTTATGCTGTGGTGGTGCTGAGTGGTGCTTTGGTGGTGCAGTGGTGGTGCTGAGTGTTGCTGTGGTGGTGCTGAGTGATGCTGTGGTGGTGCTGAGTGATAATGTGGTGGTGTTGAGTGGTGCTGTGGTGGTGCTGAGTGATGTTGTGGTGGTGCTGTCGTGCTGTGGTGGTGCTGAGTGATGCTGTGGTGGTGCTGAGTGATGCTGTGGTGGTGCTGAGTGGTGCTGCGGTGGTGCTGAGTGATAATGTGGTGCTGAGTGATAATGTGGTAGTGCTGAGTGATGCTGAGGTGGTGCTGTGGTGGTGCTGAGTGGTGCTGAGTGGTGCTGTGGTGGTGCTGAGTGGTGCCGTGGTGCTGTGGTGGTGCTGAGTGGTGCTGCTGATTGATGCTGTGGTGGTGCTGAGTGGTGCTGTGGTGGTGCTGAGTGATAATGTGGTGGTGCTGAGTGATAATGTGGTGGTGCTGTGGTGGTGCTGAGTGATGCTGTGGTGGTGCTGTGGTGGTGCTGAGTGATGCTGTGGTGGTGCTGAGTGATGCTGTGGTGGTGCTGAGTGGTGCTGTGGTGGTGCTGAGTGGTGCTGTGGTGGTGCTGAGTGGTGCTGTGGTGGTGCTGAGTGATGCTGTGGTGGTGCTGAGTGGTGCTGAGTGATGCTGTGGTGGTGCTGAGTGGTGCTGTGGTGGTGCTGAGTGATGCTATGGTGGTGCTGAGTGGTGCTGTGGTGGTGCTGAGTGATAATGTGGTGGTGCTGAGTGATAATGTGGTGGTGCTGAGTGGTGCTGTGGTGGTGCTGTGGTGGTGCTGAGTGATGCTGTGGTGGTGCTGAGTGATGCTGTGGTGGTGCTGAGTGATGCTGTGGTGGTGCTGAGTGATGCTGTGGTGGTGCTGAGTGGTGCTGTGGTGGTGAAGTGTCATTTCAGCCAACAGAGGGAGCCTCCAACAGATCAGACCACATTAGTGAGTCCTATAACGGAGGGGGTCCCAGAATGCCATTAGTCACACAACACGATATACACTTGATGTATGAGTTGACATATGGGCCTTAAAATACACTGCTAGATCGTTAGTCTGTACAACACTAGTCCTGCTTGCCTTTAAGTTTTTAAGATGTTTGTGGTTTTGTATACCACATGGCAAAATGTAAATATAGTTCGGTTGTAACGGGAACAAACAATAATAATCACCAGGTCATTAAATATTGAGATTTGTGTGGTGCCAAAAACAAGGGAATAATATATTGAAGAACATATTGGACAAAATAAGAAACAAAATTAATTAAACCGCGGCCGCGAAATTAAATGAAAAGCGGACGCGAAATGAAAATAAAAGCGGCCGGGAAATGCTCTCTGCATTGCGGCGTTTGGGGGGGCGCATTCCTTTGAAGTGAAGCTCTCGGCATAATGAGCTAGAGCTACAGTGAAATACGGCCGTGGGCAGCAAAGAACGTTAGTCTATACAGCACTAGTCCTGCTTGCCTTTAAGTTTTTAAGATGTTTGTGGTTTTATATACCTAATGGCAAAATGTAAATATAGTTCGGTTGTAACGGGAACAAACAATAATAATCACCAGGTTATTGAATATTGAGATTTGTGTGGTGCCAAAAACAAGGGAATAATGAAATTAAAAGCGGCCGGGAAGCAACAGCAGGGGTGAATTAGGGTGGAGGAGAAGTGAGGCAGAGCGCGCGCTGGGGAAGCTTCACGCTTGAATGCCTGAGGCCGAGGGCACGCTGGGGGAAGCTTCAGATGCCTGTCCTTCACCACAACCTCCTCCTAGTAACTTAGGACTTCAAAGTCTCGTTGGAGAATAAGTCTGTTGCCTCCTCTAGAAGCTTCCTGGAAATATGTGACAACCTAGAAGTCTTGTCCAAAGATCACTTCTTTGCCATACAAGTCAACAGTCATATAGCCTGGCCAAAAGTTCTTACATTTACCACCACTGCATGAATCACACAAAAAGTAAACCCAACATCTTCAATTCTAAAACAAGAGCAGTAGCATGAGTGAACTTGCGACAAAAGCTGCTGCTGGTAAAACAAAAGCATTTTAAACGTTTAGAAACCATGAACCAAAACCGGAGCCTGGCGGATTGGCAAAGTAAAAGCGGCATAAGATACAGCCTGCCACTAAAAAGCTATTGGGGAAATGCCGATAGAAAGAAAGAAAGAGGGGCGGAGGAGTAACGGGGTGGCGAGGTAGGGAGGAGGAGAGAGAGGGGCGGAAGAAACGTGGGCGGGGCTTAGTAGACGGAAAATCGGGTGGGTAAGAAAAAGGATTGGATGGGAGACGGGGAGGGCAGAGATGGGGTGGAATGGGGAAATGTAGGAGGGATAGTGAACGAGGGGGCAAGAGACTGGAGTGAAATGGATCCAAAATTAAAAAAAACAAGTTAAAGGCACTTACTTTATGACGCGGAAATCAGGATGGGGCAAGAGAGACGCAACATGCACGTGCGAGGAACAAGATGCGGCTTGGGGGAATGAAATTAGAAGCGGCCGGGAAATGCTCTCGGCATTGCGGGGGCGGGGTGCGCATTCCTTTGAAGTGAGAGCACGGCCGTGAAAGTGAAACTGCAGGGGTGAATTAGGAGGGAGGAGAAGTGAGGCCGAGCGCGCGCTGGGTGAATGCCTGAGGGAAGCTGGGGAAGCTTCAGATGCCTATGGGAGGGAGGCTGATGGGTTTGATGTGGACGCGCGTTTCGCACGAGTGTACCACATGAACTGTACGAAATCTGCAATGGTTTCAGAGCTTGGTTTGCCTACTATACTCTTGTCTATTTATCCCTGCGGGATATAATAGTCGAGACCTAAAAAGGGAGCAAGACAGTTTGAAATTACCTTCAACAGTCTAACATTAAGTATTCTATGTTTTCAGCTATGTTGAATGGTTTTACATGCTCAGTTGCCCGATTATGGGGAATACTGCATATTTGCTGATTTTGCACATGCTTAAATTTGCACTATTATTTTGTAGAACAATGGTCCTTAGATAGAGAGTACAAGGAACAAATAACATATAGGCCTTGATGGGTTCTATAAACATTAAGGGGCTCATTATGATGGAGGATGCGGAAAATCCTCTGCTGACCCACCAAAGACCCACCGCCACATTAGGATGGCTGGTGGGTCCTGGTTTCAGTCCGCCGCTTTTCCGCCGCGGTTGACTTACAACTGCGGCAGATAAGCTGTAACATGGCTGGCGGTGTCTATCAGACACCGCCAGCCATATTAGGATGGAGTAAAAAGTATGCTTTTCCACGGCGGCTTTTCCGCCGTGGAAAAGCATACAGACCTTCACTTCGCGGGCCCGTTGCGGGCCCCCTGGGTGAAGGGGGGTGGGGGGTGCACATGGGGGGGTACCTATGGTACCCCCCTGCAGTTGCATGCACAAAGCGGCAGGCACAGCGCGGTGCCTGCTGCTTTGTGCACGCAAATGCTGTGCATGCATTTTTAACATTGCGGCGGGTGCAGCTTGAAGCTCCACCCGCCGCAATGTTAAAAATAGAGGATGTGACCACCACCCTGGCGGTCACATCCTAATCTGTATGGAGGGACCGCCGCTGCCCCTGCGGACGGTCCCTCCTACTCTATGGTGGCGGACGGACTCAAGTCCGTCCGCCATCATAATCGGCCCTTTAGTGTCCAGCCGGACAGAGAATTTTTAATATGCAATCTGATCAAAATAGCATAAATGATGAGTGACAACAATAAAGCGGGACACAATCCTGCACCCCATATGAGAAAGAACAAACATTAAACAAAAAACATAGAGGATTTCAGGCAAAACTGGAGCTTTGGTAGCTTAAACGGCTCATAGAATAAAGCAAGCTAACTATAACAGTGACCACATTATTAATACACGTTGGAAAACAGTGGCACTATTTAGTTTGTCGACGACGTTTCGATCCCAAGCTCATTGAATACAGTGATCATCATCATCAGGACTACAATAGTGAATTGCCTGGTAATTACCACAATGCTGTGAATACCGAATTGGGCACGCCTCGTAGGGTAGCAGGATGGGTTCCTAGAGGCAAATGTGGTCAGGTTGTCAGCACTGGTGGTATTTCAAGTGGGGGTTTAGATGAAGTCACCTAGAATCTGAGGAATTCAGATGAGCCGGGAATTCGGCTTTGGCCATGGAGGTCCAGGTGTACGGAGCGAGGTGCACAAATCGGCCCTGGGTTCCGGAAGGCTTCAAGTAGTTAGCGATGGTGCACCATGACTGCTGTATTGCAAAAGTGCAAGGTTTGTATCTGCAGCCCTTGGAATCCTGCACAGAAGCCTTTGTGGGACCTCGAGATCTGTGGACAGGGTTACCCCCACTCACCTGTGGACCAAGGACTCGACCAGACTTCACCCCGCTGACCGCACAGTATCAGAAGCATCCTTTGCCTGCATCCCTCAGCATCAGGACAACTCCATTAAAGTCTATGGCGGTCATCCTGTAAAGAAACGCTCTTCTGGCCAGGTAACTGTCCAAAGTTTCCTTTCTGCCCCCCTAGACCTTATCCATACTGAACTTGGTCTCCCAAGTCAGGCTGGAGTACTCAAACCAACTTTTCCAACCGAAGATCAGTACAAAGAGCAGCAGCGGACCCTTTAAAGCTGCATCATTTTTTGTCATAATCCTTAGTAATCTGCAATGGTAACAACAGAAGTATAGAATATTTAATATTTGTATATGTTGAAGATTTTGCTGTGTAAGGGATACCCAGACGTGCTAATAAGGTCCTTCCATGAAAATGGATAAATATGGAATATGAGCTAGACCTTGGCATATTTGGTTATTCCTATATAGGAGATTATCATTGACTCCACTTATCTCCTCTTCCTTCTGTCTTTCCCTCCCCGTTTTTGCATTTTTCTCCTCCCCCATATTCCTCACAAGCAGAGTAGTTTGTATGCTCTGACTGCATAGACACTCCCCTAATCTTATTAAGTGAATTACTGTTCTCCACTGTAGTTGGGATGCTATTACACAGTCTGACTGCATAGACACTCCCCTTATTTTGTTAAGTGAATTGCTGCTCTCCTTTGTAGTTGGGATGCTAATACTCATTAAGCATCTTTCGATACTATTAGGAATCCTCCCTTCTATTAGTGCAAAGAAGTTAAAAATCACAAAAAACCAGAGAAAAGGAATTAAAGAATAATTATTTAAATACAGCCAAGCAGGCATGCCACTGTAAGATGGCTCCTGAGGAGAGACCTTTATTTGGGCCAGCTACTTTTAGGATTTGATTCGCTAAATGCCTACTATCGGGGGGCATACTGATATTTTGTATTAAAATAAAATCAAATCATAGGATGTGATCAATCAAGGGGCACACAACTCTAGTTAACACAAGTTGGGCTTATTGATGCGCCTCTCGGTATACGATCTCGGGCCAGTACGAGTAAATTTGCCTACAAATAAAACTGCCTAAAATATGAAATACAAGCACAAAGTTTTCAAAATATTTTAGATGACGCTCATGTAACCTATACCTCTTTTAACATGGCGCCTAATCCCTTGTTTACATACACACATCTGTTACATGATACTCGCGTAACTAATGCCCATTCCGACATGGCGCCCGCGATCAGGCAAGAACGAAAAGGGACACACTTCCGGGTTTTGTATCGCTACCCAATAGGTGATCTACACCTTTGAATATAAGGCGGGCTCCGATATGGCGACTCTAGCTTGGAACCAGCCATGCCGCTACGATAAGACATTAACGCCGAAAGATATAGGTGATAAATCGGGTGAAGGGCGATGGTTTATGAGTAAGAGAAACCTTCGGCTTACAGTGTTAGGTTGGGGTATGAAGGATTCGTGACCCAACAAGGGGGGTTTATTTCCCCCATTACGTATTAGGTGTCCGCTACCGGCTTTTCGGGATATAGAAGGTTAATAACACATGCGGGAAGGAACATGTTGTGATATGTTTACTGGCGAAAATATGCGAGGGCTCCGTGGATCTTTTAACTTTGAAAAAAGCGGTGCGGAACTAACAGATGCAGTGCCCTATTGAATGTTTTCGATCCTAGGAAGAATCGTTTTATGGGGACCGAGGGCAGCGCTATGTAGATGAAGGGGATGTTATGATAATGCGTTACTAGAAACTAGAAATGCAGAATACATGTGGCCTTATGGTAGGCGGGTGCACCACGGGATGTGAAACCCTTATGGTACTTTGAGCCACGTAAAACGAATGACGCGCATTAGGTATAAACATTAGGTGTCCTAGGCAATATGTATAAAATGTATAGAATGTTAATCTTTTTAATTTAAGTTTTGGGCTATACCCCGTAATGTCGCAAAATGGTAATTTAAAATTTGTTTAAAATATTCAAAAAACTAACTAACTGGGTTCTTAGGAGGGAGCCAACAATAGTATTATTATTAATAAAGAGTGCGCTTGAATTTATTATAACAAATGTTCTATTTTTCTGTCTTTTGGACAAGTGACTCTGTTCATTGAAGACAAGCTTTCTGACACTGTTGGTCTCTCCGTTTTTTAGAATTACAACAACCTTACATTAATACGGCCAGGGAAAAGAAGAATTTAGACTTCCTGGATTATTCTGTGGCAACAACTACCAACATTGGGAGCATGGTTTCATAAAAGGGAAGATACAAACTATACAGGCAAAAGGTATGCTAAAAAGACAAGAAATGATAGATAAGCGCAGGACCGCGTTATAATATTGGGAGCCTAAAATACTTTTTCCTTGAATAGATCGATATAAGAATAACTAAGTGGATAGGACCTACAAAGAAACAGTTTGAAAAAGGGAATTATATGACCCCACGCTAGTAAAAAAGGATCGCAGTGGTAAGAACTTGTCCTCCTTTGTTCCCCTTTCCCCTTGTCCCTTACTTTGGAAAATCCATGCTCCATTAGACAGAAATATGATGGAAAATAATATTATCTTTCAAAAAATACGCATTGATACTGTACTAGGATTAAATGAAATGACAACGAGCAGATATGGGACTATGTGTTGCTAATGAGTTTATGATACATGATCTAAAATGTGTTTTGAAAATTTGTCTTGATACCCTTTTTTATCGTAAAGTGTGTTAAAACTTTGATAGTTTGAAACTAAACAAGAGTTATCTATGGCTCTGGCAACCAGCTTTTGATTCTCCATTTCTCTTGAAGGCCTTCCATGTAAAGAAAATTCTTCGTCCCCCTTCCATGTTGGCTCCTTTTTAGAGAGGTGTTTTTTCTGGGCCATCCACGAAATGTCTGTTTTTTGTAACATGATCACACAATGTGGGTCTTTGTTGAATGTTTTTTAAACGCTTTGTAATAAAAAAATTTAATAGCTCATCAGTAGTCTTTCCCCTAGTTTTTTGGATTTTTTGGGGACTTTTTGGGAGTTTGTGCGTTTCCTCTTTGGAGAAAATTTGTCTTGCAATCTGTAAAAATTAACTGTGAAATGGGAAATGTGTACAGAACTTATGACACAGGAAACTGATGTTAGTTCT
Source organism: Lissotriton helveticus (assembly GCF_964261635.1). Taxonomy (NCBI): domain Eukaryota; kingdom Metazoa; phylum Chordata; class Amphibia; order Caudata; family Salamandridae; genus Lissotriton; species Lissotriton helveticus. The sequence goes on from NC_136057.1 coordinate 1,391,412,261, forward strand.
TTTTCTTATTTGTATTTTCAGCCCTGAAGAAACTCTCTGGTAGAGAGTGAAACGCGTTGGCTGACCTTTTTGTACACCATTTGGTGATCTGTATTTTAAGACTGGATAAAGATAAATAAAGAATTTTTCTACATACATAAACAAAACGGTTTCTTTGGACTTCTATTTGGTGCGCCCCCTTAAACATTGAACAAACCAACTTTTCCAAACGTTTCAAAAGTTTGCAAACTTTACGTTCGCCAATGCTTGTTTGTGACTGCATTAAAAAGTTCTAAAATCTGTATCACCGTAATCCTCCAGTGGATGTTGATGATCAAGGTCTCTAAAAATTCATATAAATGAGCTCTATTTTCATTAATTGTTGGTGTGTCTCTTTATTGGTGTGTGATTTTCTTATTTTGTTGTTTGGTGCTGTTGTATGCTTTACACTAAGTTCCTTTGCAAAGCCTTACTGCTTGCAGCCACAGGTACCCATTGGTGAGCTTAAGGTTGAGTAAAAAATACTGACTGGACCTAAGATGGTGTCTGTGTGTGCACTCCATGATAAAGTCCAAGAGCCAAATCATATAGCCTGTGCTTGAAATGGAAAAACAGAAGTGCAGGTACTCTGGTTGTTTCTGATAAGTGCTGGTACTCTCCAATTAAAATTATTATGTCTCTCTTAAGAAGTGCAGGTACTCTGCGTCTCAAAATAAAGAAGTGCCCGTACCGGACAGTAACAAACCAATTAAAGCTTACATATAGCACACCCAGATCCTCACATGGTTAAAGGGCTACTCAAGTGAGTGATACAATCAGTGCTGCAGGCCCACTAGTAGCATTTATTTTACAGGCCCTGGGTGCAGGGAGCACCACTTTCCTAAGGCCTTAAAAGTGAATTAAATATGCCAATTGGGGATTAACAAATATTACCATTTTTTAAGGGAGATGCCACATGCACTTTAGCACTGGTTAGCAGTAGTAAAGTGCACTGAGTCACAAAACCAGCAAAAACGAGGTCAGGAAAATGGAGGAGGTAGCCAAAATGTTTTTTTTGGGGGGAGGGGGGACCACCCTAAGGCTCTTTGATCTAACACTTGTACTTACTCCTAAATATTTTTCGATACTTAAGATTTTCTATGCTTTGCTAAATGTGATTTATGATGAAATTCACTTGCTTTGCTTTTAATGTATTATTTTCGACAATAGTCCTGGGGATTAGGCAGGATCTGCACCACCCCAGCCCACAGACCCTGCAACTCATTCCATTCGGTGATACTGACTATCCCACCCACCGAGGCCTAGCCAGTTCACTTGAGCAAAGGGACTCTGGCACATTATGATGCCACCTGTGACCTCACTGGAAGGAGAGGCCTTGGCTCTGCTTTGTGAGGTCACCTGTCCTGGCCTCCAGCCCCCCTGGGTCTTACCCTGGGGCACTGGGGTGGCGAGAGGGCCAAGATCCGGCAAGGCCTGCAGTGACAGGGCGACACCTCTCCTCAGTTGACGGCGCCCTTGTTCCGAGGGGCAAGGCCGCCTCTCCCGTGAGGGGACCTCTCCTGCTGGGGGGGGCCTCTCCGGCGACAGGACCTTTTCAGGGACGGGCAACGAAAGGCGCATTCCCGGTGACAGCTCAGCTCCGAGCTGGGGTACTTACCGAAGCCCGGTACATGCTGAGGGTGCCCTCAGATGTATTGTGGCCAACGGGAGCCGGCTTGGGACCTAGGCCCCCAGAACCCTACAATGCTCGGAATCCGGCAGCCTGGAGTCAGGAGGCGCAGGAGTCTGGGCCATGCCGCGTAAGAGCCAGAGGCTACTCGGACTGGGGGAGGTCAGCAGCGACGAGGGCTCTCGACCCAACTGCACGGAGGAGACGACTCTCGCCACCAGGTGAGGAGGTAGGACCTCTGCCGGGAGGGGACTCTTGGGAGGGCGGTGTGCACGGCTGTGAGTGGGACGCGCGGAACACCCGAGTGTGCCCACAAAGCACAAGGTGAGTGGAATGTGGCAGGGGAGCCAGTCGAGGCATCGTGGCAGTGGAAGGGGGGGGGGGGGGCATGGGTGAGTGACGAACCGCCCCTCTCCCACAGCACTGCCTATTTTATCTCGACCCACCGTCTCCCTTCAGCAGTTTCTTACACTAACTGTTTTCTCCTTCCATCTATAGCCATGTTGCTCCCTCTTTGTTGAACTCTGGCTCTATCGCGCCCTTCACGCCCTCCTCTGTGCTTCCGTTTCTCACACACTACTTTCCCTCTCGTCCCTCTTACACCCCCTCTTCACACTCCTCTTCTCTATTCCAGTCTCTCTCACTCCCTCTTGTGTCCTCTTCTCCTTCTCCTATTTCCGTCCTCCCCATCTTTCCCTATTCTCCCTCCTCTCTCGCTCTCCCAACCCCCTCTTAAACTATTCTCCACCCTTACCCCTCGCCCTCCTCTGTCAATCTGAGTGATTTCTGGCCTGGCTCTTTCTCCTATGGGATTAGGCCTCGTTCTACATCCCTCCATACTCCTTCCCTGAGGTATCCCTCCTGCCACCCGAGGAGACCGCAAGGCCCTTTTACACAAAAGTCAATGGAAAGGCTAGGCCCCATCTGCCAAGGCTCTGCTCTCCGAACATGGCCTTTGGATTCAGCCACTCCTTTATTTACTCCTCTCGGGGTGGGCGAGCCTGCAAATAAACAGAGGCGTGTTTGTCTCAGCGACAGAGTACCAGCCGATCCATCAACATATATGGCATGTAAATCCTTCTGAAAGAGCACTAAAATATTAAGACTTCAAAATTAGCAAAACGTGTATTTCTTTATAATGCAGAAGCATTTCACTTTAATGCATTGAATGGCAATCCTTACAGGTGCTACTTTCTAAAATGACTATGAAACAATGAGGTACTCAGTCAATTCCTTGTGTTAAATACTTACATTAAAATACACATATTGCCTGTTAAGTCTGGTTGACACAAAAATCTTTGCTGAAAAATTACAGTAATGTGAAAACTGGATATTCCATTTTAGTGTTGATAGTTTCAACTTTCCACAACTTAACAAAGAAACCGTTTTAATAGAAGCTCATAACTCAGTGAACGCTACTACACGTATTAGCCAAACATAGGGGTTGGACAGCACAAAACAGCCACATATGTTTCCATCTATGAAAATTAAGGGCCTCAAGTGAAGTGAAGAACTTCGCTGCAGTCAAAATTACACAAAAATCATCCTTTAGCTTTTTGCATTTTTTAGGTCGAGCTTAGAGGCAGCACGCAAACGCTCCTCGCTCTGCGAGGCATGCTGTATTGGACTATGCACTGGAAGCCCCTCCCACTCTCCGCCCATATTTGTCATTGGTTTGTGTCATTGTCCTTCGTAAATGTTGGCTTCTGATTCGTAAATAGGCTTGTTAGTCCCTCCTGGGTACCACCTTGCATTTGTTACCTCCCATAACGACTGGACCTTTTACTTGGCTTCTTACACAGTCTGCGTTATAAGTGGGTGAGCACTATTTTGTTTCTTGAACTAATGGGGTAAATGGCAGCTGCTTTTTAGGTCTTGCCTGAGCCAATGCGCTTGCGCATTGCTCCGGCGAGATTATAGTAGGGAGAAAAGAACAGTCCACCAAAACGGCTGCGGATCGCATACAGTTCATGTGATCTATGCACGTGCACAGAGCCAGCCACATAACACACCACCATTTGTCTGTGCCTCAGCATCAGACTTCAAAGGCTGCCACCCCCCCACGTGCACATCACCCACCACCATTTGTCTGTGCCTCGGCATCAGACTACAAAGGCTGCCGCTCCCCCGCCCACCCCCCCCCGGCATAGCAATGCCGAGAGCTTGTTTCTAGACGAAAGTGAAAGCCTACCGTGCTTGTTTACAGTAGCCTTGCTCCTCAAATGCTGTTGCTGTGTTGCCATCTCTCTAGGGACACTCAGCTTGAAAACACTCGACTTGCTAGCTGCAATGCTACATCCGCTATGCTTTGCCTCTAGACACGTCGATCCCTCGCAGACTGTGCTGACTCTGCCCCTCCTGATTCTCAAATTGACCAACGCAGTCACAACGCAGTCTCTTCTCCCTGTCTTATGATGTCTGCCCTGCCACCATTTACTTCGGACCCTCACCCTCACACCTCCTCACCCTCACCCTCCCTCACCCTCACCCACCCTCACACACTCAGGAACACCACCACATCACTCAGGGACACCACCACATCATTCAGGGGCACCACTCAAGGGCACCACTCAGGGGCACCACTCAGGGGCACCACCACATCACTCAGGGACACCACCACATCACTGAAGAACACCACCACATCTCTCAAGAACACCACCACATCACTCAGGAACACCAACACATCACTCAGGGACACCACCACATCACTCAGGGGCACCACTCAGGGACACCACCACATCAATCAGGGGCACCACTCAAGGGCACCACCACATCACTCGTGGACACCACCACATCACTCAAGGACACCACCACATCACTCAGGGACACCACCACATCACTCGGGGACACCACCACATCACTCGGGGACACCACCACATTACTCTGGGACACCACCACATCACTCGGGGACACCACCACATCACTCGGGGACACCACCACATCACTCAGGGGCACCATCACATCACTCAGGGACACCACAACATCACTCGGGGACACCACCACATCACTCGGGGACACCACCACATCACTCAGGGACACCACCACATCACTCGGGGACACCACCACATCACTCCGGGACACCACCACATCACTCTGGGACACCACCACATCACTCTAATACACCACCACATCACTCTAATACACCACCACATCCAGGGCTCGAGTCGGGGGAACCATGCGGGTGGACGCCTCCCCCCCAAATATTTTACTGGGTGGACGCCGTCCCCCCTGCTAAACAGCTGGACTTCACTCTTTGGCCTCTCTGGGACCAGATTGGAGCTCACAGCACACTACTCACCTTCGCTTTTGAGCGGGGATGAGGTGTCAGACAGGGGCAGCTCAGTCTGACGCTGCTCTGTGTCTTCGGTAGATGCCTCCCTGCAAGGAACACGCGACCCCCCCCCGCTCCTTCTCTGTGCCCGTCACCCCAAATCTCAAGTTTCTCCATCTCGTTCGGGAGCTCAGAACCCCCCTCCCCCCACCTCCAACACATTTAAATAAATGTATAAAAACGGTGCGACGTTGCAATGCTAAATACCTCCATCTGGAAGGTGCCAACAATAGCAGCAAAGGTGTACCTGCTTTTGTGAAAATCGAATCAATGAATTAGTGCTTGTAAAACTCTGCATTCTAAAGTGGTTGCAATGCTAAATACCTCCATCTGGAAGGTGCCAACAATAGCAGCAAAGGTGTACCTGCTTTTGTGAAAATCGAATCAATGAATTAGTGCTTGTAAAGCTCCGCATTCTAAAGTGGTTGTTTTGTAATGAAAGAATCCTGAAAAAAAGCGCTCTCTGTGGCGCACAAAGCTGCTGTTCAAGGCCCTTAAATTGTTACCTTAGCGCACAAAGGGTGCGGATGTTGGGTGACAAGATGCAGGTCACTGTGAAACAAATATCCCGCCCCTTGCACCTTTCGTGCCATCACTTCCTGTTGTGACGTCACTTCCGGTGACAGCGTCCCCCCACTTCTTTTTTTTAGGACTTGGGCCCTGACCACATCACTCGGCCCAACCACATCATCACTCAGCACCACAACAGCACTGTCCTTGCTTGCTACCAACAAGCATTGCCATAGCCAATAGGACTCGCATTAGGAAAGTGTAAGCTATTGGCTTTGTGGATAACAATGCTATTAATTTATATATTTTCAAAGACAACACAACTCAGGGACACCACCACATCACTCAAGAACACCACTACATCACTCAGGGACACCACCACATCACTCTGGGATACCACCACATCACTCAGGGACACCACCACTTCACTCGGGGACACCACCACATCACACTGGGACACCACCACATCAGAGAAAAACCAAAGGTGGTGATGGACGGAGCGTTGACAATACAAACACTCACCCCCAGTCAACTGATCTGGGTTTAATCCATCATCGTTCTTTAGCTCACTCCGCCACCCCAGTTCAGACATGGCCATATGCAAATCAGTCTGACCCTGTGCCTCATGGGAACAGTCCAGCCGGAACTGCCAAGCCATATCTTCCCTGGACCGGAATCAAGCTTCCCAGGACCGGTTTCTGGCATTACAGCCGTCTTCAGCCGGGCTTGCTTGACTCCAGTGGCAAAGTGAGCAAGGGAGTCACGTCTGAGCATACCCTGCCAACTTAGGGTGAACAAGGAAAAACCAAAGGTGGTGATGGACGGAGCGTTGACAATACAAACACTCACCCCCAGTCAACTGATCTGGGTTTAATCCATCACCGTTCTATAGCTCACTCCGCCACCCCAGTTCAGACATGGCCATTTGCAAATCAGTCTGACCCTGTGCCTCATGGGAACAGTCCAGCCGGAACTGCCAAGCCATGTCTTCCCTAGACCGGAATCAAGCTTCCCAGGACCGGTTTCTGGCATAACAGCCACATCACTCAGGAACACCACCACATCACTCAGGGGCACCACCTCATCACTCAGGTGCACCACCTCATCACTCAGGGGCACCACCTCATCACTCAGGTACACCACCACATCACTCGGGAACACCACCACATCACTCGGGGACACCACCACATCACTCGGGGACACCACCACATCCCTCGGGGACACCATCACATCACTCGGGGACACCACCACATCACTCGGGGACACCACCACATCACTCGGGGACACCACCAAATCACTCAGGGGCACCACCACATCACTCATGGGCACCACTCAGGGGCACCACCACATCACTCAGGGACACCACCACATCACTCAGGGACACCACCACATCACTCGGGGACACCACCACATCACTCGGGGACACCACCAAATCACTCAGGGGCACCACCACATCACTCAGGGGCACCACCACATCACTCAGGGACACCACCACATCACTCAGGGACACCACCACATCACTCAGGAACACCACCACATCACTCAGGGACACCACCACATCACTCAGGGACACCACCACATCACCCGGGGACACCACCACATCACTCGGGGACACCACCACATCACTCTGGGACACCACCACATCACTCTGGGACACCACTACATCACTCTAATACACCACCACATCACTCAGCCCAACCACATCATCACTCAGCACCACAACAGCACTGTCCTTGCTTGCTACCAACAAGCATTGCCATAGCCAATAGGACTCGCATTAGGAAAGTGTAAGCTATTGGCTTTGTGAATAACAATGCTATTAATTTATATATTTTCAAAGCCAACACATATTAAAAAAATGTGTCATTTGCAATACCAATAGCTCACACTTTCCTAATGCGAGACCTATTGCATTGCAAATGCTTGTTGTATTTGCAGCGCGCTCACAGGAAAATGGCAGCTGCTTTTCTTAATGAAGCGCTATGCAGCTCTAACTTTAAAAGTGACTGCCCACTACCCTCACAGCACTTATGGTACAATGGCGACTCTTAATTATTTTTTTTAATTACTTTTAAGAAGAACGCAGCGTCCACTTCAGGGACAGCAGGCTTTATTTCAGCTTTTTTTGTTTTTTAATAAACTTGCATGCTGAGCGCTCCAGCTTTAGGGACAACGCGCTCAGTTTCAGTTTTTGTTCTTTAATTTTAACGTTAAGCGCAGCGCCCACTTCATGGAAACTGCGCTCTGTTTCTTTAAAAAAAAAAAAAACTTTATAGTGAGTGTGGCGCCAGCTTCAGGGACACCATGCTCAGTTTCTTTTTTTTCCTTTTTTCTGTTATTTTATTGGTGATCACGGCGCCTGCTTCATGGACGCCGCGCTCTGCAGTACAATAGGTATCGCTTTTGCCAAAGTTTGACCTATTGGTATCGTAAATAACAATGCCTTTTAATATTACAAAAGGCATTGCCGTTTACAATGCCAATAGCTCAAAATCTCGCAAATGCGAAACCTATTGCATTGTATATGCTTGTTTTTACTGTTGCCTCGGGCAGTGTTCAGATCACCAAGATCCTCCATAGTGCTGAGAAAGTTTTAATCATCAACTTAATTTCCATGCTGGAGCAAGTCAACGCCACGTGTGGTAAATGCTTCGGCACACTTAAACACTTAAACTGGCGTAGAACCGTAGTCCAGGCTCTAGTTATGAGTTGACTGAACTATGGAAATAGGCTTTACATGGGCATGGCTAGACTACCTATTCTCCCGTCTTCAGGTAATCCAAAATGAGGTAGCCAGGTTCATTTGCAACAAAGATAGATTTAGCTCAGTCTCAGCCTATTTAAAAACCCTCCACTGGCCACCTATGCTCAAAAGAGCAAAACTCAAACATTTTTTTTGTTTATTTCCATTTTCAGTAATAAAGTACAGACATCAGTTGTTCTACACATTTGTCATAGCTGCTTATTTAAACGAGTCAACAGTACAGACATTAGACCTTTTGTTTTCCATACATCACATATCTACGATATTATTATGGCATGTTAATCATATCATCATATTTTGACTTCTCATACATACATCCTGCGGCTCAGTGGTGCCCCTCAACGTGGTACACGGGTCATTTTTAGGTCGAGGACCGTCGCACTGCGTAGCAATGGGCGGAGCCGAAGATTTTATGTTTCTTAGAGGGGGTTGGAACCCGCCCCTCTTCTCTATTGGCTGGCTTACTAAACGGAGGCCAGCCATTGGAGGAGAGGGGCGTCACTCGTTTCAAGCCCCTTCTTTTTCAGATTGAGGGGTGTGTTTTTTCGTTTCTTTCTATTTACTTTCTCTCCTCTTCCCATTGGCTGGAATTTTACCTTCCAGCCAATGGGAAGAGGAGAGAAGGTAAACACGCCCCTCAATCCGAAAAATTATCCTGCTTTCTCCGAGGCATTTCTGCCTCGCTTCGGAGAAACGTGGTGGTTCTTTCTCCCTTGTTCTGCCCTGTCATCGAACTTTGTGCTGGCAGCAGTCTGCAGCTGCATTATCCTACTATTAACCTTGGGGAGGGGAATACTTCTGTCTTCTTTCTCCACTTGACCTTTTTGAAAGTAGTCACATTTATTTTATGGGGGGGGGGGGGCGGGCTCGTGATGGCTCTTGAATCGGAAGTGCTCATGCTTGCTCTTGCTGCCTGAACCCAGTCAATTAGAAAAACACTGCACCGCACCTTCCTGCGTTTTCAGTAGAGCTCCTTCGCCGGTGGCCCCGGGGCCTGTGCACTGAGGGCTTGGGCGTTTCCTGTGGGATACGGTCTTCTAGGCCCTACAGTGGGAGCCGCCGGAAGAGGCTGACACCGCAGAGAGATTACAGGCCCTGGGGTGTGCGAGGGAAGCAGCGCTCCCCGGCCCTCGGGTTGAATCCAGGCTCGGGTGCTTCCTGTGGGATACGGTCTTCTAGGCCCTTCAGTGGGAGCCGCCGGAAGAGGCTGACACCGCAGAGAGATTACAGGCCCCTGGTTGTGCGAGGGAAGCAGCGCTCCCCGGCCCTCGGATTGATTCCAGGCTCGGGCGCTTCCTGTGGGATACGGTCTTCTAGGCCCTTCAGTGGGAGCCGCCGGAAGAGGCTGACACCGCAGAGAGATTACAGGCCCCGGGTTGTGCGAGGGAAGCAGCGCTCCCCGGCCCTCGGATTGATTCCAGGCTCGGGCGCTTCCTGTGGGATACGGTCTTCTAGGCCCTACAGTGGGAGCTGCCGGAAGAGGCTGACACCGCAGAGAGATTACAAGCCCCGGGGTGTGCGAGGGAAGCAGCGCTCCCCGGTCCTCGGGTTGATTCCAGGCTCGGGCGCTTCCTGTGGCATACGGTCTTCTAGGCCCTTCAGTGGGAGCCGCCGGAAGAGGCTGACACCGCAGAGAGATTACAGGCCCCGCGGTGTGCAAGGGAAGCAGTGCTCCCTGGCCCTCGGGTTGATTCCAGGCTCGGGCGCTTCCTGTGGGATACGGTCTTCTAGGCCCTTCAGTGAGAGCCACCGGAAGAGGCTGACACCGCAGAGAGATTACAGGCCCCGGGGTGTGTGAGGGAAGCAGCGCTCCCCGGCCCTCGGGTTGAATCCAGGCTCGGGCGCTTTCTGTGGGATACGGTCTTCTAGGCCCTTCAGTGGGAGCCGCCGGAAGAGGCTGACACCGCAGAGAGAGTACAGGCCCCGGGGTGTGCGAGGGAAGCAGTGCTCCCCGGCCTTCGGGTTGATTCCAGGCTCGAGGGTCAGCGCCTCGCAGCAATTTTTTTCAACTTATTTTTTATTGTTTTCTTTTCTGTATGTTTATATTTGCGCTATCCACTCAGACTTCAAGTGGTATCTCAGCCTGTCCAATATTTTTGGACTGATTGTGCATTACTGATATACAGTGGCGAGGTGAGGGTTTCCTGGAGGGGCGCTTGGTCAGGACACGGAGCGACGTCATCTTGTGTATGGAGCGTTGCAGTGCTCCCTAACTGATCAGGAGGATTCTTTCTCCGGTATATTGGTGATTGCAGTGCAACCATTCCATTACTAGGTACTGAGAGGGAATTGTGGTGAGTTCGGCTGCCTTGAATCGCTAAGCCTGTTTGGAGATTTTGCTGCTAAACTGAATACAATTTAATGTTTTTAAACTAATTTTTAAGTGGTTTTTACAATCTTTTCTGCATTCTTTTTCGCAATATCCACTGAGATATCAAACTTCAAGCGGCAGCTCAGCCTGTACAACGTGTTTGGCTTGATTGGGAAAAGCTGATACACGATAGCGAGGCGAGGATGTAGGCTAGGTCGTGACATGTAGCGACGCCATCTTGTGTCTGGTGTGCTCTAGTGCTCCGTAACTGATCAGGAGTCTTTTGTGGATACATAGATGGCTGCAGCGAAAACACGTGCGCCAAAAGTACGCATAAGTCCGGCTCATCTGTCCCCGTCTGAGTCCCGACACCTGCCAGCCATTATTCTGGTTTTGCTGTGGAAGGTGGGTCAATTAGTATCTACACGTCAGTGGAACTAGAGGGTATGAGGAGGCGGAAACTAAGGGATGTAGTCCTTTTTTTCGTAGATTGTGTTGACAGTATCTCATGTGGCAGCTGTAAACATAGCGTTTACCCCCTGAACCATCAGGTCAATTACAGGGCAAAATCCAGAGAGAGTCGAATAGAATTGAAGGCGGCGCTGATTAAAGTTCACTCTTTGCACAAACACACTCTAGATATTTATAACTTGTTAAAAAAAAAAACAAGTCATCCAAGTTTATGGCAGAAACTTGGATGAGGGAGGACTCCAGTACTAATTTTCAGTTAGCCATGCCTGAGATCTATGTATATGCACATTTCAGATAGGGTGGAAGTAGAGGAGACGGGGTAGCAATTGTTTAGATTTATAACTGCAAAACCTTTTACATTGATGGGCTGATAGGAGCAGAAGCTTTGGGCATTAGCAAACCATGTGCAGCAAAATGGTTTGGAATGTGTTCTTTGGTGACCTATCCATAATTTCAAAATGGGTAAGAAGCCCTGCATTGGTGTGTTTTGTGAGAAGTGTTTTTATATAGCACAAACTAATATTTAAATATTTTATTGGTACTTCCGTCATGATGTGATGGTTAAAGAAAGTCACGAATTATCCCCTCATGATGATGAACAAATTGTGAGCAAGAATACAGAGGTGTGCTGCTAACATCCACACCTGTGCACTTTCTTAAAAACCCTCCTATCGCCCCACCTGCACTGAGTGTGTGTGTGGCTCTGTGTGTGTGTGGCTCTGTGTGTGTGTGGCTGTGTGTGTGTGTGTGTGGCTCTGTGTGTGGGTGGGTGCGTGTGGCTCTGTGTGTGTGGCTCTGTGTGTGTGGGTGGGTGTGTGTGGCTCTGTGTGGGTGTGTGTGTGTGTGGCTCTCTGTGTGTGTGTGTGGCTCTGGGTGTGTGGCTCTGGGTGTGTGTGGGGCTCTATGTGTGTGGGGGGCTCTGTGTGTGTGTGTGGGGCTCTGTGTGTGTGTGTGGGGCTCTGTGTGTGGGGGGCTCTGTGTGTATGGGAGGGCTCCGTGTGTGTGTGGGGCTCTCTGTGTGTGGCTCTGTGTGTGTGTGGGGCTGTGTGTGTGGGGCTCTGTGTGTGTGTGGGGCTCTGTGTGTGTGGGGCTCTGTGTGTGTGTGGGGCTCTGTGTGTGTGTGGGGCTCTGTGTGTGTGTGGGGCTCTGTGTGTGTGGGGGGGCTGTGTGTGTGTGTGTGGGGCTCTGTGTGTGTGACTCTGTGTGTGTGGCTCTGTATGTGTGTGGGTGGCTTTGTGTGGGTGGCTCTGTGTGGGTGTAAATGCGATAGGTCATGCATTTGCGAGCTATTAAGCTATTGGCATTGTAAATGACAATGCCATTTATTTAACGATTAAGCTATTGGCAATGTAAATGACAATGCCATTTATTTATGATTTTTAAAAAAAAAAGTCATGAGCAATGCCAATAGCTCTAACTTTAATAATGCCGAGACCATTGCATTGTAAATGCTTGTTTAAACACTGTCCTGGCGTAGAGGTTTTGCCCATAAATCACCAGTCATTATTTCTAACTATCATCCAATTGTCGAGTATCTACTTTTCCTCCTCAGCACTTCTTATACGCTGTGGGTAACTCTTGAAGGGTTCCCATATGTCTCGGGCCTGGAGCTAGGTGGGAGTAATTCCGCATATATACTGTTTTGCTCCTGACAGTATGTCATATCTTTAAGCCATTCTTTGAATTTAAGAGCCCTTCCTCTTCCCCGGCTACAACATGCTACTCTGCGTTTTGCCATTAGCAATCCTAGCGCAATCATTCGTTTGATTTGTCCTTCAATCTTATTCGTGTAGCCTAGTAATCCCATCACCGGGGTCAGGTCAATTTGTATCTCTGCCATTTCATTTAAAGCCCTCCCCACTTCCTCCCAGTAGTTTGCTATAGCAGTACATGACCAAGCCTAATGCATGAAATCGGCACCTTCTGTCCTCACCTGTCACAAGCATCATTTTCCCTCAGTTTGAATCTGTACATTCTTGTAGGTGAATAGTACATTCTGTGTAGAAATTTAACATGTATAATTCTCAATCTGCTGCTCGCTGTGATTCTTTCTGTTCGCTGACAGCAATATGACCATATCTCATCTGTTCACGGTAACCCCAATTCCTGCTCCCAACCTGCTCTAGCCTGCCCAGTGTTCCCCTCCCTCTTCCCAATAGTTGCTTTATATATTTGTGACACTGCATGGGACGGCCCACCATGTAATAACAGGTGTAGTGGTAACAGAGTGGGAGGTTCCTCTGGGAACAGCAGTGTAGCTGCTTTGACATCTTGTCTAAGTCGAATGTATAGAAAGCGATCCATTGTGGTAGGACTGTTCCCCCCCCAAAGAAGATATCCTCACGTTTAAATTCCCCCTCGTCGTACATGTCTCCCCATGTGTGCATGCCATATTTTAAAAGCATACGTCTGCATATTCCCTCATACGTAACTGGAAGGGTCTGCTGGTGTGTTAGTGAGAGTAATGGGGAGTATATCATAAGGGTTTGTGATTTCTTTGTGATATTCTTCCATGCAGAGTTGGTACATGTTACCGTTGAATATTTGCCTCCCGCTGCCTGACTGTTTGTTCCCAGAAACCCAGCTGGGGGGGGGCGACAACCAATAAGTAGCATATTGTGCTTGCGCACTGAGGTAGTATAGTTCAGGATCTGGTGCCACGAATCCCCCCTAAGCAAAGGGCAACGTGAGGGTACTCCAATTAATATGAGGCTGTTTCCCTCCCCATGCTAGTCTGATTAATTGACTTTTTAGTCTTACAAAGAAGGGTCGGCCCGGCGGGTACAGGATATTTAGGAATAAGTATAAGAATTTGGGCAATATCGCCATCTTCATTAGAGCATTGCGGCCAGCCAGCAACAGCGGCATTGCAATCCATCTGGTGATAGCTTCCTCAACAGGCTTTTACCAGATGAATCCTTATTTAACTGAATTACCCTACCTCTGTAAAACACCGGTCTCAGACATTTTAGTTCTTAGCCTTATCCCCTAGGGGTTAAGTGTTTGCACTTTACAAATACTGTAAATAAATAAAAATAAAGAAGTGCTTAAGTGGTACAGTCGTTAACTGCTTAACCGCGGTGGCAGTTTAGCGGAGTGGGCGGGCCCGCGTCGGCCAACGGACATGCGCATCACTACGGAGGTAGTGCTGCGACGGCCGTTGGCCGACAGAAGCATCGGAGGGGCTAACAAAATGAAAAAATTATTTGCCCTTTCACAGCACTCCCTTTGGCATTTAGAAGCACAGTGTCATGGAGAGCAGAACCTTTGCTGAAGGGCGGTGAGGGGAATCTTGTATAATGAGAAACCATGAAGCCGTGGCTCGTTTTTGGAGCTAGGTTTCAAGAGGGCCTCAAACTCACCCAGAGCTGGGTATCTGCTCAAGCCTGGCTAGAGACTTCCATTATCCCACCGCCGGTGTACTGATGGGTTCGATTTTCTTTCTCAGATTAAAATACCAGCAATTATGCATTTGTTAGGGTCCGGAAGAGCCATTCTATTGTGATCAAATAATAATTTATGTAAAATCCTCTGTATTCATTTTTTAAGTGTCAGTTCTGTCTCTGTTTAGTTTATTCATAGACTTAGGATTTATTTAGATCACTCTCAAATACATTTAAAATGATTTCTTCTTAAATTTGTTGTTTTAAGTACATACTAAAAAGGAGGAAAAAATGCTAGCTTTGACTAATTTTCATTTTTTTTTACCAGCATTGATACGAAAATACTGGTCAGGTAATGTAGGAAGCTGGCTCTGTATATACTATAGCAAAATGAGGTATAGTGTGCACACAGTCCAGTGGAACCCGAAAGGTAGGCAGAGGTAAAAGTAGATGGCACCTTACTCTCTATTTGTGGTAGTGTGGGCGAGCAGTAAGGCTTTATCAGAGGGTAGTGTTAAGCATCTGTAGTATACACCCAATCAGCAAATGATATCACACACTGAAAAACTGAACTCAGACCCATTTTTGTTTGTAAAAAAATATTATTAAGTTATTTTGTTTCTTGCCGTGGTTGCGGCCTTGCCTCGTTGAGCAATCTTCCGTCATTTGCGTCCTTGCCGTGGTTGTGGTCTTGCCTCGTTGAGCAATCTTCCGTCATTTGCGTCATCAGGACACCGGGGGGTTTCAATCTTTAAGTGCCGCCCTTCCAGTCGTCAGGGAAACGCGCACTTGGGAGCGAGGCCGGCAGAGCGGAGCTGAACAGAACGGAACAGACGCTCCAACCCCAGACAAAGATAAAGAAACACGGTGACGGGGTTAACAGAGCGAGACCTACCAAACCAAACAGATCTGCCAGCTCTAAAGAGAGGTCTTGAGGTAACGGAGGGGGGTTTTAAAATAATAAAACCAAAAAAAACCCGGAGGCACCCGGAGGCAGAAGGAGTAAGCAGCTGACAAGCAGCCCAAGCAGCCAAGCAGCCTAAGCTCACCCAAGAGCGCACAAGAACCAAACAGCTAATCAATCAAATCAAACAGTAATACAGTACTGAGGCTTGTATTGAGGTTTGCCTGGTTCACAAACGATAATTAAGGATTAGCTTTGAAGCTGGGGGCTACTACAGGGCCACAGACAGGGGGCGCAGGCATCAGCATCAACTTCAACATTTCAACAAGGGTGTGCATAATTAAGGCGGGCTCTACCATTAAATACCTGCGCCCTAAAACCTACCTGTGGAATCTCAGACAAGAGGTCAAAACCACGATAAATCCTCATGAAAGCCCTCATAAAAAAACAATAAAAAAAAGCCCGGTGGTAACAAGGACTATCATAAGGACCACTTTAAGGACCACAACAAGGGCAAGGGAGACGATGGAGCAGAGCTCATTCGAGCTGTATATATTAACTATAACTTCGACAAGTGCTAATTTAAAATCAATACGGGCAGCGGCAGGGGCAGTCGCAATCACAGAAGCTGCAGAGGTTCAGACACAGGGGGTGGCAGACAACCAGAGATTGTGTGAACAAATAATGGATCAAAACTGCACTCAGAAAGAAATACAAGAAACCCCAGAGGCTCAAGAGGCTCAAGTAACCCAAGTAACTCAAGACGAAATACCAACAACCAGAAATACACTAATAGTGCAGAGCTATGAAAACACCTCGAGACAACAAGCAGCGCCCTCCACGCAGAAAACAAACAACACTCAGAGACGACCCGAAACTAGAGGGTCCAAGGCCCAAGAAGACAAAGAAGACAAGACTGGAAATGAGAGTAACGAGAAACCAAAAAGTAAAGATAAAAATAAAAGCAAAAACACAAATAAGAATGTCGAAAAAGAGAAAGACAAAGAGAAGGCGAAAATGAAGAGACAGGAGAAAGCAAACGAGTATGTGAAGAACAATGATAACGAAGATAACGTTGAAGATAACATTGATGAAACATCGGAGCTAATGGCCAAAAAGGCTAAAAGGCTACAAACTATCAAAAACTTGAAGGCCGCCGCCAGAACAACCGGCCAATCCGTAGAGACTCAGCCAAGGATCTCTAATATATTTAGTCCACTGCCCAAGGAAGGTTCGAACAACGGCATTAAAAATGAGAAACAACAGCAGACAACAATGGATGCACAAAGGAGTCAAAATGGCCAAATAAATGGGACTAGCACCAAAGCGGGTACAAGTGTAGAGCAATCCAGCATCGGGACAAAAACAAATAAAAACCCGACTCAACGAAACCAGCTTCTGGACAAAGAAAGCGCCTGCACATTGGATCCTCATGAACTCGACCATTTCTCTCCCATGGCACAAATCATCTCCACCGGGAAGATGTCACAATCGGAGAACAAAGAAGTCTCTGAGGAATCAGACTCAGACATCTACGAAACCGGAATCTCAACCACAAGCGAGACAGAAGGGACAAGTGAAACAAGCGATGATCATCAACCCGATGTAACTGCTTTGGAGGTACCCGACCATACTGGCGTAAAGGAAGCAAACGAACCAAGGGAAGACATACCCCTAAAAAAAAGAGTGGGAAAAAAAGACAATGCATAGAAAATCGCACAAACCAAAATATGATGAAACCACGGATCAGGTGAGTAACACGGAGCATGTCAAAGAAAGAACTAGGCATTTACGGAAAAGTTCAACCCCGAAACCAACAGGAGACCTAGACTGTAAACAGCCGAATAAAGGGCTGACCGAAGGAGGAGCCAAAAGATCACATAGAGATCATGAAAATCCGGGAATGACTATAGAGCCATCATTGAGCGAAGTACTCAATTCCATCAAAAACCTCCACATAGACGTGAAAATAGACAGCCAGAGGAATCATGCAGCAATACAAAAACTGCAAGGCGCTATCCAGAAAGTGGGCAACACCTGCTCAGAAATTGCTGACAGAATGGTATCGGTTGAAACGCGCACAGAAAACTTAGAGTCTGATGTCACAAATCTCCAAATTCTGGGAAAGGTGCAGGCAGGTATCATCGAAGATTTGATGGCAAAAGTCGAAGACCTTGAAAATAGAGGCAGAAGGAATAACCTGCGCATTCTCGGAATCCCAGAAGGCGCAGAGGGCAACGACCCAAAGGGCTTCATATCCAACCTCTTAAAATCTGCCCTTCCCGAACTCCAATCCTGGGACATAGATCGTGAAGTCCAACGCGCTCATCGCTTCCCCTTAACACTCCCCAAACATGCTCACAAGGTAAACCAATACCCCAGAGCTATATTGGTCTGTTTCGGGAACTTTCTCCTACGAGAGGCCATTTATGACACTGCCAGACCCACAAGCAAAAGAGAATTCAAAGGATTTACTTTTTTCGCACGCCCAGATTTCGCACATGCAACAGTGGAACGCCGCTGGAAGATGCGGCAACTCTTCACCCCATTTGAACAAATTGGAACGACTGTTTACCTGCAAAACTCAGCACGCATAAAAATTATCTACAAGGGAGCAACCAAACATTTCACAAGTGAAATCCAGGCAGAAGCCTACCTAAAAGAACCCTCAGAAACAGAAAAACGAAGTATGGGAAAAACAGTAACAAACACTAAAATGTAACAGAAGGATTCACAAACCAAATGGTTCATATGACTAGACATTCAACGGACTAAGGGGCATACCCAGAAAAGGTGGAAGGGATGCGGGAGGGGGAAATTATAATTCCCAATACTTTTTAAATGCTTAGAAAGAAAAGTTAAACAAAGTATAGGGGGAAAAAAAAAGAAAAGAAAAGAAAGAGGTCTCATATCCCACCCATTAGCCTCTTCATATCCACTTCACTTCTATTTACACATAGCCAGGCCACTGAGCGAGCTGAGGTGCTCGGATCACTCGGACGCCCACACCTTGGTGCCCTATGACCCAGGAAGCCCAAAGTCATGGGGGGGAGGGGGGAAGCGGGTCCTCACGGAGGGCTGGGGGGGAGGGTAGGAGAGGGAGGGGGGACGACATTCCGGCACACACGAAATAAAGTAGCAATAATCAGAAACAGGAGGAACACTTTAACCACGCTACAACAGATACAGCATAAAAACAAGGGAAAAGACACAAAATATTTATGGCCAAATTAAAAATTCTCTCCGTCAATATATGCGGATTAAATGATTTACGAAAAAGACAAAATGTCGCAATAGGCGACATTTTAGGTCTACAGGTGCCAGCATCATCTAAAAAAAAAAAAGTTCTTTTATTTCTAGAGCCAAGCATGGCACAGGTAAGTGAAATAAATGTTTTGCAAAATCTTATGCAATGTTTTTACAATTGAATGCAGGTTCAAGTGCAATTGATTGTAATAGAGGTAAGTTAAAATGTCTAAATAATTTTTCAGATAACTTTTTAAGTTACTTTTTCTACTCCATGTTATATGCCTAGATATAACACTGGGACATTTCCTAGAGAAATGGGAAGTAAAATCAGTTTTGTACAGTTTTAGTTTTTAAGGTTTTCATACAAATCAACTCCAGACTTACAACATTTTTCAAGGGAAAACAGTCAATGTATTCCTATGGAGAGAAATAAAGTTATCGGTTAACAGGTAAGTACTCGGTCTTTGGGGTTGAGTTTCTGGGATTAGAACAATGGTTCTCCCTGGGTCAAGGATGCACTTTCAAAGCACCCTTAGTGGCACTAGGGCGGCCGGGTGCAGAGTGCTAAGGACCAATGTTATCCAATGGGTGATAGGGGGTCTCTGGTTGGTCGCTGTTAACAAGCAGGCCACAAGGTTGTGGGAGCAAAGCTCCTGGGTTATAGCTCAGGGCAAAGGGGGATGCTTTTTAGCACCCAAAGTACACCCGCTGCGGCACAAGGGCGGCTGGGTGCAGGGTACTGCTTTGGTGTCGGGTGCCTTGTGGATTTCAAAGGGGAGTCTCGGTTTCAACAAATACTGCAGACTCGGGAAGGAAGATCTTCTGGAGGTGACCACTGGTTGGAGAGGTAAGTTGGGGTGCCTGGGGATGCTGGGACACAGTCGGTTGGGCCACCCAAGGCCGTGGGTCTTCGTGTGCAGGGGTGTCTTTAGGCGTAGGTTTTCCTTACCTGCTCCAGCTGTGGTCAGGGGACTCCTCCAGAAAGAGGCTGCAAACTTTGCTGGGAGATTAAAAGCAGGTCAGAGATCACCAGATCTCAGGTCAGGATTGCGAAGGAGACCTCCTTGTGGTGTTGGGCCACTTGAACTCGGGCCATGGGCGTCGGATGCAGAGTGCTGCTGACTCGTGGATGTGGACGGTGCCAGAGTCTGTGGGTAAGCAAATATGGTGCTCACGGGAGACAGAGAATTTTCTGTGGAAGGCAGCGCCGGTTCTCTGGGTTCTTGAGGTTGCTGGCTGCATGACACACTGGGAGTTTGCTTCTGCAGTTCGAGGTGGAGATAGGCCGGTAGGGTGGGAGCCAAGTCAGTGGGTGTCCTCCTATTTTTAGGTTGAGCACAGCTCTTCAGTCCTTCTTCTTCTTTTCTTCTTTGGCGGTTCTTGTCTGAGGAGGCAAGGTCCGGGTTGGCCTCTAAATACTAGATTTGACTGGGAAGCCCGTCATCGCAAAACCCGGGGACTCCATCCCCCACTAGGCCTAGCGGCAGACGCACCACCAATGTGTTTTCCGCATCAGGAGGCGCTTAAAGGCAGCTTGGGGCTCCCACAGCGCAGAAGCTTGTCATCGCAAAACCCAGGGACTCCAGCCCCCACCAGGCCTTGCGCTGCCAACGTGTTTTCCGTGCCTGGAAGTGCTTAAAGGCAGCTCAGGGCTCCAGCAGCACAGGAGCCCACCATAGCAAAACCAGGGAATGCATCCCCCACCAGGCCTTGTGGCAGACGCACTGCCAACGTGTTTTCCATGCCAGGAGGCACATAAATGCAACTCGGGGCTCCCGCAGCGCAGGACGCGCATGTTGATGCGCCCGTCTGTGGCTGACAGAGGCTGGGCCACTGGCGTAATGAAAAGTGAGGGGGCCTCCCTGCATGGTACTTAGGGGGGCCCCCTCCGGGCTCAATCAGGAGCTCTCCCGGCCAGAGTTCAGTGCCGAGGGGGCCCCTTGGAGCTAGGCCCCCCCCCCCGCACCCCGTGGGCTGCAGGGGCCTGTGTTACGCCCCTGGGCTGAGCTGGGCCAGGACTCTTGGCTTTACCTTGGAATCCTTTGGTACTCGGACTATCAGGATACGGTTTCCGCAAGTTCTTATCAAGGTCAAGATTGAGGTACTAAGAATATTTCTTTTATTGACCTCTCTGGTACTTTGTCATTAAGTTCCCTTCAGATTAGGGAGTGTGCTACTCATTCCTCTTGACCCCCCAAGAAGTCTGTGATGTGGCCTATATAAGAATTGTGACTCTAGTTCTCTCAGCCATGGTCAAAAGGAAAATGGCTGTCGGGCAAGGGGGGGCCCCTAGGGGTAATACGGTAGCAATTATTGACTCCTTTTTAACCATAGCTGCAAATGCCATAACAAAAGAGGCCCCCCTTGCTGAGCCAGCTACGTCCACTTGTATGTTTACAGCCACATTGACAGCAGGAGATGACTTAAATTTGGATTGTCCCCCTAGCAAGAGAAAGATAATTGGCTGTGATAGAGTTCCGAGGAAGTTACCACGGGCAAAGTCTCCACTACCAGTCAGGCCCAACCTTGAACTGTTGTTGGACACTATTTTCACAAGACTGGATTCAATGACTAAAGATCTCATAGCACCCTTAACACAAAAGTTGGAGGGGATTAAGGTAAAAAGGAAAGAGAGGGGCTCTTAGTAACCCAAAGGGAAATAGAGCACCAATATACTTGAAAAGTAAAACAAAAGATTTCCCGGTGGGAGATATTATTTCCTGCTCATAAGTCAGGGCACAACTCTCAAACACCATTCATACCATTCATTTTTGTGGAACGGGAAAACACTCGCCAGAAAGGAAAACCACCCAGTCTAATGATACTGTAAAAAATATACACTTTATTCTAGAATATACAACACTAATCAATAAATAAAAGTTAAAAAACATAAAAAACACAATGGAATGCACAGTTAAAAGCCACCTAATGTGGACGTGGAGAAAATTAATCTAAAGAGACATTTATATCTGTCTTTAGTCTGTCATTTCGGACCATCATTTGTCAACACTACGAGGAAAAATATTCCTTTAGTTCAGTTAGAATGTTGGCAATGCCGAATATGACTTTGAAGTTGGCGTCGACGCGTTTCGGAAGCTTAAGAAATGATAATGGCTTCCTTCCTCAGGACAGTTTGTATACGTATTCTCCACAAGCTGATAGAAAACCTAATGCATAAATAACATAAAATGTAACTATTAGAACCCTTTTACATTTTACACATTTTCCTATTTTTGACAGGACTATTTTGGCTACACACCCAATGTTTATGCTCTATTTTGTAAATCGTGATAAAGGTGGTACAACAACAATTCATAATCTCTGTGGGTTTGTCGGTGGTGCTATAGCCTTATTTTTTACTCAATTCCCAATTGAGATAATAAGCATTTCCACCGACAAACCCACAGAGATTATGAATTGTTGTTGTACCACCTTTATCACGATTTACAAAATAGAGCATAAACATTGGGTGTGTAGCCAAAATAGTCCTGTCAAAAATAGGAAAATGTGTAAAATGTAAAAGGGTTCTAATAGTTACATTTTATGTTATTTATGCATTAGGTTTTCTATCAGCTTGTGGAGAATACGTATACAAACTGTCCTGAGGAAGGAAGCCATTATCATTTCTTAAGCTTCCGAAACGCGTCGACGCCAACTTCAAAGTCATATTCGGCATTGCCAACATTCTAACTGAACTAAAGGAATATTTTTCCTCGTAGTGTTGACAAATGATGGTCCGAAATGACAGACTAAAGACAGATATAAATGTCTCTTTAGATTAATTTTCTCCACGTCCACATTAGGTGGCTTTTAACTGTGCATTCCATTGTGTTTTTTATGTTTTTTAACTTTTATTTATTGATTAGTGTTGTATATTCTAGAATAAAGTGTATATTTTTTACAGTATCATTAGACTGGGTGGTTTTCCTTTCTGGCGAGTGTTTTCCCGTTCCACAAAAATGAATGGTATGAATGGTGTTTGAGAGTTGTGCCCTGACTTATGAGCAGGAAATAATATCTCCCACCGGGAAATCTTTTGTTTTACTTTTCGGGGATTAAGGCGAGACTTAATTCTTTTCTTTCCATGTGCAATAATTGTTTCATCGGGCCAGAGTCAGTGGCTGGGGGGCAGGGGACATCATGCATCGTGCCTGGCAACATGAACCAACTATCTCAGGTGACATGTAACCTAGATCTACCGGGTAAGGAACTGTCCTGTAGACCCAAAAGTAATTGTACCCTTGGAGATTCGACTATTGCAGCCCAGGCGGTTCAAACAGTTGGGTCGCGAACATCCAAGGAGGGCCTATCAGCCTTATGCACTTTGCCTCAACCTATTATGTCCAAGGCAGAAAGTCAGTGCATTCTCAACTTACCCCCAGAATCGGCTCCCCTACCGCCATTTTAGTGGGGGTCCCCCACTGTAACAAGGCTCGAAGGAAACTTCTTTGGACCTTATCCACAAGGTTACTCATTGGTGGGGAAACATCCTTTACAACAAAGCTTTTACAACGCAGTGCTTTTACAACGCAGGTTTTACAACGAAAACCATTACAACGCATTGCGCTGGGGGGTGCTCTAGGATAGGGAATAGATTTAATTTACTATCCAACACCTTCCCTAGTGTCCACGGGGACTGGAGTTGGAATAGTAAATTAAACTATTCACTATCCAGCACCCCAAAGCGCTATGCGTTGTAAAGGTTTGCGTTGTAAAAACCGCGTTGTAACAGCATGCGTGGTAAAAGCATCTGTTGTAACGTCATACATCCCTCATTGGTGTAACAACAATGTGGTACATGGCCCAAACATATCTCCTGATATTTTTATGGCCAGAAGAGTGGGATGGATTGGCTGCAGGACTAGGAAAAACGTAGAGGGGGACTGTGTTATTGTTAACTTTAAGCAACTTGTGCACACTAATGCGCTTGTGGAATGCCATTATAGGAGTAGCATTAAAACAACAATTAGGATTGTTTCTTTACAGTCTTTCTATCCCTTTAAACAACCCTCTGTTAATTTTGAATGCCAGTTGCCCCTTAAGCCTGCTAAGCCCGCCCTGATCAGAAATGTGGACTCAGCTCGACTTATGACCAATCGTTTTCAACCCTTGGCAAGTCTAAAGGGACTAAAGCCAGTGGAAGCAAAGATGCAGGGCAATACGCTGCCACTCAGGTCATTAACAACTCTGCTTTACCAGTATTTGTGCTTGAACCAACACTTGCCCACCCACCTAACCCTCCTTCTATATCGGATACCTCGGGTGTGTCTTATACGAAGGTAGTTTCATGGAATATAGCTAGTCTCAGGTCAAAAAGGGGCAACATATCTTGGGAAAATTTTCTTTTAAAGCGTCACATCATTGCCCTAAAAGAAACTTGGGAGCCCAACAACAGTTTTTATCTGGATGGTTTAATTTCATTTTGTAAAATTGCATTCCCTTCAAATATGGGAAACATGGGAAGAGCAAGGGTGGGTCACTCAAACTCTCCTGTAGAATTAAACCAATAGAATGTCAATCACCCCATATGCTAGCAGTGGAATTGTTATTCAAGAATCATTCTACCCTGCTAGTTGTTAATTTGTTTTATTCCTTCACTAGAAGTTATGAGACAGAATATCTCCTAGCCTTAGAGGAATTTATGAAACACTACGGGGAGGGCAAACATGCTTACCATGACACGATAATTCTAGGGGATTTTAATACTCATCAATGCTGTCTTAACTGCATTCCCACGATGGATCAGGGGGACTCCTTACCATTGATTAATCATTTTGAGCATTCACCTTCAGGTATTCTCATGGAAGGGTTCCTCTCAGCCTACAATTAACACTGCTTACAGCAAACAGAGGCAACCGCATCAGTCCCTACTTGTGTAGAAAGAGGTAGCTCCAGCACTATTGATTACATCAAGCTCTCCGCACCCTTAGTTTTGGTTGTGGAGAAAATGAGTGTCTCTTTGAATTGCCATCGGGACGATATTCCTCTTATACTCGAGCAGCATTACTCAGCCGCTCTAAAAGAGGCAGTGGCTAATTGTATCTCAAACACAAATATCAGCACTAAAGACCAAGCATGTAGGTTGAAGTGGGAAAGGATTACCCCGGAAAGTTTCCTGGATAACCTGTATGTTGTCTGTGCCACAGAGATTCAAGCATGTATGGACCCTAGTACGCTTGATAGAGCTATCCTAGAGGCTTTTGACACAATAACTAAGCAGATAGCATCTAACCTAACCATTAAGAGTAGGGTAAGATGCCCTAAGATCAAGAGGTGGTGTGATGGCACCTATTCTGCGGCCCTCAGGAACCTATTGCAGGCTCTCAAACAAAACCAGAGAGATGAAGCAGTAGATCTCGCTTTTTTATATTCGGCTGCTATAATCATGGGGAATGTGATATTGGATCATTTAACAGTGTGGCTCGATCATTTTAATGTCATTTCAGACCTACAATATGGTTTTAGGCAGGGTAAAGGGACGCTGGATCAATGCCTTAACCTGCACCTGGTGATTGGGAAGCACACTATTGCTAAGAAGGAAATTTTACATTTGGCTTTTATGGATCTAACATTGGCATTTGACTGTGTAAACAGGTCCAAATCACTGTTGATCCTACATGACATGGGATTGGTCATAGAATTGATGACTTTTTTGCATACTGCCCATGAAAACACTACGGCCGCTGTTCGATATAACGAAGATGGCAGCCTGACGGATACCTGGGCAGTTAAGAGAGGGGTTTGACAGGGGTACATTTTGGCCCCCTTGCTGTTTACGCTGTATATCAACCAGTTAGGGGACTTTTTAATATCCTGCTGCAAAGACATCCCTAGAGCTGGGACTAAGATGATCCCTGCACTCCTGTATGCAGACGGTGCAGTCCTACTTGCCAGAACCTCTGTGGGTCTCCAACAACTTCTAAATGATTTTATAGTTTTTATGGATTCACTTGACTTGACCACAAATTTTACTAAATCACACACCATGTCAATAGGCCCCCAAAAGGCTGCCAAAGCAAAGTTTTTTTGATGGGTGCTGAATTAACTAAAGTGCCCATTTTTCTATATTTATGGGTATAATTTGTTGAACAAGGGTCTTGGAGTGTACAAAGAATACACAAAAAGAATGTCTTAGCAAGAGCGGTTGGGGCAACACTGGATTTTGCAAAAAGACTGGGGTCAAAACCTATCCCTGCCCTGTTGAAGATATATAAAGAAAAATGTATCCCTATGGCCCCATATGGGTGTGATGTCTGGGGCTACAAAGACGTGAAGGACATCCATGGGGCTTTGAATAAATATATGTTCAAGCTCCTGGCAGTCCTGTCCGACACCCCGGCATTCATTTTATATGAGGAACTGGGGGGTGGTGTATATCTCAGACTTGATAGCGGTAGCCCCATTGTTGCACTGGCTGAGAGTCTGTGCCTGTCCTACCCCTACTCTAAATCAACTTAAAATCATGGATTGCACTGCGCTCGAGGGAGCCTTACAAATCCCTTTGCTAAAATATATAATGGAGCATAAAAAATGGCTTGACTGCCCTGACCTGTACCTGAACTCAGGGCTCTTGGGACAGGTAGCCATTAGAGATATCAAACAATAGTTTCTGGATAAACTGCAAGGGTTCAGGGAAGTGAAGGAGTTAGCCACGCCCTCCTCCAGAAGGTTTGCCACACTGAGTCTGAGCCAACAGGCACAACCTTATCTACGCCTCGTTAGCAATGCGTATCATTGCTTTGTGCTAACTAGATTCCGTTTGAACTTGGTCCCCTTGCTACTGGCGTACCCCAAAGGATATACAACACCTGGCACATTAAAACCTTGTCCATGTGACAACTTCTCAGACCAGGATACCCTACATTTTATCTTTTTTTGTGACTATTATGACCCCCTGCGTAGAAAGTTTATACTACCGCTGCTCAGAAACTGTCAATTCGCCCAAGTCAGGCCTGAACTATTATATCTTCAAATGTTATCTTCTCCCATGATCTGTTTTGGGGATGGGAGCTTCCTAACAGGGGCTATTAGACACAGGAAGAAGTTGTCTTCACAGTAGCTAGCCTGTTTTTGCTGGTTGCGCCCAGGGATCACTAAGTGTCATCATGTGCACTTTATGTTATATCGATCACATAAACTGGTCTTATGCTTAGCAGGGTAGCACCTTCTATATTTTATCCCTTGCTGTTTAAAAACTTGACCCTGGAAACAACAATGGTGGTCGTTTTATTGATATGTACAGTTGTTTTTACTATATTTATTTGATTGATCTTGGTTTTATTAATTGATTGTATCTTTGATGAAATGTCTTTTTAAAAATGTCTGCTTTTATGGCTTTCAGTGGCCTAATAAAGTACCTTTCTGACCTTTGACCTAGTTTTAGGGGTGTTACAGGTAGGTAAAGGTTGGGACCAATTGATTCCTTCCTTGGGGTGGGTAAACCGCCAATTATGCCACCTTCCAGTGGGAGGGGGGCATATGCCTCACTCTGGTTGGCTGGGGGACCCCCATCTGCAAGATGGCGGGGACAGAGTTGTGCTTCACCTTGCCTCCCCCATCTGAGAGGTGGGGTTGGCAAAGGTGGGCACACCTCCCTTCCTCACTTGGTTTTCCCGCCGATTCTCCCGTCCAACGTGGGGGTCAGAACCGGTTGGGGCCAGTTGCTGGAAGAAGCAAAAGGCCTGAGGAAGCTCACAAAGGCGGCAAGCCTTTAAAGCTTTCCCTTTGTGGACCCTGTCCATCCTGGGGAGGAGGTTTGGCACCTCGTCCCAGGATGTGCATTGTTTCAGACCCCGAGAGCAGCAGGCTTTCAACCCAGGGGTTCAGAAACATGTCTGGTGGTGGTAGCTGGTGAGCAGCCACTCAGCCTGGACACTAGTGTTAGGTTGTTTTTCAGGGGGCAGCTCTAAGATGCCCCCCGTGTGCTTTTTCCATTAAATCCCACTCTGGTATCAGTGTGGGTTTAATGTGCGAGAAGTTTGCTACCAAACTTCCCAGATTTCAGTAAAGCCATTATGGTACTGTGGAGTTCATAATGACTAACTCCCAGCACCATATACTCTAAATGGCATTACTGCACTTACTATGTCTAAGAATTGACTTAGACACTGTAGGGGTACAGGGTTCATGCACCTGTACCCTCACCACTGGTATAGTACAACCAGCTAGAGGGGTGGCTAACCTATGCCAGGGCAGTGGGTTGTAGGCATGGCGCACAGGGATGTGTGCCATGTTGACTTTTCACTTTGTTCTGCATCAAAACACGCAGCCTGCAAAGGCAGTGTGTTTGTGTAAAGGTACAGGACCTCTAAGGGTGGCACCATAAGTGGTGCAGTCTTTAGAGGCCTTCCCTGGCCACAGTGCCCTTGGTACCTGTGTTACCATTTACAAGGGACTGACCCGTGGCCAAAGAGTGCCAATTGGATTTTGTCTTCAATGCAGTTTTAGGGAAAGAACATAGGCCCTGGATACCTGTTTGGTAGAAACCCAGGGCACACTCAGTTAAAGCACATCAGCAGTTTAGCAAAAAGTGGGGGCACCCATGCAAAAAGAGGGCACCTTCCAGGTAGGCAAAATGCAACATAAGTGGCAACCGTAGGGGTACGTGATCGAGGTGTGACCTGCAGGGAAATGGGTACAGTGGAAGAGGTAGGCTGGGGTACAAATCTGAAACAATGGTGACATAAATTTGGGGGAAAAGAAAAACATTTTCATGATGGTTTTTTAGTAAAGTGGTTGTTGGAAGTTGTCTCCTGGATATGGAATTCGAGAAAATTGCATGTATCCTTTTAATGTTTTGAAGGTGTCACTCATAAGTACAGTGTCCAGTGCTTGGATGTGCAGCATCCTATTCCTTTTTTGTGATTCTGCAATTCTTAAATAAAATCTGCACCAATGAGAAAGGACATCTTCCACTCATCTGCTACTGGCATTATGGGTTTTGTATAACCAAAAATTGAGGCAAGTAACACACTTTTCGGTGATGGAGCTACAATTGGAAATCAAAATGCTGAAAGACCAAATGGCCAAGCTAACAGCAACAACAAGGATTCTAGAGAACAGGGCAGGATATGGGGAAAATCGCTCCTGCAGCAACAACATTTACTTTGTGGGTTCCAGAAGCATGCAGAGTAGGACAACCCGGAATCTGTTTTAGAAGACTAGATCCGGAGAGAGCTTCAACTTGAGGGCCTGTCACACATGTTCACTGTTGAGAGGGGTCACAGGGCTCTGACGGGCCATTCCTGCCAGTGGTGCCCCCTAGGTCCATGATCGCATTGCTATGCTATGGGGTCTCAAGTTGGCCATGGTTTGCACCTTTGTCCAAATAGGGACCCTTCCTTCTAGTCAGGATAAGGGGATACACAACTGAAATAACCCCTGCTCACTCCCTTGGTAGCTTGGCACGAGAAGTCAGGCTTATCTCAGGGGCAGTGTGTAAAGCATTCACACATAACTAACAGTAATACAGTGAAAACACCACATCCGTTTTAGAAAAAGAATCAATATTTATCTGTGCAAACAAGACCAAAATGATAAAAGACCAACATACAGTAATCAATAATATGCACTTTGAAAGAATAACTTTAAAATGCAGTTCCTTGAAGCCGGTAGCTCAATCCGGGGCTAACGCGGTGCTGAAAACACAGAATCCAACAGTTCTGGCCGACCACGTCGGTGCCGACTGGTATCAGCGTCAGCAGACTCGTAAACAATACCTATGGTTCTGGCTGACCGTGTCGGTGCGGGCCAGTCATGGCAATCGTCACAGTTGCGATGTGAAGAGTAGCGGTGCGGCGTGCGGCTCAGTGACAGTCTTCCAGTGGGGTCCATGAGACCAAGGGTGTGGTGCGAAGCAGGACGGTGCTCACTGCAGTGCTGACGGTGTGTTGTGTGACTTATGAGCGGTGCGCCCAATCCACGGTGCAGTCATGGGTGTCAAGGTCAACGTGCAGCAACGTTTTCAGTGAGACCAGGGTGGTAGAGGTAAATGAGATGGTCGCGGTGCAAGCATAGGCTCAGTGGCTGCGGTTGTCTTCATCAGTGAGACCAGGGTTGCGGTGCGAAGTGTGGCAGTGCCTTCTGGACACAGAGCCAGCAGACGTGTCAGTGACAGTGTCAGCTGCTTTCCCCCTCTTTGGCAACTGAAACCCACGGTTCCAGATGTGGTACACAAAGGTAAGGGAAGTCATTGCTGTCCCTGAGACTTCGTGAACAGGAGGCAAGCTCTATTTCAAGCCCAATGAGATATCCGCGACAAGTGAAGAAAGTTCAGTCCAGTCCTTTCACTGCCCAAGGCAGAAACAGTGACTGTAGGCCATCCCAACAAAGGAACAACACAGCAAAGGGGCAGACCTCCCCTGGCAGTTCTTCCATCTCTCCTGCTTGGCAAGTTCCTTGAGCCAAGTGAGTTCCCTGAAGTCGTTTATCTCCCTGAGACTTCCAACATGAGGCAATCTCTACTTCAAGCCCTTGGAGAAAACTCTAACAGCAGGATGATGAAAGTACAATCCAGTTCTTTCCCTGCCCAAGACTGAAGCAGCAAAGAGGCAGTTCCTCCTGACAGCTTTTCCAGCTCTTCTTCCTGGCAGGTTCCTTAGTCCGAACACTAAAGTGTACTGGCCCATAATCAGCAAGGCTAGGCCAAGTTTAAATACTCAAAAAACAACACAATTGCCAATACTGATAAATACTGGATCAATCTTGTTTTATCCAATCACACGTGACACTAATAGTGACTGTACAAAATCAATTTTTATTTTTATTTTCTAGCTAGTCTTTTTAAAGTTCAATTTTGTCAAAAGCTTTACTTCGTATTATTATTTCAATGAACAATTCGACATGAACTCACATGAACCACATAAAAATATCATATATAAGAACATATATACAAGATTAATCTTTAACCTCGTAAATGACATGACAATACATATCACAAATGCCCCAAAACATAAATGAGTTAATGAGCAAGCTCTAGTTCCACAAAAAATAACAACACAATTAGAAACAAAATAGGAAAAATGAAAGGAAGCCCAGGACGGGGAAGGGAGGGTTGAAAAGTTGTTTTTGCCCGTTTTCAATTTTGTTTTATACACAAACAACACCAACCCACTAAACTATGTACCATCCAGGTAACCAAGATTGATCAAAATGAGTTGATTCATGAACAGAGGTTAACCTGATGATTGATTTTAGTATGCACTTGTTTGGACAAGAAGTAAAAGTCTACGTGTTTCTAACCCCACTTTTTGAGTGGGGTTCTCCTCAGGACCTGGAACGAGCTTGCGCGAAGTTTCTTTTACACCACAAGGTACCTGCCACGTTCTCTGTAGCTCAGCTGAAGCCACGAATATTGGCCTTGATCCAAATTCGAAAAAAATCGTGGCCCATTTGGAAATGATGATGATTACAGAGATTTGTGTACTGCCAATTTCCATTCTTGATAAAGTAGAGAAGTGGGTTAATGTGCCTGATGCAAAGAACGTGTACCATGTGAATAACTGAACTGTTTTTTATATGGTTTGCTTAGTAAGTTACTACCTTTGTCACAGATATCTTATGTTACTTGCAGTTCATAAGTTACAACCCTAATATAGCACAGTGAGCTATGAACTGACATCAAAGAGGTGCATGCAAACTGTATGGTATAGGAAGGGTCACTGAAATTATGTGTCAGGACAAGGCCAAATTATGTGGCAGGGTTGAGTAAATTAAGCGGCACAATCAGGTAAATTATGTGGCGTAATGCGGCACATTTTGTGATAGTATTCATTATTTTGACGTTTTTAAACGGTTTAACACTATCTGGGCATTGGTTGCACCTCATTAGTACCATTTTAACACCAAAATATAGCAGTAAGAAACAGAAAGGTGACCATTAAATCTTGGCAAAGGGACTTCCACTGCGCAGCAACTTTTGCAGCTGCATTTTTACTAACTTTTGAACCAATTAAGATAGAAGCAATTTCTTTTCTTGTTAAAATCTGCAGATTGTGCTGCAGATGATGGATTATATGACAGATGCAACAAATCTATAACTATGCGAAAAAAACATTGCAACCGCACAATTGCATAATTCCAGTGACCCTGGGTATAGGTTAGAACGTTATGTCCCCCCCCCCCTTTAGTCTTTCATTATCATAATGTTGCTAAAAAGCGTTCAGTTGGGTAGAAATACATTCTTCTTAGTAAAGCCAACCACTGTGGTATGTTTAAAGTTCTGAGTTTGTGGTTCCACACACCAAATACTCTTATAATATACAGTCTACATGTATTGCTGATATGTGACTCCTACACCTTGTAATCCTTATTGTGTTATGTAACATTTTCTAAAGACTTATTAACACACATATGATTTACTGGGCTCTGTATGATGTGTGTGTGATATAAAGTTCTCTGACAACCTACACTTGCATAAGTAGCACTATAAAGCCAATGAAATGCATGTGAGAGAGGGGCTATAGAGAGAAGAGGGGCACTGATGGAGTGTGGTAGTGAGGGAATTAGTGGAGAATTAGGTTTTTTGGGGGGGTGGGGCAACAAAGATTGTTGTATTGACAGTCCCCAGCGCTAACCAAGCCCAGGATGAGACCCCAATGGGGATTTTCTGTGCCCACTCACCGTGCTTATGGCTACAGTGTTCCTAAGCTGGAATGTCTAAGGTCTCAATGGCTACCCAAAAGGTTATAGAGCCTATTCACATCTCGGCAGATATAAGATGCACATTGCAATGTTGCAGGAAACCCACATGCTTAAAGCTAAAGTGGTGAAACTGGGTAAGAGGTGGAAGTTTTTTAATCCCAACGAAAAGGGGTTTGGGGTCCGAGGAGATTTAAAGCCCTGAAAGGGTTAGCTCCCATCCTAAGTATATATCACTAGAAAGAAACCATTGGGTCTGAAAAACGAGGAACTGTCACAGGGAGTGACCTAGCTGCACAGGGGTTTCCCTTTAAAAGGACAAAATCCCTCATTCACCAAAGGTGGTATGCTTCATCACTGGGATTCTCCTCATGCCACGATGCCTAGTCACAGCACGGGCTTCAACCCCCTCACCTAGAGGAAGGAGCTCAATGATGTTTTGTATGGAGGAAGGTATACTAAATACCACAATGATGAGCTCAAGGTCAGTAGGAACAGCAGTGCAAAAGAAAAAGATGCGAAAGTAAAACTAGCTCCAAGATACGTAACATCGCTTTATTTGTGCGTCCTTGGGCCATGATGAAAAACAAGGCACTTGTGGGAGGAGCATATATCCGCAGTTAGTGTCTAAATGCGGTTGACATGTTTCAGCCTAGTCACCCTCACATAGAGGTGTAGCGGTTTTCTTCAGGACCAACTAGTGCTGCTGCTCAAGAATGTGTAGCGAGATGTGTGTTTATAGCACATCAAATCGAGAACTCTACAAATTCTTCTAAAGCATTATTTGACATAGTAAATGATTTTGTATCCCCGGTGGCATGTAAACAACCGTCCATTGAGTCCCAGGATTTATGTGACTCACTGGCTAGGTATTTCCAGGAGAAAATCGAAACTATTTACTCCAAGTTTGCACTTTCTGCCCTCCCCTTCCCTAACTTAGGTAGCCAACTCACACATACGGACTGCTCTCTTGAAACCTTTAGATCGATAACCTTACTTGAAACTCTTAAAGCCCTGGAGACTGCGAAATCGGGATGGCTTTATGCCCTCCAAAAGTTATGGCACTCTTGTCCCATTCATTGGCGCCTTCTATTCAGAAAATATTTTACTTATCTATCTCAGAGGGCGAAATCCCGGTCTCCTGGAAGGAAGCATTTGTCCACCCTATATTAACCCCTTCGACGCTGATGACGAGCTCAGCTCGTCATGAGGTACACCTCTCGCACGCTCATGACGAGCTCAGCTCGCCATGAACCGCGGGTTTTTCAAAAAGTCAGCGCACAGCGGGAAAATGCGCAGCGCCGATGGTGTTAAAAAAAACAGCTGCTAACCCACTAGAGCTGGGCAACTACCGGCCGATCTCGTTGCTCCCTCTTCTGGGTAAAACACTTGAAAGTATGATAAATCAGCAACTGAACATCTACCTCGAATCAAATTGTATTTTGGACGCCTCTCAATCCGGCTTCCGCAGGGGTTTCACACAGAAATAGCGCTTTTAGCAGTAACTGACTTCCTGCGGATGACGGTGGATGCTGGAGGATCGGCAATTTTGATTCTTCTTGACCTCTCCGCGGCCTTCGATACCATCTCACATGCTAGGCTGGCAGAGAGGTTAAGAGCCATTGGTATCCAAGGACTGGCCTTAAAGTGGCTACTGAACTTCCTGACGGATAGATCCCAAACAGTTATCATGGGTTCGTATCAGGCAGAGAAAACCCCGGTGGACAAAGGCGTTCCCCAGGGCTCCTGCCTTGGCCCCACCCTCTTTAACATCTATATGGCACCACTGGCTAAGGTAGCGGAATCTCTGGGGTTCGAAACTATTTCATACGCCGAGGACACCCAACTGTTGTTCAACATCGGTCCCAACCAGGAGGCGGACAGACTACGTTTTTCCACAGGCATTCTGGAAATCTCTAACTGGATGACCAATAACTTTCTCCAGTTGAATCCTGGGAAGACGGAAGTCCTGCTGCTGGGAAAGGCGGCAGAAATCTGGTCCAAGGAGTGGTGGCCTTCACAGCTGGGTGCCCCTCCCACACCAAAAGAGTGTGTTAACAACCTCGGTATTAGGATCAACCATTCGCTCTCAATGCAAGATCATGTAGCGGCTGTTGCGGGGTCCTGCTATTTCTGTTTAAGGCTGCTGAGGAAGATTTTCCCCTATATCCCATTAGAGCATCGCCGAACTTTGACCCAGGCCATGGTTATCAGCCGTTTGGATTACGGTAATGCCCTTTTAGCAGAAGCTGGGCCAACATCTCTCAAAAAATTACAGGTGATCCAAAATACAGCAGCCAGGCTGGTCTTGAACATGCCTGCTAGATCATCTTCGATGCCACTGCTAAAAAAGCTGCACTGGCTGCCTGTAAAGAAAAGATCCATCTTTAAAGTCTGCTGTCTGACATTCAATGCCCTCCAGGGGCAAGGCCCAAAATACTTGCAGAGCAAGCTGGTGAAACATATACCTAGCCGGCCACTGAGATCTAGTTCACAACTACTGCTACATGTACCCCGAATTAGATGCCACAGGTCAGGAGGCAAGGCCTTCTCCTACCTAGCTCCAAAATATTGTAACAGCCTCCGTATTTCCATTCGAGAAATTTCATCCTATCAAACCTTTAGGAAACATCTTAAGGCTTTCCTGTACTAAAGGCTTCTCTCTCTTTTTTCGTCTTCCTCCCTTGGGTAGGGTTCTGAGTAAAGTGCCCAGATGCCTCACGGTGATTTGTGCGCTATACAAAAGGACATAACATAACATAACATAACAGAGTTTGTAATGAATAGGGCTTACCCGCTAGTGTCGGGAAAGAAGCCTCACCTCAACTTGGCATGTGGCTCAGGAAGAATCACTGCCCTGAAAGATGTATAGAAAGTGCGCGGTAATTAGTAGTCCCTTTGATACTCTTCTAGGCATTCGATATTTACAGGAGAAAATGGACAAAAAGGGCCAGTGTGTGCTCTTGCATCGTGGTATCAACGTAGTCTGCACACTGAAACCTTGTCTAATAGAAAAGAGAAAGAAGGTGAAGATGAAAAAGCTGACCTTCTGAACATCAAAATCAAAGGGAAGGCAACTGTTTCTGGTGTCTCCTGTCGAATACTGCCATGTAGTGCACTGGGACCCTTATGCATTTAAACCCATGGTGTATCAGCCAAGTGTGTAAAATAGTATCATGGCACACAGTATATCCAGTGTTTCAGCAGGGGCAAATGTTAAAGAAGGAAGGGACAACAAGATGTCCCCACCTGCCCGTGTTTTATTCTCAGTGGAGCAGTATGTGAGAGTCCCTGGGCTAGAATTCAATGCACAGTATCTCCTAGTTGTGGACAGTATAAGTCCTTGCTCCCAAAGAGTTATGATGTACCTTGGAGCTAGTTTACTTTCACATATTGTTCTTTTGTGCTGCTGTCCTCACTGACCTTGAGCTCATCATTGTGGTATTTAGTATACCTTCCTCCATACAAAACATCACTGAGCTCCTTCATATCAGTGAGGTTTGAAGCCTGTGCCGTGACTAGGTATTACGACATGAGGAGAATCTCAATGATGAAGCATGTCACCTTTGATGGGTGAGAGATTTCGTCCTTTTAAAGGGATACCCTGTGCGGCTAGGTCACTCGCTGTGACAGTTTTTTAGATCCAAGGGTTTCTTGTTGTGATATATAAGAGGTGGAAGGGCCACATGTATGCAGCGAAGAACTCTAATTACATAAAAGGGATGGTGACGTGCGTCCCGTTTGCTGAGAGGGTGGTACACATGGACCCCAAAGTAGATACTTACTTATGGTTGGAGTGCTGGATGAGTTTGTACCTGTCTGGTCAACACTTACATGCTGAATGTGGATGATGGGTCCTTCTTAACTGAAGTGGTGTGGCTCATCTCCCCACATGTGGGTTACTTGGGTGAGGGATTTTAATAGTATTCGAAAATGGCTCATGGGCAAGGTTCCCCTGAGGGAGGCCTCAAACGCGACATGAAGACAACATTGAGGGTGGTCATGGCAGACCTACCCATACTGGACATTTGGAGACACCACCCCCAGCCATAACACACCTACTATTCACCGATGCACGGCATGTACATCCAGTTAGGTTATATACTGGGGAGAAGGGGAGATTTTGACCTGTACAAAACCTCAGCATACGTGAAAGATACCTATCTGATTATTCACCACTACTCCCCCTATGCAACCAGGGTGGGCTAGACCTAAAATCCCACTATGGAGACTGCACACTGACGTGTTGACAGATGAAGCTTATGGCAGTCATATTAGGAAGTACACAACACTGTTCTTCCAGGAGAGTCATGGCTTCATGACCGCAGGGTGGGGGAGTGGGCGTCATATAAAGTAGTTCTTAGAGGGGAGTGCATGGCCCATATTATTGGTGTTTGGAGGGAACTAACGCGAGAATTAATGGAGTTGGAACGGGAGCAGATGCAGCTGAACAATTATACAGATGCAGTGCTCGATGGGCTTCGACAGCTCAATGATGTCACTAGACAAGCAGAGGGCATATGGTCAAGGTTTGAAAAATACACTTGCACACATTATAGACAATGGCTGTTTCGGGAGCGCAACCAATTTGGCAAGTTGCTGGCGTGGCTACTTAAAAAGGAAAAGGCCCACATGCAAAAACTGTCCTTACACAGAGAGGGATGGGTAGATAATATAGCTAGGAACCAAATAAACAAAGCGTGTACTGAATATCTGTGGGAGGGGTTTGTCCAGCCTCATGTGGTGTTAGAGACGGTCTTGCAGCAGTTCCTGTAGTAGACATAGCTGCTGCAACTCACAACTGACTAGCAGCAACGCTTAGATAGCCCACTGGAGGTAAAGGAACTTAAGGAGGCGCTGTTGGAGAAAACTTGGGTTAGGATGCCAGGGTGGGGGGGCAGAATGTCCCACGGTTGAGCTGTATTAAGCCCTTCCTGCCACATTTACAGTGTGTTTTTATGGAAGCTAGGGGGAATGGTGCGTTCCCCAATCATGAGAAAGACTGTAATGGTACTGATACCTAAGAAGAGTAGAGACCTCGCACATCTCTCCTCCTATTGACCGCTGTGCAAGATTTGGGCCAATAGATTGTTGCGAGCTGTCCATACGCTGGTTCACCCTGATCAGATGGGTTTTATCCCTAAGATTTACAATTTTAGGTGATTGGCCGATATTATGCACACAGTCTCATCTTCAGAGGAAGACCTGACACTGGCGACTCTGTATCTGGAGTGCACCTTTGACACAGTCAGATAGCACTATATGTGGGCGACCCTACGTCGAATGGGCTTTGACCCTGGGTTCATCCAATGAGTTTGGATTCTGTATGTGACCTTGCATATATGGTGGGAATGGGAAAAGTAGTCGCTAATCCTTGTCAGGGGTACAAGACAGGGGTGCACTCCGTCCCTGGTGCTATTTGCAGTTGCGGTCAAGCCACTGGGCTTTCAGCCTCACTCAACGCTCGGGCCATGGGCCATTCAGATTGCGACCACATCCCACGTAGTGTCTATGTATGCAGATGGCACAGTGTATCTGAGAGACCCAGCGAGATCTCTGCACCACTGTTGAAAGTGATGAAGTAGTTTGCAGAAGTTTCCAGGCTCCATCTTAACGGAGATAAATCTAAGCTATTCCCCCTGGGTAAACTAGGATGCTGTGGTGGCTGGCATGAACCGAGGGTGGCGAGGCATAAGGAAAAAGAAAAACGTACCTCCTCGCCACGTCTTCTCGTTGTCCCTCGTCATTGTCCCTCCACTCTGGCCGGAACAGGAAACACCCGGGGTGGCATCCATAGCCCCGATGTAAGGCAACGGGAAAGAGACTTACTTGGTGGAGTGGGCGATTACTGATGAACTGCACATGAAGCTTATCCGATGTGATGACAACGTTGGTGATTTGGCAGGAAATGACTGCTAAATTAACGGCAGGCCCCCCTGATGAGCTCTGGATGCGGCTCAGTGAGGCTGACAATGAGAATTCAGGGAAGGGCCAGGATACTTGCTGCTACTGTGTCATGTGCACAAAGTTCCATGTATTGTGCTGACTTCATAATTATTGAAATGATTGGAACTACAGTATTCCTCGATGCTCATGTTGCTCTAATACATGGGTACTGATCCAGCGCTCTCACCAAAATATTGCACAAATGACACTATCTACTACCACAAAACTTACACTACAACACTAGGCCCATAACAACAATAGAGCGCTTGAATCATGAGGCGATAAGATCTAAATATAGTTGTTTAAACCATCTGCAATAATCAAGACCAGCTTGTCATTTTAGAAAGTTTATTTTAACACATCTAGGAAAACTTAGGTTTTGGTATTTTATTAAACAAGCATTAGAAAATGTCATAAAGAAAGATTTATTCAGTATTAATAATAAGAGCATAAATCAAGAATTATTATTCATTAGCAGGAATAAGTAAAATTAAGCATTTCCCAAAATCCTAACTATATCTCTGTCTCTACCCTCATCACCTAATAATAAAGTAATTAATAAAAACTCCTGTCCTCACGTGTAAAGTCCATCAGCATAACATCGTCTTCCAGAATTCTCGAGCGTAAGCCAACTATGTGTTCTCTGAACCTATTCTTATACCCTAATTTTAGCTGAGCTAACTATTTTTCACATTCCAGCAGACGAATTCTAGCTCTCCATTGGCTGAGCCACCTCGTACCACAGTAAACTGTGACACCTCCTTCTTACATGCCCGGGCAAATTCACTAGTTCATTGTTCATTTAGAAGTCTTGGCAGCTCTCCTTAGACTGCTACATTTTGTAGCGACAGCTTCCTTTTTAACCTTGAGCTAGTCAGCTCCGAACTCCCGTGGCACGTTAGCAAACGTTAGCAAATTTCTCCAAAAAGTCATCTTTTTAGCAGTTCATTCCAAAACCTTCCAAAATAAAAGCTCAGAGGCCTTTTCCATCCTTCTTGGAATTATTTTCACTTGAGCCATTTTCATCATTAGGCCTCTTTTCAAAGAGCGTCAATTTTCTGCGCCACTGTCCCTGCGCCACTTTTAAAAGGGTACTATTTTCCTGCAGCCATCTCTAAGCTTCACTTGTAAAACTATTATATAAACAAACACAAAGGATAATTAGTGAAAGAAATAC
Organism: Lissotriton helveticus; assembly: GCF_964261635.1. Taxonomy (NCBI): domain Eukaryota; kingdom Metazoa; phylum Chordata; class Amphibia; order Caudata; family Salamandridae; genus Lissotriton; species Lissotriton helveticus. The sequence continues at coordinate 1,391,451,593 of NC_136057.1, forward strand.
AGTTTGTTCTGTTGCCTCCCATCATTGCTAATTATTAACCCATTAGTCTAAATTACCTAGCAGTAAAGCACAAATAAAGCAGCATTTTATATTTACCAGTCTTCATAAATCCATAAAGCCTTATGTGCACCTAGAATAGTAGAAATGACATCACATAGACAAGGGAAGCAAAATAAGCACATGCCATTATTTTAAAAACAGCTGCTATTAGTTATGACATGACAATAGACAAAATTAATTTATTATTTTCCACATACATAAGAATGCAACATAATGCACATTTATGAGCACACATGTTAGTTTCCCACGTGTCTTTTGTGTATGCAACTTTAAACTAGGTTGAATTATTATACACACAGCACAAGTTGTTAGCATTATTAATTTATTTATGGAAGTGTGACTTCATGGGTTTAAACAAATTTTTGTTTTCTATCCCGCTCCATCAACTCCCTCATCTGGTGATTAACAAATCACCACACCAGCACCCAAAATTTTAGCAAAGATTTTATCTAAGATGAACATGATTCAATTTCACCTGTGTTAGTATTTCTTAAGACTTATCTCATCAGTTTATCTACAATTCTCATATTGAGTTTTAAGAAACCCCTCTAGTTCTATTTCTTTTTCTTGTGTAACATACAACTAAGCTTCACTAAATGTGTTGCAAAAACTATAACTAATAAAATGTCAGTATCTTGCTTGTCATATTAACCTAAAACTTCTCTTTGTTAATTTCTAAAGGAAAAGTAACCACCTAAATTAACCAAAGCAGAATTATATTTTCATTAAGCTTGCAAAGAAAAATAAAACAAAAATTTTAAAAATTTTACCTAAAATTTCTAAAAATTTCTAACACCCCCCTTTTTCAAATTTTTTTTTTTTTTTTTTTTCAAACCTTCTAACAGTTTTTCTTCGACCTAATGTCACAAATTAATTTTTCAGCTAACATAATTTCTTCGACCTTGTGTCACCTAACAAGATTTCTTCAGCCTTATGCCAAAAACAGAATACCTAAAAAATTTAACAGGTATGTACTTCAATCATTGTCACTTTTGTCTTCAATCTCTTTCTCACTGCAACTATTTACCTCCATTACAGGTATCACTTCTATTTTCATTCCTGTCTCACTTTTC